>NC_141608.1:28988864-29728864 GCF_047967505.1 Dipteris shenzhenensis | reverse complement strand
TGAAATTTGATATTATGAACAACTTGTGATAATGTGACATCGATAACAAGTGGAGCTGTGCTTTGAAGCCTGCAATCCCACATTCAAAGGTCCTAGTTCTAACTTTTCCTTTGTGTGGATGGATGCAGGTGAGTGGAGCTCCTTCAACATCATGTGGTATTTTGTATAGCAAAAACAATTTTTTATAAAGAACCTTCTTCTAAAGTTTGTTTTGTGGCTTCTCATCTTGAAAAGATTGAAATGGATTATGTTTGTCTTAAAATATGAACACACACACACACAGTGCTCACGGAACCCACACACACAGTGCTCACTCTCTCTCTCTCTCTCTCTCTCTCTCTCTCTCTCTCTCTCTCTCTCTCTCTCTCTCCCTACCTCCCTCCATCCCTATGTCTCTCTCTCTCTCTCTCTCTCTCTCTCTCTCTCTCTCTCTCTCTCTCTCTCTCTCTCCTACCCCCCTCCCTCCCTCCCTCTCTCTCTCTCTCTCTCTCTCTCTCTCTCTCTCTCTCTCTCTCTATCTAAACTTCAAATTTTGAATTATCATTTTAAAATTCAAATTTCAAACCACGAGTTTGAATTTTGAATTCAAATAAAGAATTTGAAATACAGACTTTTGATTCAAAATTAATAAATTATATACATGATTTATAAATATATATATATTTATATATATACATGTATATATATATAAATATAATATATATACATACACATGTATATATATATAAATATAATATATATACATGTATATATATATATATAAAAGGATAGCTTTGCTTACGTAGATACATTTTGTAAGTATTTCTCATTTACTCATAATTTTTCTTGAAGTCTCTAACAAACTCTCTACTTTCCTTTGTTCTTCTGCTTGTTTTATATAAAATTTAGGCATTTGTAAGACTGTGTATAATTTATTCTTTTGAAGGTGTAGCAATGAACTTTTGATGTAGTCACCTCAAAAAACGTGTAAGATGTGTAATATATAGCCATGAAGCTTGTAATGACTTTGACAGCAGGCTTATGCTTGCCCATAAATATTAATTAATATTTTCTCCTAACCCCATGCTTTAATTTTAAAAAAATAGGACACACTGTCACCTTGATTGTAAAAGTTGAAGCTTTGATTCTTTTCACTTTTGATTCAATTCGAATTATGAACTTTCCATTCAAGTTCCAAATTTTTAATTGTGCATGTGTGTGTGTGTGTGTGTGTGTGTGTGTGTGTGTGTGTGTGTGTGTGTGTGTGTGTGTGTGTGTGTGTGTGTGTGTGTGTGTGTGTGTGTGTGTGATTTACATGGTTATTTGATTCGGATTAAAATATTATGAAATGCTCCATTAATCTCCTATAGAGATTGGATAAATGTGGACCAATGCATAAAAGATCTTAGAACTTCCTTTGGAGTAGAAAGTTCTTGACATGCTAATAAGCTTTGTTTAAGGTGTGTGTGTGTGTGTGTGTGATTTACATGGTTATTTGATTCGATGGAATAGATTATGAAATGCTCCATTAATCTCCTATAGAGAGTGGATAAATGTGGACCAATGCATAAAAGATCTTAGAACTTCATATGAAGTAGAAAGTTCTTGACATGCTAATAAGCTTTGTTTAAGGTAGCTCAGCTAAAAAATGTTTCTAATGGACCAATGCTCAGAATGCTAAATAAATCCCGTAGCAAATAACAAATGATCTTATAACTTCCTTAAACCTTAGATCCTAGTACTTGACCATAAAACTCATAAATATACTATTTCAGCTAGTCATAGTTTTGCAGTCTTTAACAACCTCAAAATGGCATGGAGATTGGCACCTCAGCCATTCTCCCCACTATTGCCAATCTCATTTGAATAGCTATATGGCACTAGAGCCACGAAGAACCCTAAACTCACATGTATAATGCGAGAGTATGGCATGTAGATTGGCACCTCTCCCATTCTCCCCACTATTTCCAATCTCATTTAAAGATCTGGAGAATAACACTGGTGCCAATCTCATACAAGGACCTAGAGAATTACCATTAAGAACCCTAACCTCACATGTAGAATGCCACATTATGGCATGGAGGTTGGCACCTCTGCCATTCTCCCCACTTTTGCCAATCTCATTTATAGACTTAAACAATGGAACAGGTGCCAATCTCATAGCAGGACCTAGAGAATGGCACGAGATCCAATAAGAACCCTAAACTCACCTATAGAATGGCACAATATGGCATGGAGATTGGTGCCCTTATCATTCTCCCCACTATTTCCAATCTCATTTGAATACTTGGAGTATGGCACTGGTGCCAATCTCATATTAGGACCTAGAGAATGTCATTGGAGCCACTAAGAACCCTAAACTCACATGTAGATTGGCAAAATTATGTCGTTCTCCTAGTGCCAATATGATTACTGAAATGCCATTCCTCTATTTGTCATGTGATCACTACAAATAGGAGGCTATTTGTTAACATCCATGGAGTGAATGCAGGGTAATCAGTGATTAGAGGTGATAAGGCTTCATGATTTACTTCAACGGTTGCAGCCATGGAAGGAGTACAATACAAACTCAGGGAGCTTGAGCCCCAAATACCCCAAGGTCAAAAATTGTAGGCAACAGGAATAGATTGCAGGTTCTAGCTCACAGGTTGTAGGTTCCAACTGCAAGCTATGGTTAAGTGTCTCGTGGGAGTCAAGCCTCACCACTCCAGGTTTTGAGCCTCGTAGAGGGTGTTTGAGCCTCAAATAGCTTAGGGCTTGGAGGAGGGAGGCTAACACAAGCACTATTTGGGAGCCAGTTAGGAACACCTCCTAATTCTAGGCTTGTCCCAAGTGCTCTTATATGGTTAACGCAAGCACTAGAAAGAATAGCAATATGCCTTGGCACCCTATGGGGCCAAGATACTTTTAATTTAAAGAGAGGAAGAGTGTTAAAAGGAAAAGGGTTGGCCCTCCCTTCAAAAGGTGACATGTATAAAAGGCCAAATGGTTGACTTTGGTCTTCATTGTTGTTTGCACAAGTAAGAATACAAGCTCCTTCTCTTCTAAGAGTGTTTTGGGTGTTCGTTTGTTTCTCTTGTAGTGCCCTTGTGTTTGCCACTCCATCCCCTGTCACTCTCCTCTTCCCTTCTCCTTCTCCCTCCCTTCTCCCCTCTCTTCTCCCCTCTCCCCCTTCCCTCTTTCTCTCATGGAAACACATTACAACAATCCGGGTGCTGCTTGAGTAACACATACGGACAGCTCATGCCTTGCATTGCACTCACAAGGAGTATCTTGGAGTGGAGGCTCCATCGGCATCTATTGGACATCCCCACAACACGTGAGTCACTGTCAAGACTACACACTATTGTTCTTCTACTTGTTTTATATAAAATTTAGGCATTTGTAAGACTATGTATAATTTATTCTTTTAAAGCTGTAGCAATGAACTTTTAATGTAGTCACCTCAAAAATCATGTAAGATGTGTAATATATAGCCATGAAGCTTGCAATGACTTTGACCTTACGCTTGCCGATAAATATTAATCAATATTTTCTCCTAACCCCATGCTTTGATTTATAAAAAATAGGACACACTCTCACCTTGACTGTAAAAGTTGAAACTCCGATTCTTCTCACTTTTGATTAAATTCGAATAATCAACTTTCCATTCAAGTTCCAAAATTTGAATTGCACATGTGTGCACATGCATGCACGTGTGTGTGTGTCATTTACCTGGTTATTTAATTTGGATGAATAGATTATGAAATGCTCCATTAATCTCCTATAGAGAGTGGATAAATGTTGACCAATGCATAAATGATCTTAGAACTTCCTATGAAGTAGAAAGTTCTTGACATGCTAATAAGCTTTGTTTAAGGTATGTGTGTGTGTGTGTGTGTGTGTGTGTGTGTGTGTGCGCGCACGCGCGTGCGCACACATGCATGTGCGTGCATGTGTGTTTTTCTATGTGTGTCATTTACATGGTTATTTTATTCGGGATGAATAGATTATGCTCCATTAATCTCCTATAGAGAGTGGATAAATGTGGATCAATGCATAAAAGATCTTAGAACTTCATATGAAGTAGAAAGTTCTTAACATGCTAATAAGCTTTGTTTAAGGTTACTTAGCTTTAAAATGTTTCTAATGGACCAATGAGAATGCTAAATAAATCCCGTAGCAATTAACAAATGATCTTATAACTTCCTTAAACCTAAGATCCTAGTACTTGACCATAAAACTCGTAAGTATACTATTTCAGCTAGTCATAGTTTTGTAGCCTTTAAGAACCCCAAAATGGCATGGAGATCGGCACCTCAGCTATTCTCCCCAACTATTTCCAATCTCATTTGAATACTTAGATGGCACTAGAGCCATGAAGAACCCTAAACTCACATGTATAATGCTAGAGTATGGCATGTAGATTGGCACCTCTCCCATTCTCCCCAATATTTCCAATCTCATTTGAAGATCTGGAGAAAAACACTGGTGCCAATCTCATACCAAGACCTAGAGAATTGCCATTAAGAACCCTAAGCTTACATGTAGAATGCCATACTAATTTAGAACCTTAGATGTGGTTTAAGGAACCTCCAATGTTGTGCTAAAATTATGCACACCCATTCAAGGACACGCTTCATAACTTTTTCTCATTTTGCTGGAAACCAATAACCAATTTAAAAAATGGAAGCCAAACTAGTGGGACTAGTGCATGGTGGTCTTCAAATATTGATAGTTGGTGATATTGGTATCTAGAATCCCCCTAGAATGGAAGAATTTGAAAATGTGCAATTTGTGTGTGCAAATATCTTTTAATAAATCCAACACTATTTACAATTTTATATTGGTTCTTTCTCCATGCGATTCCTTGTTATATGGATCATAAGCATGTAAAAGGTCATTGCATTTTATAATATACAATATCAAACCCGATAGCATGCCCTTTGGCCTATTTGTATTTTAAAGCAATTTGGGCCACATTGCACTTGCTTGAGGCAAACTAGTATATACAATTTTGTTATTGATGTGTATCATCGGAGAGGGGAAATCGGCGACAGCTAAAAATTTTGCTATCTATTGAAGAGGATGCAAGAATCTAGTCCAGAGTATTGCCATTCAACAACAAATTCCAACACTGGGAGAGCTACAGTTAGTGTTACTTGGTGGAGAACTTAGGACTCAAGTCATTCACACATGCAAAGGTCATTTCAATGATCAAGCATTTACAACTTTAGATAGAAGTAGAGGCAGAGGCAGAGGCAGAGGCAAAGGTAGATCATTTCAACAAAGTGGTCATCATCATTAACAAGGTCATCAACAAAATTAGCATCATCATCATAACAACATTAGCAACAACCGATGCCATTTTTTGTAGTATTCTTGTGTGGCCACCTCCATTGACATATGCACTTTCCAATGAAGCAAGAGCTTTCTTAGAGCAAAGGGGCCTTGGTAGTTTATTTGAGCGCCTACAATCCTTGGAGGACAATCCTACAATGACCACATACATCAGGGAATTTATTTATTCTTACCTCTCCAATGATGCATAGGTTTGCAAGTATGGCACCATCCCTATAAATCAGATTCTTGATTTGATACATATAGATGCATGGGGTTATGCACAGACCCGCAACATCAATGGTTCACTTTACTACTTGACTTTCATCGATGACTACATTAGATATTGTTGGGTCTACTTTTTGAAATAGAAATCTGAAGTCTTTTCCAAATTTCAAGAGTTCAAAGCCATGGTTGAGAACGAGACAGGCAGAAAGATCAAAGTTTTGAGATCTGATAAAGGAGGTGAATACATGTGTTCAGCATTCATAGACTTTTGCAGAAGTAATGGTATTCAAAGACAATTCACTTTTGTAGATACTCCTCTCAGCAGAATGCAAGAGCTGAAAGGAAGAACGGTACTTTAGGAGATAGTGCCAAAGCAATGCTCAGTGGGAAGCATCTTTTGAATCCGTATTGGCTAGAAGCAATTGCCACTACAAACTACTTGCTTAATCGGCTTATGACTAGACCAATTTAAGGTATGACACCTTATGAAGCATTCACTGGACACTAGCCATGCATTGGGCATCTCTGCATATTTGGTTGCATAGAATACGCCCACATACATGATGATCATCAAAGAAAATTGGATGTTAAGTCACATAAATTCATCATGATTGGCTATAGTGAAGAGAGAAAAGCATACAATTTGTATGAACCCATCAACTGGAAGGTCATCATCTCTAGAGATGTAATTTTTTATGAAGAATTGAAATGGAAAACATCAAATCCTCAAGACATACAGACACCAATTATTCAATCATCACCTATAGAAAAGGTTGATGAAGAAGAGCAAGAATTGCTAGAGACACCCCTAGAAGAGCAACAACTCATATGGTCTACTAGGGAAATCATACCACCAGCAAGATTGACATATGCTCAGAAAGGAAAAGAAATTTAGGTTGAAATAACCAATTATGCTCTTATGACTACCATCATGACTACAAAAGAGCTAGTGTACTTCGAAGACCTTGTTGACAAGCCGGAATGGCCAACTGCTATGAATGAAGAAATGGAAGCCTTGTACAAAAACAACACTTGGGAATTATGCGACCTTACACCAAAAAAGAATGCCATAGCAAACAAATGGATTTACAAAGTGAAGTACAATCTAAATGGAAGCGTTGAAAGATACAAAGGCAGACTAGTTGCAAAAGGATTTGCACAACAATATGGTCAAGACTATGATGAGACTTATACTCCAATAGCAAAGATGGATTCCATAAGGTTCTTGATATCACTAGCAACACTCAATAGATGGAATGTGTACCAACTAGATGTCAAGAATGATTTTCTCACAATGGTTACCCAGACAAGGAAGTCTACATGCAACAAGAAGCAAGTTATGTTGAAGCAGGGAAAAGAATCAGGTTTTCCATCTCAAGAAATCTACCATTTAAAGCAAGCACTTGGAAGTTGGTATAGGAGAATAGACAAGTATTTTGCTAATCTAGGATACATGAAGTCTAATGCAAATCACACTCTCTACTACAAAGTTCAAGGGGAAGACATTACTATTGCACTTTTGTACGTAGATGATCTGATTGTAACCAGAAGCAATGATAGCTTCATCAAGAAGTTGAAACAAGACTTATCTACAGAGTTCAACATGAAAGATCTTGGAATGATGCACTTTTGTCTTGGAATTGAGTTTTGGAGAGACTCAGATAACACCTTCATGAGTCAGTTAAAATATGTTGACAGTCTCGTGAAGAAGTTTCATATGGTAGATTGCATGATTTCAGCCACTCCCATGGAGCAAAGTTTGAAACTTACAAAGATTCAAAAAATCCTATATTCAATGATAGGTACTATCAGCAGCTCATCAAATTGCTTCTATATCTGACTATCACACGACCAGATATCTAATATGCAGTAAGCTCACCAGCCCAGTTTATAGCATATTCAAAACAATCTCACTAGAATGCAGCCAAAAGTGTCTTGAGCCTACATTAGAGATACAAGACAGTTTGGAATAGAATATAGAGGAAGTCATCCAAGGTTGCATGGATACTGTCATAGTGACTATGCAAGAGATCATGAGACTAGGAGATCCACACAAGGATATGTATTTTTCCTTAGTACTATATCATGGTTGTCAAATAAACAACCAACTATGTCTTTGTTTAAGCAAAAGCATAATATAGGGCACTCACTATAAGTGCATGTGAAGCTATATGGCTCAAAAGACTATTGTCAACATATTACTTTGATGAATCAAATCGAACATATGGCTCGAGTAAGTATATCGTCCACTTGGAATCATAGGATAGTATGCGGTTTTCTCCCCAAGTTGGATAGATCAAATGTCCATTTGGAGTAATCAATTCTTCATGTCTCTGTCTGTCAACATAGGTACCAAGTCAATTCCCACATCAATCAAGCACTGCGCGTCACTTGGAAACTCCAATTTTCCTCTCTTGGCCAATCTCATGCAACGTCACTGCTAATTTATCTAGAGTCATCCGAGGGGGACATCTTTGTATCCATTATAAGGGTTAGGAAATTCACCTTCAGCCCAAGTAACCATTCACTCCAGTTGAATAGGGACTCAACTAAATTGCCTTAACAGCTCCATATTCACTTCAAGAACTCGTTGACATCTTTCTCCATTAGAAGCACAGCTATCTTTGATTTTATTGGTTCTTTGACTATCTGCAATACGTGATCTTCTTTGGTCATGCCTCACTCGACAATTCCTTTCTAATGGAAAAGTTGAGTACCAAAGTAAATTTCTCGGCTCTTTCATCCTCAAGATCCTCATTCTCATGTTGAGGGTCTATAGAAGGAATTACCATCTAATCTAGCTCCAAGCTCTTGATAGACGAGGTCTCATATTCCTCCCGCCCCCATGACGAACCTTCACGTGCCCCTCTTTTTGAATGCATTAGCCTATTCCCAGTGGTCCTTCTTTCTAGCTTTGCATAGTAATCAACTCCCACCCTTGGGATAGCGAGATTGAGTCTCTCTGCTTACGTCCATTGAATGTTCTACTAGCCTCTCATGGAGTCCTAATTCTAACTCTAACTCATGGAGTGCTCCAACTCACATGGTAGGATGTAGCCAATTCAGATATTCTTCACGTCTAGCTGCATATTTTTTTCTTCTTTTTTAGCATGTGTTAGACATTGTCTAAGTTTTGAATTATCCGAGTTGCTACTTGAATGCTCTAGTGTCCACTATCTGATATTCAAACATGTCACCAAACTACACCACTCGTCTATAATGACTCAGAGATATTTTCTTGTAATAATAAGCTGCAACATCAAGCAATTACTTCAATTTTTTGTTTGTCATCATGAATCCCTCGGTAACTGTGCACTCACTCATTCCTTTTAATTCCCATAACTAGAAGCTTGTCAATACCTGAATTCAATTGACCCTTCCTTAGCTGGATCGCCAATTGTTGGCGAGTTGTTTTGCACTCTTGCAATTTTGCTTGAAGATGTTCAATTCTCATGAAACCACATCCCAACCCTATGTGGTGCTTGTTGAGAATGAGTGAAGATTCTCTCTCTTGCCTTGGAATGTTGTGCATGCAATGAGCTCAAGGATGATAGTGCAATCATCATCAATAATAAATACAACTTAGAGTCTGGGGAACTTGCAGTTGGGGCAATCATATGGTAACAGAGTGGAAAGAGTAGATAACAAAGAGTATTTATCCTAACAATGATGAGAAATCCCACACTTCATTAATATGAACTCTGTTAAAGAAGTCACTCAGCTTGAATTGGAATAGACACTGCTATAGCAAGATGCCTATCCCTAGACAAGTCAGAGAGATATCATGCTCTATTGTCTCTGTGATCTCTCATTACAATACTTCATTCTTCAAAGTAGACTTGCTACTACACCAACTTCTTTCTTGTAAATTGATGCTCCAAGCTAAAGAGGTGATCTAGGCTAAATAGTAGACTATCCAAATAGGTGCTCCAAGCTAACCATTGATTGGGTGCCACTTGATTGGGTGCTCCAAGCTAACCACCACTTATTGGGTGCCACTTGCCTTAGTTGAGTTTATAACAATGTCTGTAGCTTCTCTGAGCTACCCTGTCCACCGATGCTTGAATCACCTATGTTGGCCTACCCCGAGGGCTAATAGCAACCCAAGTGCAAAGATAATAAGTAAGAAGGATAACCTTATATATTTAGCCATTGATAGATCAATCTTGCATTCAATTTTCAAGAACGTGATAGAGACATTGTTGGATTTGTTCAAAGATATGACTAGAAAAACTCGTACCTACCATGAAAATGTAGCATATAAGGGAGGGTCTGCATGTTGAAACCTCGCTAGCTATGAGTCCAAGGAGCTGCCCATCAATTTTCATCCAATTCTCAATGTGTCCATTCGAGAGGGAGATACTCTTCCACCAACCATCCTTACAAGCAGTATAAAGAGTACCATTGGCAACAATAGTGAGATCTTCAAATCTGAAGAGCAGCCAAATGCCGTACTTTTGGAAATGGTACAATTGGGAGTTGGGGGAGACGATGTCATTGTGAGGAGGAGGGGAAGGGAGGAGAGTGGGAAGAGGATAAATGGGAGAAAGATTAGTGAAGTTAATTTTCTTATTTGTATGGATAAGTCTTATTGATTGATCATATGAGAGAAGCTGGCTTAGCTTGCAAGTTGGGATTTTTGTTAACACCTCTACCTTCAACCTCATTATTGACATTGTCATCAAGCTTGACAAATGACTTTTCCAAGGATGGATTGTTGAGATATCGAGCTCCACTCGTGATATGCCAGGGTGACCATTGTGCATTTATGTCACCGACTTGTTAGCTGCAGATGCAGTTGGTACACCGCCCATGAATAATAGTTGGATGATAGCTATCCTTATGTACTCTAGTTCATGGCTCAATTAGTATGCCACCTTAGTTAGCTGAGTTTGGTTTGAGACCCACATATAGGGTTCTTCTATTTCTTTGTACTAGAGTTCTTTTGGCTTTCACAACTAAGAAGAGGAAAATTGTTTTTAGCCTCCACCTTTGTGTGTATTCCCCCATTGTGTATGTGAGAAAGCCACAAGTGAGACTCCTTCCTTCTCTCCCACTATCTTCACATGGTATCAGAGCCTCGTTCGTGGTAAGGAGCTCAAGAAAGCAAACCAAGTTCGCAGTGTCCTGGTAAGAGGACCAGTGTTGCTTTCCTTTTTCGAGTTTGGGAGTAAATCTCTGTAGGTAGCATAGCCGGAAAGTGCAAGAGTGCATTGTCTCAGATTGAGACGCCCTTCGCGGTGTGGCGAGAGGGTAGTATATGCTACGGGAACAGGCAAGGCCCTCGGTGACTTTATTTTTCTGATTCGAGGCCATTTCAGGGCCCATTTTGGAGGCGGAAGTTCTCCGCAAGCACTGAGAAAAAGGCCCTATTTTTGCTGTGCAACCACTGCTCTGCAAGTCGGTGAAAAGTTGCCATAAAAATTGCATCGTATGCCTATGCGCAAAGATATTGGGAGTTACAGAATCATCCTTATTGCCTGTTCATGCAAAATGGTCACTAGGAAGTGACTATGTGGTCAAATACCACTTTCGTCAGTTTTGCAGATTTGCCCTTGTGAGGAAGAAGCTGTGTTTTTTGTAGTGACAGAATATTTTGCAGTGTTTTGTAATGACGTCTGATTCTCTTTCACAGATTGTCACTAAAAAGCTTGACAAGACCAACTTCCAAGCATGGAAGTTTAGAATGACGAATTTCCTTATGGGAAAAGGCTATTGGGAGTTCATTACAGGAAATGAAGAAGAACCAGTTCTTCCTAATGTTCCCAATCAACAGGAAATGCAGGCATTTAAAGCATGGCATGAGAGAGCCAGAAAAGTTATGTACTGGCTGTCTATCAGTATTTCAGATTCTATGATTGTGCATATTCAGGATGCAAGTATGCCAAAGGAGGCATGGGATACTTTGGCAAAAATGTATAGCACAAATACGCAAGAAGCCAAGAAAGTGCAGCTCAAGCAGGAGTTGCACAATGTGCAGAAAGAAAATATGAGCATCAATGACTACCACATGAAGGTGAAGAAAATTGCAGATGCACTTACTTCCATTGGGTCACCAGTGGAAGATGATGATTTAGTTTCTGTGACCTTGAATGGTCTAGGAAAGGATTATGCACAGTTCCGAACATCCATTGCTGTCCGTGAAAAATTTCTTGATTTTGAGGAGTTGTTTGCTCTTCTAATTTCTGAAGAGCAGAGAAATGTTGGTGCATCTTCTTTAGGAGGAACTTCAAAAGAAACTGTCTTCTACTCAAATGCTGGAAGAGGTAGAGGCAGAGGTAGAGCATGCCGATCTAGAGCCGTGGTAGAAACCAGAATATACAGCAAACTCAAGAAAACTAGTCCTATGGAGGAGGACGTGGTAACTCTAGAGGCAGGGGGAGCCAAAGAGGTCGTGGTGAATGGTAGAGAGGCCAAAATGCAAACAGCAATGTTGAATGCTACTACTGTGGTAAAATGGGTCATATGGCTAAAGACTGCTATAAAAAGCGGAATGACATCATGAATGGAAAATTGCAGCAAGGGAATTATGCATCTTCTAGTAGACAGGGTGATGACAGAAATGAGCATCTATTTATGGTGCAGCACATGACCAATTCTGTGACAAGTGCAGAAGAAGGCAATGATGTGTGGTATGTTGACTCAGGTGCATCAAACCACATGACAGGTCATGCAGAATGGATGCAGGATGCAAGGAAAATGGAAAGACCAGGATTTGTGGAGACTAGTGATGATACTGCACATCCTATTGTGCAGATTGGTAAAATTCCTTTGTCTATGTAGGATGGGAAAAAGAAATACATGTCTGACATATTTCATGTCCTGAATATCACCAAGAACCTGGTTTCTATTGGTCAAATGGTTGAGCAGGGCTTGCAGGTTAGATTTAATCCTCATGGATGCTTTGTTGAGGATATGAAAAATAATGGTCGCTTGATAGCAAAAGGAAAGAAGAAGGGCAGGATGTTTACGTTGGATGCGGACATGCCTGAATTGAGTGCAGCAATGTTTGCACATGGGACCGATGTAATTGCAAATATTGATATCTGGCATAAACACATTGGTCATGTTAATGTACAGTGACTTAAATCAATGCAGGCCCAAAATATTGTTACAGGATTGCCTAAATGCATAAGGTATGTGAAGCCTGTCAATTTGGAAAACAGGAAAGGAAACCATTTCCTAGACATGTTGAAGAGAGTAAGAAGCCATTGGAATTAATCCACTCTGATGTGTGGACTACTAAAGCTACATCTATTGGAGGCTGTCATTATTTTGTCACTTTTATTGATGACTACAGTAGAAAAATTTGGGTGTATTTTATGAAAAAGAAAAGTGAAGTATTTGGGCATTTCAAAGCTTTTAAAGCTATGGTTGAAAAAGAAACTGGCCTGCAAATAAAATGCCTAAGGTCAAATGGAGGGGGAGAGTACCTCTCAAATGAGTTTGCAAGGTTCCTGCAGGAGCATGGCATAAAGCAGCAATATTCATGCAGTCATACCCCATAGCAAAATGGACTTGCAAAAAGGAAAAACAGGCATATTGGAGAGGTATCTCGGGCCATGCTAAATAAAAAAGACCTACCAGATTATTATTGGGCTGAAGCAGTTGCTACAGCAGTTTACATAATGAATAGGACTCCCACTGCAGCAATACATGGCATGACGCCAGAGGAGATGTATACTGGTAGGAAACCAGATATTTCTCATTTGAAAATTTTTGGTTGCATTGCCTATGTTCATGTGCTAGATGAGTTGAGGTCCAAATTGGATCCAAAAGCTGAGAAGTGCATCTTTATTGGTTATTCTCTGTAGCAGAAAGGGTATAGATGCTATAACCCTTCTACTCGTAAGTTTACAGTGAGCAGAGATGTTGTTTTTTATGAGATGAGCAGCTGGTATAAACCAGTAAATGTGATTGATGATGTAGATGCACAAAATGGTAATGCTACACAAAATTCACAGTAGCAATCAAAAAATATTAGTGGACCTGCAGTGTCCTCTAGTAGTGGTTCACATACTTCGCCATGGACAGGTAGATTGAGATCAGGAGAATCTCTTCAAAGCAATGCAATAGTGGTATGCAAGTATCACGAAAAGGAAAAGAGAAGGTAGATCAGCCCATGTTTGATGTGAATGTAGGTCATTCTTATGTGGATGGTGAATCCAGTGGCTCAAAACAGAGCATTGATGATGAGTTGGGTATTCCTTCTGTTGTTACACCTGGAGTAAGGAAGACCAGGGATGTTTTGAGAGCATCTAGAAGTGAGCCTATTTTATGCAGGTCTACCAGAGCTAGGTATCCTGTGGATAGGCTGAAATATGATGGATTTACAGCCATTCACTATGCCTATATGGTCAATGTGATATAGGAACCAGAACCCACTTCTTTTGAGCAAGCCATGGGAAAAGAAAAATGGGAGAAAACCATGGATGAAGAAATGGATGCCTTGGAAGCAAATGCTACATGGGAATTGGTTCCTTTGCCTAAAGACAAGAATGCAATTGGCTGTAAGTGGGTTTATAAGGTGAAGCACAATGCAGATGGTTCTGTGAATAGATACAAGGCAAGATTAGTTGTCAAGGGGTATGCATAGACATATGGCATTGATTATGAAGAAACATTCAGTCTGGTTGCAAGGATGGCAACCATAAGAGTAGTCATTGCTATGGCTGCATCAAAGGGATGGTCTTTACATCAGATGGATGTAAAGAATGCCTTCTTGCATGGTGATTTGCAAGAAGAGGTCTTTATGGAGCAGCCACCAGGTTATGTTCATGCTGTTCATCCTGAGTTTGTTTGCAGGTTGAAGAAAGCCTTGTATGGCTTGAAGCAAGCACCTAGAGCATGGTCTGACAAGATAGGATAGTATCTTGTCACTATTGGCTTTCAGATTTCCAAGGCAGATTTCTCACTTTATGTGAGAAAAACAGAGAAAGGTATTATGCTGCTTGTCATTTATGTTGATGATTTGATCATCACAGGTGATAGTGATGAAGATATCCTTCATGTGAAAATGCTATTGAAGCACAAGTTTGAGATGAAGGATTTGGGAGAGCTGTGTTATTTCTTGGGCATTGAGGTGATTAGATCACCAAGTGGGATATGGCTCTTATAAAGGTAGTATGGATCGGACATGCTGTCCAAATATGGGATGACAGGCTGTAAGCCTATTTCAGTTCCTTTGGACCAGAATGTGAAACTGAGCGCAGATGCAGGTGAGCTTCTGGAAGACTAGGTGTACAGACGCATAGTAGGAAGTTTTATTTATATGACTATTTACCAAATTTGAGCTATGCTGTTGGATTGGTAAGTCAATTTATGCAGGCTCCAAGGAAATCACATTTGGATGCAGCTAGATGCATACTCAGGTATGTGAAGTCCACATTGCAGTATGGACTATTTTATGACGCTGGGGTTCAGATACAGTTGCATGGATACACTGATGTTGATTGGGCTAGTAGTATTTCTGATAGACGATCTACCAGTGGATATGTGTTCTCTTTTGGGAGTGCTGCAGTCACTTGGAGCAGCAAGAAGTAGCAAGAAATAGCCTACAGTTGCCTTGTCGAGCACAGAGGCTGAGTACAAGGGTGCATCAATGGCTACATGTGAGGTAGCTTGGTTGCATAAGCTACTTTATGATATGCATCAGTCTACAGATGGGCCAATTGTCATTTATTGTGAAAACATGAGCAGTATACACTTGGCAAATAACCCAGTCTATCATGCTAGAACAAAGCACATTGAGGTGCATTATCACTATGTGCAGGAGAAGGTTTTACTAGGTATTATTGATCTAGTTTATGTCAGCACAGAGGATCAGGTAGCTGACATATTCACGAAGGCATTGGGCGCAGAGAAGCTGCGCAAGTTCAGAGACCTGCTTGATGTGCAGGAATTGGGATTGAGCTCAAGGGGGAGTGTTGAGATATCGAGCTCCACTCATGATATGCCAGGGTGACTGTTGTGCATTTATGTCACCGACTTGTTAGCTGCAGATGCGGTGGGTACACCACCCATAAATAATAGCTGGATGACAGCTATCCTTATGTACTCTAGTTCATGGCTCAGTTAGTATGCCACCTTAGTTAGCTGAGTTTGGTTTGAGACCCACATATAGGGTTCTTCTATTTCTTTGTACTAGAGTTCTTTTGGCTTTTACAACTAAGAAGAGGAAAACTGTTTTCAGCCTCCACCTTTGTGTGTATTCCCCCATTGTGTATGTGAGAAAGCCGCAAGTGAGACTCCTTCCTTCTCTCCCACTATCTTCACATGGATTCCACATCACCTTTGCAAACTCATGGGATTTAGCAAAGGAGTAGATATTATCTTCCAAGTTGTGATCCTCTCAAAGTTCAAGCAAAAGGGATCATTTGAACATGGGTTGCATAGCAAAGGTGGCCAGCGAAATTGGCTCTAACACTCTAAGTGAGACCTTTGTTGCTTTTAACTTTGCATCTTATTTGTAAGAATAATGATTATTGCATATCGTACTTTGACATGAAATGAACAATTGATCTTATTCCCAATACACCTTCATGAGTAGCGGATCCACTTCCCCATAAACTACTCCCATGAGATCCAGTGTTACTTACTCCCACATCCCACAATAGAAAACAAGGCTGAGGGAAGAGGTAGTGCAGAGGTGCATGGCAAATAGTTACCAAAAAAAATCAAAACGTCAACTTCAAATTTGTTTGAAAGAATTTGAAGGAAAGTTTTACTTGTTCTATTTATTAACTCTTATCTAATTGCTTATTGCTGAGAGCTATGGCAAGCAATGCTGGAAACAATGATCAATCTTTGGAGCGTTTCCAATATACATTTGTATCATGAAACATGGCTAATTATCAGCTTAGGATTCTTGAACTTGGTTTAAACTGGGCATATAAAGAAACTTGATATTGAAGAATGTTGTGCTAAACTCATTCATTTATATATGTGTTTGAGTATTGTACATAACCGGGGTAAAGGCACAGTGACCTTTAACCCCCACAACCTCCCACCTAAAAGGACAATGTGCCTTTAAGGGAGAACAACCAGTGAGCATACTATCCAATGCCCATCAATACATGACAATACTCAAACCGCTGACTAGGTAGACTCTTCGTCAACATATCTGTAGGGTTATCATCTGTATGGACCTTGACAAGCTCTATGCACTTGTCCTCAAGTACCTCCCTGATGAAATGGTACTTGACCTCAATGTGTTTGTTCTTTGCATGAAAGACCGGATTTCGTGCTAGCTGAATAGCACTCATGGAATCACTATGCAATGTCGGTACACCTGTATGAATCCCCAAATCTCCCACTAGCTGATCAAGCCATATAGCCTCCTTGCAACCCTCTATGGCTGCAACATACTCAGCCTCTGTGGTAGACAAAGCAATGCACTTCTGTGCGCGAGACATCCACGACACTGCACCACCTGCAAAGGTGAACACATAACCAGAAGTGGATCTCCTACTA
The DNA here is from genome assembly GCF_047967505.1 of Dipteris shenzhenensis. Lineage (NCBI taxonomy): Eukaryota > Viridiplantae > Streptophyta > Polypodiopsida > Gleicheniales > Dipteridaceae > Dipteris > Dipteris shenzhenensis. The sequence goes on along the minus strand of NC_141608.1, from coordinate 29,711,866 downwards.
TCCACATGCCCTGCATAGTCTGAATCTGTGTACCCAAGTACACGCATGTCTCCTCTACCAAAGCAGATGCACATCTCCTTGGTACCCTTCATGTACCTCATGATGCACTTAACTACCTCCCAATGCCTCTTTCCTGGATTAGCCATATACCGGATAACAACTCCCACTGCAAATGCAATGTCTGGTCTAGTAGCTATAATAGCATGCATAAGACTCCCAACTACTGATGCATAAGGAACCTTGGCCATCATGGCCCTTTCCTCATCTGATTTGGGACTATCTGTATGACTCAGTTTCACATATGGAGGCAATGGAGTACTCACTGCCTTCCCCCCCTCCATATTGAAACGTTGCAATACTTTTGTAACATACTCTTTTTGTGAAAGCCAAAGGAGTTTCCTACTCCGATCATGCGTGATGCGCATACCAAGAATATGACCTGCAAGTCCCAAATCCTTCATATCAAAGGCCTCATTCAACTTGGCCTTTAATGCATCTAGCTCATAAGTATTCTTGCTAGCCAATAGCATATCATCCACATATAGTGCCAAGATTATCAAGCTATTATCCTTAGCCCTTTTAGTGTAGAGGCAGTGATCAATTTCACTCCTTCTAAAACCCTGGGACCGAATGAAAGCATCAAACTTCTGATACCATTCTCTGGCACTTGCTTAAGACCATAGAGACTCTTCTTCAGCTTGCAAACTAAATGATCTTTGCCCTTTTCTTCAAAGCCTTCCGGCTGCACCATGTAAATTTCCTCATGCAAATCCCCATGCAAGAAAGCTGTCTTGACATCCATCTGCATAAGCTCCATATCCTCTGATGTCACTAGTCCAAGCATGCATCTAAGTGTGGTCATCTTTACAACCGGAGAGAATATCTCATCAAAGTCCACACCCTTCTCTTGCTTGAACCCTTTAGCAACCAAACGGGCCTTGTACCTAGGCACATCATCACCTGTGACCTTCATTTTGTAGACCCATTTACATGGCAATGCTTTCTTTCCATGTGGCAAAGAAACCAAGTCCCAAGTCTTATTCTTCATAAGTGAACTCATCTCTGATTGCATAGCATACTCCCACTTGCATTGATCCTCGCGCATCATAGCCTCTCTGTAGCAAGAAGGCTCCCCGCAATCAGTAAGCATCACATAGTCTACCCCTAGAACAAACCTATCAGGCGATCTAGACACTCTAGATGATCTTCTCAAGGGCATTTCAGCTTGCTGTCCCACCTGTATATCAGCCACATTTGGCTCATCATTTCCACCAATAGATGATCCATCATCTACCCTTGATTGTATACCTGTGGGAGTACTTGGTGGTACCATTTCTTGCACATTTGGTGCATGGACAGCTTGCTGTCTATCAACATATGTAGGTGGATTCACATCCTGGAAAGTGATTCTCCTCATTTTCACATCCCTCATGGGTGCCTTATGCATCTTCTTCTCATTAAAGACTACATCATGGCTGCATATAATCTTCTTTGCTTCTAGATCCTAGAGACGATAGCCCATCTCTCCACTTTCACCATAACCCAGAAAGATGCATTTCCTAGACCTAGGATCTAGCTTCTTTCGAAGCTCTTTTGGCACATGTGCATATGCCTCACACCCAAATATACGCAAATGAGAGTAAGAGGGCTTCTTGCCACTCCATGCCTCTTCAAGAATACCACCATCCAAACTCTTACTAGATGATCTATTGATCACATGCACTACAGTTTTCATTGCCTCAGTCCAAAAACCACCAGAAAGACTTGCATTGGAAAGCATGCATTGCAACCTTTCTTGAATGGTACAGTTCATCTTTTTTGCAACTAGATTTTGCTCTGAGTATGAGGGGATGTGAGCTCCCTCTTAGTCCCACGTGTATCACAGAAATGCTGAAAGTCATGAGAGAGATACTCTCCACCATTGTCAGTCCATAGGCATTTAAGCGTTCTACCTGACTGATTCTCAACCAAGGCCAGTCATTTCTAAAATACCTAGAACACATCACTCTTTCGAGCTATAGCATAAGCCCACACTTTCCTAGTTGCATCATCAATGAATGTCACATAGTATTCAGCCCCGCCTATCAGCCCCGCCTAATGACCGTGTAGGCATGGGACCACATACGTCTGAATGCACCAAATCAAGCTTTTTAAACTCTTTCTTTCCCCTTCTTTTATGGGCTGATTTAGTCTGCTTCCCATAGAGACAGTGCTCACAAAATTCAAAATCAGAGAAACTCAAATGCGGTACATAACCTGAATGGCATAAGAGTTTCATTCCATTCTGGCTCATGTGCCCCAACCTCCAATGCCACAAAGAAGTGCTTGGCTACTTGGTTATTGCAACAACATGATCAAATACCCCTGATACATGTAAGGGATACAAAGTCCCACACTTGGCACCCCTGGCCAAAAGCATAGAGCCCTTCTGAATTTTTCACCTCTGAAAGCCAAAAGTGGTGTGAAAACCAGCATCATCTAGCTGACCCACTGAAATAAGACTCTTGGTCAACTTAGGCACATGTCTCACATGTTTCAAAATAAATGCAGACCCATTTGCAAAAGAAAACTTTATGTCACCTACTCCCACTATGTCACATGCATAGTCATTTCCAAGATGCACACAATCTGTCTTTCCACTCCCTCTTTCTTGGGACTTCCCCTCGAACTATGATCTGTCCCTTTGCACATTTAAGGCTGCATCCTACTTGTTGCCATCCATAGACTTCCGTCTAATCTCCTCGGTCAACAAGCTACCCACAACATCATCAAATTTCAGTACTCCACTAGGTGCTGAGTTACTGACAGCTGTACAGAAGGTATCCCATGAGGATGGCAATGAACATAAGAGAAATATTGCCTTAGTCTCCGCATCAAAATTCATCTTCTAAGCCTGAAGCTAGCTGAAAATAATATAAAATTCATTCAAGTGAGAAGCAATGGAGACCCCTTCCTTCATCTGCAGCTCAAACAACTTCTTCATGAGGTAAACTTTATTAAAGGCAGTTTCCTTTTCATAAGTGGCACAAAGTTTCTTCCACAAATCTTCCATAGTCTGCTCATTTACTACTGTGAAATAAACTGACTCTGCAAGATGAAGTCTAATAGTAGATTTTGCTAATGCATCCAACTCATTCCAATCATCCTCAAGCATATTTGCAGGCTTAGCTTCAATCTCTGCCAAGGGTTTAATCTGCTTCTTTTTAATAAGCACATCCCTTATTTATTCTTTCCACAAAGAAAAGTTTGTCCCATCAAACTTTTTAATGCTAAAAAACTCCTTTTCAGACATGGAAGAGGATGCCATGATGCAAATGAAGCAAAAATCCCAAATGCTAGTGCCTACAAGAGAGAATCACACCAAATACCAGGTGCACCCAAATGTGTATGCCACAATAGAGTGAAATATCACCAAAACTCGTGTCTCAATGCATCTGACTCATGTGCATATACTATGCATCCATATGAGCAAATCTGGCCCAAAAGAAAATGCCAATAGAATGGCAATCCAAAATGCCAATAAGTGCCAAATGACTCAAGCATAAACACCATCCATTGGCATATGCATTAATAATATCTCATCCAAAAGAGCATAGCACTATCAGTGCATCACTTGCAATGTGTCAAAGCTGTCCCTCAGCATAAAATAGCATCCATGTGCAAAGCATCCATAAAAATAGCATCCCACAAGGCAATTTGGGCCTATCAGCACATCCAATAAGGACCGCAATGCATCCAAATGGCCTATAAATCATCCACTGCAACCCAATGCACACCACGAATGTGCGCACATTGCTCAAACTGCAACCAGAGTGATTTGCATAAGGTATGCTCAAGAAATCATAGTCCCATGGTAATGACCGCTACTGAAAATAGAACCTGAGATGCCTCAAAACATGGGCACCATTGCATAATCGGACTCAGTAAGAAAATCTGCAAATATCTCTCTTCTACCAGAACTCCAAAATCCCAACCGATGAGTGAGAAATGGGAGTCAACACTTATCCACTGCCATGTGGCATAAATCTAAGGTTTCAAAACCTTAGAATGAAAAATGCATAACAGAGAGATGAAATCGAATACACAAAGATCTATAACTCTGAAAATCCTCCACCGAATCACGTAAGAACTGTAGGGGTTTTTGGGCGTCCGAAACGCAATGGGACAGACAGTTTTGGAAACCGTGGTCTTAATCACTGGGTCCAACACACGGACTGAAAAACGTTTTTGGAAATACAGCTATTTGTAAACTCCACCAGAGTGTGAATGATGACAACACTAGCATTCAAAGAGTCCTTAGTGCCCCATGCAGTGCAAGATGTTAATGTGGACGTCGAAGAAGAATATACAACTCATCAAATGCAAGACAGAATCATGCAAGGTGGCATGCAACCCATCATAGACAAGGGTGCATATGGGTGGAGACAGATGAAAATGATGGTTTAGACTCTTCCAATGTGGATGACCATGCATAAGTTTCAGAATTTCTTTGTAATTTTAGTTATGTGATTTGCAGTAAAGCCAACGTATAATGGCCATGAGTTGTAGTGCAAATGAGAAATTTTGTGTTATAGGATGTTAATTATAAGTATTTAGCTCAAGGTTGCACTAATTTTACTTTTTTTAGAGTTTTTATCGAAACAAGTATTTTAAAAAATTAGGATTTTGGGCCCTATATAAAAGCATGGGCCCTCATTTTCATTTCATTTTTTAAAGAGCTCTCCACTCCCACACTGCCTCCCACTTGTCTCTGACATTTCCACCCTATCTCTCGCACCCTCACCCTTTCTCTCGCACACTCTCTCCATCCCCCATGGCCAGACCCAAGATCAAGAACCACGGAGTCTAGCATGGCCAGACCCACCTCTAGACTCAGAGACAGAGAGTGATAGCCTCCCCCCCTCTCCCCCTGATGATCCTCGTTGAAGGGAGAAACTGCAAGACAGGGAGCAAGATGGATAGAGGAAGGCACAAGAAGAGGGCCAAAGGAAGGCACAAGTAGATCTTTAAGCAGATACCGATGACTCATAGAGCATAGAGGAGGATCACGAGGAAGAGGAACAATGAAGGACAGAGTAGAGGACCAAGGCAAGAATAGACAATCAGGGTCCACGCCAATGGGGTAGATGTGCTCGAGCTCAAGGCATAGGGCAAAGAGGCCCTCAACATCCAGGAAGAGTCCCTCTGCATCAAGGGCAAAGAGGCCCTCCTCCAGTGAGGTGATATCAATTCAAGCCGAGGACGGTGGCACTTCGGGAGATCAGAAAGTTTCAAAAGTCCACCGATCTGCTCATCCCGATGGGTGAGCTTCGCAAGGGTGGTATGTGAGGTCATGTAGGACCTCAACCTTAGCTCAATGTCTTGGTTTTATAGGCATGGAGTTGTGGAGGTTCCTGGGCATATTTCTAGAGATGCCTTGCTTGCCATGCAGCATGCAGTTGAGGCCTACCTAGTAGACCTCATGGATGCCAGCTGGCTGCCATCCATAGGAAAAGGGTCACAGTGATCACCTCAAACGTGCAGTTTATTGTCCATCTTAGGAAGCCCAAGGGCACTTAGGGATGTTGTATACCCCGCCTTAGGCGATAGTTACAGTTCATGTACTCTGCCCACAGGAATCTATCTTGTATCGGCCTCTTTTCAATATAATAAAATGTCCTTTTTTTAATTGTCTTTGTATGTGCAATCTCAAATTTATTTTCAGTGTATTTGCAATCTATTAATTTACTTACATACAATCTCAATTTACTTACAAAAGACTTTCTGATGACATATACAACAACAAAATGAAATAATAAACATCAAATCTCAATAGAAGATGCAAAAGAAAATAATACCAGGAATTAAATCTATTTTTTGATCTACTTCTCTCTCAGGAGATAAACCATCAGGTAAATCAGACAGAAAAACATCTTTAAATTCAAACATTAAATCATTAAAAGAAGATTTATACTTTTTAACATTATCAAAAACAACATTACTTCTTTCCGATACAGAAGATATAAAATCACCAATAAAAGTAAGTTCACAAAGATATACCTCGCATTCTTCTTGGTGTAGTAGTCGTTCCAATTCCATCGAACAAATAATAGGAGAGTTAGGCACATCATGTTCTCCTTGAATCTATAAGACTCTACCCTCTTTTTCAAACATAATGGAGTTATTATGATAACTCCTCTATAAGCTATGCCCAAGACTATACACCATTCTCGACCAAGCACACTACATCTGCTCGGTTGAGATGCATGATTTGGAAATCCAAGGCATCCTGATAACCTTGAATATCCACCTCTACACGATGTATCATGGTGTCCCAAACTTTTTTATCACTGCCCTTTGCCAAAGAGACCACATATTTATGGGCACTAGGACTCTCAGGCAATTTTAATTTCTTAACTAATGAGTAGCTCAAGAAATTATGTCTTGCACTATCATCGACCATCACTCTTACTCTTCGCCCCCTTAATTTTTCCATGCATCCTCATTAAATCATGAGGACCAAAGGTGGGATTCCGCATTGCCGATGATAGATAGCACATGTGGGTGCTATCCTCATAATAGACCTCTACCTCAGTGTACTTTTCAGTACCATTAAGCAACAACACTTGCACCGCATGTACTTGTGTTTGTGGAGGTCTATTTGGGGCTTTAGCTCCCACTGGTTTATTTTTAGGGTAGTTCCAAGCAGCATGGTCTTTGCCCAAACATTTGAAGAAAAGATCTTCTTGCCTGGACCTTTCACAATCCTCTTTCTTCAAGAGAGGATAATTTTGTGTTTGAGGTTTCTTAGGTGGTGCGTGAGGAACCTCCTTCTTAAAGTGCCCCTTCCTTTTCAAATTGGGAAATTTATTGAACTTTGGAACAAAACCTGTTTGCTTTGAAGTTCCAACTCTGAATTTCCCCGTCGTATCATCATATATTTGGGCATACTTAATGGCTTCCTCGAAGGTTTTAGGACAATTTCTTTTCACCTCAACCTTATAATTGTCTTTGAGACCTCTCAAAAACCCCTTATCTTTTGGAATTCATCAATTCCCTTCAGCTTAAGGACTGCCTCCCTATAGTTTGCTATGTACTGGACTAGAGTGTTTTTACCCATAGTGCAATTGTCCCAAGCCTCCCACGCTCTTTCTAATTCATTTTTCGGTAAAAACTCTTTTAGGAAGGCTTGTTCAAACTCAATCCAATACCTAGGAATTCTATCGCTCTCCCTGAGGCTCATCCACCATTTATAGGCTTTATTTCCAAGGGAAAGACTTGCTTCCACGACTTGATTTTTAGGAGTATTCCTAAGTCGATGGAAGTCTTGCCACTTTTGCAAGAATGTATTAATCGCAACTTTATTATGCTCCTTTTCTTCCCCATTGAAAATTGGTAGTTTTAAGTCCTTAAGGATGTTCGAGGTTTCTCTAAGTCGAGAGGTGGACCTTTCAACTTGATTAGGAGGAATCAGTGATTTTTCAATAATAGATACTGATTGACGGCTATCTTAGTTATGGCTTTAGCTAGGGTTTTTAGTGTTTCACTGATAACTCCTAGCTATGTTTCTATATTTTGTGTTTGAGTTTCAATAGTGAATTCTGTATATAGAATTCGACTATCTTAGTTATGGCTTCAGCTAGGGTTTTTAGTGTTTCACTGATAACTCCTAGCTGTGTTTCTATATTTTGTGTTCGAGTTTCAAGTTTAGTGAATTCTGTATCCATAATTCCATAATCAGTGTAGTCTATGTCCTCCATTTTCACGTTATCCTCTTGATTTTGAGTTTGTACCTCCTCACGTATTTCCTCTCCAACTATTGCTTTTTCCTTTCTAGCCCTTTCCCTGGCCTCCCTAATCATAGCATCCCTTTCTGGAGTTGTCATTTTAAAGATGTGTATTTTCCAAAAATTATAAAGCAAAGCACTTTATGTCAGAGAGAAAAATACAATGCCCACTTCCCTGGTATTTGTTTGAGGTTTTGGATTTGTCTTTGAAATCAAGTCATTCTCGTGCTCTTTTAATTCACGATCTCGCTTCCCACCGATCCCGATCTTTTTCTTTCCTCGATCTTGAACTCTGAAATCCCGCTTATAGTTTCCTCTTCTTTGCATTTGGCAAGGCTTATAGAAGAAGATGATATAGGCCTTGGGGCTTTTAGAGATATAGAGGATGAGAAGGGTTTTAAAAAAACTATGGTGACATGGCTTATAGAAAGGTCTATGACCTTGAATGACATGGCTTTTTTTTTCTTTCAAAGTTGAGAAACCTTTGCCTATCAAAGCTTTGAACAAAATTAACGAGATGGCATAGAGACATCAAGCTCTGTGTACTCCACAAAATGACCACAGCGGCTTTCGTCTTCCTAAATCCTCCAAGGCTTGTTTCATTTCACTACTGTTTCATCTCACCAACTTCTAAGGCTTCCGCTGCACCATGTCAAGTTCACCACACTTCCACTGTGCATGCCTCTGAAGTTTTAAGAGTCTAACTCTTGAGACTCTAAAGTCTTAATAGGCTACAGCATAGCAACTAAGAGCCAAGACTAACACAGCAACTCCCGTGATGGCTCCTTCATAGTAGTGCAACCAACCCTCACGCAAGTTACTCCTAGTGTCCTGGTACTCTGATCTCCCTACTTTCACCTTTGCAAATGAGCTCTATAGCTTCTACCACCCTCGTTGTGCTCCATCTCTTAGCCCTCCTGTCCTTACTTTCGACAGCATATTGTGTCTCAGAATTGGAATTTATTCACCATGGATTCCATAGTGAAATGTCATCATGACTTGAGTTTTAAATCTAAAGATTCTGACAGGGTCCAAACAAATGCTCAAACAAAGCTTCCCCTCAGCATCTGAGAATCCCACAGACTCCTCAAGCTATTGCCCTGCTCTGATACCAATCTTACATCATCGTAAAGAGGGCTCAACTTGAATTCTCTACCCAACCATGATTCCCAGAGTGCTCCATCTTCTTTCATACGTGAACTCTTGGAGTTCCCTTAGTTTTCTTCCTTTATGGAGCCTGCTGTCTCTAGAAATCTCCCCTAAACCCAATGCATGCCATGTGGACCCCTTTTATGCCAAGTGTCCTTTCAAAGGAACTTACTCTTTTGACCCCTCTTGGCATCCTTCTATAATGCAAGGCATTAATTCGCATGTCCACTGTTGCACTGTCAAGCCCTCTGGTTTACCGCTTCACCATATCCACACTCCCACAATTATGGCTGATGTAACACTAACAAAACCCAAGCTATATGCTATCCCATGGCATATGCTCATAGCTCAACATAGAAGTTAACACTTCTTAAAGGAACCTTCATATTGATGCAATTGATGACCACATGTACACACAGTTACAATACTAACATACTTTCTTTCATGATGCTTTTATTGAAAGGTGATCATAAGTATTATATTTAACTGATAATAGCTTGGGATTTAAAGTCCAAACTAGAAAAGACTATTCTCACCTCCCATCAATCCCTATAAGCAAACTCCCAAGACATAGAGACCCAGTGTTAGCCTACACATGAGCCGTTCCTTATTGTTTTCCCACACATACACCATTTACTAGACACACCTACCGATTCATGTTACTAGCATCCTCTTATGGATCTACACAAATAGAAGATAAGTATCCTCCAAATTTCTCTGAGAGACTGATTACCCAAATACCACGGTGTTCCTCAAAATGCAAGGACGCCCAACCTTCCAATATGTAGACTATAGTTTTTAACTATAAGCTAGAAGCCTTAGGAGATAGTTTAGTGCATTACATGAACCCCTTCCCAAGACATAGATACCCACAGTGTTAGCCTACACATGAGCCGTTCCTTATTGTTTTCCCACACATACACCATTTTCTAGACACACTTGTCGATTCGTGTTACTACCATCCTCTTATGGATCCACACAAATAGAAGATAAGTATCCTCCAAATTTTTCTAAGAGACTGATTACCCAAATACCATGATGTTCCTCAAAAGGCAAGAACACCCAACCTTCCAATATGCAAGCTCCAATTTTTTACTATAAGCTATAAGCCTCAGGGGATAGACTTAGCTTCATTGTGCTAGCCTCTAACAAAACATCGGTTCTACAAAACCCAATTGTAAAATTAGTATTGACTTATCCCCTTCACACTTCAACATAGGCATATGTTGATCCATATTTTTGGCTAATCTCTACTTGCAATTGTACTTGATTGCTTTATTCTTATGCAAGCCTTGAGGCGGTGAACTTTATCAAAAAACATCTTGACTTCTGTCTCCTTTTGCCAAGCCCATCAGACTCATGTTTTTGAGCCTTGTGGGCATGAAACATGAGCCTTATGGGCATGGCTCAAGGCCTTATGGGCATGAAACAGGAAATGCATTAACGTGCTGCCCATTTCATGCCCACAAGGCTCAAAAACAAGAGCCTTGTGGGGTTGGCAAAAGGATGTATAGGACTTTGTGGTTTGCCAAAAAGGAGTGCAAAAAGAGGACGCATTATGTGGAAACTTGAGAGGCCGCATTACAATTGTCAGTAACTTCAATGGAGAAGGTGGAATATGATGGACAAGGATAGTGAGCCTTTGTTTGTAGACACGCCACTCATGGAGAAATTTAGAGCAAAAACATTTGTTCTTCCCCTTGTTACAACATGTATATTCAAGCTACCATAAGAGAAGTCCATTTGGAAAGAAACTCAGCAGAAAGAACCATTTGTATGCAAGCTACCATCATATTCTTCTTCCCATAAGCCTCTTGTTTCATAGGCTTGTAGGCTAGAAATAGGCAATGCGTTAACACGTTGCCTATTTCTAGCCTACAAGCCTATGAAACAAGAGGCTTATGGGCAAGTGAAATATTCCTGAATGAGTTCTAGAAGCAAAGAATATAGGGTTTAATTTCTTGGCATAGCAAAGAAGAAACATTCCTAAAGGAGTTCGACCAGGAGGAGGATAGCCAACCAAGAAGAAATGACCAAGTCATCAAGCAAGAGGAGGAGTTCAACCAGCAGAAGGCATCGTAGATCTCACATAAGGAGGCATTGCAGATGGAGGCACCATTTTTGTGAAGAACAAGAGTTCATAGAAATATGTTTTGTTAAGAAGATAGACGTTTGATTTTATTTCAAGCATAGGTTCACTAATTTTGTCTATTGTAGCTCGCATATTTTGACATCTAGTAGTTTTTAGTTCACATATTTTGCTTTGTATGGATCCTTTATATGTCCAATGGTTCGCATATTTTGCATAGGTTTGCATATTTTTCTTTGTATGGATCCTTTGCCACTTTTCGAGGGAAGAAAAAGAGCCTATCAAACTCCATACAACAAGAGGCCTAACTATGCTATCTCTCCCTTTGTAGAAGTATCAGTGCCATCAACAGTTTCCCATCAGTTTTGCCAATTTTGCTCGTCTTTTGAGCTCCTATCTATTTCGCTGGTGGTCTCTCCCATGGGAAATTAAAAATCATGAATGGAGGGGCTGTCATGAAGAGTGGAGGGGCCATGATGGATGAGGAGTGGAGGGGCCATCATGAAGAGTGGAAGTTGTCAAGGTTTAGAGGAATCATGCAAGGTTAAGGGATGTCAATGATCATTACATATACATGTTGCCTAAATTTATAGAAGAATTATTTATAGGCAGGGGAGTTATGACAATAACACTCATTTGCAGACACGTTCTTGGCCTACCAGCAGTGTCATGTTCTTAGACTGCCAGTTTATGATAGCATTGGGTTTGCCTCTCCTTACATTTAATGTCATATTTTGGAAGAATGATCATTTCTTTAAGGAAAAAAATAATTAATTGATTGACTCCGCCTATGAACAACCTATGTCACCACCAATGATTCAGTAGAAAGCCAACTAACTCTTCCATCTCCATTCCCTTGCCATGTTGTTTTGTACTATCACCTCCATTCCCTGAGCTCTCTCAATGTGCTGCCACCTCCATTGCATCAGACCTCATCTTCTACTACTGCCTGCATTCCATGAGCTCCTCTCCTCTCCTCTTTGACCACAACTTACATTGCCACATCCAAGAGTTTGAACAACCTGGGCTGTCCAGTTATCTCAAATACATTAAACATCTCTTCTCAATCTTGCAAGCTATGTAATTTCTGTGTTATGGCTTCTAGTACTTGGTAACATATTGCATCCTTAGTTCCTTGCTAGTCACCCACTATTCATCTTTCTTGTAAAGGCAATCATTGATCCTCAGTTCCCACCCCACAGACATGCCTTCATCTGTGGACATTCGATATGGAGAAGCTGAAACATTATCCATCCGTTATGACACTCCCATATTGGAGATCTCACTTGCAGACATCAAAAAGCACTTTCACATTGAGGCGGAGGAGATTAGTTTGCATCAGGAAATTGGAGTGGATGACATTGCAATAGTTCTTCCAGTCATGGACTTGGAGGATGGTGAAAAGGGCTTCCAGATCAATGGGCAACAACATTCAAGCTTTTGAGTGGAGGTTATTACAAGGAAAGGTACTCATAACGATGTAAATATAAATAAATGAATAAATAAAAAACAAACAAATATGTATGTATGTATGTTTAAGAGAGCCATAGGAACTCCAAGGGAAGGAGCAAAGAAAAGAGCAATAACACGCAATAAAAACGAGAACAAGCACATTGTTTCCCTCAAATGTAACTTAATCTACTCATTCTAAAACATGAATTTTCCTTTCGTTGGCACAGAAAAAGAGAGTCAAATGAACAAAATGATACAAGGGAAGCCTCACAAGCTTAGCATTGTAGGGAGAGATTACCTTGAAGTTGAAACTGGGTTGAAATGGGGGGGATGGAGAGGATAAAGAGGGAAAGGTAGAGCTAAGGGGGAAATGAGGGATTGAGCATGTAGGAGAGGGCATTGGTGTTCTAGCTTCCAGCTTGAGTGTGCATGGAAAAGTAAGGCGTTACGATGCATTGCATTAGTTCAATTTAAAAAACTTATGATGAATACCTTTGATATTAGAATTTCAAATTCCCTAGAAAAAATAATAAACATCAATATAATAATTGAAAATAGTTTCTCAAAGCTATTTTGACGGATTTATCAACAATGGTTATAATGATGCTGGTAAATTAAAGCTATGATGGTTTTATTGATGGACATAGTCATGCCCTGGGGCGCCAACTCAATATGTAATATGTTACCTCCATCGTCCAAAATCCAAGATATGGGGGGACAAGGTCCATAAATAATATGCATGGATTTCCTTTAAAAAATTCAAATATGTAAGGGAAAAATATGAAAATTTTATGTCCCCCCTCTCATAAAATATAAGATATATATCTTGAAAAATATGCAAGAATTTAAGATTTCTACATATTTTTCATAATATGTGAGCCCCAAGGGGGGGGTCTTTTGGATGGGGGGGTAGAACATAAAATACTCTAAAATATGAAAACCCATCTCCTTTCAAATTAATATAACTTTTGCATGTGTTACCCAAATTTCAAAGTGTAAAGACATATTTGAAGCTCTTTTAGTGTAGAACACCACCATGTTAATTTGAATAATTTATACTCATGGCATATTTTTAAATTCATCTCATACTCAAGATTTTGATAGGTTTTCTTCCTAAAGGGAGTTGGCACCCCAAGAGTCACGCTTAGGGTATTAAAAATATAATTTCGAAAGAACATATTAGTAAGAATGAAAATCCACTCCCAGGGGGATTATAGATTTTGGCACTTTATGTCTAAAGGGTTTTGAATGGATAAATGAATTCCAATGGTGGTAGGGCATTGCATGTACCACTATTTGTGTGTGACATTTTGTAATGCCAAAAAGTACCTATGAGGCAAAAGCTTACTCCATTGTGTGTGCTTACCCTATGGAAAATGAGCTAGTTGCAAGGTTAAGTGTCACATGGAACCATAGGATAATAATTTGTATGGTTCTGTCTTTGATAATAATGATGCCTTGAATGTTTTTCAATTGAATAAACTAATAGTGATTTTATGTTCCATGCCTAGCTAGATTTGTTCGTCCACTATATATGGACATTAACTTATAACAATATTATAGCTCCTTGTGGGCTAAACCACATACAACAACACATAATAATGACTATTGAAATGATCAAACTAGTGGACTGGCTCATTGAACATTCATAAGAGAAGAACCGTTTACATGTGCTATTACAATACTGCATTTAGTTGAAGAAAATTCTTTGAGATTTGTGGTACGCTAGTGTTTCCTCCATCTTTCTTTTCCAAAATTTGAGGAATATCATATGCATCCCCTGAAAGCAAGCTACCAAAAAGGGTTTGTTGTGGCACCCCTCTAAAATTGGCATCTCCTTTAACATCCTCATTTGGTAGTTTTGAATGTCTAAAGCATGTTGCAAGTGACCCTACTATGAAATTTGGAATATCCCAGGGAAAAATGACCTATCCACTCTTTTTATGTCCATGGACTAGCATCCTTATCAAGGAAATTGAAACTTGAATGACATGACTCAAAGACTCTTAGGATGGGAATTTGGCAGGGGTGTACATGTCTTTACTTGATCCATTTTATCATGAATAATGCACACATGCTTGCTAGGTTCACACAAGACTTTTTCTTCCAAGAATAGTACAAATTTCAACATGTCCTTTGTGCAATCATGTCTTTTCTCTTTTCCATGAACAAATTCACATGACCTTGTACCACTTTGATTGATGCCAACTTCATTTGTATTGAAGTACAAATGCCATATTTTAATAATGAGCTAGATTTGCAAAGTGACACTTGCAAATCTGTTTGTAGTAGCATCTGAATCTAATACCACCAATGGGTCCGTGTTGGTAAATGTACTCAAAGAATATATGGAAGAGGACAATGCAAATGGTCCTGAAGAGTCTTGATGATCTAGAAGACTCACTAAATTGGATACATACATTGGACACAATAGATCCATCAATTACTAAAGGAACTCAGATGATGCACCTTGACAATTATCAACCTAACTCCATTACACCTTTTTATAATGTAAGAGTGGAAGTACCTAATGAAATGGAATAAGCAATTGATAAATCCATTGATAATAAGGAGACATGTATTACTCCATCTCATCTTTGGGTGGAGCTAAAACGAATAGGTGCAACATATCGAGTATAGGCCTAGCCAGATATTCGAGCAACCCACAACCTCATCTTCTAGGAGTCATTAAAGCATCTTGGCCAGGTATACCTTGAAGTATGTGATTCTAAAATTCATTCCATAGGAGGTAACTCAATTAATGTTGTTTGTTCCTTAATGATGAATGTTTCCATGGGCAATCACCTTGTGCCCTGCAAATTTTTTATAACTCTTGTAGATACCTTAATAGTAGCAACAATGCTTGGTAGAAGTTGTATCCAAGCCACTTACAGAGGTCTTTTTTGGGAAGAATCAACCCATGAAGAGGTACCAATCATTAGCAAGCTAACCAATATTCAAGCGTCTGCATCAACATCTACTTCCACCTCTTGACCTCTACAATAACCTCACTAACAATGAAGACAAAGATGAAGAGCAACCAAGCCTAATATGGATACAAATAGACCTACTAGATGCCTAAGGATACTTTGAGAACACCATATTAGATAAAATGGGACACAAGTTGCACTTTGGGAATTTCAAAATTGGGTGGATTTTATTAAATTTGGGAAAAGTTTCATTGATTGTGGGAAATTTGCCAATATTGAAATATATTGTTATTTGGAATTCCAATGATTATGAAAAACTTTATTGGTTGCAAAACGTTTCATTGGGTATAACAACTAGAACAAAGCATTTGTGGCAGAGTTTGAAAATCTAGTTTTTGGTGGTGTTAAGAAACACCGTTTGGGGACACGATGAATATTTTACTTGAGGTGTTAAAAATAAACACCAATTGGTGGTGTTAACAAACACTATGGAAAATGAACCACTAGAAACAAAGTAGTTGTTGGTGAAAGACAAATTCTGAAAAATTGTCATATTAATAATATGCAAATATGCATCGATAGGATAACAATGATTGAGAAATATCACATGAGAACACATATTAAAATGGAAGTTTGGGAGATTAAGAAGGAGAAAATCATCACCATTTTTCTATGCTCTGATACCAAGCAAGCTCTCATGTGCTTTGATACATACATTCTGTGGAATATCAATCTTCTTAGGTCTATTTATGGCTTTTAATGTCCACAACCAGACCACCACATCAATACACTCCCACACCTGTGGATCCAACCTATTCTCTGCCCAATACTTGTTCTTGTAGTCAACATAGGCATCTACATCACTGAGCCCCTTTCTCTTAACTGATGGTGCCCAATATTGAAACAATAATTTCATGAAGTTAGGAGATGCAGCATCCATCTCGGCACTTGATATGGAAACCCCAAGCCATATGGGGTATACCGGGTCTGATGGCCTCACCAAGACGAAGTCACCTTCCTTAACATCCACCATTGGTCTAAACTCTTCCCTTGGCTTACCTTTTAGAGGCCCGCAATTGTGATCATTCCATTCCTCATAGCCTTGGAACTTATTAATGCAAGCATCTATATCCTCCTCCTCATTAGGAGATTGTGTTCTTGGCCAAAAATCTCTGTACACTCCTATCTCTGAGATGTTTTCCTGCTCAATCTCACTGATCATGATTTTCCAATAGTCTATCAATGGCCTAATGTAGGACTCATACGATGCATTCTTTCCACTTGCATATCTTTCCCAAAACTTAATGTAATCCTTTATCCCTGATATTACTTGCAAGTGATCTCTCACAAATGCAGCCATTGGTAGTATATCTGGGCAACCTGCAGGCAACAATGGTTGACCCTCACTATCTTCCCCCTTCAATGGGCATCCAACTTGGTGATTTTGGATCCACCTTGTATTGCATCATAGGTCTCTCACCTTGCATCAAAAATCAAAATTGTAATGGCTTTGCATGATCAACCAATATTTCTTGCCCATCACATAGGTAGCCATACATAGTCCTTGAAGTTAGGAACCCATGTAAGAAGAAATGGTGCTGGAGAAGCTGATGTACATTTTTTGAATGTATCCATCAGATGAGGGAAAGTGAACATTTGTCCTGATGAAACCTACGAAACATTGCATTAGTGACCTCATGTGTGTGGCGTACCATCAAGAGGCCCAATTGAACTGTCTTGAAAATGCTACTTGCTACAAGAAGATAAAGGTATGCAAAAAAGTATCTATTTTTGTTCTCAAGCCCACAATTATCTAGCTGGAGTATCAAGTTTTCTGGCAACTTTTGGTATGTTGGCTCAAGAGCAACACATCCACCTGAAGAGGGTGGATTTTCACGAGTAGCTGACGGCGACAAATTCCTACATGTGTTTGCATCCCTCGCAATGGAAGTTGTCATGGCATCTGTGGAAGACTTTGAGTCTCTAGATTTGCTTTTGTGATCATGGCATCTACAATTTCAGACAAGCCAGGTCCCCTTGTGGAAATATGTGCACCTTCAAAATTGTAATGGGAGTCCAAAGTGTTTCTTGAGAGCATAGAGGATTCAGAATGTGAGCATCACTTTTTGGAATCCCATCAGTAGCAAGGTCTCTGAGGTCATGCATATCCATCCTCTCTAGGTTGTGCGAACAAATTGAGAGCAATCCAATTGTCAAGTTGCGATCAAATGGCGAGACAAACCATTGAGGGTGAAGTGTCCATAATGACCTTGTCCATGCCCATGGGTAATCATTCCAATGAGTGAAACCTATAATTGCCATGCAGAACCGGTGTCCTTGGACCCCACCCAAAGTCTTGGAATTGTTGTCTTTTTTTGGTCCATCTTATCATGGATTATGCATACATAATTTTTTAGATCCATCTCGGAGTACCTACACCATGCATAGTACAAAGTTCTTGCAACTCTGTTGCTATATCATATGCATCTTTCTCTCCTCCATCAATGAATTGTGCTCATCATGAATTTTTGTGGCTACCAACTGACTACACAAGCTACATTTAGAGAATTCACTTGTCTTAGCAAGGGCTACATTTTTTAAGTTTGATTTCCAAATCTTGCCAAATGTGGATGTGGATAGGGTCTAATAACCACGTTAATTAAGTGAAGTGTTGACCCCACACATGATGTCTATCTTCTTATACACTTCAAGTATCACTTGTTGTGTCGCTCTAGAACCATCCTTCATGGTTCTACTCTTGTGAGTCATATGCTATGTGAAGCATGGTTCTACTCTTGTGAGGCATATGCTTAGTGCTATTATCCACAAAGTGTTGAATGAGAGCCCTCTCCATACCTGTGTGCACCTTGCTCCTCCTCAGCACCAATTGCAACCACATCATTCCCCACCACCGTCATGACCTTGTCCCCACATCTAGAAGCCATCCCTTGCCATTATGATTACAAGAAATGAGATTTTGAAAAAATTACAACCAAAGAATTTCATAAGACCAATAGATAATTATGCCAGTCTGTCCTTGCAATGGGAAGAATGGCACCCATGCCATTCTACATGTGGGATTGTGGAGAATGGAGCTGGTGTCATTCTCATTGTGAGCCTAGATTTCTTATGGAGAATGGCACTGCTCAATCTCCATGTGGGTTTTTGGAGAATGCTACTAGTGCCAATCTCCAAAATCCATGAATGGGTCTAATAAAAATTGCCATGAAAGCATGAATTATTTCCCTAAATTTTTTAGCAATTTGATAAAACTTTCTCTAAATTCCAAACGTAGAGATCGGCACCAGTGCCATTCTCCACAATCCCACATGGAAAATGGCATTGTTGCCAATCTCCATGTGAGTCTAGCATTTTTAAATTTCCCCATGCGGAATGGCTTTGGGTTTGTGGAGCATGGCATTGGTGCCAATCTCTGTAAACCAACATTGGAGAGTGGCACCAAAGCTATTCTACATAGGGAAATTTAAAATTTGTTAGACCCACATGGAGATTGGAACCAGTTCCATTCTCCATGTGGGGTTGTGAAGAATGGCACTAGTGCCATTCTCCATAAATCCACGTGGAATCTCCAAAAACTTTGTGGGGAATGGATCTAGATAAAATTTACATGAAATTATTTTTCTAAAGTTTTCTAATGATTTTCATGGAAACCTCCCATGCAATAAGAGACATTCTAAAGATTGGCACTAGTGCCATGCTCCAAAAACCCATGTGGAGATTGGCACCACTGCCATGCTCTACAATATCACATGTAGATTGGCAATGGTGAGACAATCTCCATATGGGATTATGGAGAATGGCACTGGTGCTAATCTCCAAAGTCCTCATGGAGTATTGGCTAGATAAAATTTCCATGAAATTATTTTTCTAAATTTTTTGCTAATTTGGAAAAAAATAAAAAATAAAAGATTATGGTCGATGGATTATCTTATGTTATAGAAGAGAGAGAGAGAGAGAGAGAGAGAGAGAGAGAGAGAGAGAGAGAGAGAGAGAGAGAGAGAGAGGAGAGAGAGAGAGGGAGGGAGGGAGGGAGGGGGGGGAGAGAGAGAGAGAGAGAGAGAGAGAGAGAGAGAGAGATACGTGGTACCCACAGATTATAATGGGGAGACCATTCCAATACTACTAGCACATAATGTGAGGTACCCTATTCTAGATGGTTTTAGGTTTCTAGTGTATTTATTTTGAATTATCAATGTTTACGATAGTTTCAACTACATGCTTTAGGTTTCTAGTGTATTTATTTGGAATTATCAATGTTTATAGTAGTTTTAGCTATTTGCTTTGGGTTTTAGATTGTGGATGTATTATTGACTAGGTTTTTGGTTGGCCTATTCTAGATGCTAGACCTTAATCCAACTAGTACATATCCTAGATATATGTGCTTTCGATGAGGGTTTTTTAAATCCAAGTTTTGAGTGGTATCCACTTTAGGCTCTAGAGCACTTCTTTTTACAATCACGCTCAAGGTGCTAGATCTATAGATCTCACATACCAGTCAAGTGTATGGGGATCAAAAGCATGAAAGCATTATGTATCATGTTCCCAAGTTTTACTTATCTAGCTTTTGAGATGTATAAGTTTTCGATACAAATCTTGATCTTATTATTAAGAGTTGTAGATTCATTTAATCCAAATACTAGAGTGAGATCCTTAGTTTAAGGATCCATGTCCAAGTAATGCTTTTTTAGACTATTTTAGATTTATTTAATCTAGATACTAGATTCAAATTCTTTGGCCAAGGGCTTGGATTCAAATATCCTATCTTGGGGGCATTTTTTCATTCTAAGCCCTACATGCACTGATTTCAAAGTCCTAGTTCTAGGGTTTAGATCAATAGATCCCACACATTCATCAAATATTTTGGATGACTAGCACCATGTGTCAATGACAATATTGGGCTAGATCTAACTAGTGTTTTTCGATCTATAGATCCCACACCTTAGTCAAATATTGAATGACTAGTGCAATGTGACAATGACAATACTGGGCTAGATCTAACCCTACCTAGACTAGGATTTAATAGATAAAGACTAATGTTAAACTAGGATTTAATCGACTAATGTTAAACTAGGACTTAATAGACTAATTTTCTACTCTAATCATAAACTAGGATTAAATACACTAATAGACTAATCCTAAACCAGGATCTAATAGACTAATCTTAAACTTATAGACTAATCCTAAACTAATAGACCAATCCTAAACTAAAATCTAATAGACTAATCCTAAGCTAATAGACTAATCCTAAACTAGGATCTAATAGACTAATCCTAAACTAAGAGGCTAATCCTAAACTAGGATCTAAGAGACTGATCCTAATAGACTAATTCTAAACTAATAAACCAATGCTAAACTAACAGGCTAATCCTAAACTAGGATCCAATTGACTAATCCTAAACTAATAGACTACTCCTAATAGATTAATCCTAAACTAATAGACTAATCCTAAACTAATAGACTAATAGACTAATCCTAATAGACTAATCGGATCTAATTGACTAATCCTAAAATAATAGACTAATCCTAAACTAATAGACTAATCCTAAACTAATAGACTAATCACATCTAATAAACTAATCCTAAACTAATAGACTAATTGGATCTAATTGACTAATCCTAAACTAATAGACTAATCCTAAACTAGTAGACTAATCCTAAACTAGGATCTAATTGACTAATCCTAAACTAGGGACTAATAGACTAATAGACATTGCCAAAAAGAAACCCTACCTATAGCCACCTTCTTGCACGCCCTCTGTCACGTCATGCCGACTCACACTCCTCGTCCATCATGTCCTCTTCTTGCACACTCCACAACTTCATCCGTCGTGCCCTTTCAGACCAAAGTCAGTGGTCACGTAGACTCACGCTCCACAACTTCGTCCACCATGCCCTAGAATCCACCTGCCTCATCCGGTTCCAGGAGTCGCAATCTGTGGAAGTGATTCTATGCTTCACCGTTTGTGTGGGGCTTGGATACCTTAGACCTCTCGTCGCCACACTCGCCACTGTTATTTAAGGTGGCTTTGTGAATTGGAACTTGGAATTTTGGAGCCTACGCAAGGAGCCATGTCCTTTCAAATCACCATCGCTACGTTTCCCTGAAAGATTCAAGACCCACCGTCGCCCTCTCCGTTTCTCCCTTGAGATCTATTGTCATGCCTTGCAACCTCTCCTGCCGTGCCATGCCCTAACCCTTGACTCCCTAAGCTCTGCTATCGTGCCCTGTACCCTCTATTGCCATGCCATGAGTAGTGAGGCCATCTCTATAGCAATCCCCAACTATCGTGTGGCCTGTGTCACGAGCTTGCCCTATTCTTCAAGGCACCCGAATCGCTGCACGGACCATCTCTCTCTCTCTCTCTCTCTCTCTCTCTCTCTCTCTCTCTCTCTCTCTCTCTCTCTCCCCCCCTCTCTCTCTCCCTCTCTCTCTCTCTCTCTCTCTCTCTCTCTCTCTCTCCTCACTAACGAGGTGCCCCCCCCCCTCTCTCTCTCTCTCCCTCTTTTTCTCAATGGCTTTCAAATTTGAAATTAAAATTTCTTTTTGTACTTTGCTTCAAATTTCAAATTTCAAAATATGTAAGAGATGCATGCACCTTCTCGAATTCCATTGCTACACTATTCATCTCTACAGCCAAGCGATCAACCACACAAATTATTTTTTCGTCTACATATGGGTTGCAAGCAAGGCTAAAACCCCTCATTTCCTTGTTCCTTTTGCCCTACCTTGCAAGGGGTGTGATGTTTTGGTGAGCTTTTTGTCGCAATATTTTTTTCAATTTTCATGAATTTTGTGAGCTTTTCATTCATTTGACAGGGGGTAGAGAGAGAGAGACAAGGGGCTGAACATGGAGTGCCAGTGGTTGGAAGTTTGGGTTGTGGTTAGGAGGAGAGAGGGGGGGGGGTGAGGGGCAAAGATGAAGGAAAGGGGGAGGGATATGCATGGGTAAGGTGGCATCAAGAAGGGGGGGTGAGTTGGAATTTATATTAATTATCGTAGTGGAGAGTGGCAAGGGATAACATATAAGGTATGCAAAGGGGAGTGCAATGAGGAGCGAAAGGATGAGGAATATGAACTTTATGTTTATTTTCTACATGCGAAGGGAAAGGGAGAGAATGTAGGGAATATGCTTATTTTTAGAGTGTATAATTTGAAAGTTTTGACCTCATATTTGGATTCCTCGTCGAATTTCGATCATTTTTAGTACCAACACGACCATATTCTAATACAAATTGAAAAAATGGTGTAAAAAACACCATGTTTTCAATTTTTATCATAATATGGTCATGTTGATAATCAAAATGATCAAAATTCGACGAGTATTCCAAATATGAGGTCGAAACTTTCAAATTATACACTTGGAAAATGAGCATGTCTCCTAGAAGGCATGTTCATATTCAAAGTAGAAGGGACATTTTTTCCCTCTTGCTCCTACTCATATCCCCCTTCATATACACTCTTCCATCTCTCCCACATGCTATGAAAATGAAAATATCCTCTATACCCCTCACCCTTTCTAACTTCCCATCATTTTTATTTAAAAAGCACATATGGATGTTTCAAAAAAGCTCGCAAAATGGAAGGAAATGGTTAAAAATCTCACATTAAAAAGCTCATCAAAAGACTCCTCCCCCTTGCAGTGGAAATGGGGGTTTCTTAAGCATGGTTCTTTTCACCTATTTCTGGAATATCATCTCTCAAAGAAACATCCTCATCTCTTACTATACACGTTCCTACATTGTTTTTATTCCACTTTGTGACATGGCTATCAAAATAGCCACTCTTTTGCAACTCCTCAATGTGTTGCTCAGCAAAAACTGCCCAAGCAAACACAAGTGAGTTGCCTTGCTCAATTGACACTAGACTAAACTCCTTTGCATATTCCCTATAAAAGGCCACCATCACCTCCATATTGGTAGGGCATTGTTTCTGGTACACTTTATTGTGAAAAATGATAAAATGTCTATGCATGTCAGGGCAAACATTGATGCATTTTATTATGTATAGGGACAGACATTCAGGTGTTTTTAAAACACCCAGCCACTCCCTCTCTAATAGCTCATCTCTTTGAAATTTTTGGGATCAGTTCCCACCATACTAAGACCATATTCCTCATGAAACTCCTCCCTCTTTGATAGGTGGATTATATCCTGATAGTATTTTAGTATTATTTATGCATAGTTAGTGCTCAGTTATAGTGTTTACAGATATGAAGGATCCCCACCTATCAAATGTACCTCTTTAGAATCCATGCATGGATACATATGAGAATGAGAATAAGATGTTGTGAAGATAGAGTTGTAATCAGAGATTTTGCTATGGCTTTAAGCATACACATTTTTGGATGTTCATTATGTTTTCCATATATGTTCATTCATTCTTTGCAAGTTGATAGTGTTGTGAGTTTCTGAATTATGTTGCAATGATGATCTTTTGCACAAACTATGGTGTCCTTATAACATTCAAGATACAGTGCAATGTTGTGGAATGTTTTTGAGTTTTTTGTTAGAAGCTTCTCTGGTTTTAAGAGATGTGAGCAGTAGAACTATTAGTATGAAACACTTTTGTGAGTTCCAGATGAACCCTAAAACATTGGCAATCATGTTGTTCCTGTACCCTGCCAACTTCAAGACAAAAGTTGCCAAAGATATTAATTTTTTGGGTAGAAGATGAAGGATACCAGGCGTAGTTATGGCAAAAGTATTTTGTTTACAAGGAGAGAGATAAAGAAATCCAAAAAGAAGAAGAAGAAAGGAAAGAAGAACACAAGTGAGATAGAGAAACTATTGGAGGAAAAGATAAAGGGTTTAGCAGCAATGAATTCAACATCTCAGGCTGAAGTGTCAAATCTACATGAAGAATCACCCAACAGAGGTTTGCTGCTGATATAACCCAATTGCTTGGATGAATCTAGCACAACAGGTACCTTGCCCACCGGTGACAGGTGCCAATCAAGTAGCAATTGATCCAATGGCACAGAATGTAGCCTAGATTTAGCAAAGAAACTATTGGAATCAAATTGGAAATTCGAATCCACAAACAACATGGGGCCAACAAAATTCTAGAATCAACAAAGATTGCAAGTATTATTTGGAGAACAGACATAGATAGAGCCGAGATTGCACGAGGTGAATATGGTGATAGAACTTGATGGTGACGAGGAGAAGAAACGCTTAGATGCAAATCCATTGGTGGTTCCATTGTTTGAGATTGATGTGGAAGAAGTATTTTAGCAGAGATTCTAGGGGAAACAATCCATTATGGAGGTTCATATAGTAATAATAAAAGATCCGGTGCCGGATGAGGTATTTAAATCGGAGGATGCCCAACCCACCATACCGAATCAAAAGCCAAATGAGCGGGACATAGCTCTCTACTAGAAATATGGAGAGGAATATGAAGACCAAATGCAAAGGACCTCCTAAGTAAAAGAAGATTATTTGGAGAAGTTTAATCTGGGAACGGAAGATGATTTAAAACCAGTCAAAGTGAGTGTGTTTGCTATAGGAGAATTCCAACAAGAATTGGTCTAACTGCTATAGGATACAAAGATGTTTTTGCATGGGAGTACATAGAAATGAAGGGACTAGATACAATCCTCTATGTTCATCACATCAATTTAAAGAAAGACACCAATCCCATAATCCAACGGTGTCATCGAATGAATCCAAATTTCATGAAGCAGGTGAAAAAGGAATTTGATAAGTTGTTAAGCGTGGGATTCATCTATCCAACGGATAAGGTAACCTGTTTGTCTCTGATAGTAATCGTTCCAAAGAAGAACGAGAAATTTTGGATCTATGTGGATTACTGGAAGCTAAATGTAGCGAGACAATCATGGATCCATTTCCTTTACCTTTTTGTGATAACTTGTTAGATTCTATTGCACGTCATGAAATGTACATTTTTCTAAATGGCTTCAGCAGAGGTACAACCAAATCCATACGGCCAAAGAGGACAAGCATAAAATAGTGTTTGATACAGAATGGGAGTTTACGTTAGCAACGTAATGACGTTTGGGCTGAACAATGCACCACCAACATTCCAGTCATGGATACAAAAGGTTTTTGAACCATACCTAACCATTTTCTTGCAGGTGCTTTCGGATAACTTTAGTGTTTTTGGAAGAAAAGTTGAGCATCTAAACCAATTGAGTTTGTGTTTTGATAAATGTCGGAGCCAAGTTGAGTTTGAATCCAACAAAGTGTGATGTTGCAATGAAGAGAGGAGTGTTACAAGGTAACATTATTTTGGAAGAGGGAATGGCAATTGATCCCCAAAATATAGAAGCCATCCAAAAGTCCAAGGTTCCCTGAAATATCAAGGAATTACAAAGGTTTGTGGGCCAAGTGAAATGGCACAATTGGTTCTTGCGCTACTTGTCGTATGTTTGACAGCCCCTTACCAAGTTGACAAAGAAGGACCCTCCGTTCATTTGGGGGCAAGAACAGGAAAAAGTGTTCCAGTTGCTAAAGAAAAACCTAGTAGTTGCCCCAATAATACATCCACCATTGGATTGGAGTTAAGATTTCCATGTGTTTGTGGATGTGTTAGATATTGCAATTGGTGTACTATTGATGCAGAAACGGCAGAAAGGCTGGTATCAGCCATACCAGCCGATGTATTATGCAAGTCGAATGCTCACCATTATAGAAAGAGATTATTGAGTGACAAAAAGGGAAGACCTAGGAATGATCTACTCCTTGGGAAAATTATGGCACTACTTACTACAAAACAAGATTGTGTTCCATGGTAGATCATCAAGCACCGCTATACTTGGTGAATAAGGTACAACCAATGGGGAGATTGGCTTGATGGATTATTTTCTTGCAACAGTTTGATTATATAGTAGTACATACACCAGAGGAAGCCATCATTTGGTGGTAGGTTACTTTAGCAGATTGGACTCAGGAGAAGTACCCTCGGGGGGGCATTCTAGATGATCTATTAGATGCAAATTTGTTTGAGGTAGAGCCTATTTGGGGTACGTATTAGTATGATAACATGATTCAGTTTTTGACAGATGGGGTTTTCTCAAAGGAGATGTCCTTGGATCAAAGGAAGTGAATGGCATTGAAGAGACGACCGTTCATGGTGATTGTCAATGTGTTATATCATAGAGGTGCGGGTTAGTTGTTAAGGCGATGTGTACCAATGCAGTGCTAACAAAGGCACATCAAGGTGTATCCATTGGCCACTTTGCAGGAGACATCATGGCAAAGAAATCCATTGGTTAACTATCATTAAAGATGCACATGAGTTTGCAAATTGGTGCTGGTATTGCTAGATATATGCTCATCCATTGAATGCAAAAAAGAAGCCTCTAAGTTTGATTATTTTGTTGGAGCCATTTCAAAAATGGGGCCTGGATTTTATGGGTCCGTTCAAGCCGACAATGCAGTATACACGCAACAAGTATGTGGCGATGGCCACGGATTATTCAACTAAATGGGTTGAACTGCAAGCACTAAGGGGTAATACCACAGCTAGTACAGCAAAGCTCGTATATCAAAATATTATCACAAGGTTTGGTTGTCCAATCGAATTTGTGTTAAATCAAGGAACACACTTTATTAATGCCATAGTGAAGCAATTGATGGATGTGCATATGGTGGTTCACAAGATGGCCGATATACCAACTGCAAGGAAATGGAGAGGCGGAGAGTGGTAATGAGACAATGAAGTGGATTCTGAAGATGGCCGTATCAAAAAATCAAAGGGATTGGGATATAAAACTCGACTCAGCATTGTGGGCATACATAATAGCTTTCAATGTTACTACATGCATGACACCATTCAGGTTAGTATACGATTTGGAGGCTATTGTCCTAATGGAGTTCATATCCTTGAGTCTGCAGATTTTGGTGGAAAAGATGAAACCAGAAGAGTCAATGCAATTCTAGAAAGAACAATTACTTCAACTAGAGAAGGATTGGATTAAGAGCCAATATACGATCTAGGTCATTCAAGAAAGGCTGAAAGCATGGGTGGACCCAAATATCAAGTCTGAACTTTTCAAATTGGGGGATTTGGTATTGGTTTATAACTCCAAATTGGGAAGATTTCTAGGCAAGCTGAAATTGAGATATCATGGTCCATACCAAATTATAGAGGACCTGAAACAGGGTGCTTTCTGGATTGTGGAATTACATGGTAATGTATTCCCAACACCAATCAACCAACGGATTTTGCATTAAGCCATTTATAGCTCTTTTTTTACTCATGCTTGCTGCAACCATGGCCTGCCAAGAAATATTGGGTAGGTATTGCTGATATCTTCCATATGAAGGACGACTATGGCAACCACAAATGTTAGGTTTGCCATTGTGATTGAAACACTATGAAGGAGTCCCATTGGTTGTATATGCCATTGATCCACCATCTTTATCACAAACAACACTGGCTCCCATTTGAAGAATCCCAGTTGTTGGCACATGCCATTGGATATAATATTGACCTCGTAAACCACCATCGAGCAATACGCCCAAAATTGCTTGTCCCTTCAGTGTGACAACCTGGTAGGAGGATAAAAAGTCGGAAATACTGGTTAGGGAAGTATCTAAATATAATATGGGAGTGGCAGTGGACATATTCAGTGGAATGACAGTTTGCATGTGTGGGTCACGTACAAGAGATGGTTTTAACTTCACACAATTGATTCTATATTCATTTCAATATCATCTCAATCCTTGAAATCAATTGGAGAGTGTGTAAAGTCAACTCTATAAACTCAAATCCACTATCGGAGGCCTTCTATTAATTTGTTGGGCAAGGGCCAAAAAATTTGATGCACCCTTCAAGATCATGTCTCATATGAGGACAATCAAAATTTAAATTGTACTAGCTTGCACTAAGAGTATTCTTTCACTAGCCATCTCACACACATACTTTATGTAGGTTGTAGAGATGGGATTGGTTGACTATGTTGAAGGTTGCCTTTAGTAGGATACTGCACGATCTAAAAAATTTGGGTAAAATCCTGAAGCTATCAACTCTATAATTAATAGATCAAATGCATTCTCCCATCCTCCTATTTTTATAGAAATGTAGCACCAACTGAATGCAAATGGATTTAGATAAAAGACTTGAGACCAATCAAGGGGTCTCAAGATTGGGCCCTTTCTCGTGACCTACTTGAGTTCTTGAAAAGACTCTTGTTGCTCCACACACCAATGAAAGGGAACTATTTTTCTTACTAAGAGTTCATTGGATACACGATATTTGTGAAATCATCACAAAAGCACTAATAGTACTTGCTCTTTCCTGAACTTTGTAAAGTCAACTCACACAGGTAGAAGTTGGCAAAGCCATGATTATTTGCACCTTATCTAGATCTATTTGCAAGCCTTTGTAGACACGATGTGTCCCAATAAGAATACTTTTGTTTCATCCAAATCATGCTTAAAGGTATTTGAACATCGTTTTGCTTCACCAATCCTAGCTAAGTCAAGGCCTTAACCTCTCCATATGATCTATACATCAAGAGTAAATCAAAGAGATCCAAGAACACCCTAATGAAGTTTTGCAAGTAAGGCTCAAACACTTGACTCATGAACCTTTGAAACATAGCCAATCCATTAGTCGACCCAAAAAGACATCATCTAAAGAAAGACTCCTCAGGTATGATAAATGAACTTTTCTTTTGATCTTCCTTATTCATGTGAATTTAAAAGTACCCAAAATACCCATCCCATATTGAATACATTTCATGCCTTGCTACTTGATCTAATAATTCATCTTGGAATGGAAAAGGAAAGTGATCCATATTAGTGCATGAATTCAAAGGACACTCTGCGCAAATATGCCACTTATTCCCTTTCTTTGGTGTAACACAACCACAACTAGAAAAATCCATTCTAAATCATCAACAAGAAAGATGAATTTTAAACTACACAAAATACCCATCCCATATTGAATACATTTCATGCCTTGCTACTTGATCTAATAATTCATCTTGGAATGGAAAAGGAAAGCGATCCATATTGGTGCATGAATTCAAAGGACACTCTACGCAAATATGCCACTTATTCCCTTTATTTGGTGTAACACAACCACAACTAGAAAAATCCATTCTAAATCATCAACAGGAAAGATGAATCCATCCTCTAGAAATTGGGTCACCTCTTTCATTAATGCCTTAGCTTGGATAACACCCGATCACCTGAAGCTCCACAAAACTGTCTTACTTTTTGGATTCAACCCCAATCTTGTGCTAACTTGTGGATAGCTAGTTGTAAAAGGATATCGAAACATCCAATTATTGATGATTCTTAGCATGTGATAGTGAGTCACCAAAAAGAATTGCATTGGATTGGAATTGTTTGGTGCCTGTTTGGTGTGCTCTACATTCGGTACCTAGCGGGTGACTCTAATATCTTCTTGCTCCATCAACTCGTTCCCCTTTTACTTCTCTTTATTTGCAGCAAGACAAAGACCAAAGGTAACCTATTCCACCTCGCCCTCTAAGCTGGACTTCTCAAATCTATACCTAACTCAACTCTCTGATGTTAAATACCCCTCTTTAACAACTTCCTTTTATGGATTTTGATGTTGTAGCTCACCTTCTTATCAATCCTCTACAAGATCAATACCCCAATGTCCCATATTTAAATAGCTTTCACCTTGCATAGCCTAGGCCTTCCCAAACTCAATGGAAAGGCTAATGCATCCTAGTTCTCAAATCTAAAGCTAGACTTCTCAAATCTATACCTAACTCAACTCTCTGATGTTAAATAACCCTCTTTAACAACTTCCTTTTGTAAATTTTGATGTTGTAGCTCACCTTCTTATCAATCCTCTACAAGATCAATACCCCAATGTCCTATATTTAAATAGCTTTCACCTTACATAGCCTAGTTCATAGGGATCACCCAAAAAATGGTTGGAATAAAAGTTCACATCCACTTCTAAATTCTTCATAACTCCCAAAGTTTTTACTCATATTGATGTGATAAGGATAGGTAGTACTACGATATTTTATATCAAGATCTTCTCAATCATGGCATTTATTTATGCAACTGCATCAATATAAACATTCAAAATTCTCTGAACATCAATCACATCATCCCCAGCATTTATGTCTACCTTTTGTGCTATCAAAATGATGTCTTTCTTCTTTTCTTGTTTGACACCCTTGTGCTTGCTAGCTTTCCCCATTCTTTTTGTAGCTTTGGAGATAAAGCAAGAAACTAACCAAAGGTGAGAGGGGCTTCCTTTTCTTTAAATTTTCATAGCAAATCATAGCTTATATGACTTATCCTAAAGGAAATTTTGATTGGCTAATCATACTTCAAATGCCTTTTTTTTCTGACCACTATGGTGGTCCTCTTCTTGTCGTTCCTCATCTATTGTTTTCTCATCCCATTCTTCGTTTACTTTCCCATGTCCCCATTTAGCCATAATTGCCTTCCTTTGCTCTTTATCTAAAGAGGCTTCTATAAAAAAATACTTCTCTTTCTTGTTTCTTCTTTCTTCTTCAACCTAGACCACTCAGTCTGATAGTGTCCCCTTTCATGACATTCATAAAACATTACCCTAATCATGTCTTGAGGCCTCTCCTGTGCTCCAAGAAATCATGCACTAAACTCATCCATTGGGAAACATTATGATCTAACCCAAAAAACTTTGGTACACGAGGAGTTGCCATTAGCTCCACTCGGTGAGCTGAAGTTGATGGTGTGATACGAGGAAGCAAGAGGTCAAGAGATGCAAGGATCTCTTCCAATCATTTGGCACCAAAGAGGAGGCCGGTCCATTGATGAAACAAAATTTTCCTACTCAATAAGACAAAACATGCGGGTTGAAGAGGTTGATTTGGTTATATGGGCAAATTCTGATGAAACATGACTGAAGGGCAGATATTGGTGCAGGAAAGAGACTTGTAGAGTCATCTACTTCTCAATTCCTGAGCTCTCACACAGGCCAAATGCTGCTACTGCTGGTGCTTCTACTTTGGTCCACCTTGTCTAGTGCAGTTCTGCACTTTTAGAGGCCGGAACTGATGTCGGACTGCTGCGCCCTCACTACTGCTTTCTCCTGCTCCTAGTGTCCAGGGATGCCCTCGTGAAGGACCTGATGCAGGTTGTGATGCTGTTCTGCTAATATATATTATGCCGCCCATGGGGGCTTTATATAGGGCTGAATGCCCCCAACAAATGGCCAACTGGCCCTTCCTCTGGCTGACACCATCCTGGAAATTGCCCACCAGTTCGCTGGCTGGCCCACCCAGTCTGTAACTGGCCAACCCAACCAGCCGTTGGGGGCCTATAAAAACCCCTACTGGCTGCCTTCTTTGCTGGGTCGTTGCCCAGTTCTGGAACCCACACAATGTTCCCTCCTTTGCAGCCCCTATGCCTCTCCACATGGCTTATGTGCAGCCTTGTATGTATATATATACCCTTGTACAACTAGAATATATCCAGGCAGCAGCAAAACAGTCCCACAGTGGACTGATCTGCCCTGGGGGGTGAGGTCATGAATAAACCTAAGAAGGATAATCATCTGCTGTCCATGTGGCAGCCTGTATGCTGCCCACATGGCAGCCTCTCTATCCCTCCATGTTCATTCTACAGGTGTCACTCTCCCATGCTCTCCTCATTTGGGGGCTTACAAATGGGGAGTTGATCCTTATTCTCTGACAGATTGTAGATGGCACCAGTAGTTATGGCTCCCACTCCTAGGTTCAAGGTCTTGTATATAGCAGTCCTATGTGGACTGCATGCAGAACCCATGTAGCATATGCATCTAATAAAATCAATTGTGTTAGGAAATGGACAGGATGCATAGACTTGAGCTCCTTTCTTGTATTCTCTCTTTTTCACAAATTGTCTTCCGTAGAGGCTGATGCAAGTGGCCGGGGATCAAAGCTTTCCTTCAGCAGCAATATGGAGTCTCAGTTTATCAAAGCCATCAGCTTGATGAAAGGGAGATGTGCTGTCATGTAACAATTATGGAAACCAAAACCAAAACAGATGATAGAATCTCAGAAATTTCATCCCTCAGAATAAGCCCAGTATAGATATATTTGAAAGCATTTTCATGTTCAAATAAGGGTGCCTTGATAATGCCTTAAAGCTTCTTCTCGCTGTTTTTTTTCATTTGGAAAATCTCCTGTCCTCCGTTCACATTGGCTCTAGCACCAAGTCCAACTGTGGTATAAACCCATCTCCCTTGACTAGCCTTTCTAGCCTCTCAAATTTGATATGGATCTTCCTATGCTGTAGGCAACTTTTCCCTCCCACCATAAACTCCTGTACCTTGTCCTGGACCTCAATCCAGGCACTTCCAGGTTTCTTCCAGGCGCTTGCACAAGTTCTCAGCTTTTGTACTTTGTCAGAATTCTCCCACATGTCAGCATCAGCATAGAGATTTGACATCAGCACATAGCCAGATGCATCACAGGGGTCTGAATGGACTACTTGCCCAAAGCATTGCCTTCCTAGCTCCTCATTGCCATATGTTTTACAGCTGGTGAGCAAAGATCTCCATACAATGATATCAGGAGGTACATGCATAGTCCAAAGAATGTCCTCAGCCTCTTGCAAAAATCCCGCACGGCCAAGAAGGTCAACCATACAGCTATAGTGCTCGACGCATGGAACAATGCCATAATGTTCCCACATGGACCAAAAGAAATGGCATCCTTCCTCCAGAAGACCGGTGTTGCTGCATGCAGCTAGAATACTTGTAAATACCACGTAGCCTGGCTTCAAACCCTGCTGCTGCATGGCTTCAAGGCATTTTGCAACCAGCCTCCAGTTTCCACGTGCAGCATATCCTGCCATCATTGCACCCCATGACACCTCATCTCGGGTCTGCAAACTGTCAAAGACACTGCATGCCTCTTCTAAGCTTCCACATTTCGTATACATATCAACAAGGCTATTTCCAATCACCACGTGGGATTCAAGTCCTCTTCTGATGACAGGATCATGTATCAGCATTCCCTGCTTTATAGCTGAAATGCTGCCGCATGCTTTCAAGATGCATAGAATTGTGCCTACGCTTGGAGCAAAACCCTCTCGTTGCATCCCCTCAAAAAGTTTAAGAGCGGCAAACCCATGACCATCTGCAGCATATCCTGCAATCATTGCACTCCATGACACAGCATCACGATTTGCCAACCCATCAAACACATTGCATGCCTCCTCTAAACTTCCACACTTCAAGTACATGTCAATAAGGGCGTTACCAATAACCACAGCTGGTTCAACTCCAGCTCCAATAATCAGGTCATGTATCTGCCTGCCCTGCACCAGATTTCTAATGCTGCAACAAGCTTTGACAAGTCCCAGAAAAATAACTTCATTCGGCACTATGCCCTCTGGTTTCATTTTCTCATAAAGATCGAATGCTGCATATCCTTCCCCATGCATAGCAAATCCTGCGATCAGTGCGCCCCATGACACCACATCTCGAGTTACCAGTGTGTCAAACACATTGCATGCGTCTTTCAGGTTACCACATTTGACATACATGTCTACGAGAGTGTTCCCAATCGTCACATGTGATTTGAAGGAACTTTTGGTAATCTTATAGTGTATCAATCGGCCCTGACCTATCGCACCTATGCTCCCACATGCTTTCAAGATGCACAAGAATATTACTCTGTTCGGCTTCACACCCTCCTGTTGCATGGTTTCAAAAAGCTGAAGAGCATGAGAACCATACCCATGAGCAGCATATCCCGCAATCAATGAACCCCATGAAACCACATCCCGATCTGACAGTTCATCGAACACTTGTTGTGCTTCCTCTAAACTTCCACACTTGGCATACATGTCAAGAAGGCTGTTTCCAATCATCAAATCTGGTAGTACACAGCTTTTGACCATCTGTTCATGAACAAGCCTGCCCTGACCTAGAGCTCCTATATTCCTACACGCTGTCAAGATGCATACAAAATTGACATTATTTGGCTTTATTCCCTCCTCTTGCATGTTCTCAAAGAGTTCAAGAGCGTGGGCCCCATGTCCATATTCTGAATACCCTGTAATCATGGCACCCCATGACACTTCATCTCGATTTTGCAGTTTGTCAAATACTTTACGAGCATCCTCTATACTTCGGCACTTGGCATACATGTCTATAAGAGTGTTTGCAACAACAATATCTGACTCAAGCCCCCTTCTGACGATGTGTTCATTTATCTGTTTACCCTCGGCGAGTGCACAAACACTGCTACAAGCTTTCAAGACTGGCAGGAATGTGACTTTGTTAGGTAGCATGCCCTGCTGGTTCATTTTCTTAAAAAGATCAAGAGCTGGACGACCATGGCCAGCACGGGCATATCCTGCAATCATTGCACCCCATGACACCACATCTCGATCTTGCAATTGATCAAAAATCTTGCGTGCCTCATCTAAGCTACCATATTTTGCATAAATGTCAACAAGGCTATTGCCAAAAAACAAATCAGACTTGAATCCGCATTTGATAATATGGTCATGTATGAGCCTGGCAGATTCTATGCTACCACATGCTTTCAAAATGGATGCTAAGAATGCTCTGCCTTGGTTTAAGCCCTCCTCATGCATATTGTCAAAAGTTCAAGAGCAGAGAAGCCTGTCCATGCTGTACATATCCTGCGATGAATGGGACCCAGGACATAACATCTCGATTGGGAAAATCATCAATCTTCTAAGGTCCCACATTTGACATTAATATCAACAAGGGTATTACCAACCTCCACTTTGCATTCAAATCCAAGATGATAGTGAAATCGCCATAGCCAGTCAGGGCCCTATTGGAAGCTGAATATCGATCACCGAAGGAAATGCAACACAAAAGATCTTTCTCAGACCTTCACAGCGACCGCTATCCGATACCCAGCAGCGAAAACTCTCTCGCCCTCAGCCGTTTGGCGCTGCTCGCTTCTTCGTGTGCGGGGAATCCCATCATGCAAAAGCGCCTGTTTGATCTCAACTTCCTCCTGGATATCTGGCCTGTCGCCACAAATTCCACCGAGTCTTCTTCAACCTGCGCTTTAGCACGCTTCCTTCTGTAAATAGAGACGTGAGAATGGAGAAGCATACTTTCTATGGGATGTTTCGACAGGAAGACAAGCATTTGAGGTTGTTATGATGCGTAATTGCTAGAACAATGAGCTTTCTCACCCCCTGCAGCTTGGCCTTGTAGAAATTGCGCAGACGGTGGCTGAACATCACAAGGAATCACGATCAAACCACTTTCAAGGTTGCTGATGCTGAACATCATAAGGAAATCACGATCAAATCACTTTCAAGTTTGCGGAACATCACAAGGAATGACGATCAAACGATGAGCGTTGAGAAGAAGCCAGTGAGCGTTTCCCGGCACCGGAACAGGCCACAGGGGTCGGTGACATGCGGCAATGGCCGTCTTGTACAGTTTCCACCAAAAACAGCTAACAAAGAGACGGGTGCAGGGAGCTCCTGAGTCCAGCATTCCAGCTTCAGCATGAATTATGTCCCCATGTAGAGTAGCTCCGGCAAAATTGTAGCCTACAATCTGTCCACGAATGGAAAGCTTCTTGAGAGGATCTTTCCTCTCAGCAATCCAATGCTCGGTTGGAATCATCCCACATTTCAAGCTCTCTCGGCTGCCATTTGACTGCATTAGCTTTCTTAAGAAGCAAAACTTTTGTATTGGTGTCCAACGTTTCTATTCCCTAATGAAAATAAAGGTTTGAAAATTTCGCCAAGATTTTAAACTTTTATGACGCAAAATTTAAAGTTTCACAAGGATTTATAATTTTTTCTTTAAATTCAAAAGAAAATATAATATGTTCTACAAATATTATGAAACTAAAAAAGCTAGCTTGCTAAAATTTTGCCGAGATTTATATTTCTATATATGTGTAGCTTCGATTAACGCATCCCTGCTCTCATCCTGGCAAATCATTTCCACAACATGCGAAAAAGATAGGTTGTTTTTTACATAGTATATACCACTACTTATAGATGCAAGTTACCTCTATGATGGTACTGAGAAGGTAAGGAATTTAAAATGATCTTCCTTATGTATGTTGCACAAGTACATTGCAATGATATTGGTCTTAAATGTTTCAATGCTAACATTTACAGGTAAGGGCATTATTAATGAGTGTGTTGTAGTGGAAGGTAATGGGTGAGACACCCAACATGGACAAGACGTGAGGACAAGTGGTGAATTCTTGATTGTTTGAAGCAGACAGGACTTGGATGTTCGAGCAAAATGCCCGATTGCCTTTTGAGCGCACCATGAAGGACATTTCATATGTTTGAACTTGGGAGTGCAGAATGGTCAAATCATCTTTACAAGTAAGTTGAATACCTACTAGTATTGGTGCAATACATGGCTTTAATTTCGTCGAGATACTATTTGAATGTTATTCATCTACCCAGGTGTCTATTACATACATTCACAAAGCCTAGAGATGCAGTTATTGATGTATTTACTAGCACGGGCGGACTTGGATGTCAAGCTAAATTCATGTTATGCCATTATCTAGGCCTAGATGATGAAATCGGGCCAATCATGCTCCCCTAGTGCCACGGGCTCGTGTGGGGGTGCCTTAGGCTGGATTCATACCACCCACCCACCCCTGAAGGAGGAAATAGGAGGCCGTCGGGTGTGGTGATTGACACCAGCTCTGTCGATCATCAGGTTGCTAATTTATATCACCAACCTGTGATTAGTGTAGCGATTGGTGGAGATGGAATGGGCTAATCATGTAGCAATTTGGCCATTGAAGTGGGCGGCCCTCATGGGTCGGACACAAATCTTTTGTAATAGTGTCCGAGTCCGTCCCTCCTATTGGGCCAACTAGACAACACCCTTCACACCACATTTGGGAGGATGGCACGCGGGTGACCTAAGCATTGGCTCTCATAGTTTTTTATGTTTGACAAATTTTTGCAGTAGGCAACCTAGTTGCATGTTTTGGTTTTGTGAGCTTTCCTTGAGCCACATGTAGGATTCAATATAAAAGCAAACATAAAACAACAATTTTAGAAAACATAAGCATTTAAGTAAAAGCATAGGAGGGCTTTTTGAAATCTGAAATCAATATAAAAGCAAACATAAAACAACAATTTTAGAAAACATAAGCATTTAAGTAAAAGCATAGGAGGGCTTTTTGAAATCTGAAATTTATATAAGACACAAATCAATTGATCTCGACATACTTGAATGCTCGAAAGAATGTGGGATCAATTGTGGCACCACCAGCATCTTCTTTCTGTTCCGCCAAGTAAGGTGTAGCCAGATTATTATTCTCCTTGAACTTGTTGATAAACTATGGCAAGCTAAAGCCTTAAGAACGTTAGACCCTATGACATTTTCTATTTGCAAAAATCGTGAATGAAGTGTTCCAGTTAAGAAGTCACGGGATAAGAAACGAAATAATTAGTAGAAAACAAGGCAGTATTACTCCTAAGAACCTCAGCACGGTAACACTTTGGAGATTATTGAACCCGGTTCACTCTCTGTGAGGTGCTATAGTTGGAAAGTTGTTGCCAACGGCTCTAATGGTTCACCTTCTCGGGTGCTGGCTTTAATTTCCCTGACTCCCTTATGTATCCCCTTCTACTCTCTCGATCCGCAGCTTCGATGGTCATCACTAATACTTCCCTTTCGATCGGCAACGCTCTTACTACAAAAGGTCTTGTGCAAATCGTCCACTCTATGGATCAACTAATACTCCAACCTCCAAGCAGAGACTTCTTGTTTTAAAGCTGGCCAGAAGTATTTCTATAGCTCCAAGCATCCATGGGTACTTGCACATGTACTAGGTGGTGTCTCCATTGCATATACAGGTCGGAATATCCCTTGTCGAAATTTGAATCAAAACAAGGAAGATTGGAACGTATCATTTTCTTCCTACAAAAAGTAGGATAGAAAGTGTCTTCTTTCACTTCTATTGTAATATTCTGAGTGCTTGTTTCGCAATTTTGTGGCAAAAACTATGGCCTCTGGCATGTTCGTAAGCAAAGATCATACCCACTTCCATGTCAGCCGGGCAGCTTGGCATTGAAACACCACAGCCTTTACAAATAAGCATGGTTATCGAAGTGAATACTCCATGCATTTATCACCTACAACCTACTTAGCTATTCACATCTCATAAACCCAATCCCAGCAGCCTTTACAAACAAGCATGGTTATAAAAGTGAATACTTAGCTTTCACATCTCATAAACCCAATCTCTTGAAGTTATTTTATGATTGAAGTTGTCATAGTGCCCACATTGTTGAGCTACAGATGCAAATTTTGCAAGTATTTTTAGAGTTGTTTAGTTAATCAAAATATGACACTATTGCAAAAATGATAGCTTCTCAAGACATAACCAACTTCTAAAGACATGAAATTGTTACAACTCGACTCTTTTCTCTCGTTTGTGCTAACTTGTGATACAAATTGATTGACTTGATATCAAGTTCATTTAGAACGTAAGTATAATCTAGTGAAATAGATACTCTCAAATGATTTCTTAAAGGCTCACCACTATGATTAAAAGTTTCTTCTAAAGTGATATTATAAAGCCCTTGAAAGCTTCTTCTAAAGTGACATCTTAAAAAGGTCACACTAGGGCTTCAAGTAATCAAATAAACTATGGTTGGAAATCCTTTAACCTAAGACCATTTAAGAGCTTTCTATTCTTATAGCGTGCATCAAGAAAATCCTATAGTGAGACTGTTAACTCCATCCTATTTTGGAGTACATTTAAAATTGAAATTCTTTTTGCTTCCAAGATGCCTAGAAATTGTATTTACTTAGTTTAAATGTGTAGTCACATCCACTATGACATCAAACAATTCGATGTACTTTCCTATCTATTTTTCAATAAGGTCTTCAAACTCTTTGAAGCGATTGAGTGCATTTGATTTTTGCTTCAAAAAATAGATCCAAATTTTCCTTTTTAATTCATCGATGAAAGTGATGAAGTATCTATTTTTCAATAAGGTCTTTAAACTCTTTGAAGCGATTGAGTGCATTTGATTTTTGCCTCAAAAAATGGATCTAGTTTTTTCTTTTTAAGTCATCAATGAAAGTGATGAAGTATCCAACATTAATTAGAGACAATGTTTGAGTCATAAACTCAAGTATTTTAATGAATGATCTAGGGACAATGTTGAGTCATAAACACAAGCATTTTCAGGAATGATTTTCAGAGTATTTATACTCCAAGATTATGAAGTAGTAAAAGGCTATTAGTGTTTCTTATCCATACAACCTAATTCATAAACATCTCTTTGAAGTTATATCTATGTAAGACCTTCAACCCATATTGACCTTTTTATCAAATCAACTTATAAAATTGAGGTGTCAAAACCTATTGTACCATAATTTGATCAAATATGCATCTTGATCCTAGTGATGAGCAGTCATTGCTCTATATATTAGAATGTCAAAAGCCAATTCGAAGATCCTATCAATATTTGCTTCTTTTTGGAATGATAATGCTTGAATTATCAAAAATTTCTTGGCTATCATCTAAGCAGTTGAATAAAGATTTGCTGCCATAGTTGAAATGTACGATGTATTTTCAATATGATCTACAAGATTTGTGTCACTGTCACCCTTGTCTATATTACCCATGGTTTTAATTTTATCGATGTATTGTCAACCATAATGGCATTTATCTTTGCTTTTCTGTTACTCTGCAATATGAAAAACAAATCCCTTGATGTGTTACATGAGCACCTGAATTGGAACACAAAAACTTTTCAATGTTGTTTTTTGAAAGTGAACTTTGGTTATTTCATATTAAGAAATAAGAACTTTGTGTTGAAATTTATTCTTTCACATTGGTTCTAATTTGTATTTTCTTATTACACATAATTGGCTAACTGTATAACAGTAACAAGAATGACCCACTAGCATTGGAGCCAGCTTCAAGATCTCTACATAGAATCACATGTCCAAGTGAATTCTACGAGACGTTTGGCTTTCTCCTCATTGGACCTACAAGAAAATTCCCAATGCAATGCTTCTTCCATCAATTCAGCCTTGAAATGTACAATTTTGCAGCATTAGTACCCGTGATTAACATATCATCAAGATAACCCCCTTCGATTACATACATATTTGACCCCTACCTTAAAACTCCCATATGCTCCATTTAAAAAAGTTGAGGAGATTTAGTTTATGATTTTCTTTCACCCTCTCCTTCACAAGTAAAGCAATTTAAGAGAATAGGTATTCCCTGTGTGTAGAAACCCACATGCGGGCACTTGAACGGGGAACAAGCATTTTCCGAGCGAAATCTTCCGAGCGAAGGAAAAAAAAAGCTTCCAACTATGCAAAAATATGACAAAAATGGATCAGAAGAAAACATAGTTTCACTTAGAAATATGAAAAGTATTATAGGAATGCCTATTTTATACACGAATATTTATGTGAATCTTTGGGAATGGTGAGAACATAATGGGATGGCTTTTGAAGAAACCCACATGTAGAGTAGACTTCTCTATGAAAATTCCCTTATGATCCTTCTTATAACTTTTTACTTAATAGGGGGTGACATTGAAAAACCTCTCTCACCCTATCTTCATGAAAGGGTTTCTCCAAAGAAAACTCATTGAAGCAAGCCATCAAGGTAGTTTCGCCAGCGAAACCCCTTTGAACAAGGTCTTTCAAGGTAGTTTCGCTGGCGAAACTACCTTGGACAGCACTTTTAAAAGTGACATAACTTTCACATCCAATGTCCAAATATAGTCATTCAGCCACTCAAAT
Source organism: Dipteris shenzhenensis (assembly GCF_047967505.1). NCBI lineage: Eukaryota > Viridiplantae > Streptophyta > Polypodiopsida > Gleicheniales > Dipteridaceae > Dipteris > Dipteris shenzhenensis. The sequence continues at coordinate 29,670,763 of NC_141608.1, read as the reverse complement.
TGATTGGAAAACCCCATTTGAGCACATCTATGAGGTTATATTTTGGAAAACCTTGCATATATAGTATTAAATATTACATGTATTTTATGAGAGTGATATATAAGCCCAAGTTAATACTTATTTACAGTAATTTAAACTTCTGTAGAAACATGTCCATAAATATATTGTTATTAATACTATAAAAACACTTGAAAGATATTGCCATATGATATAAATGTGTTTAATAAGTAATTATTTATGTATAATATTATTATGTTGAGAGTGATTATGAGGGACGTTTCTTAAATAAATTATTTTTCAATACTTTTTTAAGGTAATAACAAGGGTACAAAGGGATGTCTATGCATAAGAAGATTTATGTTATGTAAAAATGAATGAGTGACTAGTTTGTATATTTTTATGATAAAGGGATCTAGTTCTAATGAAAATAAAAGTGTAAAAACCATGTTTCCTAAAGAAATACTATTTTTAAAATCTCTTGAAAAACACGCTCGTATAAACTTGCTCATAGGTTTTTGCTCGTAAAATTGACGCATCCCACTTGAACGTCATCATTGGTCTCAATTTACCTCTCAGCTTAGCCTTGTAGATCTTCTTCCTGGTCAAACCTTATAGATCTTCTACCTGGTCAAACCTTGGGCCCTAGTAGGCAAATCATCTCCAAAGTTTCTCCTCGAAATTTCTCGAATGGAATCATGTTGAAAGAAATGGTAAAAACAAAATGAACTATATCCTACTTTGTATGTATGTATGTATGTATGTATGTATGTATGTATATATGTATATGTATATGTATGTGTATATGTATATGTATATGTATATGTATATGTATGCGTATATGTATATGTATATGTACATGTATATGTATATGTATGTGTATGTGTATATGTATATGTATATGTATGTGTATATGTATATGTGTATATGTGTATGTACACATACACTTGCAAGATCACTTGTTTCTTTATATGTGTATGTGTATGTACACATACACTTGTATGTATGTGTATGTGTATATGTATATGTATATGTGTATATGTGTATGTATATGTATGTGTATGTGTATGTGTATATGTATATGTATATGTGTATGTGTATGTGTATGCATATGCATATGTATATGTATATGTATATGTATATGTATATGTATATGTATATGTATATGTATATGTATATGTATATGTATATGTATATGTATATGTATATGTATATGTGTATGTACACATACACTTGCAAGATCACTTGTTTCTTCTTGTATTATCTTCCCAGTGACTGTAAATAGCATAATAATTGCAATTTCTTATTCTTCTTTGAGTAGTATTTTCATAAATTCTTGTGCCAAAGTTATTGCTATCACTGTTTGTGTGTTGAAGTTACTATTGTAAGGAATATTATAAATTATACTATTCTAGACTATTCAGGAGAGGACTATAAAGGGCATAGGGACAACAAACCCTAACCCTAACCCTAAAGAGTGAAGCTATATATTCATTTTCTCTTGAATCATTATAATGTGTGTGCAACAGTGCTCCCTTCCATCTTCTCCAACATGGTATAAGAGCCCATAACTTAGCCATAGTTTTCCCACTTTGTAGCTTGAGAGGAGAGCTACACTTATAACTTTAATAAGATCTTGATCTAGCTAAAGCTATCGTCCTTGAATCATGCAACTTCTTGTGTTCACAAATTTGTATGTGTTCAATGTTTAATATTTGGTGCTTTCTCTTGATGACCATCCAAAGGTCACATCACTACCTTTAGGCTTGATATGATAAATTCCATTGGTACAACCACCTCCTAACTAAATGTTCTAGTTGGAAAGGTGTGTGCCTCAAGATAACATTGAATGCTATCCAATAAGCCCATAGCAATATTTGTAGCTTGTGATCCTAAACGTTGCAATTCTTGTTCTCAACCTTGTGAAGGATGTTCTTGAGCACCTTGGTTGTGGCCTCCTCTTAGCCATTTGTTTTTGGATAGTAAGTTCTATCCAAGGGATTCTTTAGTCAAGAACCCCTTGATTTGATAAGGTATATAAACTTATCCAATATTTTCATACAAAACTATTGATGCACTTCAAGGAGTGTTCTCCCTTATAGCCTTTTGTTCAATCTTCCCACTTGCTAGCATATACCACATCTTTTGCAATGCTTCCTTACACCTGTGACCAATATACTCCACCATAATCTAGCAGTTAGTATCTTCCTAATTGTGACTTTGATTGAGAAAGGACCTCTCACAACTCCTTGATGAGCTCCAACAACACTTTTGTTCTTTCATCTTCTCAAAGTTGTCTATTTGCCTGGTTACTAGCCATATTAACATCATCCACCTATTAGAAGCTTTGAAAATGACTATCTACTAGGAGCTTATTAAAGAGTGTTCTTTGCCATGTAGCATGCAGTGGAATTGATCCTTCAAAACTATTGGCAATAAGGTGCTACATTTAGCAAGTCCCCTATGCCAATCATGATGTTGATCTCTTCAATGTTGTTTGGGCCATCATGTTCTTTTGAGAGTCTTCTTCCAATCTACCTTTTCCACACCAATGCTATGCAATAACCATATGTGATCTCTACAACCGATCCTATTTGCTTCCACAATTGGCACTAGCCGCTCTCCAAGCCTAAGTATGTAGTTTCGCTACTGTTGCTAGGGCCTGCCTCAAAGCCTCCTCAACGCTGCCTTATGATTGATGTGGATATTTTTGCCAATGATTTCATTTATTACCTCTTGGCTCATGGCATTTAACTATGCTCAATATCTCAGTCAGCATGAGACCACAATGTAGGTTAAGATCCACTTCTCTGCATTCACTATTACTATGTGCTTTATCCATAGATTACATTCAATATATATGCACATGTCCCTCTTTGTCATAGAAAAAGAAGTTGACTTTAATTCCTTCTTTGTCCTTAGTTTTGGTGCTAATCACAATTCTAAGTATTTCTATGCCCATCTAGTCTATCATTCCTCAGTGGGTCTCTGTCATTGTCTATTGCATCCCTTGCGATCCTTTGGGAAACCTTTATCCTCTTACTTTTGTACCAGTATTCTTCATTTATTTGGCCCTATTTGACACAAGCATTGTAGTATTTAGCTGCTCAATAGATCTCAACCTGTCCAAACTTGGTACATTTTTAGAACCATTTCTTGTTGGGGCCTAACTCTTCTATAATGTTGAGTTTTGCAAGAACCTTTTAGTTACAATTATTGCCAAACCCAATCTATCTTGTTCAATGCATTCAATGCAATTGAAATATTTTTGCACTCTGCCAAGCTTTATCCATTTCTTGAGCTACAAAAAAGAGACCCACCTAATGCTATTGAATTTCATCCACAAAATAACATAACTTCTAAAAGCAAGGATTCTCCCTACATAGGTGGCCTTGTGCATGTTTTCTTACTAGATTATGTTAGGTAATCATCCTCATTGGGAGACATGTGGGTTATTAAGGTTTAGAAGGGGTCCCTTTACTCCAGTCCTATTGGTCATGATGAACAACATTGAGTGTTGTGATCGGTCCATCATGGTACCTGTGTGCTAATTAGTGATCTTATGCATGGATGGGCACGTGGCATTCATGCATGTGATTGTCTATGTGGAATATGATGGTGAAGAGCCACTTCTCTCCAATAGGATCTAGAGGCGATGATGAGGGTTGACTCCCGGGGTGGTTCAGATAGAAAGCCCTTCTCTCCTCATAATTAGAGACATGATCAAAGCATGCTAGCGACCATGAGAGGTGGTGTGTTGATGCTTTATCTCAGCTGAGTAGGTTGACTTTTGTTGTCATTTGTAGTCATGTGTTGTGTGTGCCTTTGTGGCTATCTATGATGGTTGTAATGAGCAACATGCCCAATAGGGATGTGCTCTTGTTGATAATAGATTGATGTGTCTCTTGTGAGAGTTATTGAGTCATTTATCATCTCGGTTCTTCTCAATTTATATGCTTTTGCTTTCATTCTAGTTATGATTAATTAGATAAGCATATTGAATGCAACAATGATTTGACGCATAAAGCCATTAGTGATATCAGAGCCAAGGGTGTCATCGTTCTTTTTTCCTGTGTGATAACACCTATTGTGGTAGATGCATGTCTAGGGTTAGTTCACTACAGTGGTCAAGCATTCTAGTCGCAAAGAAGCATCGAAAAGCAAACGAGGTCATAGAAGGAGTTCTCTAGACATGCTTGCAGAGGTGTGTTTTAGAATTCTTCTCAATCCACAAAGATTATGAATATGGACTCCTCCAAGAAAGATAAGCATGGGGCTATCTTAATAACTTTCAATGGGAAGAATTTCACTTCATGGTAGTTGGCAACATGACTTCTCTTCATGCAAATAGGACTGTGGATCATAGTCTCTGGTGCAAAGAAGAAACCAAAGGAGAGATCACATGATCCTGAGATAAGATACCAATATGGGAGCAAAAGGGCGAGAAGGCATTAGGATATCTGAGAAGAGCTCTAGGTCCAGAATATTTCCATCACCTGGATGGCAAGGCAATTGCAACTAAGAACTGGTAGACATTGGAAACGCTCTTTGGAGTATGAATGAAACATTCAAAGTCTAATCTCAACCACTACCTCTTCGACCTTCAGATGAATGAGTCAAAAACATTAGGACTCTGTCTAAATTGCATGCAAGCTCTTCTGAGACAATTGAGCAACCTAGGAGCACGTGTAGAAGACAAAGATAAGAAGGTTATCACGAGGTTATCTTGCTCAGGAGTCTACTAGTGGAGCAATATGGTGAGATAGTTTGCATTCTAAGACTTGACGATGATATGGATTTCTTGGACTATGTGGGGATGCTCCTGAGTAAAGAGAAGCACAGTAATTTCTTGTGGCTTTACAATAGGGTGTATGTAGCTAGTGATTAGAAGAAGAAACCAGCACAAGATTCAAGAAAATTAATTATTGTGGCAAGGAAGGCCATATTGAGAAGTACTGCTACACTAAACAACGTGATGAGATATTGAAGCAAGATAAGGGTAAGGATAAATCATTTGAAGTAGATAACAAGGAGGAAACTACAATGATGGTTGAAGTTGATCATCTCAATGATCAAGACTAGGCCTTCTAACATCTCTATAAATTCGGGAGGGTAGTGTTGACTACCAAGATTTGGGATCTTTGTGAGCAATTGTTGGTTGTGAGTTCTTCATGAACACAAGTAGTTGTAGATGTGTGCTCTTTGTGAGCTTCATTTGTTGTGAGTTGCTCTTTGTGAGCATGTTGTTGCAATTTCAAGGTTCTTTGTGAATGTGAGTATCAGTGGTTGAGATGTTTTTTGTTGGCATGATCTTTTAGTTTGATCTCCCCATTTCAATTGAGGGAGGGATTGTTAGGTAATCAACCTCATGGGGAGACCTGTGGGTTATTAAGGTTTAGAAGGGGTCCTTTTACTCCTCCAGTCATGTTGGTTGTGATGAACAACATTGACTGTTGTGATTGGTCCATCATGGTAACCGTGTGTTGATTAGTGAGCTTATGCATGGGTGGTCCAGTGGCATTCATGCATGTGATTCTCTACATAGAAGAGGATGGTGAAGAGCTGCCTTCTCTCTAGTAGCCTCCAGAGGCGGTGATAAGGGTCGACTCTAGTAGGTTCAGAGAGAGCACTTAACCTTTGGCCTCTCCTCATAGTTAGAGATAGGATCATAGCATGCTAGCAACCACCACGAGAGGCAGTATATTGATGCTTTATCTCGATTGAGCAGGTCAACCTTTGTTGTCAGTTGTAGTCATGTGTTGTATGTGCCTTTGTGGTGGCAAGCCTTTATGGCTATCTGTGTTGGTTGTAATGAGCAACAAGCCCAGTAAGGATGCGCTCTTGTTGATAATAGATTGATGCATCTCTTGTGAGAGTTATTGAGTCATTTATCATCTTAGTTCTTCTCAGTTTATATGCTTTTGCTTCCATTCCAGTTATGATTAATTCGATAAGTATATTGCATGCATCAGTGATTTGAGGCACAAAGCCATCAGAGTCCCCTCAAACTCTGAGCAAGGTTTTTTGAGTGAAGAATAAGCCTACAAAAATTAAATGTGTGCTTTGTGTGCACTTAGAAACAACATTGCTCAATTGCACACCGCTCTAGCATTACTATCCACATCCAAAACCACACATGCTTGCAACCCCAGAAGGATCCATACATGCAATGGACACAATTTTTGAGAATCAAAGAGGGTAACAAGAGTGTGCACTATGGTATACTATAGAAACAAATTCCATTTTGTAGCTTCACAACATGTAAGCTAAAATGCCACTCAAGGCCTGAAGCATGGCAAACAAGTTATCTCCTTACATAATCCTAACATAATGTTACAATAAGGAGGTACCTAGAGTGTACAATATTCTATACTATAGTATTATATAGAAGTTTGTGGTTTCACAATACATTCACCGAGAGCATGCCAAAAAAGTTCTCTCCTTACATAATCTTACAATAAGGAGGTGGTACCAAGAGTGTACACTACGCTATACTATAGTAATAGATGTAAGCCTATGGTTTCACAATACATATGCCAAAATGCCACTCCCTATAGCACGAAAAGAAGTTATCTCAAGAACATATTGCCACGCTCTCTATGTTGGCACATCGGCCCAAAATAATTAATTAGTTGTCCCAAGAAAAACATTAGCAGTTGTCTACTAATATTGTACCATTCTTAGATAGGTAAAGAAGACAAATCAATGCACAAAATTAACTTAAAAGATATTGCAATAATTGCAAGATGCTTTTCTTGAATTATTATTTGAGATGCCATCATGTGTAAATGGTCTATTGGCAATTGCATGAAATCCAACACTTTAATTGGTTGTTCTCTACGAACATCGTCTTGCTACTTTGACTTGAAATTTTGGCCTTCAACACATTCAAAGATTTTGATGACTGGTATCTTCAACTCACGTAAATGTTTGATAAATAGCTGTCATACAATAGTACCAATTATCTCTCCTTGTAAGTCGTCTTCTCATTTCACTCCTTTGATGATTTTTCATATATGTAAACCTATCCATCTGCTCTCATATAAACTATTAACAAAATCCAAACTCACTTGAATAAAGTATTTCAAGCCTAGCTTCTATTACATTGCCACCCATAAGAACTCAGCTCTAAGTGCATGGGTAACAACATCTCTTAGCCATATCCCATCATGAATGGGGTTTCCTTCATGGTTCCCTTTATTAGGAAATATGATGATGAAGAAGAAATTTACAAGAAAGTAGGATGAGGAGAAGAGAGAGTGTAACACAAGGATAAGAGCCAACACATAAGAACTCATACTATTCAATAGCCTTGTAAGGATAAGGCTCCCTAGAAACTCCACACATTACACCAAAGGTTGCACCTATTGAATAGGCACGGCAATGAGTTCAATACTCACTACAAGTACTTGGTGACTATTGATTCAATACAATATAGGTAGGTTTCGAAACATAGGAATCAACTCAATATTCACCAAAATCTATAGTACTTGGTGACTATCGATCCTATGCAATATAGGTAGGTTTCAAAAACAAGAACTTTTGAGCACAAGGGGTCAAAAAATCCTCTTCCTATCAATTGATATCACATTTGGCTAAGTGTATACAAGGCACTCATTTGGAGAACAAGAGGTAGCTCTCAAGAAAGAGAAAGTGAACATGAAGCTCTTGAGCATCGAGAGTTTAGACACTCTACAATGAGTCTAGTTGGTAATGCAAGAGAGGTCCTGGTGAAGCTACTCTTTGGCTAGCCTTAGGATACTGGCTCTTTAATTGGCACTCGATAGCTATTGGATGTTAGAGGTAGCTCTCAAGAACAAGAAAGTGAACACGAAACTCTTGAGCATCAAGAGTTTAGCCACTCCACAATGAGGCCAGTTGGTAATGCAAGTGAGATCCTAGTGAAGCTTTGCTCTTCGGTCAGCCTTAGGGTACTAGCTCTTTAATTGGCATCCCATAACTATCAAATGTTAGAATAATCATTTAGTTTTATGGTGACCATATCTGGCAATCACAACATTCATATACCCTTTACTGACCCATCTGGTGCACAAGTCACAAAGTGTTATATCCCCTACTCGGCTTAGTCCATTTTCCTACTCCTTCCCCCTGTCTCTCCTAATTGTTACTCTCTCTCCACTCATTCGAGTCCCCTTTAGCCAAAAGAATTCGCCTTATGTAAGTAGATTTTTATATGAATGTCTTTAGTCTAGCCCTTAGTATTTGCAAACAAAGGCGGCAATTACAACAATCATATACCCTTTACTGACCCATCTGGTGCACAAGTCACTGAGTATTATATCCCCTACTTGGCTCAGTCCATTTTCCTACTCCTTCCCCCTATCTCTCCTAATTGTTACTCTCTCTTAGCCAAAAGAATTCGCCTTATGTAAGTAGATTTTTCTATGAATGTCTTTAGTCTAGCCCTTAGTATTTGCAAATAAAGGAAAGTTTTTAGTGCAACAATGGCTAATGCATGAGATAGAGGGCTCATGCATGAGGGAGAGCTCTTAGAATACACAAAAATGATCCTTCAAGTAAGGTACAACTCTCTATTATTAGCATTCATTATGATGTATATCACCGTGGGTCATGTGTCATTTTATCGTACGTTCAAACTCACCCCAATGTAAAATTATTCCTTGTTATCATCTAAACAAAAGGTAATTGGACACCAATATCAATAATATATAGCAATGAGAACCCTTCCTAAAGATTCCACCATAAGGGAAGAGCCTTGCATATGAATCTTTGTGAAGATTAGCACACAACCTAGGAATATGATGACAAGGACAAATTCATATCTCCAACCTCAAGATCCATAAGTTGAGGTGCATTCTAACACCCTGTTTCAATAAAAGTAATGCCCCTCATGACCACCAGTTTTCTTGCATGGTCCCTTACCTTATTCAACTCAACTCCGACCCTTATTAGGTGCACACAACCTGAAAGCAAATTGTTCACTGCCTTTGTGTTGATCCCATCACAGTTTTGGACGTTGATACTCTCTAACATTGATGAACTCAATAGCCCTATCTGTCAATTTGTAGGACCTCCATAACTTCAATTTCTCACAACATGGAAGCATGGAGATGAGTTCCTTGTCAATAGGTTTTCATTATTTGAAGGATCAATATTCTTAAGTCTTTGAAAGATCAATATTCTTAAAGGCTTTGAAATTTTTGACCCAAATACAGACAGTGTTCCTGAATGCCGCATGACTGCTCTGGAGCTCACAAGAACTAAGTCTTTCGATTTTGTATTTAAGAGGGAAGCCATTGATTGCAAGCCCGTTCGTGTAGCCAATCAACATGCGAGCCTTTCAAAGAATGGCAGCTAGGAGTAATTTCCACCAAATCTTCATTACTCAAATAAGTCAAATCAAGAGCTTCTGGCATCTATGCAGGACATCATCTGTGTCTCCCGATCTGTCGATTTGTAGCATCTCCATAACTTCAATTGAAAGAGATTCTCACAAGATGCAAGCATGGAAATGAGCTCCTTGTCAAACAGATTTTCATTATTCTGAAATATCAATATTCTTAAGGCCTTGAAAATTTCAACCAATAGAGATAACATTCATGAATACGTTTGCACAAGAGTTAACTCCTCCAATTTTGCATTTATGAAGGAAGCCAATGATTGCAAGCCCATTCCTATAGCCAACCAGTAGCTGTGCAAATGCAAGCTTCTCAAACAATGCAGTTCTGAGTAATTTCCACCAAATCTTCATTGCTCAAATCAAGTGGAGGCCTCAAAATCAAGAGCTTCTAATGCTTGGCATCTATGCAGGACATGCCAAAGCCTATCATGTACTATTAGAGATTTTAAATCAGGACAATGCTCCGAAATTAAGAGTAAAGCACCTCCAGAAATACTTTGTCTCCTACGTATATGAGTTTCTCTCGTTGGTCAATGCTTTGAAATTAAGAGTAAAATCCCTACATAAATACTTTCTGCTCCTACGTATACGAATTTCTCAAATGCAAGCAAAACAATTTACAAAGGAGGACGTATCTATATCTCCCATACCTTCACAACTCAATAGCTCAAGTTTCCTAAGCTGACGGCAGCTGTACCAAAGCCACAGATAGAAGACCTTTATTCTGACTAAGAAAAGACTTTCTAATTGCAAAAAACCGTATACTATGCCCTATAAATCCGCTCCAAAAAAGTCCATCACCAGTCTTTAGCGATTCAACATATCCAATCAAGTACACTAGGATTAGCGAATGGGTTAGGGCTGAGCGTAACTATATTGAGATGACACTATGTGCAGCACACGATGAAGTAAGTGATTGTGGGTAGCTGAGCATATCATTGCCATGCTCCACAGCTCACCTACTTTGCATCCAAAGCACAACGCCTTGACTCCATCTAAAGGACTTCCAAGCAACACATCTCCTTGTCTTCTTAACATTTTAAGCCGCTTTTGCGAGACTTGAGACATCTACCTTGTCGTGGTTGAGAGTCTTGGTCTCTAGACATCTATAAAACCAATCAAACATTTCGAGTAGTGCATTGCTTCGCGTGATAGCACCCCCATGCCTTGTATTCTTGAAGTAGGTTGCCTTCACTCTAGAGTGCAATTTCTCCATGCCTTGAGTATTCCAAATGGATAGAGGCCCCCGTTGCTCCACAAACCACAAAGCATGTGAATAAAGAATATGTTGTAAAGAAAAACATCATAATAGTAACATAAACTAACTCAAGGTTATTGCACAAAATTGCAACCTAAGGAGGATTACCATGTAATGTGTAATATGTGACTCCCCCATGCTTCTACCATCAATTATATGAATTCTCCCAATGTTGTGTTGAATCTTTCAAACTAAATCTCATCCATTTGACCGTGTCTAAGCAAATTTATAAATGCATTAAGCTTTGTGCACACTTTTGCTCTCAAAATAGCAATTCGTGGATATGAATCTTGATCCGTAGTGCACTCGCACAAAGCTTTCTAGTACTCCCAACCTAGGGTGTTGTGAGCCAATGTATGTTTTTCTTTATTAGCATTGTGGTTGGACAAGGACCTCCTTGACTTTCCTCCACCCATGGACACTTTAGCAGGAAGATTTTGTGTCTTTTCTGACTATTTCTTGTCCTACATAAGCTTCATATTGCCTCCATGAAGACCCATCAGTGAGAGTAGTTCTTCAACTTTTGCAATGCATTGTGCAAAGAGTTGCTATGGCCTCAAATTCCAAGCATAAGCTAGATGGAGATAGAGTACCTTGTCAGTATGCATAGTTTAGCATGCAAAGTACACATGTGTACCTTCTCCAATGGAGTCAACAAAATGGGTCCCACTTAGGATCCTTTTTGTGACGATCAGAGGCTGCACTTTGGTTGCAAGAAAGGATACCATTTTCCCATTGTAGGCTTCCCTTTTGCATCCTCTGAGAGTGGGTGCAATACAAGAATGTCCATTTTACATTTGCATGTGTATCACAACCATACAAGAACTTGAGGGTCTTCAAATCTCCAACTAGATGCCATTCAACTTAAAACATTACATGCCTATCCACTGTCAATAGTTGCCCTGCCTCTGGTCTTTGAATGATCGATGGGATGCCAGTTCTCTCCAAAACCCACTTCAATGTCTCGTGGCACTCCTTTGGGCCTCAAATGCCGCAAGCCACCATATGTCTTTCTCAAATTGGACTAAGAAACCATGCTCATCTTCCTCGTCCCCTAGAGCAAAACACAAGGCGTCATTCATAACACAAATGCTCACCCTCTCTAGCTTGCACTCTTTCACAACTAAGCTTCATCCATTTTTATAACAAATACTAGCTTGCCATCTATACAATGAAAGAGAAATATAATATGGATATAGAAAATGAGAAGAAGTAAAGTTGAATGCGAACAGGGGATTTTTCTTACCTTCTTCCCTCATCCCATCCCATAGAATTTGACCATGGCCCTCTGTGGATTCTCTACATCCACATAATATTATTAAAAGCATTCATCTCGAACCTTTGGATGCCATATTTCTTTTTACTTTTCCAAGTCATTGTATCAATTACACGATGGTATCCTCCAAGCTTTTCTCTAGCACATTGGTTTGTTTCTTAACTTGCAAGTCTTATAGACCAGGGTGTTGGTGGCAATGGCATTGTAGATGTCTTATACTTTTCTTCCATAGCAGACTTGAAATTTTTTTAATTGGAGTTGTAAGATTCAAAACTTACACCCATAGCATCACAAGCTCCAAGCACCTCCTTTGCTTGCACAAGGCCCTTGAAGTCCTTCATCACCTCTCTAGCAACTTGTTCACATAGCCCTTTTTTTCTAGGGTCCTTCAGCACTTCAATGATGTCACTTGGCTTTATTAAGCTTCTCAAAACATATGAAGGGTCAATATCATCCATTTTCATTGTTCCCATCACATCCTCCATGAAATTCCTAGAGTAGAGTTACAAGTGAGTCTTAGTGGAAACAATGCAACACCATGAATATTTCGGAGTAAGAAATTTCATTGAACATTGGGAAACTAACCTTGCAGCCCATACTCTCCTCTTTCAAGCACCACTATTGGCCGCCAATGCATCCATAGATTGCAATTGTATTTTCCTCTCCTTCAATCCCAAAGGTGTTCGCCTCAACTTTTCTACTCATTCTATCGACTTCTCTCGCTCCTTTTCCATAGCACATAGAACTTGGCCATAGATAGACCTTTCCAACACTTGTTTGCTTTCAGTGAGCTCATGGATTGATTCTTCCAATTCCTGTCACTCCAAGTCCGGTGCATGGGCTTTGTCACTTAGTTCCTCGTTTTGCATTTGAAGATCCTGCATACTACTATGCATTGCCACAATAATAATATTTCCCAAATGTGCTACTTGTTTTGCTTGGGCTCTCTGCACCTCACTTGCTTGCAGTAAGCCATTGTCTGAGCGTGGTTCAATCGATTGCAATAACCAAGCAATAAAACATGTCTGTCGTCGCTAACAAATTGAAAAAGATCATGCACTGTATAAAAAGGAGGACTTTTTTGGGTGGCAGGGCCCAAAGGATACAAGGTTCCATTCACCCAAAGGTCAAGATGCTTCTTCCCTTGCAATCAAAGACTATGCAGCCCATTTTGAGGAGTTCCCCTATCCCAAACAGTGTGTGCTTGCATATTCAGCCTCCAATTGTAAGCTCACATGATACTTGTTGGACATATCCTCGAATGTTGCCATGAGTACTCAAAGAGAGATATCAGTGCTGCAGGCAGAAATGTAGGGGAGAGCTAGTAAAGGAGAAGCTAGCAAAGAGGGAGTAGTGAGAGGGGGGGAGTAGCAAGCAAGAGGGAAGAGGAGAAACACGTCAGGGCAAGAGGAAGAGGAGGAAGAGAGTAGGGCGGCTAGTGCAGAAAGGAGGGAAGGAGGTGCAACAAGAGGAAGGAGGAGGAGAGAGGAAGGAGGGAGGGGGAGCAAGGTGGCTGTAGGAGAGGAGAGGGAGCAGGCCCGCTAGAGAAGGAGGGGAGAGGGAGGAGGGAGGAGGAGCTAGAAGGAGCAGGGCAGTTGGAGGAGGAGGGGAGAGGGAGGAGGGAGGAGGAGGAGCAGGGCAGTTGGAGGAGGAGGGAGGGAGGAGGAGGAGGGAGGGAGGGAGAGGGAGGAGGGAGGGAGGAAGAGGGAGGGAGAGGAGGAGGGAGGGAGGTTGGGAGAGAGGAGGGAGGGGGAGGGAGAGGGAGATTCAAATTTTGAAATTTTGCATTTCCAAAAATGGCCCGCTCCCCTCATTGATGGGGGAAGGGGTGGGCTTAACCCACCTAGGTTGGGCTAGTTAGGCCTCCTTGGGACTCTTCAAGCCCTTTCATTAGCCCACTAAGCATTCCCAAATCCATTCCTTATGAGGCCCTTTTGAGACCCAATTCTCCCCTAATGATTTTTATGTGCTTGTGACTTTGCAAATCGTTCTACATGAGTTGAAGCTATGTACTATCTGTTGTGATGTGTTTGCCCAATGATGAAGGCCTTGAGCACGCCATTGTCACAATTTCTACAAGTTGTGTTGCTTCTATCCAGAGCAAGCTATGGTCATGCTGACTTCCTCTCTTTTGGAACTCTATCACAAAGAAGAAGTCCAACATCGGTCCTAGAATTGTATTGTCTTGGCATAGCAATGTTTTCAAGACTTTGAATTTGTGCACATAGTATTGAGCTATTGTGATTGGGTCCAACCTAATAATTTCACGAACATCATCAATACAACAACACCGCTTCTCGACTGCATAAAGTGTGATAAAGAATATGGGCGATGCCAACTGCCTAACCGTTGTGAAGACATTCCATTTCAATTGTTGCTTGTGGTCGGCTGACATCCGTAGGCAAGCGAAGTCATGATATCCAATTTTGTACTACATTAGCTTTTCAATGTTTCCCCTTGAAAGCAAACCGATGAAACTCTGACTATGCGCTTATCAACAATAGAACCGGCAAACTATTCGCGTTTGGAGCAAGCGTGTTGGTACAATTGCTCTACTAGGTCTAGCCCCATCAACTATGCCATCTATCACATGTGTATGGCGTGGCAACTCCAACTTCTCATTGTGAGTGCTTTTCTCATCTTTTGCTCCAAAAGTCGAGCTCATTGAAAAACATGATTAACGTTATAATGAGCAAGCTCTATGTAGTTTTAGTGAAGTGTTGCCTTGATCATACTTTCTTCCAATTTCTAATGTTACATATTCATTTTAATTCTCATAAAAAACAAATCATAATGCATTACCTTTGTATTATTCATGAACCACGAACGTTAAAGTGCTTTAAAAGATGACTCTCTCTCTCTCTCCAAAAATTTACTCTCTCATAAATACAATGTGAACATAACAAAGATGGTAGGGAACAAAAGATTGTAACAACCAATAAAAACACATTTTGCATCGTTGCATTGGAACAGAAGCAATTAACAAGTTGTTCTACAAATTCATAGGTTTGAAAGCGCTCTCTTCTTTTGTAATTGGTAGTTTAATATCTATACTTATCCTACACTTGAGCTTAACGTTGCAGCCTTTCTCATGTATCATTTTTCCACAACCGAAGAATCAATGTGAACCACAACGATAAGTTTTGGGAACATGAAACAAATATCAAAAACCTACACCAATAAATACAGTCTTACCTTCGACACAAGCTTGTTCTGCCAGCTGAATAAAAAGTATACTTCAAGGACTTCCTTGTGTTCTTCTTGATACCAGAATTCTTAAGAAGGGCCATATCTTTACTCAGTTCCCTCAATACCACTATCGATGCTAGGGTAGGGATAGATGTTTTTATCAACCAAGCACCTGAGGCGAACACAACGCCTTGCTATGCAAGCGCCCATGTTGCATTGGTCATTGGCGGGCTAAGTCCATGACAGTGTAGTAAGTACTACAAAAATAAACAAACAATAAAACATAATGAACTGACCACTTGAGATAGCTAATGGCATACCCTGCATGGGTGTTGGCCATTCAGTTTTGAGTCCAACGCTTAGGTCACACATTTTGATGACTCGCGCCTCTACGGCGACTTTTGCTATAACAATCCCAAAAAAAAGATTTCGATGATTACACAGCCCTGGGGCACCAACTCAATATGTAATATGTTACTACCCTCATCCAAAATCCAGGGTATGGAGGGATAGGGTCTAAATAATATGCATCGATTTCCTTTAAAAAATTCAAATGCGCAAGGGAAAAATATGAAAATTTCATGTCCCCCCTCCCACTAAATATAAGGTATATACCTTGAAAAATATGCAAGATTTTAAGATTTGTACACATTTTTCATAATATGTGAAGCCCAAGGGGGGGGTCTTTTGGATGAGGGGGGCTAAAACAAAAAATACACTAAAATATGAAAACCCATCCCCTTTCAAATGAATGTAACTTTTTCATGTGTTACCCAAATTTCAAGGTGTAAAGACATATTTGAAGCTCTTTTAGTGTAGAACACAACTATGTTAATTTGAATAATTTCTATGCATGGCATATTGTTAAATTCATCTCATACTCAAGATTTTGATAGGTTTTCTTACTAAAGTTGGTGCCCTAGGTACACGATATTTGTTTACGCACTTGGAAAACATAGAGCACAAATACTTTGTTGTCTGGCAACAGCAACATTCCAATATTATGATTAAGCACAAATAAAATTAAGCACAAATACTTTGTTTTCTGACAATAGCAACATTCCAATAGTAAGATTTCGCAATTAGTGTTCAAAGAAGTCGGACTAGGAATCACATCCACAATCTTTAGGCCATGCTTTTCTTCATACACAAGGTTGGGGTCCTCAATATTTGATTCGTGAACGACCTTAACAAAATAACAATGGCATCCCAAAACCATTTACACATGACGACAAACCAATCTCAACTTCGCAAAGAATGTAAGGTACATTACCATGAAGAGCCGCGAGAGCATCATCAGCACAAACCATTTTGGGCTCCGCCATACTCATGAGTTGTGCAGTTATAGGAGAACAACGTCATGATTGAACTAAGCAAATACAAGAAGAGAAGATAGGGAAGTGAATATGAGAATCATGACATGTACATATACAGTGAGGAAATGCAAGTACTTGAATGAAGAAATAGAAATGCGAACAAAAAGAACAAGATAACAGAGAGGACCTCTTTCAAAATTGTTACTACTCGTGTCCATAGAATCCCCCGAACCCTATGGTTCATCCTCAAAATTTGCCATAGGTCTGGTCACCATACATCGCAATGTTCGTATGTAATATGCAACACTCACACGACAGAATATGCAACTACAAGATCACAAACCACAAGCAAACTGTCCACACTTTTATAGATGGTAGGAGGATCCCCTATTTTTGGTGCATTATGGGCTACGATTGGCTAGTAATTTCATGCCCATGTGCATACACACATCTGCCCATCCTTTCCCTCCACAGCTTGGCCTACTCTTCCACCAACGCACGGCCTCGTCATGTTTCCACAATGGCAATGACTTTGTCATTACTTGTCCACAACACAGGAAAGTTGAATAACCACATCTACTTCATACGATGACTTTGCCGTACATATTGTTCTTCAAAACAAAGGAAAGAGTCATGCGTACAAGTCTTTCGTAGGCCATGCACGCAAGGAATGGTGATCTGTGTGTTTCAAAAAACCCATGCGCAGAGAAGGCCATGGTATGCATGCACAGTTGCATGTAGGAAGAAGCCCCTCGGCACATGTCACAAGGCCTGACTTCCACAAATGACCACAAACAAGAACGTGCCAATTGTGCACTCCACGGTCAACAACTCCAATAATAAATAAATCCAAAATATCGTTAAACCCGCTGTGAAATTTAAAACGAAAAAGAAAATATGTTGGCTTCTTGGGCAATCCCCTCAACTTAAGCCTCCCCAAGGCAGGCCAAAATAATTTTCCTATATGAGGATTTCTCGTTGCATTTCCCTCCTCCATCTTCTCTAAAAATAGGGGAAAAATTAGCTAAAAATCTGCCATTTCAATTAAGATTTCGCCTATATAAGGATTTCTTCTTGCATTTCCCTCCTCCATCCTTGCTTAAAAGGACAAATTTGCCATTTCAATGAAGGTTTTCCGCAGGCACTAGCCCTCATGGCAAATTTTAAAAGGTAGAAGAGGCCGTGCTGACTCGGTCTCTTCTATCTTTTAAAAAATTATCATTTCAATGAGGAATTCTCCTTGCATTCCCCTGATGCATTAGCCCTCCATCCTTACTTTAAAATTTTGCTTGAAAAAGTTAAATTTTTAGCTAGAATAGGCCACACCGTCGTAGCCTGTACTAGCTTTAAAAATTTGCCAAACAGGACATGAATGCTTTTTGAGCAAATTTGCCTACTCAATACAAGTTTGGCCCATAAATTTGATTACTTAATAAATTTTCCATGAATGCATTGTGAAGAATTTTCCGTGGATGCTTTGTTTCTAGTCCATGACTTCTTTGGCTATCCATTCAAATGAAATTTTATATAGCTCAAGATGTTTTATATATTTCATTTGCAAGAGTGCTTTGTCTTTTCCACGTTTCTAATGCATGAGTGCTTTCTGTGGGTTGACATACTTTCTTCTTAGTTAGAAAATTGGGCATTTTTTTATCGTAAAATGCTTAGTTGTAGAAGCATGGTTTTGTATATGCCTGAATTTGGGAGCATGTTTCTTATGTTCATGTCCTACATGCATCTCAACAAAGCATGCAATACAAGGTGCAAATAGACGTGGTAAATAGGGTAGGAAGAAGGGCCGTGAAAGAGGGTCTTTATTTGGAAACATCATCGAGGAGGTCCCCTCTATCTCTAATGTCAATACATTGGAGTGTTTTGCTATTCCAGGAGATGACAAATGGAGCTAAAGATACACTATCATTTTGTCTGGTTGGGTTGAGAGGAGAGGTTCTCCTAGATGTATTTTAGCAAAGAGCCCAATAACTGCTTGAGGATTTATCTGGAGGTCCCTAGAGGAGTAGTTGTTTCGACCAATCGCATGTTGTTTGATTACTAGGACAAGGTGAAGATAGAGTCCAAAAAGTGGTTCAAATGGTTGCCCAGAGGCTTGTGTTCAGTATGCAATCTTAATGACTCATCCCTCTCACAAGAATCTAGTATGTGCTTTGGCAAACATTGTTTAGGTTTGAACATTTCCATGGGCTGCATGTTTCCATGTAGGTTCTCTAGTTATTTGAGGGAAAAGGGTCATGCAACATCACTCCCTATGCTTCTTAGGTAATATGTAGTATCGGGCGATGAGAACACTTGCATGTATCCACCCAATATGTATATCCTCAGTAATTGGAGCTGAGAGACTTGCCCTTGGTGTATCGACATGGAGCCTGACCACATCCTTTAGAGGGAGACATAGTTTCATACGCACGCAATGGTAAGTGTGTAAAACATGGTCGAGTCTTATAAGCAAACAAAGATGGGTGCTCAATGCACGATACCTAGTAGTGCAAGAGTTCTTCAAGCTACAGGTTTGGCAATGCTACAATGTGATTACTATGGTGTTTGTTTTCCTTATTTGGTCTTTCATTTGTGAATTGGGAGCATGAACCTTCAAGTGGTGGCATGCACATCATTAATGAGGGCTCATCCACTTCAAATGAGCATATTGTAGAGGATTCTTTGGTAGTGCAAAGTGCACATACAAAAACTCATTGAGTCAAACTCAAGTTATGTTTTGAATTATTTTAAGTCAACTTTGTAAACTCTTTGCAGTGGTGAATGGCAAACAAGTGTTGAAAAGAGCCTCCCTTTGTATATGTGATAGAGCATATATATGTTGATGCTCCTGTTTTTGCAGGGCAGAAGTGTGTTGTGACTATTGTAGACTACATTGCCATTGGGTGGGATGAGAAGGAAATGGAGCGATTCATGCACATATGTTGGTAGCTATACCGGAGGGGCGGGAGTACATTAGAAAGGTGAGAGATGTCTCTTGAGCAACGGATTTAGTGTTCCGAGGATTATAGTATACCACCCATGCATCCACAGTGGGATATTCTTATGAGGATCACGCTCATTATGGAGTTTCGCTATCTGCATCAACTCTCTTAGATGTAGGATGGTTGCTTATTATGGCCTTGAGCGGAGGTACTTTTCATGATGAGCCTCAATGTTTCTTATGCATCTTAGCATACATTTTACTAACGATATTTTGGATGTAGTTAATGGGCTTGTGGAGAGTCAATTGGTTGGATGGAGCACTACTATTGTGTTTGTGAGTTCCATGGAGGTAGTGCAGTGCATAGTTGTAGTGCACCATGTCCCATATGGATTTCATGAGTCTACTGGCTTTGCTTTAAAGTATAGTTGGTCTGATGTTGGGTTGTATGGGTGAAGTGTTTCTGACACCCTTGATTGGTAGTAGGAAGGGGGGACATGAGGACATGATAATGGGGGACAAGAATGCAAGCAATAGCCCTTTCAATGATTAGTGAGTACCTTCAATCAAATAGGAAGGTGTTTCATTAGCTTTATGGACATCTATGTAAATGTTTTTGGATATTTAGGTGTGATATGGTAATTGATTATGAATGAATGTGTCTGTCTATGTTGCTTCACAAAATGGATGTAACTCAACGTTTTAGTGCTTTCATATGTGCTTTGTCTGAATTCATAATAGTCTGAATGTGGGTACTTCTTTTGCTTTGATTTTTATCGCGAAGTGTGTTGCCAATGTACGTGGAAGCAAGAGCAAGGGTCATGGTTGATGATCTATTGTACGCCGAGTCCCCCCAAGGCGTGGTTTGAGGCAAAACGTCTTCATTGATGATGAGTATGACTCTACTTGATTGGAGGTGGAGGCATGCACCTCCACCTCTTTTGTATTTAACTACTTGCATAGAATCAATTTTGGATAAGGTCTTATCCTATATATCTTTTCTTCAAAACTTGTGATTCAATCACTTTGTTTTTCCCCAAAGAAACTTGTGATTCAATCACTTACACATGAGGTTGGAATTCAATCGTTTGGAATTGAAGGACCAACCTCATTCCAAAAAACACCAACCTCATTCCAAAAAACATCACTTGTTTGCAATCCATAATGATATCTTGAAAAATATAATCATTGCAAAGGGACCGACATTATGCTAGGATTATGTGCATTTATAAGAGTGAAGAGAGTGAGCTATTGGATCTTTTTATCATGCTCTACAAGAGACCAACCATTTTCATCATAAGGATGTAATTGAAAAAACCCATTTACATCTTGTTGAGGTGATTAAAAAAGCTGCAAAAAACTAAAACACATGTGCGAAATTGTCCAGGGCACATCTTCAAGCACACCCTAAACATTCAAGAGGCTTCACATTCAATGATGGTGACGATGCATATGCATGCCTGTTTTGGTGGGTTTCACTCTATTTTTCCTTCACTCCGAGTTTGGGATTGGGCTCTTACTAACCCACAAACTCAAGGCCAAATCTTTGCAAATTGAGAAGATTGCTTAGACCAAATTTATAACCACCTATGTACTCATCTAATGCTAATTATGACAAAAGGAGAGACACTTGGTTGCTACCTGGTGACTTCATTAATTGGATAATCCTTCACTAGGAGAATTTGAGTAAAAATTGCTTTTATAATTTCACTTCATGCAAAAACACCATTTACACTCCAACTAAACATACTATCACACTTCTTTTGTTTTATTAGTCGAAAAAGGCCATTTTCCTTACATTGCCCTAATAACATGAGAAATAATAGGCAACAATGCCACACATTCGATTTCCCCCAAAAAAAAAATTTAAGCACAAGAAAGGCTTTGTAACCGACTAACGCAAACAAATGCAATGTTAACAATTCTCTCATTGGTAGTGCCAAAGACTACACATTAAAATAAGCCATGCATTGCATGAGTGCATGCGTGTTCAATTCCCAACCATTCCCTGTGCCTATTTGTCAAGGGCTGTTTGACCCTCGATAGAGGGTTGAGTGAAAGTGCGGTTTAAAAGGATATCTTTCTTTCTTTTTTCAACTCAAGATCAAGACCCAAATCACATTAAAAGAGGGAGTCCACTAAGACTCCTCCCCAAATCACATTATAGAGGGAGTCCACTCTAAGTACAAGAGGGCTATGAATGACTTAATGGTTGAATAAGGGGTGAGAAGCAACAAACTCGCTTGTCAATAAAATCAAGGACAACCAATCACCTCCTCATTTCAAATTCCAATTATGCCCCCACTCCACTTGCTCTATTCAACTTACATGGGGACTTCGTTATATCTACTTTCCAAATATTCAATTAGAGTGTTAATATCCTAAGCATGACTAATCCACCTTTACACGTGGAGAAAAATCATCACTTTTCTACAAGATTTAATTAATTGAAAGATGAGCACTCAATATAGAGCTTAAAGCTTCTTAATAATACAAATAATTATTGGGATTAATCAACCAAGCTATATAATAGATTCAGCCAGCTATAGAATGATTGAGACATTCTAGGATTCACCCATGATCCCTAAACAAAATACCCCTTTTAGCCTTGGATCAGAAGTTCAATGACCTCTAAAAATACTATGAACTAAGAAGAAAATGGGCTTTGAAACTCCCCACTTTGTACATTGATTTATCTTCAAGGATTATGAACATACACCAAGCAAAAAACAAAGACATAATGATAACAACATAAGACATACTATCCTTGCTTTTCTTACTTTGGAGAACTAAATTTCTAAATTGAGAGTTAAAGCTCTTTCTAGGAGCTTCTTCCTTGCTCCTCTTACTTTTGGAGAACTAAATTACTAAATTGAGAGATAAGGCGGGCGCTCTCTCTCTCCCTCCCTCCCTCTCCACCCCCCTCCCTAGTAAGAGAAAAATATATCAAATTAATTTGAAGGTTGTGACTTTACACAAAATTATGAGAGAATGAGAAAAAAGTAAGTTAAGCAAACCTACTGTCATGTTCTTATCAGTACCCAATCATAAGCTGCCATTTGGGTGTAGGAAAAGAAATACATATATATTATAAAATATTGACACATGTATGAAGGGAACTCATGTATAATATACAAGCATCCGACTTCCAAGCAGGCCAAAAAAAGCCCACCATGGGAAGATATTATTGATCTTACAGCACAAAAAATCAGACAGACATGATTGTGTGCTGGATATAATATCTGGAGAAGATCACAATTTTACTTGTGCTGCATCCTTCCTCCCCCCCTATGACCTCTGAAAGCACCTCTCTTGAAATTGCTCTGCCCCTCTCTGCTGGCAGCTCCAAAGCCACCACCACGTCCCGGTCTACCATGAGTGCCGTGTCCTCGTGCACCATAACCACTCCTGCAGGAAAAATTAATTATCTAGCATATTCAAGATTTTCAAAGACAATAGATATGTAGATCACTAAAGTCAAAAGTAATACCCTCTTCCAAAATTGCTACGCTCAGGACGCGATTGTAGCTCTGGAAGGCTCTCAGGTACAGTAATATTAAGGTTGTCTGTAGCTCCAAAGGTATTCGAATGATTTCCTTGAGCAAATCAACACAGAGAGACGAGTATTAACAGTCTCAGATGACCCCCAAGAGTTGAAAATCACTATCCAGACAAGCATATTTTCCTAGCAATAGAGCATACCTGAGAGGAACTCTTTCACAAACCTAGTTGGGATATCAAACACAGCACCCATTCCATCAACAGTGAGCGACATCCCTTTAACCCCTCCTAGTGACTCCTCCGGTAAAGCTCTTCTTAGGCAATTAAATGCATACCTACAATAACAAGCCAGTTATGTGATGTGAATAACATACGCGAATAACATACGCTAACTCTTGCCAATCCAAAGTTTCATTATTTTGTAACGGAAGCTAAAACAAACATACGTTGGTGTATAGATTGATTTTCCAGTCTGTAGCATCAACGTGACATGATCATCATGACTTGTCAACAACGACCGTTTCTTCATGTCTGTATGGCCCTGTTAAAGTTCCGCACAAATTTAGAGCTCTCTCTCTATATGTGTGTGTGTGTGTGTGTGTGTGTGTGTGTGTGTGTACTTGTGTGTGTACTTGTGTGTGAACAGAAAAATCAGCAACGGGTGGAGGAACAAAGGCTCAAAGCACCATCACAGATAAGGTTTCATCCCAAGCACTTGAGGGTGGACAATCTGGTCACCATAAGAGCAGCAACGGAGGGAGCAAAGAACAGAAAAGCGGCCATCTATTCTGCTTTGTAGACTTAAAGAAAGCTTGGAGTCCCTAAGCTACATATGTACTTTACAAGAAGGAATAGCTCAGTTGGCACAGCCACTTGCAATGGTTGCAGTTCCAAGGAAAAGGTCATCATAAGCAAGGATGTAGGGGTCAAGCAAGGATGTCCCTTATCATCAACTTTAGTTTGTCTGTCATAGATGAACTGGAAGATTGGATGACAACAAACAGCAAAGGAGTCCAGGTCGCTGGTTATGCATTACTAAGTGATATGCAAGCACACTCGGATGCTTTCAGTAAGTCTGCCAATATCAAAAATGAAGGTCAACATATCCGAATCCAAAGCCATGGTGATTGGGTCATGAAACAAACAGATAAATTGATTGCACACTCGAAGAATAGACTTTGGAAACAGTCACTTCGTACAAATATCTAGGACTAGATTTTACAAAGAATTACAAATGGAATGCATTTGTGAAACCAAGAGCTTTAGGAGGCTTAAAAGCACTACACAGCTTCCAAAGTAATGCAGAAAGGCACATTTTTGGAACTGGGGGATGAAAATTTTGGTATATATTATGCTTGTGCAAACAATGGTTCTCTATCGATGCCCAGCCTGGGCACCCGCGCTCTCCAGCGCATATTGGAAGAGAATAGATGAGTCCAAGAACATGCCCAAATTGGTCCTCTTAAAATCTCATGATAGTCACTCATATAAGGTTGAAAACCATAAACTCCATCACGGAAAGCAAGGACTAGCTACTATGACATCCCCACTGACATCATCAGCGCCCAACAATGGGTGTAGACCATATACCTAGATGAATCCAGGAACATTCCCAAACTCATCCTCTAAAAATACAACATAGTGCAGTTTCAATCTCACGATAGTCACTCATAAGATTGAAAACCATAAACTCCATCACGCATAGCAGAGACTAGCTACTATGATATCCCCACTGACATCATCAGCACCCAACAGTGGGTGTAGACCGTAGTATAAAAATATGCTCTCACACATACAAATCCAAAGACCCACACATACCTAAGCATCCATTAATACAAAGTCTTCGTACTGAGTTTCTGTCGGCACTCCAGAGGTGAAGGGCAGACTCAGCCATGACGAAGGCTAGCACTGAAGGAGAAGGCTAATCAAAAAGTAGTCCATTCAAGCTACAACTGCTTGTGAAGTCTAAACAATTTCATTTTAGTCTCTCCCAAGCGAGCATCTAAATCTATAGTCTAAACATAAGCTCACACATACATATCCACACACCCACACATACTTGAGCATCCATTTATACAAAGTCTTCAAACTGAGTTTCTATCAGCACTCCGGAGGTGAAGGGCAGAACTCAGCCATGACGAAGGCTAGAGCACTAAAGGAGAAGGCTAATCAAAAAGTAGTCCAAAATCTTCATTGCAGCTACAACTACTTGTGAAGACTAAGCGATTTCATTTGTCTCTCCCAGACGAGCATCTAAATCTAGCAGAAAGGGCAACACAACACTTAAGATGGAAAGAGTTATTGCAATACTAGCAGGCCGCAACATGGACGAAGGTGAAATTTGCATAAGAACAGTACACAAACACTTTATCATAGGAGAGCTGGGGGTAAAGGCACAGATACCATACCCATCTTACTAACTGAAACAGATATGATCACACTAGACGGAGAAGCACTCTGCCAAGACCTGGGATACATCAACAAGATTAAGCAGATGCTCCACAGTGAACCACACGATGCAATGGAGGCCACTAAGACCGCCGGCTGGTACACAGATAAAAGCTGCTGAAATACAAACTAGTAGAGTAATATATGGAGAGCTGGGGAATAAAGGCTGCTGAAATACCCCTACAGGAGAAAAAGGAGATGAGCAGCATGTGCTCTTGAAATGCTGAGCAAATGTGCACATCAGGGAGAGACATGGAGATAGTAGCAATAATCTGAAGAGTCAATTGGAACAGCCAGTCCACAAGAATGGAAGCTACATAAAAGAAATCTTAGAACGGCATGGCAAAGTTCTTGGATTAGCACTCGATTAGCACACAAACAGCTCAGCAAATACTCATAACAGGGAAAGATCTGTGAGAACTGTCTATCACTAGATGTAACTGACTAATATTTTTAATAGTGGTATAGATCTTGTAGGGTCTCAAGAGGACATCACATCACATCATCTCTCTCTCTCTCTCTCTCTCTCTCTCTCTCTCTCTCTCCCCCCTGCGCCCACAGGCAGCCAGCAGCATTCTATCTCTGGTTTCATGCTCCCGCTCCTCATCCTTGATCCAGGGGAGAAAGAGGGGACCACAGACTTACACTTGAGCATATTTCACTTTGGTATTCAGATGACAGATGATTTGATAATGAGAATGATAGTGATGATGTGGAGGATTATTCTGACATGACTATGTAGCATTCAGTGTTATGCTTTTTGCTTTTGCATGGGTTTTGATGCTCAGTTAGTAGCGCCACCCTTTCAGCTTGCTTGTATCAGTTTTTTCATAGTCTCATAGACCCATCAGTCTTCCGAAGACTTTAATAAACTCTCTCTCTCTCTCTCTCTCTCTCTCTCTCTCTCTCTCACACACACACACAAAGGACACACTTACTGCAATTCTTGCCAGAGCTTTGGCCAGAAGATCAGCAGGGTCAAGTCCACTATTTTGCAACAGCTCATCTGCTGCTGGTCTGAAAATGGCAAGGACACTGCACCATTCCAAATAATAGGAAAAAAGTTTTAATAAAGGATCACAAACAAGAGTAAGAAACCTGACATTACATACAGTGAATGATTTTGATAAATTACAATTTTTAGCCAATCACAAAAATCATCAACATGAAAATTATTTTCCTGTTTTCTACATGCACGTTATAAAGAAAGAATAGCCACGATGAGGCTTCTCAAGTTATTATAATTGAAAATTATGACAGCAGGCTTCGCATATCCTCAAGTAATAAGAAGGATAACCCTTCAAACAGCAATAAGGCCTCAAAAATCAGCATGTACTCTAGCCTTGAATGACTAGCTTATTTAGTGATAATAAATATTAGCTGCCGACAATCTCAGATAAACCCATTCCTTGGTACTCAACATGGAGAAACCTGCAATAATAACACATATTGCCAAACAAATGTGTACATACAAATAGGCCAGCGGGTAATGTGAATTGAACTCTTTTTTTTAAGAAAGTTGTACTATATTCTGAATGGTGTGCCTTGAAGAAATAGAAGGAAATAAATAAGTCTCAAAATAAAGATGTTAGCATCATGTGTGCTTGCATTTCAAAAATATATATATATGCACCCATACAACGCCTGTTCAATCTATAATTATATGGATCCAGGAACATGCCCAAATTCATTCTCTAAAAAGACAACAGATAATGCGGTTCAATCGCATAACAGTCACTCGCAAGGTTAAAACCATAAACTCCACCACGCATAGTAGGGACTAGCTCTTGCACAACACATGCAATCTATAATTACCTGTCCGAGACCTCAATTATCTTCTCTTGGGCACTTGTACAAGCTGATCTTGCAATATCTGCTGGCTGTGGTGCAGGAATCCTCTCAAATTTGAATCCAGCCTTTCGTTCAATATTCGGTATCATATATTCCCGCTTTCTGTCATTAAACATCACGGAGATTCCAGTCTTACCTACAGAAAACAAAAAGTCTAGATTCAAACATCAACACTCACAGATGAAGGCAAACCCAAACATGTAGTTAGAATGATTACAGTCCTAGACCTTAATTTGCAAATTCCAAGAGCAAGCTGGCCCCAAAAATCATTACCTTGTCATAAGGAAGCGCATTTAATAGATAAAGTTACGTGTTGAAACATGAGCTACCGTGGATGGTCACTTCAGAAATCATTACCTTGCTATAAGGAAGCGTACACAATAAGATAAGGTTACGTGTTAGAACATGAACAACCACAGCTGGTCACTTTCTAGAATGTTATGATCATAGATAGCAATGCAGTTAGGCACAAGCGGATATCTTTTATGCCACAAGCAGGTCTTTGGGGCTAACAGTATCATGTGATACCTCCAAACACTCTCAGCAATGCAACATTTGCAAAAGGCTAGGACAGCCAATGATCCAACATCGGATGCCAATTCCCATCCAGTAACAAGCTCTTGGATTACTTGTTTCAAAAAGTGACCATCCAAATGGGCCTTCTGACAACATACAAGGTAGCCAGCAAAGTAACCCATTCAAACTTGTTTATGGAATAGAGCCATCGTCATGATGGATTACTTCTTTCAAAAAGTGACCATTCAAATGGGCCTTCTGACAACATACAAGGTAGCCAACAAAGTAACTCCATTCAAATTTGTTTATTGAATAGAGCCAGCGTCCTGATGGCGTTCTTGGTACTGAGCCCCCGCATAGTCGTGTCCGAAAGATTAAGACCACACATGAAGGGGGCTTGACTCCAACCACCTTCCAAAACTTCTGAGAGATCATTTCCACCCCTTTCCACCCGGCCTGCTAAGAGATCTTCGACACGAGCTCCCTTCCTCAATTCTTGAGCAAGGGGTGGATTTGTCTAATCTCGAAAGAGGGAAATGGATCAGACATTCAGCAGTGGAGACTGACCACCTTGCTTGATACTGTATAAAAGGTCGTCGCCAAGGTCTTGAGTTTGCGATTATAGCCTCATCTCACCGACATCATCCATGACACACAAACCTGGTTTGTTCAAGAGCACAACATCCTGAAAGTAGATTGAGCCAAGGAGGAGTTACCTCCTTTGGTCGTCCTTCTCTTGACTTTGAAAAGGCTTACGACACGGTGGAGAGATCTTTCTTAGAGGGTACTATGCATAGGTTTGGTTTCTCAGACAGATGGATTAGAGGAGTTTCTATGCTTTATGCGGGGAGCTCTAGTCAGATGCTTGTCGGTGGACACACGAGCGAGACCTTTCGTCTCTTTGCCATGGCTGTCCCCCTCACTCCCTCTCTCTTCTTGTTTGTGATAGACACTTTGGGCTACTACTTGAGACCACAAGTGGTGGGTCTCACAAGGTTGAGGCTCCCAATCAAACAAGGAGGAGCTGCTAGACTAAGTTTGCAGATGACATAGCCTTGTGCGTAGAGGACACCACAGTGAGCTTGGAGAGAGTCAAGGGAGCCCTAGCTATCTACTATGAGGCCGCCAGTGCACGGATCAACCGAAAAAAATTCATCGATTTCTTCACAGGCTCTGAGAAGACACAGGAGATTCGAGAGTGGGGGAGTGACTTTGGCTTCCCCTAGATACCACGCGACAAGACAGCAAGATACCTCGGATGCCACATGGGTAATTGTATTACAATAGAGCCTGGTGCTCGAGGGTATTCGACACAAGCTTCTCTACTGGAGCTCAGCCAAACTCTCCCTAGCGGGCTGTGCCTTAGTGGCAAACCAGGTCCTTATTACCACAGCCTGGTATATCGCCTCGTGTTGGTGCGTTCACCGAGGGTGCATTGCGCAGCTCCAACATTTGGGTCGAAATTTCCTTTGGGCAAGGATCGGATTGCACGAGGAATATCAAAGACAAGATCTCTTGGCAAACAGTGATCATGCCGCAAGCATTGGGAGACTTGGGTATCATTGATCCGGAGATGCAGAGCAGAGCCCTCTTGGGCAAGTTGGTTGTGCACGGCCTCACCCCGGGCGCAGAGCCTTGGAAGCTCCTCTTACATCAAGGGCTTCTCAAGAAAAAAAGCCGCACTAGAAGGCAATGGGAGCATTCACACAAATGGATCTTCTTAGAGGCCCCCGTTACAAGAAAGGGTTCCCCCTTGATTAGGAGCGTCCATAGGGTCTAGCAGAGACTAGCAAGGGGTCTCATCCGTGCTTAGCCTCGGTGCAGAGGGAAGTTGGACAGTCAGCCCCTCATTTGGCACCAGGTGATCAAGGATCAAGATGGATGTATGCTGGGGTAGCACACTCACATTGGTTGGGCATAGTGAGATAGTCCCCGGGTTGCTTCTTTGGCAAATGGAGCAAATTACCCATGGAAGCAAAGGTGAGGCTTGGAGCCTTACCACATATGAGAGGGGCAGGGCAGCGGATGAGGAAGATTGACCTAGCCATCTCTGAGTCTTGATGGGTGAGACTTTTAGTGTGGATGGACAACAAATGGTTGGGTCAATTTTCTTGCACTAGAATAATGATGAAACGAGGTAGCACGCAACCTGGTTTTTTTCGTGTGGGACCTCAAGGCCTACTTCAAGCACTCGCTAAGAGAGACCCAAAAACGGATGGGAGTCTGGATGGGATTCATTGGCAAATGATCACAATGGTGGGCTGATTGGGGAAGGAGTGGCACACTGATCCTCCCAACATCCCAAAGCAAGATGCCCCCAGATGGTGCCTCCGGCTTTAGGAGGATAGGCCCTTGAGGGAGGTCCCGTAGGATCAGAGTACACCACAGGGATTGGCAAGAGTCTTCAGATGGACTCTTTGATTTGAACCCCTTTGAGGGAGAGGCATTGGGTGGCCCAGAGAGTGCCCCAGAGGTCCGTTCAAGTTTTAGATGCGTCTATGGTCCAGTTTGCGGCCGAGGAAGATATCCTGCTTCTTCTAGTTGGCCGTCCGCGGAGGCTTGCCCATTGGCGATTCTATCCTGGTGGTGGTTGATCGTCTAACCAAGATGGCTCACTTCATTCCGACTAGAGAGTCTGTTAGTGCCCCGCAAGTGGCGGATCTGTTCATTAGACATATATTTCGTCTGCATGGATTGCCTAGATCCATAGTGTCAGACAGAGATGTCAGATTTACCGGTCATTTTTGGACAGCGGTATTTGAGACACTAAGGACTGAGTTGGGAATG
This sequence comes from Dipteris shenzhenensis, assembly GCF_047967505.1. Classification (NCBI taxonomy): domain Eukaryota; kingdom Viridiplantae; phylum Streptophyta; class Polypodiopsida; order Gleicheniales; family Dipteridaceae; genus Dipteris; species Dipteris shenzhenensis. The sequence goes on along the minus strand of NC_141608.1, from coordinate 29,640,307 downwards.
AGTAGTGGGGATCATCCTGAGATGGATGGTCAGACGGAGAGAGTCAACCAGACTTTGGAGGACATGCTGAGGACATATGTGTCGTTGAGGCAACATACATGGGACAAGTGGTTGCCATTGTTGGAGTTTGCCTACAATGATAGGAAACATTCCTCTACCGGGTTCAGTCCGTTTGAACTGAACTATGGTTATAGACCAGCCAATCCGACTATAGTTGGAGTACCTCAGAAAGTGCTTAGTGCCGCGAACTTTGTAGTTCAGATGCGGGAGATGCTAGCACTTGCGAGAGCTAATATCCGCCAGGCTATGGATAGAGCCAAGGTGTATGCGGATGAAAGAGCAGATGCGGGTGGAGGAGCAATGTCACTGTTGCTCTACCGAATTTCTGAAGACAATCCCTCACTGCCTGTGGAGCACCTGTAGCGCAGTGAGGATTTGGATGGGAGCCGTTAGGATTATGACCCGCAAACAAAGCCTTCGAAGGGACTACACTTCGCGGATGGTGGCTTGGTTGACTAAGAAAGGTCGCGCGTTCTAGATTAATTAGGTCTCTCCAACTTATAGGATACAGCGTCAGAGCATTCAGAGGATAGAGCTCAATGAGGCTATCCTGATATCTTGGATCCTCAACCCCCTCCGGAGGATAGCGTGTGGGAGGTAGCAACTAGCATCACGGCATGGAGCTTTGGGTTGCTCGCTGTAATCTCGTGATGGATGAGCATCCGGTTCCACCCTAGTTGCCATCTGGCAGGATATCATCTACACCCTATGCTCCACCTAGGAGCGTGGGACCCCGGGCTCGAGGGCGATTGTCGCGAGGTGGCCAACAGGAGTTTTTCACGTTTTAACTCCGCGAGGGATTCGTTGATTGTATAAGCCAACGGAGTTATCTAAACTTGAACGATTCTGAATCCCCCCACCTAGCTGTTAACCGTTGTACCAAAGACTCCCTCGGCAATGAGCTGGATTTCTTTGGAGCAGCCCTGGTTTTTTTTCTTTCAACCTTGATCGGTTTTCCATACTTAACACCCTTGAGGCTGCTGTTTGTTATGAAGTTTTTTGAAGCATAAGAAGGTTCTTTTCTTTGCCCCAAAAAAAAAAGGATAGCTTCTTTGACTATATCAATTCAAATGCCATGAAGCTCATGGAGATACTTCACAATTGCTACACATTCATCAATATCTCACCCATACAAGGGGCATGCACATATATGAAGGATGATACATAAAGCTAACCATTTGAACCCACTGCAATTCTTCCACAAACCAAGTAGAGAAGCACCGTATCACCTATTAAAACATTGGATATCTTGACCTTGACTTACCCTTATAGTCTACATTCTTCGCAATCTTTTGGTAACTTGGCCAAACATATGTTGCTCCTATGGATTAGCTATAACCTCTCTCAAAAGCACGTCTAGCACTACTCACATAAAAGAAACTTGTATCAGGGATGGAGACAACTGACTCTGATTTACAAGATCGAGAATAGCTAAATTTACTCAAAAGGAAAATACAAGCACATTCTATTCATGCATGGGCATCGAAAAGAATAGGGTAAGGTCTTAATCAACCACCGAGCAGCTCTTAGTCATTGTCGTATAAGGCGGTGGCGAGAAGCGCGTGGCAAGTTCGAGAAGCTTGTTTCCAGAATCTTCATGGCTAACTATATAAAGGGGAGGCAAGGGATGTGGCTGAGCAGTGGAGAGGGCGAAAGAGCGGAGAGCGAGAGAGGGGAGGGAGGGAGGGAGAGGCAAAGAGAGAGTGATCGAGGGAGGGAGAGGCTGAGAGAGAGCCAAAGCGGTGAGGCTGATAAAAAGCTTGAGCGTTGAGGGAGAGGCAAATCGGCACGATTAGTAGTAGAAGACAACTAAGTAGATGTAAGAGGCTGAGAGAAAGCCAGAGCAGTGAGGGAGAGGCAGAGAAGCACAAATAAATTAGATTAATCTACATTAAGTAATGAACATCTCTTCCGTCTCTGCCTCCCCCTCTCTTTCCTGCTCAACCCACCCATCCTCTGCCTCTCTCCCTCCCCATCTCTCGCTCCACATCTCTCGACCCACTCGGAATTTTCTACAAGAAATTAGGAATTCTTTGTAGTTGATTCGGGTTGAGAATCGCTAGTAGATTGCTAGCTATAATTTTTTGAAGACGGGCGACCCATTATTAGAGGAGAATGTTCATTGGACAACAATACCCATTACTTGGGTAAGCTCGATAATGAATGCAATTTCCCCTTCAAGATGCGCGCCTTCCCTTGTCATTTCGGTTTTGAAAAATCTCTTGGATAAACCTAGTGCCTCCTAGGTTTTGAAATCCAAAATCAAACAATAAAAACTTCGAGAGCAAGAAGAAAACGAAATGCGAGAGCAAGAATATGAGAGAGAGAGAGAGAGAGAGAGGGAATTTTGGGTAAGTAACAAAAATAGAACAAACACTTATAAACACTAAAACAAGCACATATAAACCATGTGCACATAAGAAAACAAATGAAACATCGATAAATACAAGAAAGATAATTATTAACCATTTTCACATAAGAAATAAAAAACAGCAATAAATATAAGAAAGATAATTATTATGATTATTTTTTAATTAGTTATTATATATTTACTTATTTCAAAGTTGAAAATATTAAAATAAGCAAATGGGAAAAAACCAAAACTAAGTATGTAAGAGAAGATGACCTCCAAAATTAGAACCAAGAAGAAAATGGGCTTTGAGGCTCCTCACTTTGGATGTGATTTCTATCTTCAAATCCTAAAAATATCCAAAGCTAAAATTCCAAAGATACAACAACTAGAGTTTCTTCATTACTTCTTGTATTAAAGTCATGGGATTAAATTACTAAATTGAGAGATAGAGCCACTTCTACTTGCGCAAAGACTAGAGAACCTATAGAATTGGGAAATTATCACTACTTTTTTAATACTTTATCTTAAATTTAAAAATAATGAGGAATAAGGTGATCGGGAAAAGACACGCATATGACCTCCGCAAATAGAACAAATACATAATCAGCAATACTTATTATTTAGATTTGTTCTCACAATTGTGTTTAGCTTCATGACTTAATTTGGTTACGATAATAATATCATTATTTTTTTTATTAGTCAGTAATTTATTCGTTTTGAATTTAAAAATAATAGGGATGGGGAAAAAACCCAAACTACAAAGGATATGCCCTCATAATCAGCAACGTTTCTTATCTAGACAATTCTCTTTAGCTTCATGATCAGGGGCAAGGAAATAGTACCAGCTCTTCCTGTTCGTCCAGAGCGATGTATATACGTCTCAACATCCCTGGGAGGCTCACACTAAAGACAGAAAAAGTGTTAACACCTACACGAGTAATGAGGTTTGAAATTCTGTTGTTGATAACAATGCAGAAGATTCACCTGAATGATGAGTTGAACATCGTTTATATCAAGACCTCGGGCAGCTACATCAGTTGCTACAAGCACTGAGAACTTGCCTGATCGGAAACCAGCCAGAGTGACCTGAAATGAGAAGTTAATCGCTGGTTACATAAGGAATGCATTGCATAAATGGCAGAAATCAAACAGAATTAGCTCTGATTTGCAAATGGATGTCTACCAAGCAACAGTTATTGAGAAATATTGATTTCATGGCGGGGTAAATGGGGTGTACCTCACGTTGATTCTGTGGTATGTCTCCATGCAAAGCACGAGCAGTGCCAGGTAATAAGCCGGCTAGCTCAGATGCATCATTTTTTGTCTCAGTAAATATGATTGTGCGACCACCACTGCAAATATGCTCCAAATAAAAATTCCCAGACATTAGGGAAATACTGATGATACAACACTTACATTAAACATTTATACAATATGTGAGAATATAACCTTCCAACCAGTTGTCTAGAGAGAACCTGCTGTAGCAGCTTATCACATCTGGAACAAGCTGAGACCGAGCAGACCTCACACACGGAAGGAGGAGGTGTTTGACAGTCGAACATGCCTTCATTTTCTCATCGCCCACCAGATCAACAGTTTCTTTGGTCTCTTTCGAAAATCGTGAAGCAATCTAAACAATAACAATTGCACAATGATCACAAAAAAACTGTGTGTGTCTCAACTGATCTAAACAATTAGCTACCTCCAGTTAACAAACCTGCAAAACATGATAAGCAAAAATACAAAATAATTCAACATTCATCAATCAAAGTGTGACGAGTTAACTTACCTGTTTGACCCACTCGGGCATTGTAGCACTGAATAAAAGAGTTTGCACCAAAGAAGCATCCTCCACATGGCCTGTAAATGATGTCAAAAGTAAATTACGAACAATTACAATAGCCTAAACAGCACCCTGTGTGAATTAAAATCCACTGCAGAAGACAACAACTGGCAAATTGCTAATGACTTCTCAATTGTACAAAGTCAGAATCCGACCACCACAAAAACAACACTGAAGTTTAAACCAGTTCGATGTGCATTGAGTCCCTACCACAACGGAGCACAGGTCATTATTAAGAGCCAAACTAATAATGTGTCTTCAAGACACCTGATACTCCCTCTTTGAAAGACACTTCCTGCCATAGGCGGCAGCGAAAATTTTTGCTAAGGTCTTTGGTTAAGGACTCCGAAAAGGAGCCAAGCTATTACCAAGTGCATATAATCAGGAATTGCCTCTGGTTTTAGCTGAGAGTCACAAGCTTTCGAGGCAATCAATGTGGCACCATGGATGACATTTGGAAGAATATGAAGGGCTTCCATGTTTGTAGTACCCCTAAACAAGCAGACCATACAGCTCAATTGAGGTTGCCAGTATTCGCCATCTTATATAGCAATTCCAAGCTTCTGCAACCCTCCTCCAAAACACACACACATGTATAAAATGGCCAGGCTGCTCAAACAGCCAACAATCTTCAACAAGCCACAAGCAATAAGAGATAGGCAGCCTACACAGATTCGTCCTTTACGAAAAATCATAGAGCCATCGTGTCAGCACCTGGCCTGAGACAAGACATGCATCATTCCCTCATCATTCACATTGCATTGTGGAAAAGTTCCACAGCTAGTATTCAGGTTCAAGTGCTTTCAACTCTCCACTGGGTTAAACAGTAGGGAAACCGCCTGTAGCCTGTAAGTACGATCTATAGTTCCAAGCTTCTAAAGCACCATCAAGGTGCCATTCTCTGTTCCAGACATGCAAGAAGAGAAATTGGAACTATATTGGGCGTCCTTGGAGTAAGGTTCGTTATTTTATCGACCTAGAGGTGGAAAACAGGTGTCACATGCATCCACTCCACGGATTGCACAGCATGCTAAGCGAAAGAATGTGGGTTACATGGTCTGTCCCAAAGAGTAATTGCAGCGACGCTGCTCCCCAAGGCGATGGAATATGTAACCCAAGAGATCGGAGACAAGGTGTCATCAACGAAATCGAGTCGATATACGACGTTAACGCAGGAATCTACAGCACAAGAAGCCGCTCCACGGCGTAAGGTCGGCACCCTGCCAGGGTCGCCTGAACCACGTCGAAACGTGCACAGCAAGTAAAGCAAGACAGACGTACAGTGACAAATGTAGAAGTCCACCACGTATTTCTAGAAATGTACTACTGCCCTACTCATAGAACTTCGCCAGTACGCTTAAAAGGAGCATTTCAAAGACAAGCATGTCAATAGAAGCAGCAGCTAGCAGCCAAGTCATGGCAGGCAGCCATACAGGCCAGTAAAGACAGCACCAAATAGCAGCAGCACTCAAGACTCAGGATGCCAGATACCTCAGGGCCATGACTTGCACATCACCAAGTAGCAGCAGCAGTCAGGACTCAGGATACCAGAGACCTCAAGGCCTTGACTTTCCCTAAGAATGTGGGTTACATGGTCTGTCCCAAAGAGTAATTGCAGCGACGCTGCTCCCCAAGGCGATGGAATATGTAACCCAAGAGATCGGAGACAAGGTGTCGTCAACGAAATCGGGTCGATATACGACGTTAATGCAGGAATCTACGGCACAAGAAGCCGCTCCACGGCGTAAGGTCGACGCCCTGCCAGGGTCGCCGGAACCACGTCGAAACATGCACAGCAAGTAAAGCGAGACGGGACGTAAAGTGACAAATGTATAATTCCACGTATTTCTAGAAATGTACTACTGCCCTACTCATAGAACTTTGCCAGTACGCTTGAAACGAGCATTTCAAAGACAAGCACGTTAATAGAAGCAGCAGCTACAGCCAAGTCATGGCAGGCAGCCATACAGGCCAGTAAAGACAGCACCAAATAGCAACAACACTCGAGACTCAGGAAGGGCCCTGACTTGCACATCACTAAGAAGCAGCAGCAATCAAGACTTAGGATGCCAGAGACCTCAAGGCCTTGACTTGCCCTAAGAATGTGGGTTACATGGTCTGTCCCAAAGAGTAATTGCAGCGATGCTGCTCCCCAAGGCGATGGAATATGTACCCCAAGAGATCAGAGACAAGGTGTCGTCAACGAAATCGAGTTGATATCCAACATTAACGCAGGAATCTACGGCACAAGAAGTTGCTCCACAACATAAGGTCAGACCCCGGACAAGGTCGCCACAACCACGTAAAATAGATCGCAAAAGCATGAAAAACTCAATACAACAAAGTCTAGAGTAAACCTTGAGTCAAAACAAAAGAGCAAGAACAATAAAACAGACCTAGAGTAACTTTAAAAATAGAAGGAATGTGTGTGAGTGCATATAATTAAGAAAAAAGTAGGGACATTATATTTTGCATAAAAAGGAATAAACAAAGAAGAAATCCACAAGAAAAGCTAGCAAGAGAGAATGCACAATGGTCAAACAACATTCTTCGTGTTCAGATCACATCCTTGAATTGTGAAATCATGTGAAACACAAATGTGAGCCAAAGGCCAAAGCAAGGAATCATTGGGCACGAATCCATGCACGAAAATATGGCAAAAGCCAATGTATGGGGCATCATGAAGAGAGAGGTTAGACAAGGAATCCAATCTCTAATTCAACCCCAATCTCCAATGTGACTAACACATGAGTACACAAACAACACCCATTGCAATGTTATTCTACTTCAAGGTACTTTGCAAAGTTATGGAAGGGTTAATGAGCCTTGCAAAATTGAAGCAAGGTTACAATAAGAAGGCAAAATTGCATTTCACAAGTTTGCACAAATGGGCACCATCCATTGTCAACTCTAGGTCTCATATTAATCCCAAAAGATTGTCCATGCCTTCATTGCGATTGTAGCTGTATGGATTAGTAGAATCACGCTAGCTACTATTGTCATCCTAATGATCTCCTATCATCATCCTAATGATCCTCCAATCAATCATCGTCATAGTTGAGAATCTCCTTTTTCAAATTCATGGAAGTGGAGCCTCGAGGCTTCTCCTAGTCAATCACCACCTAGCTATGCGTTGAGTCTTTACTTGAACTTCCACAAAAGATGTAAGTGCTTGCCATATGTAGGTGGATTTGTAGTCTCCAAACCACTTTATGATCAATGAAGTTATGAGTAGACCTTCAATCAAGAAGGACAAATACTTCATGACCTAAATTGTTCCTTTCATGTGAATTATATGTTTAGGTCTAAACAAAACTGACAAAGCTTACAATCGCAACATTGGAAAGATTCTAAAAGGTAATTTTGAGTGTGTGACGTCGATCAATGGGACGGTGTTACTAACCTTCATGAGACAATCTTTGATAAATTGAGATCATAGCAAACATTATTGACTCGACTATAACTTCCATCATTTGGACAGTCTTATTAATCTTCATGGGACAGTCTTTGCTCAAATGAACTTGCTTTGCATTAGGACAATTAGGAAATCTCCATTGTGGAAGAGGTCTGTAAAGCGTATAGTAAGGTTGAGCAATGTTTGTAGATAATGGATGATTGTCGTAAAGATGGGCTAAGCCCACGAGTAGCCCCACATCCATGGTAGTCGATGTGGGCCACCCATGAATGGTATTTCAACCTAATCCAAGAAGGCTAGATGTGATATTACATGTGTGGCAATCTCCTTTCTCCAATATCCAATAATCTAGGCAAGTCACTCCCCTATGTCCTCATGTTGAGGCTCACACGTGGGCAACTGACCCAACGTTCCAACATCCCTCTTAATGACCCACCACCATGAGCAAGGTGTTACAATGTTACAAGAAGGCTTCCCCACACTCCCTTAATGTAAGCAACTCCTTTTACGAGCGTTTCCATCCCATACAAGGTATTTGTCTCGCAGCAACATCACATCACATTGCGAACACACATCATGATAGGGTAAAGGTTGGGATGTTATAGACGTCATGAGCTGGAGAGTGAGAGAGAGACTTGTTTATATCTTCAACCCGTTCTCGTTACTAGAAGCACCTAGGCTCTTCCCCTATCTTGTCCCAATTTATATTTTGTACTCAATCTCATAGACCACTTTAGTCTCTCGAAACGTCAAAACCACCTCTCTTGCACACCCATTTTTCAAATTTGAGACTTGTAAATACTTTTAATCAAAATTGGGTATGCTTGAAATAACCAAAGACCATTCTCCAAGAATGTTCACTAGTGTTGGGACAGCTCCACCCCCAAAATATGTTCATCCTCAAGCACGACACTGTCATGTTAGCCTTCCAATCGTGTGTTCTATGTGGACGTGTTTATTTTCACACATTACCCTTCCTATCCACCCACAAGATCACCAATACTACTTCAAACTTCATCATTTAAGCTTGAAATATCGAATAAAATCCTCCATACCCAGTTCCACTAAGGACCCAATGCTAGTCGTGGGAGGCTCATTTGTAGAAGGCTAACTTTCTAAACAACGGAGGTGTAGCTTTAAACTCAATCTACATAAATAGACATAATACCATTGGTTTTCTATTGTAAAGTTCCACCCAAAAAAAAAGTTACATTGTTATTGTAAAGTTATCATGCACCATAGTTGCAAATGGATGAGCTACAATAGCATGATGGACAATCATAGCTCTTAAGGTATTCTATAATACTAATGGTGTTTTTAATGTTACATATGCATAATAAAACATAAATTTTATTCCAATTACTATGTACTCATATTACTTGCATATATGGATTATTATTTCTAGAAAAAACTATATGGCATGAATAATTCGAGATTTAAACTTACATTTTCAAACACAATGTTTCATCAATTACAACATAGCAATAATTCTTGGTAAAACAAAGAGTGCAAGTACTACTCTTCAAATGAGCATACTCATACTCAACAATCAAAAACAAGGAGAATTAATTAAATGGGCATGTCCTGTGGAAAAAGAGGGCAGAAACCTGAGTGAGAGAGAGAATACGAGGATAGTGTGGAGGACTCGAGTGAAACTGGAGATGTTGTGAGGAAAGTATGAACGACTGGAGTGAAACTGGCGTAGATTCTTAAGCCCAATTTCATTACTAAGACCTATCCTTCCAGGACAGGCCAACAAGTTTAAATCTACAGCTTTCATATTAGGCACAACTTACCAAGTATGGACTCAACGTCATCGACAAAGCCCATGTTTAGCATCTCATCAGCCTCATCAAGAACGCGAAATTTCAAAGTCTTCAAGTTCAAGGTCCCCCTTTCCAGATGATCCTAGTACAGAAATAGTATTAGATCATGTAATCTTCAAAATAGTAACATTGTCCAGTTAGAAGAGCAACTAAAATCTACCTTGATCCGGCCAGGGGTTCCCACCACAACGTCTACTCCTCTGCGCAATGCATTTTCCTGGGGACCATATTGCGCTCCTCCGTAGATACAAACTGTACTGAGTCCCAGGGCACCACCATAAAACTCAAAGTCTGCGTGAACCTGGTAGACAAATTACCACATCAGATCCATTTTGCATCTCAGATATCAACGTCCCAATCAGAGTTCAGCCAAGTTTTGACCTGTTTTGCAAGCTCACGAGTCGGAGTGAGGACAAGAACACTAGGGGCTCTTCCATGCAGTCGCTTTTGCTCCCTAAAAGCCTTTGATACTCCAAGTGACTCCAAAATGGGAAGTACAAATGCAAGAGTTTTACCCTGCACATGGTGTCAATTCGAATGACACCTTGCCTCCAGGGGAACCCATTGAAACAGGGAAATATTCAAATTTGCACGAAGAAGAAGAGTACAAACATCCCTCCTAAAAGCATACCAGTGTAATATTCAATCGGTTTCCTGAAAAAGTAGCTCTAAGGAGAAATATCGCGACGAGGAGAACGTAAGTTTCTGAAGCAAATAGCTTTCCAGACCCAAATGCGAAAGCGCAGTTGCAAGCATGAGAATAAGCAAGCTCTTATCTGTTAGCTTAATCAATTATTGAGAGGGTAGGAGACCAACCTGGCCAGTGCGCGCACGTCCCACAAGGTCATTTCCTTCAAAAATTGAATTAAACGTCAGTGCTTGAATTGCGAAAAGAGACTCTATCCCTTTCGATTTCAGCTTCTGTCTCACAGGTTCCGATATCCTGAAATTAGTCACTGAGTGGGGGTTCGTGACTTCGCTACTTTGTTCGCTTTCAGCGCTCTCTCTGCTTTCAACTTTTGCAAGTTTAGACTCGCGCCCCGCGACTGGCGAATCGGAAGATTTCCTCTTACGGGACTTATCTTTCTTCCTTTTCGTGGGCTCATCGGTCTGGAGAGCAGGCTCGGGCAAATCCGGAGCGACCTTAGGACTTTTTCGACTCTTATCCTTGGTCTTCTTTTTGCGGTCCTGGGACGAAATATCAACGTCGGGGGAGCGAGGGGAATCGATGAGCCCCTTTGATGTAGTCATGCGCGGGATGTCTGGACCTGGCATTGAGAGGGAAGGAAAAGGAGGGTCACCGATGAGGGCAGGAGCGAAGGAGCGAGGAAGGCGACAGAAGAAGTTCCGAGAAGGAAGGACAAAGGGGTTAGGGAAGGAGGCGGGGAAGAAGAGGATGTCGGAGAAAATTCTACAAGGATTGTGGAGAAGAATCGTGGCTGGCGATGAGGAGAGGAAGGCGGGTGAACGAAGAAGATGACGCTCTCTTCGCAAACCCTAAACCCTAACTCTTCATTTTCCTTCATCATTTCATTTCTCTCCTTCACCCGTCCTTCGGAGAAGTCCACCTCCACATTGACTTTGGTCCCTATTAATTAATTAGTTAGTTTTGTTTTTGGGCTCGATTCAGGCTAAGGCTTTCGGGGGATGGGTCGATTAACTTAAGACAATAGCGGGGGCGGGGGGGGCACGATTTGTAGCTTCTTCGAGAAGCCTCCCCCATTGAGAAGCTTCTCTTCCATTGAGAAGGTCCTCTCTTGAGTATATAAAGAGGGGGGTGGATGTAGCCAGGAAGGGGGGCTGTGAAAGCCTCCCAAAGATAAGCAGGAAGGTAGGGGGAAGGGAGAGGAGGGAGGGAGCAAGGGAGAGGCAAATGAAGGTGGAGGGAGAGAGGGGAAGGCTCAGTGGAGGGAGACCGGCGGCAATGAAGAGGGGTAGGGGAGGGGCAGCGCGATGGAGAGGAGTAGGGAGAGTGCGATGGAGGGGAGGCGGCAAGGGAGAGGAGGTGTAGAGAGCAGGTCGCAGAGGCGCGGAGAGTAGGGAGCAAGGCTGAGAGGCGTCAACAGAGGAGGAGTAGGAACGGAGCAAACTTAGGTTAATCAGCCATTAATCGAAAATTGAGGGGCGCAAACTTAGGTTAATGCATGAACATAAAACAAGCTTGAAATTTTAATTAATTGATAAGTGCATAGGAGCGAATAGGAATGATAGCAAATAGGAACCCCCCCATTTGGTATAAGAGTGGGGATTGGGAAAGGGGGGCGGGGGGGGAGAGTGGTGCAAAAAGAAGGGATCCTAGGTAGCTCCACCACTTGGAGGTTGCTATCTGACACATCTGTGGTGAAGCGTATTGATGTTTATGGATTATTAACATTACTACATGATGACGGCGAGCGGACGCGATGCGCAGGAGAGATGTTTTGGCCATTGTAAAGCTATGTTTCACGAAGATGGAGGTCGACGAGCTCGATGATGAGGGGGAAGAGGATCGCCAGAGTTCGGGCTGTGCTGAATGGAAGCGCTGAGGGCAAGGAGGATGCGGATGTTCATGATGTAGAGCGTGTTGGAAGTCCTGTGGTGGCGAAGCAGATTGTGGAGTACTGGCTGTTGCATACGTTTCTTTTAGTTCGTGCCTTTTGCTTGCATGCAGTTCCTGATTGTGTTGGGCTGGGTTTGCAGGACAAAAAAGAGAAGAGGAAGGCCTTCAAAAGATGGTAAGAAAGGTGAAGGGCCTAAGGTTATGGAGCTCAGTATTACTGTAGGAGTTGGCAGTTCCAATGTCAATGCAGATGGTCTTCTTCCAAGGATTGAAACATTTATGGAAGAAGCATGCATGTCCAATTTTTGTGCAGTTGAGGGAGGTGGTGCGTTGTACCATCTTCAATTCCAGATGGTCGTTCATATTACAGAGCGTGAATGCAAAGGTATTTCGGCAGGATGTACAGCGACCTTTGGGCGGGTTGGTAATGTGTCGAGAGCTTAAGCACCGAAATTTGCATATAGTACATATCAAGGTATGTTGGGGTACTGCATGAAGAATTTGGGCCAACCTCATTTCAAGAGTGTTTGCAAGGACGTCAGTGTGGCTGACTTGCAGGCTGGGATTGAGTTGTATTTACGTTATGGGACAGATGAAATGAAAACTTGCAACTTTATATGTATTTTGTTAAGCGTTCTGCCCAAATGGCTTACAAAAACATATATTAAAAAGTGATTGCACTCAAAAACTATGCCCAAATGGCTTACAAGTACTTGTGCAACAAAAACTGCTAGTACGGGATGCATTCACAAGCGAAAGAAAGTATGAAATTCTCACTACTGTCCAGCTCGTAGATTTGCTTGCCTCAGAACTCACAATCGGTTCTTTTCCACAAACACTGAGCTTCACTGCTATCCATACCTTTGCCTTGAAATGGAATTACCCAGGAAGCGAACGGATAATAGCTTCCACTTTGAAGAATTCTCAGCAAACACTTTCTTAACGTCACAGTATATCTACATTTCAACTTGAACTTCTAAAACATAAACGACCGATCAAAAATGTTAGTACAATGTTTAATTCTTCATGCTTGCGGTACAATGTTTAATTCTTCATGCTTGCATAATGCTTAATTCTTCCTGCTTGCATCTCTTTTGAAAATGCATGATGATTTAAGGCGTAAAATTAGCGGCCTGTTGCAACAAATACGATGCAAATCGGAAGCGCCAATTAGTAGATATAGAATTTAATAATAAACGAGACCCATTAGTAATCCTCATCTTGAAACAGGGGCACCACGATGTTGGAAAAATACAATTAGCATTAGTTTGTGTGGGCGAGGAGTGTTGGTACTTCGATTAACCAAAGTTTTGAGAAGATCGTAAATTAATATAAGCATGAAGATATGAATCGAGAAGGTTCGCTTCTGTCTCCCTCTAGAAGCCTATGTCATTGCCTTGCTATTGTTATATCTCCCCTTCCTCTCTTCACCTCTCCAGGTTGCCTACTCCCTCTCTCTCTCTCTCTCTCTCTCTCTCTCTCTCTCTCTGTGTGTTAACCCTGTGGCAACAAGGGCCAAAAGTGCAGTCGAGGACAATAACTATGAGAGCATTGTGTGTGTAGAGTAGTGGCGGCAAAACTCCGCTTGTAATATCTTGAGCCTAAAAGATGGTATGATAAATCTTAAAGGATGAGGATAGCCAAAATCCTCTCCCAGGATCTAGAGAGAGAAATACTAAATCTAGAGAGAGAATGACTAAAAGCCTACACTTTCGGAGGTCCCTCCACTTTGTGTAGAGACCCAACAAGTCCCTGCACTTTGTGTAGAGACCCAAAAGGTCCCCCCACTTTGTGTAGAGACCCAAAAGGTCCCCCCCAAAAGTGGACGGACTCCTGTCCAAAAGGTCTCCTACAAAAGAGGTCCCACCAGGAAGGTACCTACGGATTGTGTAGAGACCAACATGTATAAATATCTCTCAATGGAATGAAGCTCCCACTCTTTGGGGTTTAGTGTTCATTGCGTTCATGCTCTCTTACACTATCGTGTTCTAGCATGCCCTTACCCTTGCACTCTCTACCCTTATACTCCCTCCTCCTCCTTCTCCTTCCTCCTCCTCCCCCTCCCTCCTCTTCCTTTCTGCTCCTTTCTCCCTCCTCCTCCTCCCCCTCCCTCCTCCTTCCTCCTCCTCCTCCTCCTCCCTCCCTCCTCCTCCTCCACTCTCTCCTCTCTTCCTCCTCCTTCCTTGTCCCTCCTCCTCAACCCTTACCCCCTGAATCTGCAAAGGAGACTAGCTCTCCACTCCTAAACCTTGGACTCCCCTGCAACCCCCTCTGAACCATGGATCTCCTAGTTAACTCTCTCAACCCTGTCCCCCTTTCTAACCCTGAAATCCCCTTCTAAACCCTTGAACTCCTGTGGAGGCGAAAGCCTCCATCAATCGTTATAATCGATCCCTCTTTCTCATTCACATGCGCATTAAATATACTTTCCACACTTTAGCCTACACCTCTCACCGGAACACGACCTGAGGACCTATGCTACAACGAGCAACGACACGACTATAGGTGACCAACACCCTTGAAACCTGCACTTGGGTAAAACAGTGACAACATTTGGCGCCACTGCTGGGGAGGTTAGCGCCTGAAGCGAAAGAGGAGCACGTGCTTATACGTGTGAAAAAGAACCCCCTTTGAAAAACCATTTAAGATACATCCCTCAAGGCAAAGGAGTGAAAAAATGCTTCCAAATAATGCAAAAGGATACTGTTGACTTACAAAATCACATTAATACACTAAACACCCAAAATTAACCCTTAATCCCCCCACATCCTATAAAAGCAACACCAACCCCCCTCATTTCTTTCCCCGCACTTTTGATAGCCACTCCCTTCTCAAAATTACGTTAAGCCTTCATAATTTTCGTCTATCTCTATTTTTCGTCCTCCAACTTCCGTCCACCATTTCCACAACCACCACTTTTTAAATCATCCCCCCCTCCACCACCACTTTTTCCGTCAACCCCCCCCCCTTCCATCTCCATCTCCACCTCCCATCATCTTCCTCCCCACCACCTCCACTTTTTACGTCCATCCCCCATCTCCCCTACTCAAGGTAACCATCCTTTTCCCCTCCACCATCTCTCTACCTCTCTCTACACCCCATATCTGCTTTTCCCCCTCCCCCTCCCCCTCCACCTCCCATCTCCTCCACCACCACCCATCTCCTCCAACCCCCATCTCCATCACCCTCCACTCCACCCTCTCTCTACCTCTCTCTATCCCCCACTCCCTCCACTCCACCATCTCTCTATCTCTCTTTATCCCATCTCCTCTACCCCCCCCATCTCCTCCACCCTCCACTCCACCATCTCTCTACCTCTCTCTACACCCCATCTCTCCTTCCCCCCTCCACCTCCACCACCACTCCTCCTTTTCCTCTCCCCACCACCCCCCATCTTTTCCCCCCCTCCACCTCCAAACCCCCCCTCTCCCACCCCCACCATCTCTCTACCTCTCTCTAAAAACCCCCATCACCCTCTACTCCACCATCTCTCTACACCCCCAGCTCCCCTTTTCTCCCTCCATCTCCCCTTTCCCCCACCTCCACCCCACCTCCACACCCCCCCTCCTCCCCCCATCTCCACCCTTCCCCCCCCTCCTCCCCCCACCCTCTCCACCCCACCTCCCCCTACCTCCACCCCCACCCCCCCCCTCTCCCACCCCCACCATCTTTCTTCTCTCTCTTTCCCCCCTCTTCTCTCTCTCTCTTCTCTCTTTCTCTCTCTTCCCCCCTTCTCTTTCTCTCCCCCCTCTCCCCCCTTCTCTTTCTCTCCCCCCTCTCCCATCCCCACCATCTCTCTTCTCTCTCTTTCCCCCCCTCTTCTCTCTCTCTCTCTCTCTTCCCTCCTTCTCTCTCTCTCTCTATTTCTCCCACTCTCTCTCTTCTTTCTTTCTCTGTCTTCCCCCCTTCTCTCTCACACTCCCTCTCTCTCTCTCTCTCTCTCTCTCTCTCTCTCTCTCTCTCTCTCTCTCTCTCTCCCCCCCCTCGCCGACCGCTCCTCTCTAGTCTAAGGGCCTAAAGCCCTCCTATCTACTAAGAGCTAAGGGCTAAGCCCTGGCCTTAGGCAAGGCAACGCACCCATAGCGGCGCCCGCCAATGCAGCGCATCGCTAACCACGGCAACGCTCGCCTACGTTAGCGACGACGATGCTCGCCCGCAGCCAGTGGTGCTTGCGCCTGCCTGCAATGATGGCACCCGCCCGACTAGCACCTCACGATGTCCTCCCTCAGACCCATAAGGCCTCCTACTAAGAACCCCCCGCCTCCTACATCTCCAAAAACACCCCCCCCCTCCTCCTCCACCTCCGCCACTGCTCGCTAATGCCCCCCCCTCAAGAAAAAAAAGGGGTTAAACTAACCCTAAAAACTAACCGGAGTTAGGTTAGTTGAACTTAGGCTAGGCTAATTAACCACCGGTTAGGTTAGTTGCCCAAAGGTTAGGTTAACTGACCATAGGGTTATATTAAGTTAACTATGTATCAGTTAGTAATTAACTTTAGTTAGTTGGGCTAACTACAATCACACTAATTGATATAGTTAGATAACTAGGTTAGGTTAAGACCCAATTACACTAACTAAGTCTCAACTAGCTAGCAGTTAGTTCACAACCTTAGTTAGGTCAAAGGTCTAGGACCATTCACACTTGGACCTAAAGACAAAAGGCCCCCTAAAATCCCCTAATCCATATCTTGCCCGTTTGGGACTCGAATTGGACCCAGATTGAACCACAACTTCACACACGGAACCATTGAGCTACAAGAACTTTTTCCAACCAATCCCACACCATTTAGACATCCATAAAACATGTTAATTTGTGCCCCCGTGTGGGTGCCTTTTTCACACTAATTCGCTCATAAGATTCCACCGAGACCTCCGATTGACAATCTGTCTACACCGACATATTTTCCCACTCACATGGAACAATCCTAGGCACGTTTTTAACACGACGGTCCTTATGACACTAACGCATCTCTAACCCCCTAACAATTTTGACTCCTTTTTTGGGAGCCCGTAACTCGGCCGTTTAAAGACCAAATTGCACCCAGATTGAACCCAGATTTCATGCATGTAAAGATCTATTGTAAATGAAGTTTTTCGAAGTGTTTAACCATCAATTTCGGGCTCTGGTAGTCGCCTCACGTAGGCATTGATTTTGACCAGTCGCTTGCTTATTTTTTACCATTTTTTGGTCCATGAAGGTCGAAATCATAATCGGACTTCGCAGTCATATGCACCTGAAAGTCATAAATAGGACTTGTTTATGCACTTGAGATCAGGAAAAAGACTAGAACCTGCCTACTTCCGAGAGCTTTCTTCGACCCTCACCGCTCTTCAACAATTCAACCTCTCACCACATCGACAAGTAGCATCGAGAACATCACAATTGAAGAAGCAATAAGTAGTGACGATCAAAGTCCTTCAGAACACCTTAAAGAACAACGCAACCGCAACAAAAACAACAATGGTAGGCGACACTTTGGTAAATTGGAAATGCCAAAATACAATGGACGAGGGGACCCTGCCAGGTTCCTTCAACTCTTCGACCAGCATGTTGTGCTGGAGGCGACCAATCAAATGAAACCGAAGCCGCTTGGTTCCCGATGGCCCTAACTGATGAGGCTTCAAAATGGTACCTCGACCTTCTCATAGAGGAGAGAGCCACATGGACACTGCTATCTAACCAGTTCAGAAGAAGATTCCAAATAGAAAGGCTGCAAGATGACCCCGCATTACAACTCGGCAATATAGATATGCGCAAGAAAGAAAAGGTCAGAACATACCTGGGAAGAATGAAAATATTAATAGCAAAATGTGATCTCTGTCTAGACGACAAGTACCTCATAGCATGGTTCATCTCTGGCCTGAAAAAATCCATTCGCAAGGACATGAAAAAAGTCAGTAGTTATGCACATTTCAGCGATGCTCATGAAGTTGTAATTGACATTGAGGACGGCATGACCGATTTTGATAGCGACAGTGATGAATATAAATCAAGTCATCGCGACAAGAAATCTTCAAAGAAGGGAAGCACTTCCCACAAAGATCGCACCACCGTAAGACAGAGTGGAAGCCATGGCTCTAAGAGTAAAAGAAGAAATGATGCAAGCCATCGAGCAAAAGCTGTGTGTCTCTCAGCCACCACAATACCGATGTAAAGAAAATGTTTGGTGCCCACATTGTATGGCCAACCATACAGCCAATGAATGCCCGATCTTGAGGAACAGACTCAACCCACCAGAAGTGGCTCAGCCCTCACGGTTATGGTGTCCCATTTGTAATGCTGTAGGGCATAATGTAAATACTTGTTTCTACAATATGAGGGTAGCACAACCCCGGCCCCAACAATGCCAACAGCCACAAATCCCAGTATACAGACAACCAGCACTGGCACCTAATGCACAAGTGCCACGTCTCAACCCACTCCCAGTGAGAACACAAGTGCCTCAACTAATGAGGAATCCCAATCCTCTGCAATATCCACGGGATCCCAATCTTGCTCCAGTAATTTCGGTGCAAGAACTCCAAACTGAAGAGCTGGAACCTCACTATGAGTATGAAACATAATACCCTATGTACTACATGGATGGTGCCGAAGGACTAATCCCAGTGTATGCTAATCAAGTAAGGCCCACCACATATTGGACACCCATCAAGTGTTTTGGTTGTGGAGAAAACCACGCCATAGCAGAATGCCCACACAAGGGTAACCCCATTTCATTCCAGCCTGTGTGCAGGGAATGCAGAGTTGGGCATGCTTGCATGGATTGCCCACTAAGAACAAAGCCTCAGCCAACCACGAAAGTAAAACCTGAAGTACCCCTAGGGATGATAAGTGTGGAAAATCACAGTGTGGCATCACATCCAATCTTGATCTCATAACAAGACAATAGAAAGAAGCGGCACGGCAAAAACTCCTTTCCACTCAAAAAGCAAAGAACCCTCTGGCAAAACAAGCCATGCCAATCCCACAACACAGTGAGACCATGCCTAGCACATCCATGGAAAGTGCCACCCAAGGAGCCAAGGAAGCATACCCCAATGCTGAAACTAAAAAGACGCATTACCAAGCCTTGAAGCAATGGGTTCAACAAGAACAAGAAAAATTTGAGGTACCATCAGCACCTAGCATTAACATAGTGATTGATCCCAACAACTTCCAAGAGGTAATAGAGCAACATGCAAAACATCCCCAATTAGATGGCACCGCACTAGCAAGCTTGATAAGCTGCCTAGTCACGATGCCAATTGGGACCTTACTAAGAAATTGCCCTATAATGTGGGAAAGTTTCAAGGGATGGATCGAATCTTCACAATACTTCCCCCACTTGAAGAAGAGGAAAATATAATTTCGGTAAAATTCGGTGCTCGGGATGACAAAAAATGTAACCATCCCACTGGAGCATAAAGCCTTTTGTACATTAACATGACCAATGCGTTTATGCCAGATATCAATATCTGCAACTACACCAGTCCCATGTGCAAACATTGCTGCACTCAATTCAGGCATGTCCGCATTCAACGTAAACATCTTGCGCTTCTTCTTCCCTTTTGCTATCAAGCGACCTTTATTTTTCATATCCTCAACAAAGCATCCATGAGGATTAAATCTGACCTGCAAGCCCTGCTCAACCATTTGACCAATAGAAACCAGGTTCTTGGTGATATTCGGGACATGAAATACATCAGACAGGTATTTTTTTTTCCCATCTTGCACAGACAAAGGAATTTTACCAATCTGCACAATAGGATGTGCAGTATCATCACCAGTCTCCACAAATCCTGGTCTTTCCATTTTCCTTGCATCCTGCATCCATTTTGCATGACTTGTCATGTGGTTTGATGCACCTGAGTCAACATACCACACATCATTGCTTTCTTCTACACTTGTCACAGAATTGGTCATGTGCTGCACCATAAACAAATGCTCATTTCTGTCATCACCCTGTCTACTAGAGGATGCATAATTGCCTTGTTGCAATTTTCCATTCATAATGTCATTCTGCTTTTTATAGTAGTCTTTAGCCATATGACCCATTTTACCACAGTAGTAGCATTCAACATTACTGTTTGCATTTTGGCCTCTCTGCCATCCACCACGACCTCTTTGGCTCCCCCTGCCTCTAAGGTTACCATGTCCTCCTCCATAGAACTGGTTTTCTTAAATTTGCTGCATATTCAGATTTATGCCATGGCCTCCAGATCGGCCTGCTTTACCTCTGCCTCTACCTCTTCCAGCATTTGAGTAGAAGACAGTTTCTTTTGAAGTTCCTCTTGAAGAAGATGCACTACCATTTCTCTGCTCTTTAGAAATTAGAAGAGCAATCAACTCCTCAAAATCAAGAAATTTTTCATGGACGGCAATGGATGTCCAAAACTATGCATAATCCTTTCCTAGACCATTTAAGGTCACAGAAACTAAATCATCATCTTCCACAGGCGACCCAATGGAAGCAAGTGCATCTGCAATCTTCTTCACCTTCATGTGGTAGTCATTTATGCTCATATTTTCTCTCTGCACATTTGCAACTCCTGCTTGAGTTGCATTTTCGTGGCTTGCATATTTGTGCTGTACATTTTTGTCAAAGCATCCCATGCCTCCTTCGGCGTGCTTGCATCTTGAATATGCACAATCATAGAATCTGAAATACTGATAGACAGCCAGTACATAACTTTTCTGGCTCTCTAATGCCATCCTTTAAATGCTTGTAACTCCTATTGATTGGGAACATTAGGAATAACTGGTTCTTGTTCAGCTCCAGTAATGAACTCCCAATAGCCTTTTCCCTTAAGGAAATTCGTCATTCTAAACTTCCATGCTTGGAAGTTGTTCTTGTCAAGCTTTTCAGTGACTATTTGTGAAAGAGCATCAGACACCATTACAGAACACTGCAAAAATATTATGTCACTGCAAAAAACACAACTTTTGCCTCACAAGGGCAAATCTGCAAAACTGACGAAAGTGGTATTTGACCACACAGTCACTTCCTAGTGACGATTTTGCATCAATAGGCAATAAGAATGATTTTGTCACTCCCAATATCTCTGTGCACAAGCATACGATGCAATTTCTATGACAACTTTTCACCAACCTGTGGAACAATGGTCGCACAGCAAAAATAGGGCACTTTTCTAAGTGCCTGTGAAAAACTTCCGCCACCAAAACGGGCCCCGATATGGCCTCGAATCAGCAAAATAATGTGACCGAGGGCCTCGCCCACACTCGCAGCATATACTACCCTCTCGCCACACCGCAAAGGGCATCCCAATATGAGACAATGCACTCTTGCACTTTTCGGCTATGCTACCTGTAGAGATTTGCTCCCAAACTCGAAAAAGGAAAGCAACACTGATCCTCTTACCAAGACATTGCAAACTTGGTTTGTTTCCTTGAGCTCCTTACCATGAACCGAGCTCTGATACCATGTGAAGAGAGTGAGAGAGAAGTAAGGAGTCTCACTTGCAACTTTCTCACATACACAATGGGGGAATACACACAAAGGTGGAGGCTGAAAACAGTTTTCATCTTCTTAGTTGTGAAAGCTAAAAGAACTCTCTCTTAGTACAAAAGGAATAGATGAACCCTATATGTGGGTCTCAAACCAAACTCAGCTAACCTAGGTGGCATACTAACTGAGCCACTAACTAGAGTACATAAAGATAGCTGTCATCCAGCTATTATTCATAGGCGGTGTACCAACCACATCACAAGTCGGTGACATTAATGCACAATGGTCACCTTGGCATATCACGAGTGGAGCTTGATATCTCAACATACCCCAGTTTATGAAGGACCAGCCAAGACAAGGAAACTGAATCTTGCCTTGGACGGTGAAGAAGAAAAGCCTGTGTACATCGATGAATAGCTCACTCTAGAAGAAGAAAATGAATTGAAAGCATTACTAATGGAATATAGAGATTGCATGGCTTGGTCCTACAAAGAAATAAAAGAGATTTCCCCAGAAGTTGTAGTACATACCATACCAATAAGGAAAGGATCCAAACCAAAGGTATGTGGACCTTATCGGACAAATCCCAAGTATGGCACCCATGTCTATGAAGAACTAGAAAAACTACTGGAGACAGGTTTCATTTATGAGATCGAGCATACCGATTGGGTGTCACCAATTGTGATTGTTCCTAAGAAAAACAAGAAGCTCAGAATATGTGTGAATCTCAAGAACGTCAATGCAGCAACAATCAGAGATCATTATCCCCTACCATTGACTGAAACGGTTTTAGAAAGGGTAGCATGATTTGAAGTGTATAGCTGCTTGGATGGGTTCAGCGGGTACAACCAAGTACAAAATGCACCTCAAGATCAGGCAAAGATAGCATTTGCCATAGAATGGGGCATTTTCGCTAAATGCCAAGGGAATTCAAGTCTTATGAGACATGCTGGATACTATAGAAGATTCATACTGAGGTATGCCATGATTGCAAGGCCCCTATACAAGCTCCTAGTCAACTTCATTTGGACAGACAAATGCGAACAATCATTCAAAACCCTCAAGTGGAGATTGATCACAGCCCCTGTTCTAATGGCACCAAATTGGGACATAGACTTTCATGGACATACTGATGGTTCCAATTATGCAGTAGTAGGGAGTGTGTTATGTCAACTTGGCAAACACAACAAAGACTACCCAATATACTTTGCACCAAGCATACAGCTAAATGATGCGAAAGTGAACTACACCACAACAGAAAGAGAAGCCTTGGCAATGATCTGTAGCATGAAGAAATTTTGACACTATCGCTACTGACTTGATCTTCTACACAGATCATTAAGCCTTATTATATCTTGTGAATTGGCCATGTATCACAGGCCGGATCACTCGATGGCTTCTATTGCTACAAGAATTCAATTTCAAAATTGTGGTGAGAAAAGGAGCTCAACATTTCATTATTGATCACATGTCACGATTGAGGATAGGAGAAGAGCCAGAAAGAATAGAAGATGACCTACCAGATGCTGCATTGTTTCAAATAGACGCTGTGCCTGATTGCTGTGCAGACATCATTGGGTATTTAATGGCAAGAAGACCACCTCCTGAAATGAAAGCAGTGGATGCTAGGAAACTAATTCTAAAGCTGCACCCTATCAACTCATTGCAGGAAAACTATACAAGATGGGCAAGGACTAGGTTTTAAGGAGATGTGTGATGCCACAAGAGATCATGCCAATCCTCAGTGAAGCACATGAAGGCATTGCAAGTGGACATTTCCAAGGGGAAGAAATAGCAAGAAAGTCCTCGCAGGATACTGGTAGCCAACACTTTGGTCAGATGCCTATGAATATGTCAAAAGCTGTGATGTATGCCAAACAAACTTCTAAACTACAACACAAAGACTTCAATCCCCTAACAATAATCGTTGCACAAAAATCCTTTGAAAAATGGGGGATTGATTTTGTGGGTCCCATCCATCCAGCAGCAAAAGGAACACAGGCACGCTACATCATTGTGGCCATAGATTACTTTACTAAGTGGGCTGAAGCTAAAGCCATTAGAAAGGCAGATGCCAAAAGCACAACAAGGTACTTGTACGAGAATGTGATCACCCGATTTGGATGTCCCATTGAAATTGTGTCAGATAGAGGCACACATTTTGTCAATGAGGTCATCCAAGAACTCTTGTCTGGCTTTATGGTGATCCATAGAAAGAGCACACCTTACTACCCCCAAGGGAATGGACAAGCTGAATCCACCAACAAAATTCTATGTATTTTCCTCACCAAGATAGTAGAACCAAAGCGTTCTGATTGGGTAGAGAAACTAAATGCAGCCTTATGGGCATATAGAACCACACAGGTCAGTACAGGAAATACACCTTTTCAATTGGTGTACGGTCTTGAAGCTGTGGTCCCACAGGAATTTGTAATACCTAGTCTATGCATAGCAGTACAAGAACGTATGGAAGATCATGCATCGCTGAAAGAAAGACTCTATCAATTAGAGAAGCATACAGAGACCAAATTAGTTGCCTACTAGCCATGACAACAGAAAAACGAAGAAGGAAGGCATGGTTTGATAGAAACCTCAAAGACAAAGACATCAAGGAAGGTGACCTAGTTCTACTGTACAATACCAAAGTCCATAAGGGCAAGCTCAAATTTCTAGGTCAAGGACCCTATAGAGTCAAAAAAATGAATCCCATCGGAGCTATGCTACTAGAAACACTAGATGGAGTCCAGTTCACAACAACAATAAATGGGAGCCGACTGAAGTGCTACTACATCAACATGCAAGCCATCCTTGACAATAATGAAGATTTGGGGGTCCCAAGTCTTCCATAGTTAGGACTAGATTGTTTCACGAGCACTCACTAGCATATGTATGCCTTCGTGCATATAGGTAGTTTCAATCGATTTCAACCTAGGGCTCAGAGGCGATGACTGAGTCTTAGCTGCCCTATGATTCCCTTAGCAAATTAAGCATATAGGAGGAATGCCTACCTCACTAGTCATGCGTAGTGCACCCACACGTCTCGAGCACCACGAATAAATTGCACAAATAAAAGCCCCAAGAGATACTTGCTTTAAATCCACACACACGGCAACCTCATCACAAAAAGAGTAAAATGCATTAGCCACTCACAAAAGAAACATGCACTCTTAGCACATGGCACTATATTGGCACTATCAAATTGGGACCTGATTCATGTGTGCAATGCCAAGGTGAAGACAGTCCAATAAGATGAAAAAGGTCTACAACGCCATCAGCAAAGTGACATCATGCCAAATGGCCTAAGCCTCAACCTCAACAGCCCTCCTCAAATCACCAACTTGAACGATACAATGCAAAATCACCTACCTAGAGGTCAGCACCAAAATGACCACGGCTAGTGGTTCTAGACAGTGATATTGATGAGCAAATAAATGCAACATGCCAAGAAGAAATGCCACATAACCAAGGGATACTAGAGGCAGGAGAAATTGAGCCAGAGCAATTGACTATCCAGGATGCAGGTGCAGAACACCTTGAGGACAAGACCAACAAAGAGCTAGCAACAGATGGAACAATGCAGCTTGTATGGCCATGAGTCTCAACGTTTGCCATGTCACCCAATGCTTACAACTTCTTGCAGTCAAAGGGTCTAGGTAGTATTTTTGAGAAGCTAAAATCCTTCTCACCAACACCTGCTATGACAGAATACATTTGTCAATTCATAACATCATATAAAAGCAGAGAGTTGGAGAAAGATAAGTATGGAACAGTAACATATAAAGAAAAAACCTTACAGATCTACCTCAGTAGATCCACTATGCAGGAGGCTTTCTCATTTCCAGATGCACAAGAAGAATATCCAAAGAAACATTTGGATGCAAGATTCTTTTAAATTCAGGATTTATTCCCACCTAACACAAAGTCACAAAGCGGGGGAATATGCCATGATATGATTTTGGACCCCATATGCAAAGAGGCAGCTAAGTTTTTGGATGACATTTTCAATCATTCAGGAGAGAAAAAACTATATGTCAGTAAAAACTCTTACACTCCTTGGTAGAGCAAAACTACAAGATTGGGCTCAACACATATTCTTGCTACTAACCAATTATGTATCCACTACCCATAATGGCAAAAGCTACATTGCCCATCTATTGGCCATAATAATTGGGTTTGCAATAGAGCAAGAGGATGACTCTACACCCCTCTCAACACAAGATATAGAGGACTTTGAAGCATCGATATTATCGCCACTAGAATGGGAATTAGACCCTCCACCTACTCTCAATGAGGATAGCATGGAAGGGCAACAATCCGAATAGACTCCAGAGAATGACAATGTGGAACTCTACCAAAGAATATTGTAACTCAGTTCAGCCTTGCTCCCGCAACAGAAGGACTTGAGCATGGAAATCCAAGAGGATACCATTCCACATAATGACTTTGCAAGAGAGCCAAATAACATACCTCTCCAAGAATCACAAGTCACCAATGTTGACAACTCCACGACTCTAGAGTCACAATCCCCAAATGTCTCTAGTGGTGGCACCATACAACAGACTGCTGTTCAAGACATATCAAAATTCCACAAGGGCACATGGGAATCAACTGTATGTCCAATACAAGCAAGGCCATAGCACATTCTAGATCATACAACATCATAACCAACAGTTACAACAATGGTCTCAATTATTTGCTACCATGGTGTCAGATGAGTAGGAAAGAGAAATGGAAAGACAGATGCTCCCATCACTCCAATCCAAGTTGCAAAGTGTGACAAAACATGCGTGCCTCAGGATCTATGGAGCGCTCTAAGGTGGATGGAACCTATGTGGAAACATGATGAAGAGAGTGCTCATGACATGTATCTCAAGTCAATTAGGTTCCAAGATAGATTAGCTTGGACTCATAAAGAGAATCTTGAGATAGTGCAAAGTGCTTGATTGATATTACTTCAAATGAACCTCCCTTTTATAGGTGAGGGTACTTACATCCATTTTGCTTGCTCACATGTGGGATATCTCCTCCATGCCATGTGGCAGCTTACCCTTTGCTCATACCTTTGCTCTACATGTGCTCATGGCACCACAACTCTCAACACCTCCCCTTGGTGCCATAATCCTTTGGCTACTGCAAGGTGGTCAGATGTGAGTTACAAATCCATCACCTCCCCTTAGTGCATGCATTGCTACTTAAGGTGGTAAAGTGTGGTTTACATGTTAATACCTCCCCTGGGTGCTTTCATAGCTACTCTCAAGTGGTCAGGTTTGATTACAAACATATAGGCAAGGTTGGCAAGGTTTTTTGCTTTTCAATACATTCCATTGATGTCACCTTTTGGCTTATGGCTTGATGACGATCTTGTTGTCTTCTTCGCTTGATGCATGATGCTTTGTTCTTCCATGTGCCTTAATGCTTTATGTGTGGATGCCATGCTTCCTGCTATGGTCATCTCATGCACTTGTGCTTTTGGCATGCTTTGTGCATTCATGCTTTGCTTTTCCATTTGTTGCAAAGGTCTTACCAATTGATTTCTTTCAATATTGGCAGTGTCTAATTGCATACAATGATTCTGATCTGACAGGCACGTAGAGCTTGAAAAGACGATCACTTTTCCTTTTTGGAGCGTGTGCAAATTCTTCTTGGATTGCAAGTTATGGCTTGTTGAAGCTTTTGTGAAGAAGAGGGGCCTTTGATGATGTGGCACAGGGATTCACATGCTGAATTCCATACTGTGCTTAGCAAGAGGCTGTGTGCTTAGATGGCACTTGGTGATGTGGCAGTTAACCAATCTTGAACCTAAACTTAACCATGGTTTAGTGTGGTGAGTTAAATTAATCATGGTTACTTTTGATCTGCCACGTGGTAAAAAGCTGACCAAGACCTTACCTGACCTTACCTCTATGGGTTCAATTGACTAACCCTACCTCCACTGACTTGACTAACTATGGTCTTATCTTTGCCACGTGTCTTGTCAAGGGAAACCTTAGCTTGACTTTGTGAAAAAGGATTCTGACCAAAGAAATGGTGATGGCGTTGTGTCGTCGCTGCTGCAGCTTGTGGTAGGTGGATTCATCGATGGCAGTGGAGCTCCGTGTGTACTCATTGTGGCGGAGGTCGTTGAGGAGGTATGGAGCCAAAGCGCTAACCGTGCAGGAGCAACGATGTGGGAACTAATAGCAGCCGTTCGGGAGGGCGTTGCACTAGCTAGTAGAGCAAGCTAAAGGCAAGAGAACGTCGCTGGAGCAGCAGATGGAGCATCCCGATTGAAGTCCCATTGGGAAGGCTGAGCGATGGCACTCGAAATCCTTGGAGCTGGCCGATTGTGACTGTTAGCCAATCGTGATAGTGTAGCCGGTCATTTGTCATGAGCCATAGGAGTTTCATTTGCAGAAGGCATTCGTAGGCTTGCTATGGGCATGTTGTAGGGTTGCACAGAGCTGTTTCGCAGTCAATTGCTTGAAGAGCGTTGAGGCGTATGGAGTTGGAACAGCCCGTAGCTAAGTGCAGTCCGTTGGTGGAAGAAGCTTGCTAGCTGCGCTGAAGGAGGTTTGTCGTCGATGGAGGCAGAAGAAGAAGGAACCACCTATGCGCTAGAGGCTGTAGTTGTGTTGCTGAAGATGCAGGTGTAGAGCAGCCGCTTGCTACTGTTGGAGAGAGCCGCCATGAGCGGTGGAACGTCACCTCCCATCCTGTCTTGCAACAAAGACTCGAGCTTGGAGGCTTGTTGATAGAGTCGGCAGCCACTTCCAGAGAAGGGAGAGCCAAGCTCTCTGATAACTCACAATACTCACAACAGAATGCTCACGAACCACTCACATTCTCTCATACTCCACCAAAATTAAACAAGGATAATCTCTCTCTCTCCCTCAAACACCCAATGGACGGAATTATTTCACAAGAAGAATGAATCTAGATCTCTCTCACAACTCAAGAAACACTCTAAAGAACTCTCTAGATCTAAAACTAATCTAACATTCTGAAACTAATCTAGGAATGGGAGCAATCCTAGTGAATTACTAATGAGCTAAACTAGGAGAGCTAAACCTATGCTCTGATACCATGACAAAACATGTGTGCCTCAGGATCTATGGAGCGCTCTAAGGTGGATGGAACCTATGTGGAAACATGATGAAGAGAGTGCTCATGACATGTATCTCAAGTCAATTAGGTTCCAAGATAGATTAGCTTGGACTCATAAAGAGAATCTTGAGATAGTGCAAAGTGCTTGATTGATATTACTTCAAATGAACCTCCCTTTTATAGGTGAGGGTACTTACATCCATTTTGCTTGCTCACATGTGGGATATCTCCTCCATGCCATGTGGCAGCTTACCCTTTGCTCATACCTTTGCTCTACATGTGCTCATGGCACCACAACTCTCAACAAAGTGTCGAGACTAAAATTATGAAGCTCAAGGAAAGCATGGCAGAACAAATGCAAACACAACTCCTTGCACACAATGCTCTAGCAGAGTGTAGAAAGGATGCCCTACAAGCCACGGTTTCTCTCCACGATAAACACTTACAACTATCTGATGCCTTAAACCAAAAGAAAAAGGTCGAGCTATCCCTCTCCCATATGCAAGCCACTTGTGATGATATCAAGAAGGAATTGGTGCAATCAAATGAAAGATTACTACTTAAAGAGGATCAGCTCCATGCCACATTAGACACAAACAATGAGTTGCAAAACAGCCTCAAAGAGGGTGAACGTCAAATTCAAGCACTAGAGAAGGAAGGCATGGCATCAAGGGAGATACTTGTGCACACCAAAGCAGAACTGGACACTCAAGAACAAGAGATACTCCAACTCCGCGTAGCTCAACAATTCAATAGTCTAAAGCTTGCATACACCTCTACATTGGGTAAGTATAAAGATGAGTGCATGGAGTGGCAAAATCAAAAAGCTATAATTGAGAAAGACTAAATCTAGAGAGATAAAGACTAAAAGACTACACTTTTGGAGGTCCCGCCACTTTGTGTAGAGACCCAAAAGGTCCCTCCACTTTGTGTAGAGACCCAAAAAGTCCCCCCACTTTGTGTAGAGACCCAAAAAGTCCCCCCACTTTGTGTAGAGACCCAAAAAGTCCCCCCACTTTGTGTAGAGACCCAAAAGGTCCCCCCCAAAAGTGGAGGGACTCCTGTCCAAAAGGTCTCCTACAAAAGAGGTCCCACCACGGAGGTACCTCCACTTTGTGTAGAGACCCAAAAAGTCCCCCCACTTTGTGTAGAGACCCAAAAGGTCCCCCCCAAAAGTGGAGGGACTCCTGTCCAAAAGGTCTCCTACAAAAGAGGTCCCACCACGGAGGTACCTACGGATTGTGTAGAGACCAACATGTATAATTATCTCTCAATGGAATGAAGCTCCCACTCTTTGGGGTTCAGTGTTCAAGCTCAGTATTGTGTTCATGCGATTGATCTTCATTGCATCCATGCTCTCTTACACTATCGTGTTCTAGCATGCCCTTACCCTTGCACTCTCTACCGTTGTACTCCCTCCTCCTCCTCCTTCCTTCTCCTCCTCCCATCTCTTCTCCTTCCTCCTCCTTTCTCCCTCCTCCTCCTTCTCCTTCCTCCTCCTTTCTCCCTGCTCCTCCTCCCCCTCCCTCCTCTTCCTTCCTCCTCCCTCCTCCTCCCTCCTCCTCCTCCTCCTCCCTCCCTCCTCCTCCACTCTCTCCTCTCTTCCTCCTCCTTCCTTGTCCCTCCTCCTCAACCCTTACCCCTTGAATTTGCGAAGGAGACTAGCTCTCCACTCCTAAACCTTGGACTCCCTTGCAACCCCCTTTGAACCCTGGATCTCCTAGTTAACTCTCTCAACCCTGTCCCCCTTTCTAACCCTGAAATCCCCTTCTAAACCCTTGAACTCCCATGGAGGCGAAAGCCTCCATCAATCGTTATAATCAATCCCTCTTTCTCATTCACGTGCACATGAGATCTGCTTTCCATGCTTTAGCCTACACTTCTCATCTAAACACGACCCGAGGACCTATGCTACACTTGTGAATACCTATGCTACAATGAGCAACGACACGACTATAGGTGACCAACACCCTTGGAACCTGCACTTGGGTAAAACAGTGACAACACACACACACTCTCTCTCTCTCATATTGGATTTTGCAGCTTTCACGAACTTGCACCGATTGTTTTGGGAAAAGCTCCTAAGTTCCCTTAGTTCCAAATTCTTATGCTCCAAGAGCCAAAATGGTGATGCACATTACGCATTGTAGGAGGGATCTTACTTGCAGCTACTCAAACTGGCTCTTCTCATTGCTGGGGGAGTCTGAACTCGTCGGGAAGCTACAGTTGAGATGGGCAAACAAATTGGGCGATATGATGACTGAGGGAGCTAGGAGCTGCGACGAACGTTAAGTGGTGTAGCAAAAGCTCTAGCAGAGCAGAAAATTCCTAAAGGTTAAAGATGGAGCAAAACGCAACTGGATCCAATGCCACTACTTAGGGAGCAAAGGGAGCTGGAAGCAGTTGCGGATGAGTGGGGTGTATAAGCATGGGGAAAGAGGCCGGGGGATGGGGAGCAAGTCTGGTGAGGGAATGGGTGAAGTGAAGAGGATATGTATGGAGAAAACATAGCTACACTTAGAAAGCTCTAAGAAGTTGGAGCCTAGCTGGCAGTATGAAAAATTAAGCTTAATCAAGAATGTAAACAATGAATACGCATGTCCCTGTCTCACTGCTATTGTTCAAGATGCATCAGCCACTCGAATCCAATAGTTGTGAATTTTCTTTACAAAATTACGATCAATCTGCGATTGAACAAATGCAGTAGCCACTCTGAGAGTGCTCTCAACGGAAGCAAGAACGGAAGAGGGAGAGAGAGCGAGAGAGAGAGACAGAGAGCCACACAAGTTTTGGTGGGTGCAGAACCACCCTAATCTTCTTTTTCATTCATTTATATATATGTTTGAGTATTGTACATAACTGGGGTTAAGGCACAGTGACCTTTAACCCCCACAACCTCCCACTTAAAGGACAATGTGCCTTTAAGGGAGAACAACCAGTGAGCATACTATCCAATGCCCATCAATACACGACAATACTCAAACCGCTGACTAGGTAGACTCTTCGTCAGCATATCTGCAGGGTTATCATCTGTATGAACCTTAACAAGCTCTATGCACTTGTCCTCAAGTACCTCCCTGATGAAATGATACCTGACCTCAATGTGTTTGGTCTTTGCATGAAAGACCGGATTCCGTGCTAGCTGAATAGCACTCATGGAATCACTATGCAATGTCGGTACACCTGTATGAATCCCCAAATCTCCCACTAGCCGATCAAGCCATATAGCCTCCTTGCAACCCTCTGTGGCTGCAACATACTCAGCCTCTGTGGTAGACAAAGCAATGCACTTCTATGCACGAGACATCCACGACACTGCACCACCTGCAAAGGTGAACACATAACCAGAAGTGGATCTCCTACTATCCACATGCCCTGCATAGTCTGAATCTGTGTACCCAAGTACACGCATGTCTCCTTTACCAAAGCAAATGCACATCTCCTTGGTACCCTTCATGTACCTCATGATGCACTTAACTGCCTCCCAATGCCTCTTTCCTGGATTAGCCATATACCGGCTAACAACTCCCACTGCAAATGCAATGTCTGGTCTAGTAGCTATCATAGCATACATAAGACTCCCAACTGCTGATGCATAAGGAACCTTGGCCATCATGGCCCTCTCCTCATCTGATTTGGGACTATCTGTATGACTCAGTTTCACATATGGAGGCAATGGAGTACTCACTGCCTTCCCCCCCTCCATATTGAAACGCTGTAATACTTTTGTAACATACTCTTTTTGTGAAAGCCAAAGGAGTTTCCTACTCCGATCACACGTGATGTGCATACCAAGAATATGACCTGCAAATCCCAAATCCTTCATATCAAACGCCTCATGCAACTTGGCCTTTAATGCATCTAGCTCATAAGTATTCTTGCTAGCCAATAGCATATCATCCATATATAGTGCCAGGATTATCAGGCTACTATCCTTAGCCCTTTTAGTATAGAGGCAGTGATCAATTTCACTCCTTCTAAAACCCTGGGACCGAATGAAAGCATCAAACTTCTGATACCATTCTCTAGGTGCTTGCTTAAGACCATAGGGACTCTTCTTTAGCTTGCAAACTAAATGCTCTTTGCCCTTTTCTTCAAAGCCTTCCGGCTGCACCATGTAAATTTCCTCATGCAAATCCCCATGCAAGAAAGCTGTCTTGACATCCATTTGCATAAGCTCCATATCCTCTACTGCCACTAGTCCAAGGATGCATCTAAGTGTGGTCATCTTCACAACCGGAGAGAATATCTCATCAAAGTCCACACCCTTCTCTTGCTTGAACCCTTTAGCAACCAAACGGGCCTTGTACCTAGGCACATCATCACCTGTGACCTTCATTTTGTAGACCCATTTACATGGCAATGCTTTCTTTCCATGTGGCAAAGAAACCAAGTCCCAAGTCTTATTCTTCATAAGTGAGCTCATCTCTGATTGCATAGCATACTCCCACTTGCGTTGATCCTCACGCATCATAGCCTCTTTGTAGCAAGAAGGCTCCCCGCAATCAGTAAGCATCACATAGTCTACCCCTGGAACAAACCTATCAGGTGGTCTAGATACTCTAGATGATCTTCTCAAGGGCATTTCAGCTTGCTGTCCCACTTGCATATCAGCCACATTTGGCTCATCATTTCCACCAATAGATGATCCATCATCTACCCTTGATTGTATACCCGTGGGAGTACTTGGTGGTACCATTTCTTGCACATTTGGTGCATGGACAGCTTGCTGTCTATCAACATATGCAGGTGGATTCACATCCTGGAAAGTGATTCTCCTCATTTCCACATCCCTCATGGGTGCCTTATGCATCTTCTTCTCATTGAAGACCACATCATGGCTGCGTATGATCTTCTTTGCTTCTGGATCCCAAAGACGATAGCCCATCTCTCCACTTTCACCATAACCTAGAAAGATGCATTTCCTAGACTTAGGATCTAGCTTCTTTCGAAGCTCTTTTGGCACATGTGCATATGCCTCACACCCAAATATATGCAAATGAGAGTAAGAGGGCTTCTTGCCACTCCATGCCTCTTCAGGAATACCACCATCCAAACTCTTACTAGGTGATCTATTGATCACATGCACTGCAGTCTTCATTGCCTCAGCCCAAAAACCACCAGAAAGACTTGCATTGGAAAGCATGCATTGCAACCTTTCTTGAATGGTACGGTTCATCTTTTCAGCAACTGGATTTTGCTCTGGAGTACGAGGGGATGTAAGCTCCCTCTTAATCCCACGAGTATCACAGAAATGCTGAAAGTCATGAGAGAGATACTCTCCACCATTGTCAGTCCGTAGGCATTTAAGCATTCTACCTGACTGATTCTCAACCAAGGCCAGCCATTTCTGAAATACCTGGAATACATCACTCTTCCGAGCTATAGCATAAGCCCACACTTTCCTAGTTGCATCATCAATGAATGTCACATAGTATTCAGCCCCACCTAATGACCGTGTAGGCATGGGACCACATACGTCTGAATGCACCAAATCAAGCATTTCAAACTCTTTCTTTCCCCTTCTTTTATGGGCTGATTTAGTCTGCTTCCCATAGAGACAGTGCTCACAAAATTCAAAATCAGAGAAACTCAAATGCGGTACATAACCCAAACGGCATAAGAGTTTCATTCCATTCTCGCTCATGTGCCCCAACCTGCAATGCCACAAAGAAGTGCTTGGCTGCTCGGTTATTGCAACAACATGATCAAATACCCCTGATACATGTAAGGGATACAAAGTCCCACACTTGGCACCCCTGGCCAAAAGCATAGAGCCCTTCTGAATTTTCCAACTCTGAAAGCCAAAAGTGGTGTGAAAACCAGCATCATCTAGCTGACCCACTGAAATAAGACTCTTGGTCAGCTTAGGCACATGTCTCACATGTTTCAAAACAAATGCAGACCCATTTGCAAAAGAAAACTTTATGTCACCTGCTCCCACTATGTCACATGCATAGTCATTTCCAAGATGCACACAACCTGTCTTTCCACTATCATAAGTGGAGAACCATTCCCTATGGGGAGTAACATGGAATGAAGCACCAGAATCCAAAATCCAATCCTGGGAATATGCATCATCTGAAGTGGTAAGCAACTCTGCAGATAAAGTAGACATGAAGAGAACATCATTGTCACTATCATGTGTGACTGAATTGATCTCCTCGATCTTCACTTTTCCTTTGTCCTCCCTTGGACTCTCTTCCTTTTGATTTGCACCCCAATTTGCATTCTTTTTCTTATCCTTTTGCTCTCTTTTCAGCTTGTAGCAATCCTTTTTCATATGGCCCTTCTTGCCACAATGGTAACACTCAATGTTCTGTGCCCTGGATTTGCTACGAGACTTCCCTCTTTCTTGGGACTTCCCCCTGAACTGTGATCTGCCCCTTTGCACATTTAAGGCTGCATCCTGCTTGTTGCCATCCATAGACTTCCGTCTAATCTCCTCGGCCAACAAGCTACCCACAACATCATCAAATTTCAGTACTCCACCAGGTGCAGAGTTACTGACAGCTGTACGGAAGGTATCCCATGAGGATGGCAATGAACATAAGAGAAATATTGCCTTAGTCTCCGCATCAAAATTCATTTTCTGAGCCTGAAGCTGGCTGAAAATAATATTAAATTCATTTAAATGAGAAGCAATGGAGACCCCTTCCTTCATCTGCAGCTCAAACAACCTCTTCATGAGGTAAACTTTATTAGAGGCAGTTTCCTTCTCATAAGTGGCACACAGTTTCTTCCACAAATCTTCTGTAGTCTGCTCATTTACTACTGTGAAATAGACTAACTCTACAAGATGAAGTCTAATAGTAGACTTTGCTAATGCATCCAACTCATTCCAATCATCCTCAGACATATCCGCAGGCTTAGCTTCAATAGCTGCCAAGGGTTTAATCTGCTTCTTTTGAATAAGCACATCCCTTATTTGTTCTTTCCACAAAGAAAAGTTTGTCCCATCAAACTTTCTAATGCTGAAAAACTCCTTTTCAGACGTGGAAGAGGATGCCATGATGCAAATAAAGCAAAATCCCAAATGCTAGTGCCTGCAAGAGAGAATCACACCAAATACTAGGTGCACCCAAATGTGTATGCCACAATAGACTAAAATATCACCAAAGCTCAAAGCTCAAAGCATCAAAAGATGCATCTGACTCATGTGCATATACTATGCATCCATATGAGCAAATCTAGCCCAAAAGAAAATGCCAATAAGTGCCAAATGACTCAAGCATAAACACTGTCCACTGGCATATGCATCAATAATGTCTCATCCAAGAGAGCATAGCACTATCAGTGCATCACCTGCAATGTTTCAAAGCTGTCCCTCAGCATAAAATAGCATCCATGTGCAAAGCGTCCATAAAAAATAGCATCCCACAAGGCAATTTGGGCCTATCAGCGCATCCAACAAGGACCGCAATGCATCCAAATGGCCTATAAATCATCCACTGCAACCCAATGCATACCACAAATGAGCGCACACTGCTCAAACTGCAACCAGAGTGATCTGCATAAGGTATGCTCAAGAAATCATAGTCCCACGATAATGAGCGCTACTGAAAATAGAACCTGAGATGCTTCAAAACATGGGCGCCATTGCATAATCGGACTCAGCAAGAAAATCTGCAAATATCTCTCTTCTGCCAGAACTCCAAAATCCCAACCGATGAGTGAGAAATGGGAGTCAACACTTATCCACTGCCATGTGGCATAAATCTAAGGTTTCAAAACCTTAGTATGAAAAATGCATAACAGAGAGACGAAATCGAATACACAGAGATTTATAACTCTGAAAATCCTCCACCGAATCACGCAAGAACTGATAGGTAGGGGTTTTTGGGCATCCAGAACGCAATGGGACAGACGGTTTTGGAAACCGTGGCCTCAATCACTGGGTTCAACACACGGACTGAAAAACGTTTTTGGAAACAGAGCTATCTGTAAACTCCACCGGAGTGCGAATGATGAGCAACATAAAAGTTTTAGGACCTCCTGAGTCCACCGGAACTGACAGATCTGCAAATGGTTGCTCCAAACTTGAGTTCCAACACCCGGGCAAAAAACGCAGGAACTGACACAGTGAGTCAGAAATCCAATGAAATGATCCCAGATTCAAGAATGAAGGTGTTTCCAAGCTCCTGAAGTAATGTGGACACCAAAAGCAAGCAATAGTTGCCTCTACAAGTCAATACGGAGTCTTTGTCATCGAACGGGACAGGGAAAAGCTCAAAAAACGACTTTTTCTTTGAAAGCTCTTAACAGGCTCTCAAAACCACTTCGTAAAGCCAAAGTGACTTTTCCAAAGGTTCCTCCAAGGTCTCTGCACACTCGGATGCAAGTAAAGTCACCCACAAAGCTTCCCACAGAGCTTCTCCTTCCTCCCACAGAGCTGCTGAGCTTCCAAGCATTCACGCACGCTCAGCTAGATCACTCGGGCTCTGATACCAGTTGAGAGTGCTCTCAACGGAAGCAAGAACGGAAGAGGGAGAGAGAGCGAGAGAGAGAGACAGAGAGCCACACAAGTTTTGGTGGGTGCAGAACCACCCTAATCTTCTTTTTCATTCATTTATATATATGTTTGAGTATTGTACATAACTGGGGTTAAGGCACAGTGACCTTTAACCCCCACATACTCAAATATGGTATTTGTGAATTTTCTTTACAGAATTATGATCATTCTGCAATTGATTTGAGTTCAAAAGCACTATCGGTTTGGTAGTTACAATTTTTTGAAGATGGAGGAGCAATTAGGGAGAGGCAAGGGATGATGCGAGCGATTATTAATGTATAGAGGTAATAGTTGTAACATAATGATAGAATGCAACTATTAATTTATTAGCTCGTGCCGTGGAGCACAAATTAACCTAAGGCCTGGTGTAGCTCAAGGAAAAATGAAGGGAGATAGAAGCCTGCAAAAGTCTCTCGAAGGCTCTCAAGGCAGAAAAACTATTGATTAATGTAACCAAATAGGGGCCCCCATCAATAGAATGTAGCTATTAATTAATTAGCTCGTGTCACGAAGCACAAATTGACCTAAGGCCTGATGCAGCTCAAGGAAAAATTAAGGGAGAAAGAAGCCTACAGAAGTCTCTCGAAGGCTCTCGAGGTGGAACAATCTAGAAGCCCGAGGCTAGGGTCTATAAAATTATAGGACAGCCAGGCAAAATAGGTCAGAGGTAGCAAGAGGAGCATTGCTTCCTAAAGAGACGAAGGCGAAGAGGGAGTAGGGGAGAAGAGAGAGGTTGGAGAGGAGTGAGGATAGGATGAGCAATTAATGTAGAAGCAACAACGACTAGCTTAGGTTAATGCATGAATAAGAGCAATAAAAACAAGAGGAGCGACTAATTAACTAATTGTGAATAGGAGCCGATGTGATTACGAAGATTTCCTACTTCTTCTGGTTGGTCACCCACACAGGTTCACACATGGGCCCTTCATTGCAGTAGATTTGAGTGGATGGGCAACGCCATTGCTACATGGATGGAGTTTTGCCATAGCACTCTGAGGATCTCCCTACGGCTTCTAACTCGGACGCATAGTAGTTAGCGAGATTTCACAACAGAGCATCCACTAGATTGAGGTACATGAGGCGAGACTCTAGGGCTGCTTGCCTACCCGATTACCTTCACGACTCCTCGTGGGAATGTGTCTGAAACTTTTTGGTCGGTGGCCCTCGTTCGATTCCCAAGGGGAGTAAGATAGGGTAGGTACCCTTAGATAGCCTCAAATCAGGTGTGAGTGGGTGGGTCTATTTTTATTTAAAAACAAAGAGTCTTTGCCTAGGGCCAAGAGCATTAGCTAAAATGTGTCGGTGCATATGTGCCAATCTTGAGTGGGGCAGCTCTAGGCTTCATCTTGATCACCTTGTATCGGGATGCTCTTGACACTTATCCCCCCCAAAAAAAAGTCCTAGCCTGAAAAAAAACAGTCTTGGCCTAGTAGCCTTTCAGTTGCATTCAGCTAGGTTCAAATCTTGGAGGGTGGGGACCGGTGTCCTAGCATGTGGTCATGTATGTGTGTATGTGTGTGTGTGTGTGTGTGTGTGTGTGTGTGTGTGTGTGTGTGTGAGGGTGTGTGTGTGGTGTGAGTGAGTTCACCAAGGCTGTGCCCACTGGCGAATGTGCCCCTGGATAGGATCCTGGTGATAACCAACCAATGTTGGGTTCAAATCTTGGAGGGTGGGGGCTATTGTCCTAGCATGTGGTCAAGTGTGTGTGTGTGTGTGGTATGCATAAGTTGGCCATGGTTTTGCCCAAGGCAGATGTGCCCCTTGATAGGACCCTAGTGGTTAAGCGGGGGGGTGTTTGACAGTGCTTCATAGAACACAAAATGCATCCCACCAACTATGCTTGACCGTTGTGATACAATCATCACCACTTCAAATTATTGGAGTCAATAGTGTATGCCTATGTCAATTGATACCAAGTCACAAAATGTGTGCTTATGAGGCACATTAATGAAAGCAAAGCCTATAGGCTATGGGCATGCTAAAAGAGACTTGATTAGTCTTTTGATGTCATTGATGAAAATACCAATTAGTATGGTAAGCCAACATTCGTCGAAGTGCCAATTGTCCCACCAACGAACAAAGCCATCTCATTAGGTTACATTTCCTAGACCAACAAGCAACGAGCAATCACAATGACAACTCGAGCACCAACTAAAGTGCTAGTAGATACAACAAAAAGTAAGAAAAGGCAGAGCTACGATACATTTTATTAAAGTAAATATGGACTACACAAAATTCTCTTCAGCATTACTCAAGAGATCAACCATGCAAAGAAAGTTCTATAGTTTGTGGACTTGCACTGCACTCATGCCAAATGCCAAGGAGATCAACGAGCCTATGCATACTAATAAGTTCCACTTACATGTAGACTATCGTAGTATTAGATGCAAGTGTGTTCATAGACTTCAACTCGAATTTTAATGGTCAAATTGACAAATACAAAGCTAGGCTTGTGAAGGGTGTGCAAATGACACATATACTTCAATGGCAAAGATGATGACTATCGCTCACTACCATCTTCTCATACATTGATCTGAATTCATTGATAAATTGAACTACACTGGGTCAACTTGAAATGTTATGTCATCCCAAGATGAGAGCATTGATATGTGGACTTTGGAAATGCCTTTGCAAGTTAAATCAAGCACCAAGACATTGGAATAACCAAATTGATGTATTTTAGCACCAACTCACTCTCCAAACTTCATCAGCAAATCCAACTCAGTACATCCTCAAATCAAAATGAAGTATTGTTGTAATTCTTCTTTATGTGGACTAGTCGTTTCTACAAACTATTGTGATGAACTAATTGACAACATTAAGGGCAAACTTGTAGCTATATTTTGACGATTTCTTAGAATTGGAATTTGGATGCCAAATCCATGAACCCATTGAGTAGAGAGTTAGTTTATCATAGCATAATACCAATTCATGCCACATGCCAAACAATATAAACAAGTCATAGGTAGTTTTACCGATTTGACCATAACGAGACAAAATCACATTTATCTTGTTGGTGTGCTCAGCCAATAAAATATTTTAAACCATCGACCATTGTTTGAAGTATGACAATCAACCATACTTAAGTGCAACTAAAAATTAGGCACAAAGTATTAATGATAGAAGATCTACTAATGGTTTTACTTTTTCAGTTAATTCAAACACTATCTCATGGCAATGTAAGAAAAGCATTGACTAGATCATTCTAACCATGGATGCACTATGTGAAATAGCATTTAAAAGTTGACTTGGAATGCTATGCAATTTTGTTGACCACTTACGCTTGAACTAAGCAACAAATCATTCAAGCTTCCACATTTTGGGGATGTGTGCTCTTTGACTACACCTTGCCTGATGACTTCAACCAAATGGAGTTCTATTCATCTAGTAGTTCAAAGCCATGATGGCATATATGGTCCGTTAGTTTCTCCTCAAACACAAGATATGAAGAGGCAATGATCACGTGGGTAATTGGATTGTAAGGTTTTTATACTTTATGTTACTCCAACATACCAACCATAAGTGTGCTTCTCACTTTTGGCATCAAATTTAGCTCTCCTATTGAACATGAATGTAAGTTGTTGACCAAAACCTCAATATGTTAAACACTTGGTTTATGCCATGTCCATGCTTGGTACAATGTTATAGGTCATCTATTGAGCACATTGTTGTGCATATAGCTTATGGCAAAAGCTTGTCAAGCATATCCCTAGTCTGCATCATACTCCTTGCACACTCTCAACTATGATGTGGTTCTTCCCTTTTGCTACTGAGGTTGTTTAAGTAGTTTTTTTTTGTTTACTATTTGATAGCATTAGCTAGTGTTCATTAGCTACTATTTTTTGTAATGATCTCTAGAAGTCAAAATCATAGACAAAAAAAAAGGAATTTGGGTTCAAAGTAGCCCATGGCTACATCACGTGTGACCTCCATCATTAAGGATGTTCATTGGCTTTGTAGCTTGCCTCTCCCCTTGAAGGCCTCTCCACCAAAAGAGCTTACCAAACATATGTTTTACTTAACATGCCTTATAACTATCGTGCATTTGAGCGCTACATTAATACTAAGATAAACCAAGTTCACCATATTGAACATCAAAGCCTACCTTATGTCACCTTAGAGAAGTTGCAAGTATAAAAAAGACCATGACATGATTCTAGTCCTAGAGAGTGCATGAAGGAGGTTCCTTCAAATTGTTTCTATTTTTAATTATAGTTCCTGTTCTTGATGTGCCCTCGTTATTAAGGAATAAAATTTCAAAGGTTCATTAATGCTCACATGCATTTTTTGCAAGTCTTGAGCACTACCTCACATTATGATTCTTTATTTGTTTGTTTTTGGGATAAGAAGATATGCAAATTTGTAGTATGTAACAATCATGCTACTTTTTGGAACAAATTATTCTTCCAAAAATTAGCATGTTGCATTTGAGATGGGCAAATTTGCTATTTGCATCTACTCTACATACAATATTACTTTGTTAGAGATGTGGATTTGATATCTCCTCCTTTAGCTTGAATGATTTATATATTTTCTAATTTGAAGCACGGGTAAGTAAGCAACTCAAATAGTGACTCAGATTGTGTCAATGGATAGTTAAATATCAAGGATGAACATAGTATGTATTGTCCTTTAGGGGTTTGCCATTTTTTCTTATTAACAACAAACTTTGTCATATCTTTAGAAATTTTAATTCCATTTTTTTTTTGGGGTGAATGCTATGTGAATACTCCTTGATTTCATAGTGGTTGTGTCTAAATCAGAAAATGAAGCATTTTGTAGGAGATTATATCACCAATCAAGTATTAGTCTCATTCTTAGTGCCTATTGATATTTGAAGCCTTGATACATTTGTGATGATGTAATAAAATCCAATTTTGGGCATCACATCAAGATGTGCACCCAATTTTTTAAGAATACCATAGTGCTCCAGGATCTCTCATACTTCGTAAAAATATCATACACTACAAGATCTCTCATACTTATGAGCATTTCGGAAACTTATACTTAATGTGACTACTATATGTTTGTGGACTAAAGAATTGCCTTTGTGAACCATAATTACCATTTTTATAAAAGATGTAGAATACCAATTGGTAAACTAGGCTATTTCTTTAGAAGATTCATATAATATAAAGTTAATAGATGAGTTTTATCTTGCATATGGGACTTAAGTGGAAATTTCCTTCTAAAACTAGAACTTTAAACAAGTTGTATAGTAACCTTTCTTAGTTCTCATACATCTTAGTCATCTTGATTCCCCCACTTATTCTCAAATAAAAGTTATTTTGAGATAGGATTCTATTAAAATTTGCTACAACATCGTTTGGGCAATGTGTCTAATGTGTTAAGGCCTTGTTGGAAACTTGGGGTGGGTTCATCTAATAAATGCCTTAGTTTGAGTGTCTAATCTTTTCTATTGCAATGGGTCTCATCTCTTGAATGTCTCAGCATGAATATATTTGGGATTTGATCATAGCATCTCATTTTAATCTGTCTAATGTGTCAAGTCCTTGTTGGGGTGGGTCTCATCTCTTGAATGTCTTAATTTAATGTGTCTAATGTGTTAAGGTCCCATTGGGGTGAGTCTCATATCTTGAGTGTCTCAATTTGATGTATCTAATGTGCCAAGGTCCTGTTAAGGTGGGTCTCATCTCTTGAATGTCTCAATTTTACTTCAAAAGCTTATGACTAGATTTTGTGGGTCTTATCTCTTGTTATCTCAATTTTCCTTCAAAACATCTCGGTTTGATGTGTTTAATGTGTTAAGAGAATTGGGGTTGGTCTCAAATGTCTCAGCTTTATTTCAAAACAAGCTTGACTATCCTTGATTTGGATCAAAGCATCTTGGTTTACATTTTGTAGATAGATAAATATTAGCTAGGATACATGGAATGTGGTGTACCTTTTGTGTCAAAATGCTTGCTTGAGAGTACATATTGACTTGTAGCTTAAACATGGATGCAATGGGCTTGTGCAATGGTAATTTGAACAATTTTCTTTCCATGGAAAAAACAAATAACACATAAGGAGATTCGTAACAGTTGGAGCTTTGCTAGGTACTGCTATTCTAGTGAAGATTTGTGATAAGAAATGTATAACTCTTTTAGGATATCATAGCCTTATAAAGGTTATTGCTATACTAAT
This sequence comes from Dipteris shenzhenensis, assembly GCF_047967505.1. NCBI lineage: Eukaryota > Viridiplantae > Streptophyta > Polypodiopsida > Gleicheniales > Dipteridaceae > Dipteris > Dipteris shenzhenensis. The sequence goes on along the minus strand of NC_141608.1, from coordinate 29,597,084 downwards.
GACTATGCTAATCAAAATTTTATCATTCTCATGGAAAATAAGTTATTTTTATCCCTCTAGACCTTTGATCCATTCGTCCACAAATGTCTTAATTATTTTATTCACCACAAACTCAGATACCCCCAATCAAGTCATTCTATTTACCTTGACCGCCTAGCTTGTTATGATATGAGATGTTCCATTGATATTTCCATGTAGTTGATCATATTGCATGCCTTGTCCCATTGATATTTCCATATGTTTGACCATGACTTGTTGAGAGAGCGTGCCACCCTCCTCTCCTCTAACAATGTGAGCTCTTGTGATGCTATTAGGTGCTCTAATAGTTGATGAATTTGAGTGAGTTTTGTGTGAAGCTCTAAGTTGATTCTCATCTTGGTTCTCTATCGATTCTTTAGCTTTTACATTCATTTCAATTCTAATCAGTGAGCTATTTAAATTGCATGATGCAACACTAAACTTAGGCATAAAACCAAGAGTGGTATCAAAGCAAGGACGTCAACTATTTTCTTTCGTGATAACAGCTACTATGTGCATGCATGTCTAGGGCTACCACACAACGGTGGTCAAGAATTCCAGTCGTGAAGAAACATAGGAGCAAACAAGGTCATTGGAATAGCTCTCTTGACATGCTAGCAAAAGCGTGTTTTCAGGTCCTTCTCAATCCTCAAAGGTTGTGAACATGGACACCTCCAAGAAAGGCAAGTAGGGGGCTATTCTGGAGACCTTTGATGGCAAGAATTTCACATCATGGTAGTTGGCTACGCGACTTCTTTTCATGCCGAAAGGTATGTGGAGCATAGTCTCTAGCATGGGAAAAAACCCAGAGGAGATGTTGCATGATGCTGACAAAATACCAGTCTGGGAATAGAAAGATGAGAAGGCATTGGGATACCTGGGAAGAGCCCTAGGTCCAGAGTATTTTCACCACTTGGATGTAAAGGCAACTATAGTTGAGAACTAGCAAACACTGGAGACTCTTTTTGGGTTCGTATGAAGTACTTGAAGTCCAACCTAAAGCAAGATCTATTTGACCTCTAGATGAATGCGTTAGAGATACTGGGAGTGTTCCTAAATCGCATGCAAGCTCTATGAAAGTAGCTTAATGATCTCGGAGCACGAGTTGAGGATGAAGACAAGAAGGCCATTTTATTGAGAAGCTTACCCCCAGAACCGTATGGAGAGAGAGTTTGTATATTGCGCCTCGATGATGATCTGGAGTTTGTCGACTTTATAGGGATGCTGCTAAGTGAGGAGAAGTGCAATAGTATTTTAATGTATGATAACAGAGTATATGCTACCACTGACAAAAGGAAGAAGACACCACATGATAATTGGAAGTGCACCTATTGTGGGAAGGAGGGACACATAGAGAAGTATTGCTACACTAAGCAGCGTGATGAGCTGATAAAACAAGACAAAGGCAAAGACAAAGCACTAGTGGTGAATGATAAAGAAGAGACGACCATGATGGTTGAGGTGGATCACATCAAAGAATAGGACTAGGCTTTTTAGATTGCGGGAAGGCAGAGTTTACTACCAAGTTTCAGGCTCTTTGTGAGAAGATGATGATTGTCCTCTTTGTGAGCATGCTTTTGGGTTCTTTATATTAGTTGTCATGTGTACATGATGCTCTTTGTGAGCTTACTTTTGCTAAGAGTTGATGTCAGTTGTCAAGATGCTCTTTGTGAGCATAGTCTTTTGTAGGAGAACATTTTTACTTACACAATCTATCCTTCTCCCTCATTTTGGTTGAGAGAGGGACTGTTAGAGTTCGTAGATACTCATCCTCATGAGGTTAGTATAGTAGATTGGTTAGTAGATGTGTTTGTCCACGTGGACACCATGCATTTTGGTTGAGAGAGGGACTATTACAGTTAGTTGATACTCATCCTCATGAGGTTAATAGACGTGCTTGCTCATGTGGACACCATGCATGCTTTGGGCTATGTAGAAGATAAAGGAAATGGGTTGCCAACATTCTAGTAGACTCTAGGGCAGTGATAAGAGTTGACCTCCATGATTCTAGGGAGGGCACATGTCTTTTGGACTCTCTACATAGTTGAGGATGGGTCTCTTGCGTGCTGCTGGTGATCACAAGGAGAAGTAGTGTCATGAGGAGGTCTGGCTGATGGTTATAATCGTTGAGTAGGGTGACAATTTGTGTGAGTTGTAGAAGTGTGTGTAGTGTGAGCCTTTGTGGAAATCTTGAAAACTTGTAATGAGCAAAAAGCCCAATAGGGATGCTCTCTAATAGTTGATGAATTTGAGTGAATTTTGTGTAAAGTTCTGACTTGATTCGTGTCACGGTTCTCTCTAGATTAATTAGCTTTTACATTCATTTCAATTCTAATTAGTTAGTTATTTGAATTGCATGCAACACTGAACTTACACATAAAGAGAGAGGGAGAGAGAGAGAGAGAGAGAGAGAGAGAGAGAGAGAGAGAGAGAGAGAGAGAGAGAGAGAGGCTTATGCGCATGCCTAAGATCCACCATGTCACATACTTATAACTAAGACCTGAAAGATTGAGGTAACATTCAGTAGCACTTTATTTGTTGTAGCCTTGGAAAATCACCAAGTAGCCTTGGACTATTAGAGTTAGTAGATACTCATCCTCATGAGGTTAGTGCCAAAGATTGGTTAGTAGACGTGTTTGCTCATGTGGACACCATGCATGCTTTGGGCTATGTAGAAGAAGAAGGAAATGGGTCGCCAACATTCTAGTAGACTCCAGGGCAGTGATAAGAGTTGACCTCCATGATTCTAGGGAGGGCACGTGTCTTTTGGAGTCTCTACACAGTTGAGGATAGGTCTCTTGCATGTTGCTGGTGATCACAAGGAGAAGCGGTGTCATGAGGAGGTCTGGCTAATGGTTATAATCCTTGAGCAGGGCGACAGTTTGTGTGAGTTGTAGAAGTGTGTGTAGTGTGAGCCTTTGTGGAAATCTTGATAGTTTGTAATGAGCAAAAAGCCCACTAGGGATGCTCTCTAATAGTTGATGAATTTGAGTGAATTTTATGTGAAGTTCTAACTTGATTCGCGTCACGGTTCTCTGTCATTTAATTAGCTTTTACATTCATTTCAATTCTAATTAGTTAGCTATTTGAATTGCATGCAACACTAAAAGCGGGCATAAAATGAGAGAGAGAGAGAGAGAGAGAGAGAGAGAGAGAGAGAGAGAGAGAGAGAGAGAGAGAGAGAGAGAGGCTTATGCGCATGCCTAAGATCCACCATGTCACATACTTATAACTAATACCTGAAAGATTGAGGTAACATTCAGTAGTGCTTTATTTAGCCTTGGAAAATCACCAAGTGCCCATTGCATACCTCATCTTGGTCCTCAATGGGGAGGACCAAGATCCACCATGTCACATACTCATAACTATGGCCTAAAAGATTGTTATATTCACTCTTTCTTTTTTTGTTGGAGCCTTAGTGGATCATTATTTGCCCATTGCATACATCATCTTGGTTCTCAATGGGGAGGATGGTAGGGCTAGGCTTGGGTCCTCATATCTAGGAGGAGAGAAGGGATAGATCACACGTGGGGTGGAGCATTTGGAGGGGGCTAAGGAGGTGTAGAGGCCCCTATGAGGGGGTTATTGTTTATTGAGGTTGAGGATAGGGTTGTTGGGACTTTGATGAGGTAGAATGAGGAAGGGGTTGCTTTTATAGCTCCCAAACTATCAAATTGATGAGTTGACCAAAAGTGGGACAAATGGGCTATTTCTAGGGCCAACTAGAGCATAATCAACCTACTATTATAGCCTCTTAGGGATGACAACAACATATACTGATGTGGTTGCCTATGTAGCCTACTAAGGTGGTTCTAGCTAATTGTTATTGAGTAATCTACCGATGTGGAATAACTGTTTTTCTTTCTACCTACTCCAAGTTGCATTGTATGAATGATGATGTGGTAGCATTGTATGATTATTCATGTGGTTGCTGATGTTTTTCGTATACAAATGCATTTGTGGTAGCATGTACTCTATCTTGTGTGTGGATCTATGGCTATGATGGTGTGGTTGCCCAACCAAGTCTATGGAGCCCTTGCTCCAACACTTTCTTTGATTGGGCTAGGATATAATTGTCTAAATGGCACATTTTAACATAGGGGCTTTTACACACTCGGGTCTTCTCTTAAGAAAAACATTTTTTGGTCTCTCTAGTTTACGATTGAGGGATGGTGTTAGTCCCAATTGCGTGGCCACTTACCTTCCATCACAATGTAAAGCTTGACATCTAGTGCTACTACTTTGGTGGTACTTGGTTATTAAGAATGATGAAATGAACTATGAAGCTTCTGAACCTTCTCTATTGGGAGATGGATGTTGGTGGATAAATAATCATCAATTATGTCTTCAAAAGTGCAAAAGAGAATATATCCTTCTGTCCTCTTAGTTGGACAAGATACATTAGTTAGATTACTAAAGATGTGGATTGAGTGGTGGGCTTACATCTACATCATGCCCGACATTGGTGATAATTTGATAGGGGTTCCTAATGTGGGCACACTTATGGGTGTGCAAATTGTTGGGATAAGTGGGCCAGGTCTTCATCTTTGAATGAGTGCATGAGGAGGACATGGGGGAGTGACACCCACTTTGGGCAAGGAATGTGAATATTGCAACATCGGTAGAAGACTAGCATGCTATGTGGATAGATTTAAAGGTGGAAAAGAGAAGCAACATGGGCAACAACCTGGCTATCATATAGATGAATCTATGGCATACCATGTGGGCAACATGAGAAGCTACTACACGAGTAGTATATCACATATCCTTCTTGGATTAATTTGCCAACCACAAGGCCAAGTATTGCATAAGAGACTACCCTAGAGTATGCCATATATGGTGCTATCCATGGGGCTAAGGACGAGTCATGTGGGATGGCATAGTAGGAGACATCTATGGGCACAAGATTGGAGCAATGCCTAGCTAATAAACTAGAAGGAAGGAATTTTTTAAAGTCTCAAACCATTTTGGTCAGCTTGGTTTAGGTTATCCAACAATCCCAAATGGGGAAATTATATGTAGGTGGGGTTAGCCAGATTTGGTCAAACCCCAGCAAATATGATTAGCCAAGAGAGAGCCAATTGGCCACCCTTATAGGGCTTGAATTGGCCAGATTTGATCGACCCTCACTAAATCCAATTAGCCAAGAAAGGGCCAATCGGCTTCCTTTCTCTTTAATTCTATATTAGCTTGGTTGTTGGTCTTAATGAGCCATTGAATGTTCCACTTGGTTGCCTTAACTAGTGCTCTAGGTTTTCTTTTATAAAGAGAATCTCCTTCATGTGGTGTCCAATTGAAGGCCCTAGAAGGGTGGCCAACTAAAGGCAGAAGAATGCTCCTTCCTAGAGCTGCAAACACCTTTACAGTTAGATGTGCAACAAGAGGATGAAACCTCCATAGTTTAGAAGAAATCGGCATAAGAGTTGCCTGCCCCTTAGAGGAGAATCTTGGTAAAGCTGGACTCTAGCCAAGAAAGGCATCATCTCCTAGGGAGATATTTAGGGAAAATCCATATATAAGTACATACCATGGCTAGATATCAAGAGAAAATATGGCATAAATAAATAGAGACCAAGTTTTGATCATGTCTAGAAAAGACATGTGGAGCATTTCTTGAATCTTGTGATAGTAGCGGAGTAGGACCTTGCTGTCCTCATAGTCTTTTATGAAAGTCTCCTTTTCTTCTCCTATTTTGGACCTAGAGGTCTACCTATCTATTCCTATAGTCTAAATGTATCATAAACATGGAATGTTTTGTGATCTTAGGAAACCTATTCTTCTATTGCATTTAGGGCTTTGTTGAGAAGCAAATTCCAATTATTGGCCTAGTGATTGCAAATCTACATTGGTTACATGTCTAGAATCCAGCATGAAGAGCACCCTGTCATCTTCATGGGGTTCTTTGGCATATTAAAAGTTGCAGTGGATTTGTTAGCGCACCTGCCACCATATACTATTTGGTCTTATTCGTTCGTATGGACATTTGATCAAGGCTTAAGGAAGGAACTAGGAAAGAGAGGAGTCATGTTGAGGCTACCTATGGTAGAAGACTCTCATGGTTTCTTGCTCTCCTACTTCTCACAATCGTGGCACCAATGTAATGGGCATGATACATGGTTTTCTCTCGTTCACCTTTTGGATGACATATGCACTTCTACACTCATTAGATATCATATACTAATTGGTCTTATTGGATCCTGTGGATTTTTAACCAAGGCTAGAGGAAGGAGGGGAGTCATGGAGAGGCTCCAGTATAGTAGAAGACACCCATCGTGTCTTTCTTTCACTCCCAACCCCCTTGTTGTCATCACAATCGCGAGGACAAAAGTTTTATTGCTCTAACACCAATGTATGATACATAGTTTTCTCAATAGCTTTGCTTATTTTATCTAATGATTGCAGAATTGCAAATTCTATCTACAAAGAATGGATAAGATCCATCATCAAAGACTCATAATTGATACATGGTGAAAGATTAAGTCTATCCTAACATTATAAGTAGTGGATTTGCAAATCACCAAGTAACCAAAGTATGGAGATTCCACAATGAAAGGGGATGCATACAAAATCTTGATCCTTAACATAAGAGCTAGATTTGGCTAGCTATAGAGGAGTACAAATAGTTACACATGGATACGGTTAGCTATGGAGGATGGAAGGGTTGGATTCCATGTGAGGGGTTGAACCTAGAGGGAGTTGTGGTGTGGTAGAGTTTGCTATGAGGGGATTCTATCTATTGAGCTACAGATTGGCTTGCTAGAACTTTTGTTGAGGTGGACTTTGGCCCTCTAAAATTGTGCCAACCAAAGGAGGGATAGCTTGGCATATTTTAAGAGTCGGAGATTTACTAATGTGTTACTAATCCAATATGCATGCATGGTATACTATATTATCTTGCTACTTGAATGCAATGCAAGGATGATGATGTGGTAGCCCTACATGGGTGATGACATGGCTATTGACATGTGTTGATGTATGGTTACCTATGTGGCAATCCATAACCTAGCATGTGTTTGGATTAACGCATGTGATGACATGGTAGCCTTGCATGGCTTACCATGTGGTTGCAAACTTGCTTTAATGATGTGGTAGTCCTATGTGGCTGTCACATATCCTCAATTCTTGCATTTTATATGGGTGTTTGGCAACCCTTGAGCCTATCGTTAGACGGTCATGGGACCATAGATGCCTCTGACATAGGATAAGTTGCTACTTTGGGAGCTATGTTGTAATAGATTCTTGCTCAATTGAGAGATGACATGTGATTGGTTGTAGCATGAACAAGTTCCCATGCGTGAATATAATTGAGGGGTGTCTCCTTAAGGTTTCCCCATACAATTGAATTCAAAGGTTGGACAATCCATGAGGTTGGAATCAATATGGTGCTCCTTAATTACCCATCAGGTAGTGAGCCCAAGGCTAGATTTTGTGGCATCAAATAGCAAGATGGTTGTCTAGCCTTGTGTTTATTGGGTTGGGGTAGGGAAAAAGCATAAGGGCCAAGTGATTGTGGAGTTTTGTAGCAAATCCAATGGGTAAGAGCCCACATAAAAAGGCCTGTAGACAATAGCATATCCAACACAAAAAGGCGATTGGTTTGTAGGGCCTTATATAGGCTAGAGGGGGTAGAGTAGGTCAAAAGAGCTACCTAGTCTATTCGCCTAGAAAGGACTAAGTCAATGTCAGTCTAGTTGTGTGGTGGTGAAAGATGGCATGGTTGTAGGACCCGGTTAGCCAGTTTGTTCATTGAGTTGCCAATTTAGGGGATTAATGTAGCCCCATAAAAGGGCTCCCTTGGTGTTCAACATTCAATTAAATGTGGAACAACCTCTACTTATATTGGGGTATCTCTAGGTGCATACTTGAGTAATAAGGGGATGACTTTGGGCAATTAACTCCCTCCTTCCAATGTCATAACTGCTTGCAAATGAAGTCATGAATTTTTGAATAGCTTCTATGAATGACTGTGACTGATGTATTTCAGAGTAGCTTCCCTCTTGGCATGCCGTTTGGACTTACTTCTCTAATAATGTTTGTGATGGCTTTGATTAGAGTAGTACTACCTTTGAAGTGATGATTTTCTTTGCCTCCAAAGTTGTGATTTGCCTTGCCTCCAAACTATGTTTACTACTAAGCACCAAGACTTTCTTAAGACATATTCCATGTGTTTCCTCCATGACTCGAGGACACAACTCACAAGTGAGGGATGCATTTGCTAAACACATGTTCACAATGGGAAGTCATTTTTCTAGCCTATTGCTAAATCTCAAATCCTACACTTTTTTTGATCCCAAGTCATCACTTTCAAGAATGCCATTGTTTGATTGATCTAATTGGATGACATGCATAGTTGTGTCAGTGTGACATTGCACTAGAAATATATTAGATATTCCATCAATGAGTAAGGTTGTGTGGTAATATATGCCACTGTAGCCCTATCCTATATTCATGGTGGATCGAAGCTTACCCAAGTCATGGGCATTAGTCAAGACCTACCGCCTTATGTTGCCTACCTTCCTCAACCTCCATCACCATCTCTCCTTCTCGTCCTAGTGCTCAATAGTTTATGCTTCATTTCTATTAGATTTAGGTATGTCTTCTTTGCTTAATCTGGGAACATTTGATGTCCTAGCTTTGCCTCTTTGTCTCTGATTCTCTATTTATCAGCATCAGCATTACCCTCGATTTCCTCTATTGTGTCCTTGACCAAACAAAAAGCAACAAGGCATGGACTCTTAGTCCCTTTGAAAGTTTGTAAGGTCTTGGATTGATTTGTCCCCTTAAATACCTATAAAAGGGATAATGTCCCGAACTTCACTCTTGAGGAAGCTGTCTTCAACTGCCATTCCTTTGTACAATTGTAACCTTCTGTACTATTACGATCATTGTGTTGGTGTAAGATGGTGTTGCAAAAGGCTAGGTGCCATACTCTCCACACCTATAACACATTGCTAGTCACCTAAAAGTTGGAGCTCTACTTGGTCCCCCACCCCCTCAGCTCTTTCAACCAAGATCATCTTCCATTGATAACATGGGAAACACTACTTACAATAGTAAAAAGGGGCAAAAACATGGTTGGGAACAAGTGGAGGTGGGCTAGGTCATGGAGGAGTAACATCAACAAGGGTGGATGTGGTTCAAAGATATTTGCAAGTGTGGGCATAGAAGCAAGGATCTGCCCATAATAGTGTAAAAAGTTGTTTTTTGGAAAAATGATGCAAGAGATTGTTTTACCAAAACTTGGAAGAAACTTGTTTTACCAAAACATGGGGAAGAATGGCACTCGTAAACTTCAAATAATGTACAAAGAAAAGTAGAAGATGATAACTCGTAGTGTACTCGTAGTGGCCATGAATGGAACCTTTGCATTAGGTACTTCAAACACCAATCCTGACTTAAGGCTCAAAGGGTGATATCTCCTCAAGCCCCATTCTTCCCCCTAGGCTCTTTTGTTTTTTATTCTTTGGTATACAACTCAAAGATTCTCTTCCTTCACATTATCATGATTGTTGACAACTTTTAAACAATCATGTACTTTAACATCTCTAGGTTGATAGGTCAACTTTAGGTTCAGCCAAGCTAAAACGGTCAACTAAAAATTGAGTCACAAACATATATAGCATCCCCTTAGGAAGAAGTACAAGATGGCATGCAAATTCTCCACCCCTTTGGCTTTACAAGAGTCATGAGAAACTTCATCAAGTGTGTTTTTGCATCCTCATGTAGATGAACTTTGTGCTTGCGCATCATCGCATGGATTTCTTGAGTAACTTTAGTAGGCACCCTTTCATGGTGGATGAGCAACCACCATTGATATTGTTGCCTCTACCAACACCACCTCCTACTAAAGTTGGCAAGCTTAAGGTGACACAATTTGTAGACATAGTATGGAGTGGAAGCCATACATGATGCAATAGGCGAATTGCTTGTGCAAAACCCAATTGATATGACATGGATGGAATATTTTGCTTAAAAGATATGGCTAATGTTTGAGCCACAAATGATGAGAACCTAGGAGTAAAGGCCAAGGCCATGAAGGGTGACTTCATATTAAGTGCAAATCTAGTAAAAGGCGTACTTGGTATGGAAGTAGAACAAAACATAATAGAATGATGATGCAGACATAGATGATATGAAAATGGAAAGAGTGTCTTGGATGTGGTAGTAGTTCTTGTATTTATTAGATTCAAAGCAAGCCTAATCTTCCATCCCTTCCTACCTCAAGTATTACTCAACCTTGCATCTCTTCCTCTCCCTCAAAATCAAGGTTTTGGTGGGATGAACCAACCCTCTTGCTAATCAAGCTCAATGAGTGCCTCAACCAAACAGGAGCTCCAAGCCACCCTCCTCAATAGGTTCACTATGTGCTTTGCTTCAAACTTGACAAGCCAACGTAGTTCTTTTCACGTTGTGTTGCTTCTAGAAGATTCCTCTTTAGCCTCCTCAACTACCTTCTACAAAACCCTAAAAGCTATTTGACATAAGCTCAATATCCACATGTTATAGGGCTACCCTTTTTGTTCTCCCCATGAGAATGTTTCACCATCTCCTTCTATATCTTCACTGACACCCTTTCACATCCCATGGTCACATGATGTTACTTTGATTAGAAAAATCCTATTGGTGGTTGTCCCATTCCATTGTGAAGTCTCATCTCATTCATAGAGCCTTGCTTCACTACACTCCTTACTGCCTCCCAAATTTCCTAGTTGTGCCAAAGGGGCTTTCTTAGCTATGCTATCGTCACTTGGACAGGTTTGTAGGTATTTGCCCTTTGATTTGGGCTGGTCACTTTTATAGGATAGCCTTTGCAGGCCAATGTTTTCTTGGATAGATTCTTGTAGCAAATTTTGGGGACAGATCGTGCATTTTGCTCAATGTTTGAGGAGCCTACTTGACATTTACATTTGCAGAGCTTTTGCTATCATTTTTGGGTTGGTATTTGTAGATTTGCAGTCAGCTTTGGAGCAACCAGCTCATTGCATTGTAGCCTTGAGGCTTTGACATTTGCAAGTCATTTTCTTTGGGGATTCTCTTTTGGAATGGCCCACCATCAATCTCTTGGAATGCTTGCCCATGAAGACAAGCTTGATGCTACCAACTACCCCATGTGGTCATACTTGGTCCACCACTTGTTGGTATCCCAGAACTTTTGGGGTATTGAAAATGAGACCTGTCTATGCACCATGGGCACCTACTACTGCTGCAACCACTTTTGCCACTTTTGGTTCATCTACCACTACTCCCATAGTACCTACCGTCGCAGACCCTTCAACACCCAAACAAATTCGTTGGGATCAGAGAGATGCACAGGCACATGCAGTGATTGGCATGAATAGCAAGAGGGAGGTTATAGCTCACATTTGGTCTTGCAAGACAACCAAGGATACATGGGATACTTTGGCTAGTCTTTATCAGATTTGCAACAATGAGGCCCGGGTTGCCTATTTACATATGCAAGTGGATAGTGTTAAGATGAAGGAAAGGGACATCATGGATGTCTATCTTACCAAGATTAAGGAGTTTAGAGAGCAGCTCATCAATGTTCATGAGATTTTCCAGATTCACAGGTATTGTCTATACAAAACTTAGCTTCGATTAGCTCGTTGCCCTACTACCGCAGGAAAACCAGAGCCACTCCAATTGGGTTGCCTCCATTCATGTAGATCAAGCTTTTGCTACTCCATATCACAAAGGCAAAGGTAAAGGAGGCAAGAATTTCAGCAAGTCCAAACCTTCTGGCACTTGATCTACTTCTGTCTCGTTTGATGGAAAGAAAAAATCAAAGCGCTATAATTATTGTAGGAAGCCCGATCATGACATCTCAAAATGTTGCAAGCGCATTGCTTCAGAACAGATTAAACATTAAAAAGGTCTTGTTGTCACAAATGCTCATGTTGCCCTTGAACACACTCATGTGGAGCAAACATGGCTCATGATAGTGGGCATTTGTTGTGACATGTCACTACCATCAAGAGAGGCATGCTTCAGCCTTAACCATTTCAGATTGAGTTAGATTGGTATTTTGAAAGTGGTGCATCTAAGCACATCACTTTTTGCAAATCTCTCTTTCAATCCTTGGGGGCTGCTCCACATGGTGGCACTGTCACTTGTGCCAATAATGCATCCTATCCCGTGAAGGGGATTGGCCAGGTTGAGGTCGATTCGCGTCAAGGGATACAATCACCCTTCTAGAAGTGCTTTAAGTTCCAAGTATAAAAAAGAATTTGATTTCTATCTCAGCCACCTCCCTAAATGGCTTTAGGGTTCTTTTTTATGGTTATCGTTGTGCCATGTATGGCAACCGGTATGATGACTACATTGTACTTATTGGGTCATTTCCAGTGGGCTGGACCATCTTGATACCTATGAAAAACAGCCAACTATTGAAGATAATTGTCTCTGAGTCTGTCATTTTCGATTCACATTTGTGGCATGAGAGATTGGCGCATCTGAATTATAAAACTTTGGTGAAAATGCATTCAAAGGATATGGTGGTAGACCTCCCACCCATGCATGCACCTGCCGAACATGTTTGTGAGGGCTGCTTATTGGGGGAAATGCATCAATTGATCGGACTGTTGGTGCATCCAAGAAGTTGCATCTCGTGAATAGTGATGTATGCGGACCGATGCGAACATCATTGCTAGGGGGTGACGTATACTTCTTTGCTTTTGTGGATGACTTCACCAGATTCAATTGGGTTTATGGCATGAAGGCCAAGTCAGATGTCTTCTCAAGCGCTTTCTTGCCATGGCTAAGAATGAAAGTGGGAACAAACTCTTGACTCTCCGCACTTACAGGGGGGTGAGTATGGGAGTCGTGCGACTTGCCAACAAGTGGGTCTACAAATTGAAGTGGAAAGCTAATGGCAGTGTTAATAAACAAAGCCCATCTTGTTGAGAAAGGCTATGCCCAACAACATGGAATTGACTTTAAGGAGACATTTTGTTTCTAGTTCCCACAGAGGATAACTTAGCAAATATCTTCACAAAGGCTCTACCACAACCAAAGTTTAAGTTTTTTACATGCCTTACACTTGGCACCATTTATTTCGTGATGTTGATCTCCTTGTATTGTCAGGTTGCTATATCCATCTCATGATACTAGTTTCCAAGTATACCTGAGATGTATTTAGGATACTTCAGCCATACACATAGAGCGAGGTTTGTTAGCACTTAGACCTGGTATGGCCTTGTAGGCTAGTTAGGACATATTGTCCTAGTCTTGGTCAACCATGTGACTTTGGGAGCCACACTTGTGCTTTCTCATAATCCACTTGCAAGTTCTATCACTTGTCGTCAGCTCCCTAGCATTCCACTTGCATTTCTATTGCACATTGTGGGCTCCATACTTCATGGACACTTTAGTCCTAGAGGATGGACTTAGCAGCCCCCAACGTCCAACGAGACTTCTTTGGACCTTATGAGTCTCAAGCTCATAGGGACTTTGTGGCAGGATTTCCCATCTTTCAAGTACATAGGCTTTAAGTAGTCCCAAGGACTTCGTGTTCTTGGTCTCCAAAGCTGACATAGACTTACCAGCTTCCAAAGCCCTTGACATCTCTGAAATCTTCCTCTAATCCATGATTGAACCAAAGGAAACCTTCCGCAAGGAGGTGAAACATGCTTATGCACCAATCTCAAATTTCATCTGGTAGCAGCTAACGTGCATTATTTTGGACCCCTTGCTTTATCAAAGACATAAAGCTCAAGTTTTTACCATTCACTGATTAAGATATACGCTCTCTGCGCAAAGGGAAGGTTACAGAACATGATATACATATTGATTCATTTACAGAAAAGCTTCATACTAATTTCGAAGACACCGCTCTGCATGAGAGGATGGATGGCAACCATGTTATAGCCGCTCTTTACAACCCAGTACTGGTTTAAGAACCATATAGTCATTACCACTTCAGACAGGTCTGAAAAAATATATATATATCTTTGAAATATGTATATCCCCACGGAGGCTCACAAACCAATGCCCATTATTTGACTAATTAACATGATGTTAACAACAAAACTTATGGAAAGTTATAGCCATCCCACAATGTATTTGTATTGTTACATCATCGACTTATTTCCCATGAAAATACCCACACAATGAAGGTGGTAAGGCTTCAAAATCTGGTTCTAATTTCTGGACCCCAATGCAGGTCAACGATTTTAAGCAGACTATTCCCAGAATATACAAGAACGGTATTACAACCCTGATGTTTACAAAAAAAGGGCTCCAAAGGTTGTTTTTATTTTGACACTTTTTCTTATTGCCATCTTTGCACGATGTGATATGCAGCCGCAATACCATCTCTGAAGTCTCACTTCCAGAGAAAATAACGAGATCCTCCGTTTTTCTATCCCAAGAAAGGATTGTCGTGGCTGATTGCAAAAGTTCTAACAAACTCATGGACCTACAGGAATACGGATTCAAGTTGGTTACAAAAATGCTGATGGCTTTTGTGACAAATCCAATAGCTTATTAACCTGAGCTTGAAAGAACAAGGTTCATCAATGCCGCTTTGCACGTCGAGAACATTAAAAACACATAATAAACCCATTCCTAAGATGTTTAACAGAATTAGGCTTTCAACTTGCACACCCTAGACTCCTTTGTCCTCAGTTCCATGGGACGTAGCAGCTTTTGTATGCCTCCAAGCCAAACCATTTCCTCTAGAATTTGAGGTTGAGACTGCAAGATGTGTACCCAAAGCATGAACCAAGGCATCTGCATCCTTCTTGCTCTTTTCCTCTACCAATTCATCACAATGCATAAAATCTGGCTGGTTGGTTGATGAGAGCAATCTTGCCCACATTCGGTCTGTAACACTAACACGCTTCTGCTTTTCTGTGACTCTCTGCAATGCCAAGTAAAGATATGATAAGCTGCTTACCTCATAAAAGCCAAAGCTACGTAAAAGATCTTCTACACTAATCATGCTGTGACAAAAGAACCATTGGGGAAAGCCCATTGATGAAAGAATCAAAACACACAAGAGGAAGGAGGGAGATGAAAACCGAAATAACAAACAAAGAAAAGCAAGAGGGAGTTGAAGGCCGTGGATATCAGCAGAGGCAACTATACATTTTGAAGGATTTATTTCAATAGCTTTCTGACCAGCAGAACTTCTTACAAAACGAATGTCATTTGGGGAAAAAACAACAGCAGCAGCAAAAATGGAGCAGAAGTAAGGACTAGAGGCCAGAAATAGAACGGAATCAAAGGCAATAAGAACAAGGACGTCTTTTATTGCTTTGGGTGGCCAGGTAAATTTATCGTTACTTGACATACCGTGATTTTGATATGAAAGTTACATCATTGTGATGCCATAATTTCACTAAGATGCATCCATAATCCTTTTGCACAATGATTACCAGCATTTACACATTGTGAGAAATGTTTAAGTAGTTAACTCATTTGGCTTGTACTCAAAAACCTTGTGTGAATGTAATGTAAGCAATGTGTTTTCTACTGTGTGAGAAAAAAAGAAATTCCTGTTCTATCTCAAATGTACATAAGCTACGCTATAAATTTAACACTGCCAACCTCCAAAAAATGAAACTATGGAAAAATCAATCAGCTAAGGATTTCCAAAGTTTTGATTACCGATATAGGGATATAGGCATGCCGACCATTGACAGGGCCAACTGTGAATCCAGTATAACCTGCCATGGCTCCATGAGTAGCATTTTGGGCAAGCAAAGTGCAATAAACATTGTCAGCTGCATTACTTGGAATGGCACGAATCATGTATGTTGGATCTGCCAAAAATAGTATCGAGGTAAGACAAGTTCAGCCTCCAAACAGACATTCAAAAGGAACCTTCCATGAGTACACAAGAAGGTTCCCCTAACCATAGGATTTCAAATACATGCAACAGGAACCTCCCCCTCTACAAGGAAGAGACCACAAAGAGAGCTCTCGAGCATTACATTTCTTCACCATAAATTCAGTACCTTTAGCGATTAATTATTTTTTGCACACTTGGCATACCTTAGAACTCAAAAAAGACCAGAGTGTCTCCCTAATTCAAAGGCAAAAGAACAGCCCTCAAGTTACCAGCACTGATACATTACTTACCAATGTACTTCAGGTTCACAACTTCCTTCTTGTTCTTTAGGAAGTGATCCTGCAAAAATTAACACCATGCAAAAGAGGTTGTATTCATTCTGCCAATAGTAATCCAGCCACACAACAAAGAAATGAATGATCACAAAGTTCAAATGCACCTTCAACTTCTGGGAAAGCCACATGCCCACATCAAGAAGCAAACGATTTCCTGAAGCGTCATGAGATTCTGAGGCTTCCATGCTCTCTGCCATGAGTTCTTGCCCTGCACCTTCTGCTATCACAATAACTACATGCCCACTTTCTTGAAGCCTCTTCTCAACAAATTCATTTAGTCCGCCTTTACCTTCAAGGTAAAAAGGCACTTCTGGTATCAAACAACAATCCTGCAGTAAATATAGAACACATTAAGTTAATGAGTTGAATTATATTTTTGATTTACTGAACCTAATACATGTTTAAGTATATGCAAGATGTGTTGATAAAACATCACAATTCACACGCAATAACTTTTCATAACAGTTGAAAATTTTAACAAAATTAGTACTTGCAATCTTGTGAACTTGATACGTGGATACAGTGTTCTGTAATCCCCTAGGGAGAGCTGAAAGCAATATACATACCGTGCCACCTTGTAGACCAGCCGTTTGTGTTTCCTTGCATTAGGATTGAGTCATGTAGTCCTCTCCACTTGCTCTATTGGAAAATTTGCACTTCATTTTCTTAATGAGAAGGAATGCAGTGCATCTTTCAATAAGCATGCAAGTGTCATTACGGAAGCCCCAATCTGAGGGTTTCTCAATTAAGTCCAAAAGTGAAAGTAGGTCCTAGAATACTGTGATCCCGACAAGAGATACTGGCCTCACAACATCCATTGGCCATCGGCGAACATCATCTCAGAACTTGTCACACACATTGTGGCATTGATACGCAGAAAGGAATTGATGGTACCACGCCGCCTCCTTGGTGGCGGGGACTTGTCTTAGGCACATCCAACTAGAGACATCAATGCTCATGACTTGGTTTTCCAAGGACACATCATGTTTATTGTTTGGAAGCGGTCCATTGCCTCTGTAAATACCCTTAGGGAGACATCTCTCCATAATCAAGAGTGATATTAGATGGCGAATCCGTATAGCCGACTACTTCACTGATCCTTCAAAGCCCTTGGTTGTGGGAAGAGAGCACAATTCAAGTCCAACAGTCCCAAGAGGGTGGACATGGTAATCGAACATTCTAGAGATGACCCTACCACCTCCCTACCCTAATTCCTTGATTTATTTGCTTCTATAAGTATCGGTCAAAGGATGAAGCTTCATGCTAGAATCTAATGGCCATTCAATGTACTTCATTGATTTTTCTTCATGTCAAATCAGGTAAATAGTGGTAGTGGTTTCTGAGCTAAAATGTGTGTACTTGGACGTGGAAGCTCGCAAAAGCTCTCCCCTGAAGGAACTCCTATGCAAAGGAACATTGTAAGTACAAGACGGCGTGAAGCAGGAGAATTATGCTTTGACACCAATTCAAGGATTTGGGATGCCAAGAGGAGTGCAAAGAGGCAACAATTCTTGCCAATAGCCACATACAACTAAAACGAAATTGCAAACCAATTATAAGCTCATATTCCAAGTAGGGTGGCATGTCACCTAAACCCTAAAATAAAAGTTAATGCTCTATCTAATTGCAATGACGTCCTATGCTTCTATAACCTTCAAAAAGTTCACAGAGTTCTCAATGGGATAGCTTTGTGGAAATTTTAGGCTCACCCAGCATGGCATCTGGCGACTCATTCACACTGCTTCCCAACCTAAGATCATGATTAAATACTATGGGGAGCTGAGCCTTCCAACTTAATCTGGTATGTTTTGGTATAACAAGCCTGGCTGTCCCACATTTGTACACACTAATAAATGAATCTGCATGCCGTACAGCTAAGTTTCTTGCTCAAGCTAAAACTCAACAAGGAGTTTTCTTTTATGTCCATGTGCAGCGCATCACATGCCATTGTTGTGAGTCCAGCCCATGGCTCATTCTTTCCCAAGGAAACAGGTACATTTTATCAACTGTTTTGCATTAGTTGGTTTCCATTGGGTATTTCCAATTAGTCTAGGGATTTCCTAGCCTAAGCTCCTGCGAAACTATTCATCATTGAGACTTTAGAAACTTCTCTAGCGATAATTTTCAACTCAATGCAATGTTGATTTCTTAAATGAAGATCTTGACAAGAGAAGTTTTCGTAAGTGTATAGAAGCTTAAAAAGAACCTTAATCTTATATCTTTCAAAAACCTTAACAGAAAATGTACCTAAAAACATAAGTCGATCCAAGAACTATCTCCTTCTCTTATGGTCTATACAGGCAAAAATCTTGTGGTTTGAGAAGTAAGGAGAATCACAAGAAACATGATGCATCAGTCTAGAAACAGACGCAATGTTCTAAGAGGGAAATAAAAAGAAACATGATGCATTTGTGTTGTAACTAGATGCAACCTTTCCAATAACATCAATGGGAATTGTGAGAAGTAACAGGAATCACTTTTGGCTTTCATACTTGATTTGGATTAGGATGATAAGGAGAAATCTTCTTGGCTTTGGATGAGTTCTCCAAAACCATAGGATTCTTTTGACTAGCCTTTCTACTCCTGTGATAAACCGACTTCCTTTTAAAATTAAAACCTCTAGGAAGTAAGGTATGTAAAGTTCTCATCCAAAAAAGTTCAAGAGGCCTAGCTGCCTGGAAAAAATATCTCGAATTAGCAAATTCTCCTTCTATATGCTCAAATGGTAAACAACGAGAGGATTGAAAACCAAAATTTTCCATTGCTGCATATAAGGGTTTCAAATCTCCAATAAAAAAAAATTTGCATGAACTTTCCTAGCTTCCATAACATGCTCTTGAAAATGGATGAAAGTAGTACGATAAGTCTGACCTACATAGAGCATACTACTACTATGAATATTGTAGACAACATAGATTAATTGGATGGTATGAATAGAACTGACAGGTTGAGGGTTGCAAAGATGGTTACTCCTAAGACATCTTAATTTATTGAGGATCCTTTTATTGTTATTTGTATAATATGTTAGAAATATGGACAACAGAGGGTGTACACAGCGGAAGACTAATAGAGCCCTCACATAGTGGTGCTTATATGTGGAATTAGAAACTTCTTGTACTAAGCATACCTGTAGATTTGGAGCAAGTAAATGGACAATGCATTGGAGAGATGTAGGATCAACAAGACTTATATTTCCGTCCACAACGGACACAATACCAAAAGCAAGGGTTAGTGTGTCACCCTCTAGCAGCAAGAATGCTATCTAGATGTACACCCCTGTACATAAACAAAACAGTTGTTCTCCTACCTCTGTGGCACTCCCAAAACACTCAGCCTATGTGCTCCCTTCAAGCTGACCTCCCGGACAGCCACAAATAGGGTAGTGCTTGACCATGGTTGCTTGACCTCCTTGCTGCCCTAGAAACAGCCAATGATGACGCCCAAGTTCCCCCTTTGATCCGTCCTCCTTGCTGCCTTGGTGACACGACCCCAGCACTCCTGAAACCTCTAACCTGCAAGCAAACACAAGAACACACCAACATGAGGAAACTGAGCAGGCTGCTCACCACCCAACCATGACACCTATGGGATACGATCCCCAATCAGGAGATGTCTCCTCCGAGCCACGAGTTGAGCTACTGGCATGAACTCCCAACCAGATCCTGACCAGCCTGGTGTCCCATACCACCAGGTGGCGCCTAGAGGCCTTGGATTTGCTGCTAGGCCTTGGACTACGCTAAGATGCAAGCGCGGGTCTGCGACTCAATCCAGGATCAAACCTAGTGCTAGGGAACTAGACTTGTTCCCATCGGCCCTATGAAGACTGAACCTCTTGGCTCCTTTTATAGACTCAGTCCCAATGCACCAAAAATAGCAAAGACCTCTATCTGGTTCGTACCCTTGCCACTCAATCCAAGAATCAAGCTTGCCTAGCTCTAAGCCTCCCTAGGCTACCTGAGCTAGTCTTGTGTACTCCAGTACACGTTAGATACTAATCCGTGCACATGACATACTTCCCCTCTTTTAAGAATCCACTCTTAAGTTCACAAGAAAACCCGGGAATGTCCTCTGGAGGTTAGGTAATGTCTCCCATGTTGCGTTTTCCTCAACACGATCCTCACACTTGAACTTGTATTCCGTGATAGTTCTATTCCTGATCTGTCTTTCGCGAAATTCAAGAATACTCTCAGGTTCGTGTGGAATAAAAGTCAAATCAGTAACTTCTATTATTTCTTGAGGAGAAACAAGTTGATCATCCGCACCCAGTAACTCTTTCAGTCTACTGACATGAAAAACTGGATGACAATTCTAGTTTATATACAACTGATCCAATTCTTTTAATAATCTTGAACGGACCGCAGTATCTCGGGGATAATTCAGAACCAAACCACTACTTAGGCTCTTGGATTATTTGGGAATACGTAAACATACCATCTTCCCTTCAAAGTACTCTCTGGGTGAGCGATGTCTATTAGCATAAAATCTATCCCAATCTTGGGCACTTCTAATAGACTCTTTGGCAAACTGCAACATTTCTTGCATGTCTTGCAAGAATGTCCTTGCTGTTAGAAAACAGAGGGAATGTATCACTCAAACCTCCAGCCAAGATCTCTCCCGCTCTTCTAACACTCAACTCAGATAACTGATCACAGATGCAATAAACACTCACTCAGAGAAAACTTAGACAGAGAGAGAATATATTCATCCACCGGATGGTGGGCAGAAAACTGGCTCCAAGGGAGCAATACAAAACTCAGCCAAGTGCTGAGGATAACTGAAGGAACTCTCTCTGTCAGAAGAGACCAGATCTGAGTGCACAGCACAGCCTATGACTGAGGCTTTCTATCCTGCACTGGATGCTGGAATGGAGAGAAGTGTGGGCCTTTTATAGGCACTGCCCAAGCCTTCTGATCTGGCCGACCAGCAGGGTCGGTCCCCTGACTGGTGGCCGACCAGAACAGTCTGGAAATCCGACCAGGGTCGGCCCTGGTCGGTGGCCCTGGTTGGACCGACTGGCCCTGCCACAGGCCCCTATAAAAGGGTGCCCTGTGCAGCCAGTCCATGGACTGTTTATGCTTCTAGGGAGGCAAAGGACCCCCCCCAATTCTCTGCTGTTTACAGACAGCAACCAGCCCGTGTGCTGGTTGCCAATGATGTTTGCCTAGGTCTCTCTTTCCCATCCCTCCTTCCTCTCACTGCCCCTTGTCCCCACAAAACGGGGGCTCACAGGTGGGCACAGTGAGTCTCTAACACACCCCCTTAATGTCACAACTGTGGGCCAATCCCCATGCGTTTGATGAGGTGCTCCATCTGTTCTCGAGGGAGTGCCTTCGTGAAGAGGTCGGACAAGTTGTCGGCGGTCGGGCAGTAGATAAGCTCGATCACGTCGTCGATGATGAGCTCTCGAACATAATGGTAATGAACTTCGATATGTTTGGTCCGCGCATGGTACACTGGATTCTTGGCAATAGCTATGCAACTCTGATTGTCGCACATCAGCACTGTTGCATCCTCCTGACACACGTCCATGTCCTCCAGAATCCACCGCAACCACAGTGTCTCACAAGCTGCTGTACATGCGGCTCTGTACTCTGCCTCTGTAGATGAAAGGGCCACTGTGGGTTGCTTCTTACTTAGCCAAGAGATGGCACCAGATGCAAGTAAGAAACAATATCCTGTCGTCGATCTTCTGGTGTCTGCATCACCTGCCCAATCACTGTCACAGAACCCGCCTAGTTTGATGCCTTTGGTGTAGGTGATCCCATAGGTGCAAGTACCCTTTAGATACCTCAGCACTCGTAAACCTGCATCCCAATGACTCTTCCTGGGAGAAGCAGAGAACTGGCATAATAGCCCAACTGCATAACAAATATCAGGGCGAGTATTGGTAAGGTAAAGCAAACTTCCTACCAATCGTCGATACAAGGGAGTATCAACCGGCTGAGATGTGTCGTGAACACTTAGCTTGAGCCCGACCTCCATGGGAGTTAATGCTGTTCTGCAATCCTCCACCTGAAATCTCTTCAGAATTTCTCTGCAATATTTCTCCGAAGAAATGAAGATCCTGTCTTTGGCCTGCTTTACTTCAATCCCAAGGAAGTAATGTAATAACCCAAGGTCAGTCATCTCAAACTCAGACATGAGTAGCTCCTTGACCTGTGAAATCTTCTTGACCTGATCACCTGTCAAGATAAGATCATCAACATAGAGGATGAGTACCAATCGCAATCCCTTCTCAATGAACAAGTAAAGGTTTGCCTCGGAAGGACTCCGACTGAGCCCTATCTTCTGAAAGAATATATCAATCCTTTGGTACCAAGCTCTGAGGGCCTGTTTCAGCCCGTATAACGCCTTCTTCAACCTGCAGACCTTTAATGGGGACACTGGATCTCGAAAGCCCGGTGGCTGCTCCACGTATACCTCCTCCTCCAGGGTTCCATTAAGGAATGCGGACTTCACATCCATTTGAAAAATAGGCCACTGGAATTGGGCAGCAAGGGCAATCACTGTCCGGATAGTAACCATGCGGGCTGTGGGAGCAAAAGTTTCATCAAAATCCATGCCTTCAGTTTGAGCAAAACCTTTCACTACTAACCTTGCTTTATACTTATCCAAGCTGCTGTCGGATTTGTATTTAAGTTTGTATACCCACTTAGTGCCAATGACTTTCCATCGCAGGGGCCTGGCCACTAAGTCCCATGTATTGTTCTTTAGGATAGCATCCATCTCTGCCTTCATGGCAGCCTGCCATTCTGGATTGTCCTTCGCCTCCTTGAAGGTCCTTGGCTCATCAAGCTGAGCCACCAAAGCAAAATTCACGGATGGGGCCTTTTGAAGACGTTGAGATCAACGCAATCCGGAACTGCTACTCTCAGGTAATGCGGTGACCCGAGACTCTTCCAATGTCCGTAGGTACCATTGGGGCAACCTTTTCTGCTTCTCTGTGGGAGGAGGAACGGGAACTTCTTCCATCCTGCTCTTCCTGAGTATCGTGTGGAACATCAGCTTCTGATTTTGTCACCTCTTGGATGGTCAACCTGGGACGGGGTGGGTTCGGGGGTTAAACAATCTCCTCCTCCTCAATCTGAGGCTCCTCCTGGGGTTCAGGTTCCTTTTCCGCGAAGACAACATCCCGACTGATGAGTATTTGCTTCTTTACTGGGTCGAAGAGGCGGTAGGCCTTGGATTCTTCACTATACCCAACCAAGATACATTGTCTGCTCCGGGAATCAAGCTTGGTCTTGTCTTCCTTGTGCACATGCACCCATGCGTTAGAACCAAAAATGCGAAGATGAGTGATAGAGGGCTTCTTACCATAAAATGCCTCATATGGAGTCTTGTCCTTGACGGCCTTCGTCTTGGTCCGGTTGAGAATGTGTACGGCTGTATTGATAGCTTCACTCCAATAGGCTTTAGAAAGATTCCTCCCTCGGAGCATAGCAAGCCCTGTCTCTGTGGTGGTTCTATGCTTTCTCTCGGCTACCCCGTTTTGTTGAGAAGTATGTGCCGTGGTGAGTTGTCGCTTGATCCCATGCTTGCGACAAAATGTGTTGAACTCACTTGAGGTGAATTCTCCCCCCTGTCTGTGCGAAATGTCTTGACATCCTCCCCTGTCTCCTTTTCAACTCTAGCCTTCCAGTCTTTGAATTTCTCAAAAGCCTGATACTTTTTAGCCAAACAATATACCCAGGTCATTCTACTGAAATCATCCACAAAGAGAAGTGAGTACCTGGATCCTGCCCACGATGCTGTAGACATTGGACCACAAATGTCGGCGTGAACCAACTCAAGTGGTTTGCTGGCCCGAAACGAAGCCTCGTGTGGGAACTTATCCCTGTGCTGCTTGCCTTCTAGACAAGCCCTACAGACATCATCCTTGCCTGTAATTGGTGGAAGTCCATCCACCATCTTCGACTTTGACATTTCAGCCAAGATTCCATAGCTCACGTGACCGAAGCGCTCATGCCAAAGTTTGGACTTTCCGTTATCTTCATGAACCAACATTGCACTGAGACGGTACAGTCCATTCTCTTCAACACCTTGAGCCACCATCTGCCCATTTCCTTTGGATGTCACGGTGACCTTGCCATCTTGAAAGAGAACTGCCATGTTACTTTTGTCCATCTGACTGACAGACAGTAAATTCTTGCAAAGGTCGGGTACATAAAGTACTCCAGAGATATCCTTCTCCTCACCCGCCATGGTAATGAAAGGAATGCTACCGATGCCCTTCACAGGACATGTCCGGCTATCCCCGATAGAAACTTTGAAATCCGGGTGTGTACTTTCCATGGTTTTGAACCAAGTCCTTCTGTTGGACATGTGCTTAGAAGCACCGCTGTCAACATACCAACCCTCTTTTCCTTCACTAACTGCATATGCTGAACAATGTTCACTGAGTAAAAATAATTGTCCAGTCGTCACATTGGCAGAATCACTCTTAGGCTCTTCTTTGTTCTTGGCTTCTCTTTTCCGCTTTTGATCCACCTTCTTCTTCCGGCGTTCTTTAGCGGAGTGGCCAAGCTTTTCACAGTAAAAGCACTTCATTTTCTTCTCACGTTCAGCGTCCTCTGATTTCTTGGAATCCTTTGGCTTGCCTTTTCCAGGCTTGTCTTTGGCAACCAATGCCTTTTCGTCGGTTTGCGTAAAGAGTTTCTCTCGAGCCTCCTCCTGAAGCAGGAGTGGACCAAGCTCCTCAAAGGTGATTGGCTTAGTCCGTTGACCCGCAGTGACCGTAGTCACAAAACTTTTGAAACTCCGTGGCAACTTGTGGAGTGTGAGCAATGCTAATTGACTCGTGTCCACCTTCTGACCAACCGCTGCGAGTTGGTCCCGCACAACTTTCACCTTTGTTAGATGATCATGCACACTATCACCCTCATTCATATCAAGATTATAAAGCTGATGCTGAAGTGTAATGATACCAGCTGTATTATCGGTTTCATATAGCTCCTTCAGTATGGCCCACGCCTCTGAAGACGTCTCTGCCAACTGGATATGAGGAATCACAGCATCTGCTGTCGTGCCTATAAGCATTGCTAAGGCTTGAGCATCCCTCTCCTCCCATGCACAGAGTTCATCCGCATCTGCTTCAGCTAGAACTTCACCTCTTTTGTCCACAAGGTCCTCCGGCTTTTCTTCGGTCCCATTCACAATCTTCCACAACCTCCGTGCCAACAGATGGCTTCGGATCTTGACTTTCCAGATTGGAAAGTTCGTTCCATCGAGCTTTCCAGCTTCACCGAAATTAGGGATAAATGAAGAAGGAAGATGACTGGAGAAGGAGGAAGGACGAGCAATGGATGTAGAGGCTTCTGAACGCTGATCCATCTCGGTCAATAGCAAAACTGAATAACTGAAACAGAAATAAATGAACTGACCTTCTGTACTAGCTTGAGCTGAAAACAGAGTTGCCTTACTGCCAAGGAACTCCTTCCTTCAGAGAGTGTTTTGATGAGGAAGAGTCGAGAGCCTATAGCTCTGATACCATGTTAGAAAACAGAGGGAATGAATCACTCAAACCTCCAGCCAAGATCTCTCCCGCTCTTCTAACACTCAACTTAGGTAACTGATCACAGATGCAATAAACACTCACTCAGAGAAAACTTAGACAGAGAGAGAATGTATTCATCCACCGGATGGTGGGCAGAAAACTAGCTCCAGGGGAGCAATACAAAACTCAGCCAAGTGCTGAGGATAACTTAAGGAACTCTCTCTGTCAGAAGAGACCAGATCTGAGTGCACAGCACAGCCTATGACTGAGGCTTTCTGTCCTGCACTGGATGCTGGAATGGAGAGAAGTGTGGGCCTTTTATAGGCACTGCCCAGGCCTTCTGATCTGGCCAACCAGCAGGGTCGGTCCCCTGACTGGTGGCCGACCAGAACAGTCTGGAAATCCGACCAGGGTCGCCCTGGTCGGTGGCCCTGGTTGGGCCGACTGGCCCTGCCACAGGCCCCTATAAAAGGGTGCCCTGTGTAGCCAGTCCATGGACTGTTTATGCTTCTAGGGAGGCAAAGGGCCCCCCCCAATTCTCTGCTGTTTACAGACAGCAACCAGCCCGTGTGCTGGTTGCCAATGATGTTTGCCTGGGTCTCTCTTTCCCATCCCTCCTTCCTCTCACTGCCCCTTGTCCCCACAAAACGGGGGCTCACAGGTGGGCACAGTGAGTCTCTAACACTTGCAACATCATTATTTATTCCCTTGAACCCAACCATAACTGGTAACTTAGGTTGAAAACCATACATAACCATAAAAGGACTATAACCTATACTTGAATGCTTTGCACTTTTATAAGCAAATTCTATCATGGGGAGATAATCTTTCCACGAAGACTGTCTCGTAGAAACATATGATCGAAGCATATCTTCAACCAATTGGTTAACCTTCTCTATGTTGCCATTGGATTGTGCATGATCTGAGGAACTCATACTAAGAGTATTTTCTAACTTCTCAAAAACAAGTGTCAAAAAGTTACTTGTAAACTTTGAGTCCCGGTCGCTAACTATGTCTGAAGGCAAACCATATAGCTTAAACAATTGGTTCGCAAACTCGTGAGTCAACTGAATAGCTGATATAGTCAATCGAGTAGGTAAGAATCTAGCCATCTTTGTCAGACGATCAACTATGACCCAAATGGAGTCATGACCCTTGCGCGTTCTAGGCAAACCGGTAATAAAGTCCATGGAAATACTTTCTCATTTATTACCAGGGATTTGCAATGGTTGTAATAAACATGTGCTTCTAAGGCGTTCTGCCTTAGTAACCTGACAAACCCAAAAACCTACCACATAGCTTTCAATGAATGCACGCATCTAAGGCCAATAAAAGGCATGTTTCACAAGAGACGGAGTCCGATGTATACCTGGATGTCCTACACTAGGGGCATCATGACAGTCCCAGAGAATCTTGGATCGAAGATCTGAAACATCTGGCACACATATCTTTCCATTCTGGAACAGCAAGCCGTTCCTAATCATCCACTGACCTCCTGCCGCTTGTACCATAGGTGGCACAATCCCTGAGTCCTGGTCAACCATGGAGCTCCCATCCTGGACCTTTTGCCAATAAGAATTGAAATGACTATCGGTTGCGCAAAGCCCTCTCAAGGATTGAAATAGGTCTGAGAATATTTTCGCAAACGACATAGCATTTACAAACTTGACTCGACTTAAGGCACCCGCCACACCATTAAAGGAACCCTTTTGATACCATATTTCAAAATCAAAATTTTGCATTAGCTCTGCTCATCTAGCCTTTCTTCCCCTCAATTCCAACCCGTCACACACATACTTGATTGACTGATAATCTATCAATACAAGAAACTTGAAACCATACAAGTAGTGTCTCCAAATTGACTCGACTTAAGGCATCTGCCACACCATTAAAGGAACCCTTTCGATAACATATTTCAAAATCAAAATCTTACATTAGCTCTGCTCATCTAGCCTTTCTTCCCCTCAATTCCAACCCATCACACACATACTTGATTGACTGATGATCTATCAATACAAGAAACTTGGAACCATACAAGTAGTGTCTCCAAACCTTTAGAGCATACACTACTGCATACAATTCTATCCAATCATACAAATTGACTTTTGTATAAAACTAGCAAAAGATCAAAGGAAAGAAGGCAGTTTGTAAGTGACTTTAACTGAAACTATTAGTAAATGAGAAAAAGTAAAATTAAAATAACTTAGTAAGTAAATCGATGCTTATGTTCTCATCAACACCCAAGCATAAGATGCCATCTGGGTCTTGAAAGATTCTAGAATCTCTTGGGTAAAACCAATGCTTCCTAAGCATTGAAATCCCAACCTAAACAACAAAAACTTCATGAGCAAAAGGAAGAAACAAAGCAGAAAGAAAGAGACACGTGTGTGTGTGTGTGTGTTCATCCACAGTGACCGGAGTTTCATATTTTCTTCGTTTGGGCTCGCTATTAGACACTTTGGACTTCATGGACAGACCGCAATTGTAAAGTCTTCAATTTTTCGTTGTTTGCTTTCTTTAAGCGTTCTCTGCAGCAATCTTTCTTTGATTGCTTGCAGAGTCGCCATATAGATCAGGATGTATATTTGGCTTATACTGAGATCTTCAGTTGATGTATTTTCTAGCGCCTCTTTTTTGAGGTGACTATTCTTGTAATATAATCAATCAAAGCTTTCACTAAAAATTAAAAAAAATGTGTGTGTGTGTGTGTGTGTGCAGCTTGGCATGCCTCTGGATGATTTGCCACCCCTTTCTAGTAGATTATTGCATGTTAATCAGGCTTATTTCCGACATCACTATTTCCAGCAAATGATCAGACTTGCAATTCATCCCTTGCCTTTGCATGCCCAGGAGGACATGAATTATGCTTGGGACAGTTTTGTCTCTCGTATGCAGAATGTCATTAGGGAGTATGGCATATGGCATATGACTGAATGGAGGAATGAGGTTAAATGGGCAAAAAGGACAGCACAACAATTGACTGAATTTTCTCAGTTAAGGCCTCTCTCTGATTCAGAAAACGATACCCTATCACATGCTCAAATTAAATTGACTGTTAATGATCAGAGGAAATTGCACAAATGGCAGATCACGGCAAGAATGAAGCCCCTCATGGATAAGGGCTGCTCATCAAAAGCCTTTTTCCAGGGCTTGCATGCTACTCGAAAGAAAAACTCATTTCTAAGGGTAAGGAAGCTCGATGGCTCTTGGACACACTC
This sequence comes from Dipteris shenzhenensis, assembly GCF_047967505.1. Taxonomy (NCBI): domain Eukaryota; kingdom Viridiplantae; phylum Streptophyta; class Polypodiopsida; order Gleicheniales; family Dipteridaceae; genus Dipteris; species Dipteris shenzhenensis. The sequence continues at coordinate 29,568,227 of NC_141608.1, read as the reverse complement.
TTTCTCTGATCTCCAAGATAAATGCCAAAATTACTTCCAGAAATTGTTCTCCGCTCCTGGTTCCCCATCAAATCAAATGACTGATGCTAGGACTGAATTCCTCCAATATGTTTCTGGAATAGTGGAAATGGATGATGCTCTTATCTTGGAGAGACCTTTTACTGACACAGAACTTGATAATGCATTGTTCCACCTCAGCAAATACAAGTCCCCTGGCTGGGATGGCCTTACGGTGGAATTTTATATTTCTTTTTGGGATGATTTGAAAGAAGTCCTCTTGCAAATGATCAATGTTGCCTGGCAAGAAAATCAGTTGCTGCACTCTTGGAAGCATGGCATAGTCAAACTTGTGCCCAAAAAACATCTGTGTGACCATATGTCAGATTGGAGGCCTATTACTTTGATGCCTGTAGTTTACAAACTCATTGCCAAAATGATTGTGCATAGGCTTCACAGGATACTGGATGCGGAACTTCATCCTCATCAGTATGGGTTTGTGCCGCGAAGACAAATCCATGATAATATATCCAATGCCTTGACTGCAATTGAATATGCTAAGTATTCGCATCAAGATGTGCTCATATTGCAGGTAGATATTGCTAAGGCATTTGACACTGTTCAATGGGATTTTCTCTCTCAAATCATGACAAAGTTGGGCTTTGGTCCCAAGATAGCAAATGGAGTTTACTGGCTTTATTCTGGCTCTACTTCTCAGTGCATTCTTGGGGGTCATCTATCTCAGTCATGGACATTGGGTAGATCAGTTAGACAGGGCTGCCCTCTTAGTGCTCTATTCTATGCCATTGCGACCCACCCCCTTTTAATGTATCTTGATCATCTTACAAACATAGGACAGATGACTCGTCTTAAAATCCCTCGGGCTGCATCTTTTTTGGCACAAGCATATGCTGATGATTCCTTCTTTATGCCACAGAATTCTCCCCGGGAAGTTCACATGCTTATGACCACTCTTTCATTGTATGGTTCGGCAGCGGGATTGCATGTCAATTTTGACAAATCTAAATTACTTCCCCTGAAACAATGTGACTGACATTCTATTCTTTGGCCAGGTCAGGTGGTGCATTCCAAAGATGTAGTCAGGCATTTGGGATATCCTATAGGATGGCATATCACCACGAAGCAGCAGCTAAAATGGATCTTCCAAAGACTTCATAAACTGGAATACTGGAAAATTTCTACTTGGCCTCTTCATGTCAGGCTCAGAATAGTACAGTCCATTGTAATGTCCTATAAAGGCTGCATTGGTCCTCCAGGGATATTTCAGCCTTTATGTCTCAAGCTATGGAGCTGTTATGGAGGACAAAAACTGCTGTGAAAGCATTGAGACTGATGAAGATGGAAATGGTGTGCTCTCCTAGGATGCATGGTGGACTTAATGTCCTCAATATAAGATATCATATACTTGCAAGGAAGGCGACTATGCTCCATACTTTTTTCCACCAACAATAGCCATGGACTTGTATGATAGCATCCATGTGTGTCAACATGAGGACTTGTGCTTATGGTCATTGGACTACTGATCATTGGGAGGTTGTCATTGGGAGATTTATAGGGAAGATACCTGGCTGTCCTTTCTCTACTACTCTGATACTTGACTGGAAACAAGTACTTTCTAAGGTCAAATGGGCTCCTGATAATTGCTCGGGGACAAACTCAATGAGGAAAGAAAGTATTCATTGGAGTGCCATCTTTGACATTCCACTCGCTTTACAGGAACCTGTTCGGGCATACAATCTCATGAAATTGGGAATTAGATACATACATGATGTGGTAGATGATCAAGGCTATGTCTTATCTTTTTCTCGAGCCACTGCTTCCTATGCATTGGGAATGCACCATAGGTCTATATGGAAGAAAATTGCTGATTTGTTACATCCTTTTCTACCTATTCCTCATGTGGCTGACACAGACAAGCTTATGGATTGGCAATTGCAGCCCTCTGCTACATGCACTCGTCCTGTTCCTCTTCCTGCCTTGACCTCCATCAAAGCCTACAGGCTTCTTCAGCCTGCTCCATGGATTTAACAATATGCTAATTCTCTGTGGCATATAAGGAAGCCCCTCTCATGGTGGCGGAAGAATCTCCGGATATTATGGAAGTGTAAAATGCCATTGAAACAAAGACTTTTTCTTTGGAGATGTATGACAGGCACATTGTCAGTGGGAGTCACACTTGCCAAACGTCGCATTGCACCATCCACATGTTTAAGATGTCAGGCTCCTTTAGAGACTGTTCCTCATTTGCTTTGGCATTGCCCGTGTTCTAGGAACCTCCTCGGGAGAATTTCAGATCATCTTCGGCTCCGTTTCCCGAGTCACAGATTTGAGAAACATTTCTGGCTCTTTGGCAGATTTATGAGGTCTTTGTCTCAATACTCACTATTTCTCTCTTGGGTGAGATATTGGGCTCTTTGGACAATCTGGAGTGAGCATAATTTGGCATACTTGGGTCGGCAGATTCACAAGTCATATGAATCTTTCCGAGCCTCATTGCGGCAATCCTTATATGATGCCTGCCATGAGGGTGATATGGATGCTTCTTGCATAGAGCTTTTCTTTTTATGTTTCTGATCTTTGGGATACTCTCCATTTCGGGGACCTCCCATCATGTAAATATACTGCACTGGATATTACTAATAATAAAAAAAGTGTGTGTCTGTGTGTGTTTGTGAGAGAGAGAGAGAGAGAGAGAGAGAGAGAGAGAATCAAATTAGGTTAAATATCATAAACAAAGGAAACACTAATGCTAACACAAGAAACAAAGATAAACCCATGCACATATAAGAAAGCAAATGAAACACCAACACACAACACAAGGAACAATTATTATCATTGTTTTTTAATTAATTAATTATTTTAATCCGAAAATTATAATAGATAATAAATAAGAGAGTGGGGGAAAATCAAAACTAAAAAGGCATAAATGACCTCCAAAAATAGAACAAACCATCAGAAAAATAAAAATGTTATGCACACACATTAAATGCTGGAAAAAAGAAGTCTCCTTACCACATCACGACTTGCAAGAGTTGCATACATAGCAATGTACCCTGAGGTGACAAACAACAACAGATCTTTATGAAAATGGCAGACAACTTGAGAGAAATACATGATACACTAACGTTAGTCCAGGTGTTGTTGTGAGGCTGAAATTTCTAATCAATAAGACTTCTAAACTCAAAATGGACCCAACAAATATATAACGTCTGGCTTACCACTGTATCTACCCATAAGTTTGACAAGACCAATCCCATTTTGCACACTTTCAGCTTCTACATGTGCAGCATTTATTGCTCTTTGAGCCTCCTCAACAGCTGTATCGAAACCAAATGACCTGTCAATCACCTGCCATGAGCCAAGCATTGATTCATGATTAACAAAAGTCTCCCAAACCATCCGAATAGGCTGCTGTGAAAATCCTTGTTACATTGACATAAAAATCCTATTTGATGTAGGTAAAGGCCGTAAGAAAGCTTCAAAATCTTATTGATGTGATGTACTCGATGAGATCTGAAATAAAGGGCTGAGAAACTCCAGCTAAGGAATTGTACTTACATCAATATCATTGTCAATGGTTTTTGGAATGCCTGCAACGGCCACTTTTAAACCACGTCTTCTCACTTCCTGTTAATTCATGGAGCATGAGCAAGGATTAATAGGTCAAAAGAATAAAATTCATGATGCGGACTGCTCTCTGTCAAAAACTTTATTTTTACTATCATTTCAAAAGCATTACAAGGATGTGAGTCAGACAATCAATGAACACACATGTATGCTATGGGAAGAGAATTGAAACATACAACAAAGAGGTAAGTGGAATATTAAAAGCACATTCATGATGAGAGTCGAGACCAAGTATACGAAGTACTAAAAAGGCTAGCTGTCTAATTTTTCCCATTGGGCACAAAACTCAGCAAGGAAATAAATTATTTGGAAACAATACAAGTCAGATATCCAACTACACTCTATCCTGATTAGGGACAATTAAGCAGACATACTAAATATGTTGGTATGCGCCCATAGGCTTTCCACCTGTATGCATCAGCCATGCAAACTGAGTGCAACTTCTGATATACGATTAAAAAACCCAGTAAAATCATGGAATTAACTACTTTCTACATAACTAAACTCTACACAACTCAGTAAAACTATGGGAAAAACTACATTCCACATGACTACATTCTGCAAAAATCAGGTAAAACAGCATGCCCTGCTTTTGAATTGATATTCAATTATAGATTCACTTGGGACTCTATGATCTTCTAAATCTGTCGAATTGCTCTCAGAGCATGTGTCATGCAATGGACACGAGCACCCCTCCAAGTACTAATTCATGTCTCACATTAACCCTTTCATACTTTCCTGTACCACTCAAGGCACAACAGTATACTGCGCTTAGGCTACAAATAGCTGAACTAAACATTAATACCCGGCTACCTGTTGTGTATCAACTCTGATAGGGTTCACAACTTGTTCAACTACTTGCCTGGACGTAAAGATGTTCCCTAACCCTAGCTCACTCATTCATGAACAATTCTTGGTTAGCAAAAAATGCAACAAGCCATTAAAATGCCTATCTACACATACAAATGTTTAATGGCCCAACCTTTCAAGGATGATATTTCATAACATTGGTGAAAAAAAAAAAGAGATCTGTATATTACAGGGACTTACCTCATAAATAAGGGCAGCTCCTTTCTGAGTGCCTTCGCCCCCCACAATGTAAACCTGTAGCAGAAATAGAACCATCGCATAACAAAATAGGGAACTCCCACAGGACATACTACAATATGTGGAAATTGCTACACTTGAAAAGAGAGCATTCTACTTTGATATTCTTCCTTTTCACCAAAGACCAGGGGATGAAACAGGCCCACATTACCTGATTAATGCCACGATCCTCAATGCTGTTAACAATCTTGGAAGTTTGATGACCCCCACGTGATGTGCCAAGCACACTACCTCCACGTTTGTGGATATCATTAACATTTTTTGGATTCAATGGTCTTGTATTCCGTGCATAAAATCCCCTGTATCCACCCTACATGAGTACCACACTTTACTTTCAGGAACAGCATGCAGGAACATATAAGTTGCAGGAGCTGGAATTAAATTAGGTTGTTTGCATTTGCTGAGATTCAAAAGCCAACAGATAGGAAAAAATTCTCATCTTTTACACAGTTGACCAAGTGAAATTATATGCAAGCTTAGGCTCTCCTTAATGCACTTGTACACATGCACCCCTATTATTTAAATGTAGAATTAGGCAACAACATACATTGTTGCTCGCTCCCAATTTGCCTTGCGTGCTGATCATTCTGCAAGTTTAAGGCTTCAAACCATGCAACCTCTGCTAGTATGATTATTCTGCAAGCTCAACTCTCAACATCATGCAACCTTCCTTGAGCCTTGAGGTTGGTGATTCCTATCTCACACTTCCATATTCTCGTTTTCACATCATAATCTCTCCTTATTTTCCAGTGTTTATATTTTTGCATTGTATTCCTTTGTTCAAGCTCTCAATTCTGATCATGCATCCAACCTAGTCCGATGTCTCTTAGTCATTCCTTTTTTTCACGCTCGTCTCCTTTCCCTATCAAGCCTCACATTGTAGTCTTGTATTTACAAAAGCACTGTACAAGCATTCCAAACAAATGACAATGGTATTGAGTTGGGCCGTTCATTGTGATCTAGTGGGCTATTGCTGTAGATGAACGTGGTTGTGGTATTTCAATGATAAAAGTGATCAATCAATTGATGTGCATACTTGCTTGTGGGTTGCTGAACGACATTGTTCTCAGTCCTTGGCCTCCAAGACAGGCTAGTAGTAGGATGCATTGTCATCCTTACCCACACTCGCAAGCAAGTGCCAAGTGAGTTCAATCTTGAGGGAGCCATACAGACGAAGCTGGTTTTGCAATGGAGGAGGAAAATAAGCTAATAACAAGACGAGGCTTACATATAGTCCTTTGCCACATCTCATTTTTGGTGCGCTTACTAAGTTGACACCTCGTGTCAATGCCACTACCTATCTAGAAAGAGTGGAGTTATAAGGGGCAAGAAGGGAAATACAGCAATGGAAGGGAAGGTGGAGAGAATAGAGAGGGCGATGGAGGAAGACAATAGAGAGAGAAGAAAGAGAGATGTTGAAGCTGAAAGGGAAAAGCGAAGAGCTCAAATTAATTAGAAGGGATCAGATGTTAAATCATAATGGTCACTGTCTGTGCCTCCCTTCCTCTTGCAAATGCTGGCACGCCTGCCAGAGTTGAGTAGGCGATTCCAGAATTGGTGAAACCAGATATGAGAGTCTTACTTAATGCACCTTTTATCAATCTAGAATTTAGGACTACACTTTTACCCTTCACAAGGGCAAGTGTCCTGGCTCATGAGGGTCCACCCATCTCACACTTATGCTAGTATTTGGACAGACACTATACACACTCTGATGGTGAGCATGCAGGGGTCTTCACGAGGCATCTTTCAAGGCAGCAGATGCTGCTCATGAATATGCCAAGAGGTGAGGGTGTTCCTCCACAAATGCTCAGGCTACCATGATTCATCCTCTTCTAGTAGGCATTTCCATTTGATGAGGTGCTCTATGTAAACCCTGTTTCAAAGGATCACATTTCTGAAGCCCATGATCATCTTCGAGATATGGAGGATCATGGATGTGGGCGCTCCTCATCCAAAGGTAGAAGCTCACAAAAGACTTACGATGTACACTGACTTTCAATAAGTGTGGGCATTTTGCATGTTCTTTTTGGCCAATTCCAAAAGCGGCTACATCTTTTCCAAATAGTCCCAAGCTTGCTGATTTTTCACGGCCATATGAGCCATCATTGAAAGCATTCCTTCAACTGGTCTCTGAATGCTCAATGCTCCTGTAACAAAACTCTGCAAATCCAAGCCATTTATCCCAAGAATTTTAAGTATCATGGCAAACTTGCCTCAAGTACTCCTCCACCCATTTGCACTGGTCTCTAAATGCTCAATGCTCCTGTAACAAAACTCTGCAAATCCAAGCCATTTATCCCAAGAATTTTGAGTATCATATTTGTTCACCCTCTTAGACTGACCATTTGTCTTTTGCTATATATTTATGGTTTAAACCATATCAATAAACTGCAAGTTATGCTAGGATGCCAGATAGTGCATCTTAGTGGGAATGGAATAGCCTATCTAACAAGCAATCAGATCAATCATTCAGTGGACAGAGGTCAAAAGCATTGGAAAAAATCTCCCAATTTTCCAACAAGCCCCAGGTATTCACTAGCTTGAGACTATTTGTAGATATTTTCCAGAAGAGTGCCACATATTGCCAAGTCTAGACCACGTTGATTTGACCCCATAGGAAAGAGTTGTGCAAACAAGAAAAGTTTGGTTTTGTTTCCCACATTTGCTTATCCTTACAACCAACATCTGTGAAGAGAAGAAAGGTTTGTTGTTGTTTCTCTCACTGAATAAGACGGATCTTAGAAGAAAGAAAATTAAAGTTTTGCATCCTTGGTTAGGTCATTTTGATAATGTAAGCCGAAGGTCAAGTCAAAGGACCATTCGATGAAAAGCAATTGCACAATAAGCCTTGCAGCTGAACGAAATTAATACTTGCAAGTATAGAGAAGTGTGGGAAATGTTATGGACAAGGGTCCTGGAACACTCTCTTAATAACTGTGCCCGTCCTAGATATTGAGTGCAAAAGGGAATGCTGAAAGAAAGAAAGAAAGAAAGAAATAGAAAAATTATATTAATGTCTATGGGAAACCAACAAGTCTATGGGAGGGACATCAAAAAAATCAGCTAATACATCTGTTCAGGGAGAGCACCAGGAAGCTCCCAAGGAGTGCATAAAGAGTCTCCGAGTTAATTTGTAGTCTAAAATAGTAAGTCAATAGACAGCACACATCAGTTTAAGACTCAGGATATATTTTTTTGATTTAAATTCCTTGATGAGGGCCACGCCCTCCTGATATACTGCCTATTTGCTCGGACCTTGGCCAACTCACTTGCCTTTTGACTCAGTTGTGCTCGAGTGAGCTCCTCTGCTATCCATACTTTTGTCCCTTTCAGTTTATTTGGGCTGGCGAAGGGCTCTTATATGGACAATCATATGTGTACTCTTCCCAGAGACAACGCGGTGTATTCTCTACAGATATTCTTATCTCAGACATCAGCCTTGGGTGTGGATGCCTGCTTTAGTGGCCTCAATCTCAACCTTTAGTTGTATCTGGTTTTTCTGTAGTCTCAAGAGTTGATGATCCGTCTTTCTTTCTTTCTTGCAGAAGAGATGTCTAAAAGATGGCAAAGGCATGACTCTTAGAAAACAGAGGTGGAGGTTGCTTGCTACAGCCAACGCTCCCCACAATGGAAGGTAAGCAAAGATGTATGCCTATGTATCACACAGTCCTAAATTTCAAATCCAACTTCTTTTCTTAGTGTGTACTAGTATAGAGAGAGATGTGCAGACAGTTGAACAATGCTAAAGAATGCTAAAGAGAGAGTACATCATCGGCTTTGTCTTCGTCACCTCTTAGCCATGTAATACTTGGTGTGCGGACTTAATTGTGCAAAGGTCTCAGAAAACGAGTCTTGCATGTTGTACCAGCCAACGCAGACCCCTGATCCTGATTTAAGTGCATTATCACGCCTGGCTTCATGCTCCTTAATCTCCTTGTTGACCTTTGTATCCTACAATAACCTCTGTCTTTATGGAATGAACTTCTGCATTAATCATATACTTGACTGTAGAAACCAACTGAGGGGTAGGGGGAGTTGTCTTGCATGTTTGTATTACCTCATCTATCACTGCTTGCTTCCCAGGCCGTTCCAGATCTTGGAAACGTGATTCCATTGCTACCATAACTTGAGCTTTGCTGTAACTGAACAATCTGCTCTGGGTATCCGGTACTGAGTTGATTTTGCCTCTGATATGTCTTCACTCATGGAGTAGGGATGCGCCCAACAATTGCAGGATAAGAGATTCTATTCACTGGAGTCGAGGCAGGGGGTTCGTGACATTCAGCATCTTTTAGGAGCTCAATTTTGGCCATGATATCTAACTACACCCCCAGCTGGAGCTAACCCGTAGAGAAAGAGAAACAGATGTGGACATCATGGTTCTACTAACTACTGTATGTTGGGGCCTGGCAAGCACCAATTACACCCTGTACGACTGTTGTCTTCCTCATTGAACAGGGCATGTCTGAGTTGCCATTGAAGGGCTGTACTGAAGCTACGAGACTGCCCATGGCAGAGGCTATGCTGTAGAGGCTATGGCTGAGCTGTCCCCATGAGAGACAGGATTCTGAGAGGCTATGCTGTGACTCCTGCTGCGGGATACTGAGAGCTATTGCTCAGGCTGAGATCGCAATGCTGGAAGTGCTGCATTATCTACTGCTAGGGGTGGAGGTTCTTCTGTGGGTCTGATGGGGTTGCTGATGGCCTGGGGAATGCCGCTGGAGGTGGAGGTGAAGCCACCACTGGAGATTCTATAGAATGAGGAGAGGGATACTTTATACCTCTCCAGTCCCCCTGGAACTGGCTGACTGGACCTGACAGTCTAAGTCTCTGAACAAGCCGAACTGGTCCAGCCTACTGTCATAGCAGACTGTTCCTGCTGACCTTCTGACATGGCAGACTGAACTTGACTGGCCATGTGTCCTGTACCTGCTCCTGCCTGCAGGCTACCGTACAGTCTGTATGGCTGCTGTACGGAATACTGTACTGCTGCTGCTGACTGTGCAGCAGGTCTAAGTTTCTGTTCTGCTATCTTGCTGCTGCTGTCGGCTGCAGAGCTGCCAGCAAGGGAGCCATGCCATGGGCTGCAGATGCACAGGACAGGTAAAAAAGGTTTACGACATTGTGGGATGGAGTTTGTAGAGGTTGCAATTTAATATGAAATAGTATTTGGTATAGTGGGTGGAAAACCTTGGAAGATTTTCTACGCTTCAAGGAAAATGAGGATGTGAGTGATGTAGGCTGTAGGGAACTAAGTAAAGTTAACAATAAGCGCGCACAGCTTTGACTTCAAAACTTTCCATCAATCGCAATGTCTTGCCTATGTAAGGCCGGAAAATTTTCATGGGGGTCTAGAAAAACTACCATGCTGTGTATGATTACATAGCTTTGTGAGCTTGAACTTTGCTGAGCTCAAATCCTAGCCTTGCTTACGATCCTGAGTTACGGGGCCCTCCTCAAATACAGAAGCAATCAGCAGTTGCATTTTTATGAAACTTCAGGCTGAGGAATGCACCAATCTTTTCCTAACATTCAGGCAACCATGATGTTCAAAGACTTGCCAAAGGGTAAGTAATCCATTAATGAGAGCCTGATTAACAGCGAAAAAGAAAGAGAAATGGGAAACAAATTGATTGCAGCATGTTAATCCAATAAGCCAATTTACCTCCATACCAATGATGTCTCGAACTCCATATTGATTCCACAGACCACAAACTACCTCACGTATGACTGTGTTCAGGCCAGGACACAATCCACCACAGGTAACAATGCATGCACGTACTTCCTCTGGCTTAAAGTAGACCTGTGACAAGCAAGCAAACACCATTTTAACATCACCAGCAGGTGCATGATATCGGATTTGACTTCAATTCCTGTTTAGAAGGGGCTTACCATAGAATTCCAGAGACCAAGGACCTTCGATATAAGTAGTTAAACAAGATAAGATGGCGTAGTTTTAAACATACTTTTTCCCGCGGGCCAGAGCGTCGAAAGTGGATCCCATCTCCAGGGTTAGACAGTTTCACGACCACCTAAGGATCACAAAAGGAGTTCCAAAACGTTATAATGATATCATTGCCCCCACTCAGTCAAGTTACATCAATCAGAAGCCTACACAGTTAACAACATAACACAACAAAAAGTAGTCTCCCCTGCAATAGCGTGTACCAACGTAAACTTTACCATACTATATACATCATGGGCACCCAAAATTATGGGCGCCGACATAAGCATTCATGTGTATATACAGACACTGAATTACCAGCAGTTTGTCATGATGAGGTCTAGCACTACAAACCCCTAGCCTGATTGTTCGTCACAGACCTTTTATACTTCCCTACGTGATGATTTGTGCAATCAAATAATTATTTGCTCTTATCAGTGTTCGGCCTGAGGTCGCTTTGGATTACACAGCTGAGATTTGAGGTAAGGTTTTCTGCTTGTGTACAGTTTTTCCGCTTGACAGAAAGGTCTAGCCCCCCCAAAGAACACAATTGATATGCTGAAACTTACATTTCTGGAAACAACATCTTCAGGGTCAACAAAGTACTGCCTGCCACAAAGTATTACACATAATCAGCAAAACATTTCAAAGACTCATTTAACAATGACAAGGTCAAGTGGAAAAAGTTTCACCTCATTGTTGAGAAAGCTGAATTATAATTGAGAGGACTTGGATATGCCTGCACAAAAACACCTGTTACTATTATGATTACGATAGACCTCATGCTGCAGTAATAGAGCTAAAAATTAACTATTACTCGAACTAAGATTCAGTTGGGAGCTCGAGCCATAACATGAATAGAGGTGCCAAGAAATCCTTGATCAAGCAATAAGGACTAACTAACCTGTGCAACGCTTGATCTAGAAGTAAGGACGATACATATGCACGTTCGATTCATAATGAGATTACCCAAGTTAAACGTCAAACGCAAGCTTCAACGCGATTGAGCGTCAAATAACTACGCGTGACCTGCAACAAGAAGATCAAGTTTGCCGTCCTATGTAGCCAATAAATGAAGCTATATACGTCTTTCAATACGTCTATATATCAGGCTGTGAAGGTCGAATTTCTCAACTTGCAAATGTAAAACTTTATAGAGATTGCATGGGATGCAAGATCGAAGAGCAGAACTATCAGTGGCTGACTAGGAATCGAATCACAGTTATTGAGCTGTGTGATCTTTTCTTTTAGTAGATTTAGTCCAAAAACAGAGAGCATCGCTACACACCGGAGAATCGGGAAGCCAGTCCGTTATGTGAGGCACGTCTTCAAGCACTGCCCCACCGAGGCCGATCGTCGATTTGCACTCCATAAGTATTTTGAGATGGCCATCAGGGCAATCCTTTTGGGTTTTGGACAGGAAGTGTTTTCTGAAAGTCCTGTTCAGATCCTGCGGTCGTAACCAGACGCTCTTGAGGTTGCTGCTCAAAGGCTTTGTCACATTCCTCCTATTGAAGGAAGAATAGACTGCATCCTCGTACTTTTCACCAGCGAAGATGTGCTGGGCCAACGGTGGAGAGGGTGAAGATGGGCAATGCAATTGCAGAGAAGCCATGGAAGGGATTGGCAGAGAAGCTGCTGAGGCCAAGAATTTGGGTTGTGGGCAATGATGGGAGGGAGAGTTGGACAAGGAGTGTATGGCAGGGTAGGAGGATCTGAAGGGGAATCGATCGGGAGGGATGGTTGATATGGGGAAGAGGAGGGAGAAAGATGTGTTGGGCGATGGAATTGGGCAGCAGGAGGGTGTTGGGCGATAGGGAAGGGAGGACTTTGGGGAGGAAAGGAAGGACTTTGGGGAGGGAAAGGGAGGAGTTTTGGGAGGCTTTGGGGGGAATGGAAGGGCAGGGGAGGATTCTGTGGGGGAATGGCCTGCAGGGGAGGATTCTGTGGGGGAATGGCCTAAGGGACGGTCTTTGGAGGGGAATGGCGATGAGTAGAAGAAGGAAGCAGATGTCTGTGATGGTGAAAGACCAGTCTTTGTCGTTGGCCAATGGGCGCTCCCAAAATGGGCGCATGCCCGTTGACGTGGCACGCGCCGCACAGCACACGCCTTGTGCCACTCCCCGCAGGGGCGCTCGCTGACGTGGCAAGACAGATTCCCAGCCACGTCATCCCTTGGTAGCCATGACGTGGCAAGAGCACTTCATCAGTTGGCTCCGTGGCGATTCTCCAAATTTAGCGGGCCCCCGCTTTCTGAACCCAAATTTGGGCGGCGGCGCCGAAGTCAGGCGCGTCCCGACCTGCCGCTTCTCAAGAATCACTGATAAAATACAGTTCTCATGGAGATTTTTTTGGGGGTTGTGCCACCTGCCCCTGCTCACGTTTCCTACAAACCGGGAGCCCTGCCGGGACATCAGGCTTTCCCTCGTCTCTTGCATGGAATATCCCTCGCCTTAATCCTTCCTTTGTCGCCTCCTCGCCAACTAGGGCCTGACGACATTCCCACGACCCTCAACTTTACGATGGACACTTTCAAGCCTGCGCAGTCGGCTTTGACGTGAGAACACCAAGACTACAATGTTTGTGGCCGACTACGACGTTTAGGGAGCCAAACTTCGACTTTGGTAGTTTTGTATTGGGCGAAAATGGTGGCTCGCTATAATCGCTCTTATTTGCACCCAAGTTTGTGATGTTAATGCTCCCTCCGATGTTCCAAGTTGAAACGATGGAAATAGCAAAAAAAGGGTGTGAGTAAAGACCAGACTCATCCACTCCGATAGGTGGGAATGTCGTCTACTATAGGACGCCCTCTAAGGGGGCGGGCACATGATGGAGGGAAATGTCTCAGAAATGCTCATTCCCTCCCAAGTGGTAGTGAGTGGGAAAGTCCTCTCTCATAGCCAAGCATGTGTTAAACATTGAGCATGTTTTTCAGCCCCACTAATGGTCTATGGAAAGTGCTCTTGAACGTATGTTGCAGAAGGTGGAAATCACCATTTTAGGCTCCTCTGAATGCTATAAGTTGCCATTCTTTTTATGCTCTAAGGAAAGGACTCTTGCTAGCCTTTGCACTTAGTTAAATTGGGTGAATTTCAAGGCTGTCAATATAGTTGTACCATTAACATGGCAAAATAGAAGATAGGACCTCCATTCTTCTTGCTTCAATGGAGCAAATGGATGTCTATTATTGTGATGGTCACTTGGATTCAGTCAATTAGATTTTGCATGGCCTCTATTTTTCTTGCTTCAATGGAGCAAATGGATGTCTATGATTCTGATGATCACTTAGGTTGAAGTTTGTTTTTATCAATTACAATTATCAAAGGCTTGAAGACCCATTAATAGAGACGGGTTACATCACTCGTCTTCGATAGGTTAGAGACTTGCTCCGCTAAGTCTCAAGGTGGGATCTTAAAATGTCAATAAACAAAAATTCAAGTTTCATATAACCCAATTTACTCAACAAATGAAATTCAATTTATAAGGGGAGCTCTATGTAGATCTATTGTATTCTTTTGAATTTGTTGTCTTTGCTCTATACTCAACAAACACAATTCAACTTATTAGGGGAGCTCTCTCATAGCATACATACACGTGAGCTTGTATGCACATATGTGATACACAAATGTATATATATGTGCATATACACACATATATACATTTGTGTGATCTTAAAATGTCATATATACATTAAGTCTCAAGGTGGGATCTTAAAATGTCAATAAACAAAAATTCAAGTTTCATATAACCCAATTTACTCAATGAATGAAATTCAATTTATTAGGGGAGCTCTATGTAGATCTATTGTATTCTTTTGAATTTGTTGTCTTTGCTCTATACTCAACAAACACAATTCAACTTATTAGGGGAGCTCTCTCATAGCATACATACACGTGAGCTTGTATGCACATATGTGATACACAAATGTATATATATGTGCATATACACACATATATACATATGCATACAGCAAGTGCTCCCCCTCCCCCCAAACACACACACACACACACATATATATTCGATTCACCTTGCATACTTGGATTGGCTTTTGAAAATTTGGCAAAGTCTTAACCCATGGCTTTGAGACTTTCCATCTCCTCCTTCCATTCCATTAACCTTATATCTCCTCCTTCCTCCCAAAGTTGAACTTCCATCTCCTCCATTCTATTGATCTTCCGTCTCCTTTTCCTGTCTCTTGTCTTTCCACCTCCTCCCCACTCAAAGATTGACTCTTGTCTTTCCACCTCCTCCCCTCTCCAAGCCTCCATCCAAGAGTTGTGACATGCGGCAAGCTCTTCTCCTCCAAGCTGCCACGTGTCCTCTCTTCTTTTCTCATGTCTATGGTTAATAGGTTAAAGATGTTGTGGCAAGAAAAAATCTCGATTTATACAATATGACTACCTTTTCAAAGCTTCTAGGGAGCCTTGCCCTTCAAATTTAAGAGCTTAGCAATGCTTTGAGAGACTATAGGGACGGTTTTCCTTCATATTTAGGAGCTACCATCTTAGGCCTACAAAGTGTGGGCTCTAGGTTTTGGTGTATCCTACTCTTTCATAAACAATAAGAAATATGAGTAACCTATGGAAAAAAAGTTATATTAGCAAAGCAGTTTCTTATTTAAAAAGAAACACCCTTATATTAGTTTGTTTTACTACACAAGAAAGGCTCATTTTTTGGACTCCATGAAACCCCCCCACTTCTTCTCACATCAAAAACTCATATTATATTGCACAACCCCCCACTCTTTGCCTCTCACATTAGAAAATCCTATTCCACTACACACCTTTACTGAATTTAAAACCACGCTTTATTGTATGCAAGGTCTCCCATAACTGCATAATTATATTTTATTGCACTTATTACATCTCATGTGCCCCACCTTGCTTCATCCCACGTTAATCCTCTTTATGGTTAGGACCACACATAGAGAGGATCCACATTCTCTATTCTTTCCACTTAGACATTGTCACAAGCGTCATGCAACATCTCACTCATGATTCCTTCTAGAATGAAAAAATAGGGTATCATTTTTTTCGTCCCCCGTCTAGCTTTGACATTTATTAAGCATGGCATCTTTTTCCTTAACCCACCTAACTTTGATGTATATTAAACATGGGATCATTTTCCTTATCCTAACCTAACTTTGACGTTTATTCAATATGGCATCGTTTTCCTTATCCCCCACCTAACTTTGACATTGATTAAACATGGTATTATTTTCCTTATCCCCACTTCACTATGTGTTATGTGCATCTGATTACCTCATTTTGAAATTTCTATATACAATGCATGCGTTAATGGAATTGTCCTCTTGGGGTATAAGCTTTTGTACTAGTGGTCACCCATGAATCCTTGAAAGAGACTTGAACTACGTCAAAGTACTTTAAATGGAGTATAGCACAAATTTTGCCAATTTTAATATTAAAAACCTTAAGCACAAAGTGAAGCCTCATCATAAAGCATTATACTTCAAGGATATATATTATTGGAGCTCAAACAAGGCTCCAACACATAAAATTTCCCAGAGCGCTTCCAACATCATACAAACTAGCATTTTTTTTTTGCTTGTATTTCTAAACTTGAAGCAGTTTTAGTTACTTCATAAACTTGAAGCTTGTAGATTCATTTTCATTTACATTATTAACCTCAAGTGCATATATTCTCTTATCAAATTCTAACATGGGACAAATATTATTTCTTTTTGCCTCTTATTCCTAAATCTTAAGTGTATCCATCCCATTCTTTTGCATACAAAAACTTCAAGCGCACGATTTTTTCAAAAGCTATTCCATCATGCAATAAGCTAATGTTGTTTTTACTCAGTTCCTAAATTCAACCAACACATAAGTTCTTTTAAATATACATGTTCAACCTCAAGTACATAGATTTTCTTATAATGATTCTATCATGACATAAACTAACAACAATAATATACATGTTAAGCCTCAAGTACATTGATTTTCTTACAACGATTCTATCATTGCATAAACTAATAATTCATTCAATAATAAGATAAGAAGAACCCATCATCAACACTATGTTCATAGAATGATTTGACATGTCCATTTCCTTTGCAACACTTTATTGCAAGAACTTGACCTTTTTTAAATTTAATGTTTAATAGGTGATATAAAAGACGATTCCATTTTAAAGAGCTCCTCAAAAGTCTCAATAATTGTATACTCCAAATATTGGACCTTCGCTTAGAAATTCAGCATAGGTCGGCTCATAAAAAGCACACATGAGAATCAAATGGAAAATAATTCTATAAAAAAGGTAGCATTTATGTTATGTACACATATATTTAGTTGTTTAGACCTTGATACATGGGAGGACTAGACTTTTAAGTACTTATATCATTCTACATGTAAGTATAATATCATGAATCTCAAATTACTATGCATGGACCATTTGGAATCTCCTCATTTCAAACATACTCATGATGGTGTCATAAGAATCTTATAGGACTCCTAGCCTCACAACTAAACCATTAGTTGCCACTAGGCATTTACCCACACAAGGGTAATGACCCAAAACAATCAAAATTGCACTACATCTTTCTTCTACAACCAAATTGTTAGAAAAGAGAGAAGCAACCCAAAAGCTCGTGAGCTCCAATATATAAACACAACTCAAAGAACAAGTGGATCCTATCTTTCAAGAGATGGACTTGAGTTTGGTGCTCTCACCCAAGCACCAAGGGGACCTGATTACTAAATGGAAGAGGAAGATGGAGGGGATGTGAGAAAGGAAAAAGGCTCCAAGAGAGAGGTGGATCTCAATTGGTAGATGGTAGAGGTGGATCTCAATTTGTAGAGGTAGATGGTAGTTGTTTAGACCTTGATACATGGGAGGACTAGACTTTTAAGTACTTATATCATTCTACATGTAAGTATAATATCATGAATCTCAAATTACTATGCATGGACCATTTGGAATCTCCTCATTTCAAACATACTCATGATGGTGTCATAAGAATCTTATAGGACTCCTAGCCTCACAACTAAACCATTATGTTGCCACTAGGCATTTACCCACACAAGGGTAATGACCCAAAACAATCAAAATTGCACTACATCTTTCTTCTACAACCAAATTGTTAGAAAAGAGAGAAGCAACCCAAAAGCTCGTGAGCTCCAATATATAAACACAACTCAAAGAACAAGTGGATCCTATCTTTCAAGAGATGGACTTGAGTTTGGTGCTCTCACCCAAGCACCAAGGGGACCTGATTAAGCTAAATGGAAGAGGAAGATGGAGGGGATGTGAGAAAGGAAAAAGGCTCCAAGAGAGAGGTGGATCTCAATTGGTAGATGGTAGAGGTGGATCTCAATTTATAGAGGTGGATGAGAGATAAGGGGAGAGGTGTAGGGGGAGGATATGTGGTCATGGAGGAAAGAAGACGGAGAAGAAAGAATTGTCAAGAGAGAGGAGAAGCTAAGATCTCAAGAGGGAGGAGAGATAGAAGGGATCAGGGCTAATGTGAGGCTTGATAGGAATGAATCAAAGAGACATTTCCTTTGTAAGATTTAGAGGTCCATTTCATATGCTACGTGGAGGATAAGGGTGGGTTCACACATGTACATGGCTGCCAATTCATGCTTATTTGTCCTTACCTTAGATTAAAATATATATCACCTAACAAGCATCTCTCTTAGCTTAATATAGTTTAGCCATACAAACCATGCTTACATTTAATATTCTCATCATTCTTTAGGACTAGGATTATATGGATTAATTGACTCCCCATTATCCTAAGGTCTATGTACACACTCCCACACTCAATTTATAATATTTAGAGATTATGTGATAAGGATTTTTTTAGTGTTGACAACTTTCCCCTTTTGGAACCAAGTGAAGTCATTAACTTGGAGTCAAAATCGTTTATGACAAGATGTAAATAGTAGGAATTGTAGACCCATTTCAACTTCTTCCCACCAAGATAGAGTAAAGTCATAGCTCCTTGATTTAAAGTCTTTCAAACCTCAACCTTTCCATTGTAGTATAATTTTTTTACCAAAGTCCTTGACTCCACAAGCATCCAAAAGCAAAATCAAATCACTTTGCACATGCCTTACTCTCTATTTGAGTACTATTACACCCCTCCTCAAGCCACAATTGGTCATGGGGGCAACAAGTGTGGGTAGATGCCTATGAGGGATAGATGCCCCTCCTCTAAAGTTGTCGTAATGTGCAAGGTCAACCACTATCACTTTTTTGCTCATGTATGTCCTCTTTGCGCACCTCTCTACCATTAAAGACATGACCTTCTCTATATTTACTTAGTCCTACCATTGCCATTTGTTAAAATGCATGCATGGACTATGCTGCTCTTGATTTGAGAATCTATAGATAGGTGCTATGCTATAGCTAGCTAGTTCTTGCTACTTATGCACATGCCCACCTTTGGCATTGTTTGTGGTTTTGGTGTTGTTACTCTTTAGCACCACAAACTTGTTCTCTACTATATGTCTACAATGGGATCCTCATCTGTATGTCTACAATGGGATCCTCTACTGTATGTCTACAATGGGATCCTCATCATCAACATGAACAATGTAGCATGCTATAAACATGCGAATGAGTCCCATGCTTTGATACCATATCATAACTTGAGTGGCCACCAATGTGGTGGTGCCATGTGTGTGCCCAAACCACATCTGTCTAGTATCAAGACTGCAAACTCCTTAAAAACAAAATTGATTTAATAGCCCGTCAAGGTCTCACCTTGTCCTTACATGGCCTTCTTCCTTAGTTACATATTTGTATATGGGACAATGTCCCTTTGCACATGCCCACATTATGCCCTTGTGTCTTGCAATCTATTTGAGTGCTTTGATAAAGGTGAGGGCATCTTTTAGTGCCAAAAATAAAAATGAAATCATGATAATAGCTAGCCCCAAAAATTGCTTAAGTGTGTTGAGATTTAAGGAGAGAGCAAAGTAATAAGGACTTCGATCTTTTTTAATTAGTGTTATTACTAATAGAGATTATAAGTCCAATCACTTGCCCCAGATGTGACGGCAATTTGAGGTTTTCTTGGATTGAGGCATGTTGAGGATCGACCTTAACATCAGGTGCATGTCTAAATAGTGCACTAACCTATAGAGGGCTAAAAGTTCAAAGGCATTAGAAATCCTAACACTAACCCCAACCCTAATAGGTATTGAATGCTTTCATTATTTTTATCAATCTAGTGCATAGTTAGTCACTGTGTATGTGCTCCCTAGTTGCTCCTTCTCCACTCTCTTCTTTTCTCCCTTCAACTTTCTTATTGTAAATAGAGAATATATCCTTTTTTTGTGCATCTATTAGTGTATTCATGCTTATATGGGTATGAAAAAGAGAGAGAATGTGTTTGTGTATTAGAAATTCCCATGTTGGCATGTACTATGGGAGAGTGAATGTTGCAGGAGTGTGTGTGAATTTAGGAAAAGTAAAGAATACTCAAAGGAATTCAAGTTTGCAATCTGTTTTGCGAGTTTCATTTTACTATTTTTTTGGTAAGTGTGAGAGATAGAAATAGAAACCAATGATATATAGGGCTAATAGTTGCAAGATTTAAATGCATGATCAAAGACAAATCAAAATAATGCCAACTATTTGAAAAAAATAGTAAAAGAAAATAGGTTATTCAGAATTGTAGACTCGATACCAAGTTTGGATGCAAGCAGAGCATAAGTTAAAACCCCTCTCAAAAATATGGTATGCAAAATTTAGATGATTGATACAACTAGAAAACAACAAATATGGTATTAAAAAAATGGACATCTAATCTTTAAAAGATTGACACAACTCAAAAATAAAACATAGGCAATCAGTACTCCAAGACTTAAATTTTTTCAATTTAAAGTATGTGAAGCATGTTGCTTTGGGAAAAATGTGCAATGGCCAACTTTAGCAAAAGCACAATAGAACAAAAGGTATTCTTGATTTGATATGAATGATGTATCATGCTATGCACAAATTAGAAGCATTAGTGGTGCATTATTTTAGGTGGCTTTTATTGATAACTAAAATAGATACTTTTGCGTAAATCTCATCTAAGTTGTAGTTAAAAAATAGACATAGAAAAATCAAGATCCCATGATGAGATCAAGCAATTGCACATATGTCTTCAACACACACAAATTTTCCCTAAGAACATGGAATCAAGAGGCAATTTACTTGTGTAGATACTCCTTAAAAAGCTACAATACCAAAAAGAAGAATAGATTCTTGCAAGAAAATACTAAATGAACATCTTTTGCTAACACAATATTGGGCATAAGCAACTAATATAGCAAGCTATTGCGATCTAATGGAATAAAAGCTAAAGTTGACAAAAGATGAAGAAATTCCAACTATGAATGAAAAGTGCTATGAACAACTTGTATTTTTGCTATACTTGACAATCATCACATGACCATATATATGTTTTTCTAAAGTGAAAAGAGTAGTGAGGTAGATTACTTTGCTAACACAATATTGGGCATAAGCAACTAATATAGCAAGCTATTGCGATCTAATGGAATAAAAGCTAAAGTTGACAAAAGATGAAGAAATTCCAACTATGAATGAAAAGTGCTATGAACAACTTGTATTTTTGCTATACTTGACAATCATCACATGACCATATATATGTTTTTCTAAAGTGAAAAGAGTAGTGAGGTAGATTACTATGCAAAGGAAGTCACATTTTGTGATAGTGACTATGTGGAAGATCATAATACTAAGAAGTTGAACCCATGTATATGTATTTTTCCTTGGATAAAGAGAAATTTTAAGGATTTTAAAATAGAAAAATATTTATTTTCATCCATAGAAGTAAAATATAGAGTGCTCACAACATGAGCATGTGAAACAATATAGTCAAAAGACAAGTGTAAAAAATAGATTGTTTTAATGAGACAAAAACAATATATCAGGATATTAATCAGTTCAAGCTTCTATCAACAATCCAATATATCACTTATTGAAAAAGCTTTTTGATGAGAGAGAATTTTATAACAGAAATAGTAATACCTGGTAACATAATCATGCAACATTTGGTTAGACTACTACTTGGTGACATCACATTGCAACATTGTGACAACAACGATATAGAAATCTTTATTAGAGGAGATTTAAGGGGAGTGGTGATGGATAATAATGGTCAATTCTTCTTCAAACCCATAATCATCATCTTGAGGGAAGGCTTGCTTCATAATGTTGACCTTGAGGGAAAGTGTTGAGCATTAATCTCAACATCTTGTGCTTGTATAAAATAGTGCACTAATGTGTAGAGGTTTGAGCATCAATATCAACATCCTGTGCATGTTTAAATAGTGCACTAATATAAAGAGTTCTAAAAAGGAAAAGGGATTGGAAACATTTAACCGTAACCCTAATGAGTGTTATATATATTCATTCTTTTCAACCAATCCTATGTAAAACTAGTCATTTGTGTTGTGTTCTCTAGTTTTTCCAGCTTTCATCCTCCTCCTCTCTCTTCTCCACTTTTGCTTTTTGGTAAGGAAATGTCTAGCATCATTCATCTAATCAACCACATCTTTTAATTTTCTAGGGATGGTTGACTTAGTTGCTGTAGATGTTCCTTGTATAATATGATGATCACTTGGAGTGGTATCTTGCTCTTTTGGAATCTCTCTCGTATTATATTCAATATTTCTCTTAGATTCTTTGTTTACTTCGAGAATTGATAAGAAGGAGCTAAGATCCAAGACACCTACCTTTTGTTCATAGACTAACTTATTGTTGTTTATGTTGGATGGTGGCAAGTATCAAGTCCTTGCTTTGGCTAAATATCCTATTCAATTGTAATTTATTTTTTCCAATTGCAAAATTGACATTTTACTTTGATGTCATCTTAAGAATTTATTTACAAACACTTATAATTTTGGGAAATTCACCTTGCATTTATGAACCATCTTCATTTATTTTCTAACAGTGATTTGGTAGGACTTCACACACACACACACACACACACACAATAATTTTGATTAGTAAATGGATCTCACACACACACACACACACTTATTTTTACATACACACACACACACAATAATTTTGATTAGTAAATGTATCTCACACACACATACACTTACTTTTACACACACACACACACACACACACACACACACACACACACACACACACACATGTATACTTTCCCAAGTATGAATTATTCTTTTATGTACCCCTCGTGAAATGAGACCCTTTACACTCTCTTTTTAACCACCCCACACACCAAGCCTACTAATCATCCCAAACCTCCTCTAATCCCTTCTCAACCCATGCACTCATTCACTCCTTACTCCACTTGTAACTAAAACTTTTTTTAGTTATCTAAGAATCCATATGGTTGTTTATATTCCTAGGTAAAGCGATAACAAGCCAGGGAAAGTAGGCATTACTTGTCTAGCTAAATGTAATTATGACGGTCTAACACTTAGTTTGTTTGGATGATGGTAGGTAAGTGGGGCCCGACCTCAGAACCTGGACTGCCTAAGGATTCGACATGTTTTTTCAATATTATGTTTATCAAACTCAATATTGTTTAAAATTATTAATTTTGGTCGTAATTTTTGCAAACTCTAATTGTTGCATTTTTCAACTTAGATGTCTCAAACATTTTTCCTTATATGTTTCCATTTTTTGACTTTTTATCTAGTTGATGGAATTCATTGTCTGGCTCAATTATTGATGGGACTTTTTAATCTAAACACAAACTTTGATTCCCAACTGGCCTTTGGTCGAGGCTAGTGCCATACAGTTAATTCGCATCCATTGGATGTCTCAAACATTTTTTCCTTAGTGGTTTCCCTTTTTTAACTTTTTATCTGATTGATGGAATTAATTGTATGGCTCAATTATTGATGGGACTTTTAATCTAAACACACACACACACACACACACACACACATCTGAGTGTTGGATTAGTATTCTTCACCTTTATGTTGTCTCTACCAAAGAACTGTGTTTGTGGTTTGTTGTCCATATGTAAGCATGAGACGTGGGCATAGACCAAGAAGTCTTATTGAGCATGGCAACTCTGATTAGCTTTTATGGGCTTGAAATGTATGCCCTAGCAATGGTACCACCTTTTTATCACCCAAGATTCATTATGCTAATGGATATTCCTAGCTTTGCATGTGTTTTCCTCTAGGAGCATGGTTATGTCATGTATGTGAGGTTAGCACAAGAAAAATGAATAAGCCTCTATTATTTGGCCTCATCGTATCTTGAAGAGTATTGGTTGCCATATATTGTGTGGCCAGTGTGTTCCCTGGTCTATGTTATGATGGAGCTTTTGAGCAAACACTGGGTTGAGCCCTCTGCCATAGAACACTGCCTAGCTGCTGACATTAGCACTTGGGGGAGCATCTACCCCACACTAGCACATGTATAGTGTCACTTGGAGGCCCCCGCAAGGGACTGCTATGTCAATCTGACCAAACTTGTCAAACAAAGGCATGGCCATTGGCATGGTTGGAGAGGTGGCTATCATTTGGAAAGTATGGTGTGAACTATGATTGTTGACTAGCATTCTTCGAAATGCGACCAGTTTGCTCTAATGCTGAGGTTCATCTTTCGATTGAGATACTAGAGTTGAACCTTTATGAGATACTACTTTCTATTACTCTTGTTTTGGTTTTGATATGTGTATAAGGTTAGTGTATGGAGATGTTACTGGTCATTATTTGAATGATCTTAATGCTTGTTCATTTTACTTGATTTCTAAGTTCAAAATAGTCATGCATGTTTTGACTTTTATGATGTAACTTGGCCATGGGTTTATATCGTAAAAGAACTAACCTTGGTTTAGCATTTGTTATGACAATACTCACACTATGGTGTTAAAGCGATAAGTAGATCCTGGAAAGGAATAAAAGAAGTAATGTCCACTATGTGGATAGGTCCTAAACCTTGAAATTGGCACTTAAAATTTATACTTTGAAGGGAATACACTGTTAGCTAAATGACAAATTGATAATGCAGTTGGCAACTTGGGTGCATAGTCCTTATGAAGACCTCCCTAAAGTAAGAGATTTTAAGGTTCAAAGCCTCGAGTGAGTCCTCACAACATTAGATTGCCCAAAAGGGCTCTACTTTGCATATCATATCAATGATGCCTAGTCCTCCCTCTACTTGGAAAAGATCACTATCTACCAAGTGTACCCTAGCTCTAGTGTTCCTCTTGCCACTTTATTCTACCCACAAGAAATTGCATACCAAGTGCCTAATTTGCCCCATACATCCCCTGTGAAAACACAAGCACGAGGTATGTACCAAGCCATGGCCAATAGGACCTAGTTGGCCACTACGACCCACCATGCTAAGGAGTGTTTGATTGAGCTCCAATGCAAGAGCTTTCATCACACACTCTATAGCATAGGAGTGATCTATTGCTTCACTGAAATATCAATGCCTACCTAGCAGCCCAAGTATCTCACTTTTTGAGTTCATGGGATTCAATGGAAGCCAATCCATGGTATCCTGATCCTCCTCAATCAATGTAAGGAAGCCAACTAGTTTTGTCCAATTGATCTTGATTATTGGTCCCATATTCCTTGCAATATGTCTCAAGGGAACCATGGACTCCCTCAAGACTCATTATAGTGCCATGCACAAAAAGGGCCATGCCATTTGCAAACTTTAAGTCTAGAAGCTCATCCTCTTAGCAAATTAGTAGTAGGCACATCTCAATAGACAAGCATTTGAGATCTTAGCAAGTAGCCTAGAACTTCTTCCATGAATAGAAAAGGGAAGGGTGTAGCCCTAAGATAAGCACTCCCCATGTATATGGCCACAACACCTCAAATCTAGCACCTCAAGAAGCCCATCGTCAAATCAAGTGCTTTGAGAAGCCCATTCTCATAGCACTACTTGACCTTGTACTTCCTAGTCTTTGTAGCTAGGTAGATTTAGTACACCTTGTGAGCATTTTGCCCTCATTGTAAGATTTGAATAAAATCTTTAAAGGGGAGGGGATGGTGATATTTCTTTGTCACCTCATTGATCTAGGTTGTAATTAATGCACACCCGTCATTTCCACTTCTTTTGTGTGTGACAATGAGTGGGACATGCACTTAGAATTGTACCTCCACCTCAAGGGTCTCACATTAATTGGCATCAAAGCATCCAAACTTCTAGGCCATAGGTTTGTCATCTTCCACAACTAGGTTTCCATGACCTACTTCAATGACCTGGTGGATTACCTCATAGGAAGTGGCAAAGAGCTCAAGAAATACCTCAAGCATCTTTATGTATTCTTGTCTTTCTTTTGGAGTCAATTTTGACCTTACCATCTCATTCTTGAAATTGGGGAGTGGCAAATCCACCATGTCATAGACAAATTCCAAAGGAGTGAAATTCCTCCACTCCTATGGATATAATTTATCTCACTTCTTGAATCTGTTGTGGCACTCTCAATGTTTATGAAATCATCAAATTCATAGGTTACTCCTTATTGGAGCTTCCCTTGCCTTAGTTCATATTGGAATATTCACCCAAGCATGTTTTAAAGTCATACCCTAGTCCCCTAATAGCTATGGCATTGATTTTCTAAGCTAGAGTAAGCCTAACGTAATTCCGAGAGGCTTCATACCCTAGTCCCTTAGTCATACCCTAGTCCCCTAATAGCTATGGCATTGATTTTCTAAGCTAGAGTAATTCTGAGAGGCTTCATCAATGTCAAGCATATAAAATCTAGTTTCATAGTTATGCCACGTATAGTTATTGGCACATCTTCAACCACTTATATTTGAGTAGTTGTGCCATTTATAGTTAGCACATGTTCAACCAATTTTGAAAATCTAGGAGTAGCTATGCCAATTGTAGTTAGTAACTTCAATTATCGTGCATTTGCAATTTTGAGAGTAGTAGTATGAGAATGAATAAAGAAGCACAATTGAGAGAATCCATAAAGAACTGTAAGAATGAAGAAGAGCATTATAGTGCCTTTACATGGAGATGCATATGGTTGTCTCTCTATGAGTGATAGGGCTCCATTAAAATTATCAATTGTAGCCCGTAATCTAGTGAGACACAAGCATGGCAGCCAAGGATATGATTAATATGATTTTAGGGAGAATAGATAACCAAAGGTTACTCTAAGTGTAGCATATGATGAGAAGGTGAATAATTAGAAAAAGAGGGTCCAAAGATATTCAAAAGGATTGAGCCTCTATGAAGCTACAATCTACATTGGCCAATTTATCCATACGAGTAATTTTTGCAATTAAGATGATCGAGTTATTGCTCCCATAGATGGTGATGATGGTTAATGGCAAGCAATCAAAGGCGTGGTGTTCCATTTACACCATGGGAGAAATAATATCAGAAGCACCTCAATTTTTGTCTTAGCTACCCTACTCTAGTCTTGAGTGTAATATTAATTATTGAAACAAGCCATGCAAATGGGGTGAGATGATAATGTATGTTAAAATATGGTATGAAATATCAATTGTAAAATATTAAGGCACATGTGGCTATGGATCAAAGTCACAACAAGATAAAATTTACGATGAACTGGGATCATTTGTAATGGCATCAACTCTCCCTATAGGTATGCCTTGGGTGATTTTTATTGTCTTTTCTTGATATGTCCTTTGATTTATAAGATCCTTGATAATTGCATTCACATCTAGGAGCATCACAAACTTGGAGATGTTTGTGTCTCCATGTTCTATAATCTTATGTATTTTTGTAAGAACTTCCAATAAACATAGTACCCATCAGTGCATTCACCTCTCATTCAGCTTTACCAATCTTCTTCATGTATAGTGTGTGATACCTCTTGATTTAGGTTGGCCACTTGCAAGAGTAGTTATGTAGCTCGATCATCCATCTTCACATCTTTAATATTAACACTTGTCCCAATCACAATAAAGTAGTAAACTCATTGATTTTTTTAGATATATGGAATAACACTTGTGCTTGAAGTGGTAGATTTGCTATAGTATCTAGCGATAATACCCACTTCTTGATCATCCTTATCCAAATAGGTTTGTGTTTACACAAAGAGTTCCTGCTTAGACATAGATCCCTCTAATATTAAAGAGCATGCAGTTTTCACATCCTATAGCTTGAAGCATTTTTACTCTACAATTGGAAGTACGCCTCAAAAGGATGAGTTTGGGCTTCTTCAATTCTACCTCTTATCTTTTGCCACATACCTTGACTCAACTACTGCATCTCCAAAAACTCTATATTGTTAATGGACCTTCCATCAATGTCAATGCTATCCGCATCTTCAATACTCTTGATTTGTGTCTCTACCACAGTTGAAGCATCTATTCTTTCTTGTAACAAGGCATTCTTGGAGATCAACTCTGCATTTTCTTAAGTCACATCCATCAACTACTTGTGGACTCCTATTTGCATCTCCTCGAGCCATTTCTATACATTGGCAACCATGAAGGTCCTTTTCTCCGATTGACCCTACAATTTATGGGATTTATCTTCAACCACCTATTTTTTCCAGTCCATTTGCTCTGGCCGAGTTTCTTTCTTAAGTACTTTGGCTTCCACCCTTATCTTTTCTTTCTCAAACAAGAGCTTCTAATTTTCTAGTTGTACCTTTGTGAATTTAGAATGAGCATGTTTTTAAAAAAAATCATGTCCCAGGTGTATTGCTATCTTGAGTTATTTTGTTGAAGCTGGCTCTTCCAATGCCCCTTCCAAAGTTTTCTTTGCAATTTGCTACTGAATATTAAATTTCATTATTATCAACAGGGTCTAATTAGCTATATCAAAAGGAATTTCTCGTCCTTGTTTAATTTATGGCATTTCACTCAGTTGAATAGGTATCTTTCCTAGTTCCTTGATGAGTGAAGGGATTTCAATAATTTATATAGTAGAAGGGACCACTTTGACATGCATAGAGGTTCTAGGCACATGTATTTGGTTTGTCCTAGGGACCACCTTGACATGCATAGAGGTTCCAAGCACCCGCATCTTCTTATCACCTTGGTGTTTTCTAAAATTCCATCTAACACCCTTGGATTCTCCAACCATTTGTATTTGATTATAGCCATTAAACCATCAAGGAAATTGTACACCTCATGGCCCACAATGGGATCCAAGAGTGTATCACCAAAATGGAAGTGGGAATAGGTTGGTTATGGTCATAGTGTCTAGCTTCCAATAAGCCACACAAATATGAAGCTTCCCCTTCTTTTTTGGCATGACCACACTCCAAAGAGCCATGTGACTTTTTCAAGTGGGTAGATGAACCCCACTCTTAGGAGATTATTAATCTCTTGCTTCACCTGCTTCACAAGGTTTGGATTCATTTTGTATCTTTGTTGAACTACAAGAACTACATCTTTCTATGAATTAATTTGGGATCCACTCGCTTATCCATATATTCCCAAGCAAAGATGTTGCAATAGTCTTTTAGAAAGCAATCAAATCATCCTAAAGCTGACCTTCCACATCGACACTATCTTCACTATTTTTGGATTATCTTTTGTGCCAAGGTTCAGCTCCTCAAAGTCATCTTCTTTTACCCAAGAGGTTCTGTACATTTTCTCTTTGTATGCTGCTTCAGCCTTGGTGATGATGTCCTCACCCCTATTTTGTTGGTGAGATATCTCAGTATCTAGTTCTACTTTTAGATCCGGTGTATTTACCCCCACTTGCCTTTATTCTTATACAAGGCTAGGTATCAATATGACACATCCACCACTAGAATTGGGTCTTCTTGTGAGTACTGCTAAAAAATATGACTGACATCAAAATAAAAGATTGGCACAATGGATGGGTTTTTGTCCACTATTGCTCTTCATCAGCATCCAATTCAATTCCCATGTTGATGCCCTGGATGATTAGTGGCCATATTGAATTTTCTAGAAGTACCTTAGAGATTAGTTCAAGATTCAGTTTCTTTTTCCCACTATGAATAGTAATTTTTGAGGCACACTAGTCTTGTTTCACTCTAGTTGCAGGAGAGTCTACAATGACCTCATGAAGGCGGCTATGATAGGTTGAAGGCTAGTGACTCAATCCTTTTGAGTGGAAGACCTGCCTACTCAGATTTTGGAGTGGAGAACAACATCACAGTAAAGTTTCAAAATTTTAAAGGCACAGATAAAAGACCCCTATAGTCACTTGTAGAGTTTCTTTCGTGTCTGTCATATCAATTGTGCAACAAAAGATGAAGAGTATATGGACTATTTTCCATGTACCTTAATAAAAAATTCTCAGAGGTGGTTCAATTAGTTCCCAATTGGGTACTTCCCCGATTGTTATGCAATGTTCGAAGCATTCCTGTGAAAGTTGAATGAAGGAAATGTTTGGGCAAAGCTTAGTGAGCCGAAGCAGAACAAGGGAGAGTTTATCCAAGACTTTATGCTTATGATGCAAGCCCTCATCAATCAATTGACCAAATGACAAGTGTATGCAAGCTTGGTTAATCACTGGTTGTACCTAGGTAGATTTGCGTAAGCCGGAGATAGCCAATATGACTAGAGTCTATGAGGAACTGGTTGAATAAGGTAAAGAAGAAAGATGTTGACAGTGACACCGAGGGGCTACCAACAAATAAAGTCCAAACTTAAAATTGAGGTAAAGAAGGCCTTAAAAGAATTGGGCATTTGAGGTAAGCCAGGTAACAATGAGAAATGCTGTAACAAGTGTTCTAGAGGTGGACATGTGGAAGAGGAATGCAAGACTAAGTATTGCAATACCTGCACCAAGTTTGGACATGATGAATTAGATTGTCGGTTCAATTGTAAAAATTGTCAAGTGTTAGCAAACCAAGTGGCGATTGATGCTCGATCACCAAGCAGCAAACCACCACATCTCAAGCAAAAGGAAAAACATAAGAATGGTAAGGAGAAGACCGATCCATCTAAGATCAAGTGCTTATGCTATGGAGAGAATCATTTGCATTCTGACTATCCAATATGGGATGAACATTTAAAGTTCCTTAAGAATAACATGGAAAGGAAAGAAATGGATCCAAAATGCTGAGCAATTATAGACGAGAGCTACCAAATATAGTTGATGCCCAAGTGGTCACTCAATCAAAAGCATCAGTGGTGGCAACCACTAAAGACACATACGCTTCGAGTAAAGACATCAATTGGAAGGCTCAAAAGGAGTTGGCAGTAGCCAAAATTGCAAGGGAGTTGAAGGGAAAAGCTCCAGTAGTAGAAATGCCCAAGAAGATTCAACATTCTATCATTGAGAGACTAGAATCCTAAAAATCTATGGCAAATGGAACAAAACCGATTACTTCACAAGAATCCAGCATAGAGCTAGAAGAGGCAAGCATGGGAAACAGTTAAGGATATGCAAGTCAGTTTGACATTTGCTGAGTTAATGCGAATAGCTCCATATTGTCATGATTTCTTTGCTCAATAGATTAAGGAATCATCCGAGCAACTAAAAGAATCCTTAGCCACTATTCCTGTGATTTTGATACTCTGGTAGATGACAAGGAAGTTCTAGTGATCACCCATCAACATTAAGAAACAAACCATACCAAGAGTAATAGTGGATGGGGGTTCAGGAGTGAACATCATCTCTAAAGAAATTGCTCAGAGACTAAAGTTCAAGTCATATAAGCCATCACCCTTCTGTGTGCGCATGGCAGATCAATGACCAGTTGAACCCAAAGGTATGTTGTAGGATGTGGTCATTTCTATGGGTAGCATCTATTATACAGTTAGTTTCATTGTGATTCCTATTACCATTGTGTTTCATGTTGCAGTTGCCAGGCCCGTTGATGCTGAGTGATTGTTGTTGTGTTGCTATCATTGAAGCTGAGCATATTGTAGATATCTAATCAACAATGTTTGAGTACGTCGTCTGTGCATCTAAGCATGTAGCGAGTATCAGCCCATCACTTGTCAAGTTTGCTGCATTTTTTTAGTTGTTTGGCAGATATGGCTCAGAACAATCCCAATGAGGTTTTTGGTGTCCTCACATAGGAGGATAAGTCGGATGGCACCAACTACTCCTTATGGAGTTTTCTGGTTTACAACATCTTAGTTGGCAAACATTTATGGGATTATGTCAGCGGAAATGAGACAAGGCCAAAAGCTATTGTTGCACCTCAAACTCCTCCTCAACAAGGTGGAGGAAGGGGTAGAGGTCAAATTTCCAAGGTTCAGAGAGAGATTCCAGAGTTTAGAAGAGGTTCAAGGGTTAGAAGGAGGATCCAAGGTTCAGGGTAGAGTACATGGTGGAGAAATCATCTCCCTCATAGATCATGGAGGTCAAGGGTTGAGGAACTAAGGGTTTAGGGGGAGCATAGGAGTGGGAGAGCAAGAAGGTGTAAGAGCATGGGGGGGAAGGAGAAGGGAGGAGAGAAAGGAGGAGGAGGGAGGAGGAGAGTGGAGGAGGAGAAGGGAGGAGGAGGAGGAGGGAGGAGGGAGGAGGAGGAGGGAGGAGTTGCAAGTTGCATGTAGAACAACTCGCATGTTGCAAGTTGCATGTAGGAGTTGCATGTAGAACTTGCATGTTGCAAGTTGCATGTAGGAGTTGCATGTAGAACATGCATGTAGGAGTTGCATGTAGGACTTGCATGTAGAACATGCATGTAGGAGTTGCAAGTCAAACTTGCATGTTGAGGATTCCTAAGAGAGATTATTATTCCTAGCCTTATGCAAGTACAAAGCAGAGCTTCACCGCCTCTACTCTACACACATTCTGTACTACCTAAGTCCATGTTGGCAGCATAGAGACAACATACTCCCGGATCCATTTTATTACCTATCCTTGAGTTATGGCTTATTGTGATCACGTAGCTGGGATGCCATGCATGAAATCCAATGGTTGTGGAACTTGTGTCATGCCAGTCGATCCTGCTGTAAAGCCTTGGCACCATACAATTTTTGCTCTATTTCTAGGTAGCCTGTATCCACCATTTGTTCAAATAGAGATATGTGGCGTGCTTTTAAGCAGATGACTCTTTGATAGAGTCAGGTTGTAATTTGAGCATCGATCCATTCACTGGGATTGAAACTAAGTGGAGGAAAATGGCGGTCAATGTGGCTAGGGACCTCCAGAATGTATTCCAATGTTTTGTAGAAGATAGCACTTTAGTGAAGGAAGCGGTCAATGTTGCCATGCATTATTTGCTCATGCTATTGAAGTGCTCAGATCAATGTGCCTTGGATATTCCATTCTACACTAGAGTATGGTTCGATCATTGGCCAATTAATGGTGCGATTCACCCAAAGTGTGTATGTTGGCTTCCCATCTTTGATGTCGTGGAACTGCATAGAACTTGGGATGGGTTCTGAGACATGGAGGTTCATGTAGGTACTCTTTCAAGAAGATTACATCAAAGAGTTTGGGACGGCACCAATCAGGTTAGGGATCCAACTTGCTTACCCAATCTTCACTAATTTGACACTGACGAAGGTTGGTAGGGAAGTTGTCTAGGGTCTATCCAGCTCGAGTTTTCATATAAGGATATTTGCTCCAAAATTCCTTGATGGGGTTACTGGAAAGTGGTATCACATAAAAATCATACCCATCATTGGAATTTGTCATGGGAGTGCGAATTGGATTATCTATCCTGATATTCAAAATAAAATACTGGGTCATTTTCTACTAATGGTAGCACAAGTAGTGTCGGAGGTGATGATGGGGCAAGGAGAGAATCTGGGGACATGGGGGAGAAATATGGAAGAGTGTTAGTTGTGGAAGCGGGATCAGAGGGGAGGGGGGGAAGAACCCGGGCAAATGGTTTGAGTCCATCTTACAATTTGACCCCCTGTTAGTATTTTGCTCATAACTTTCTGCTTGATAGTCTGATTTTGATGAAATTTATATCAGCACAAAGCTCTCTTTATGGCACATGTTTGTATGTGATCAGATTTTGAATCAAATATTGCTATAAAAAGTTATGAGTCTCTGTGTCTGACAGTCTATTTTCATGACAGTTTTACCCCCGTCTAGTAAACTATCCATAACTTTTTGGCCGCTTCTCTGTTTCTTATGAAACATATATCAACGCGAAGCTCTCTTTAAGGCACATGTCTTTAGGTACTTAGATCTTGAATCAAATACTGCTGCAAAATGTTATGAGTCTCAATGTCTGACAACCTGTTTTCATGATAATTTTTATCCCCTTTCAGTAAACTGTCCATATCTCTTCAACCGTCTGTCTGTTTTCAATGAAACTTATATCAGCACGAAGCCATATTAAGTGCATCTCTTTGTGTGCTTGATCTCTGATATCATGTCTCTACTGAAAGTTATAGGCCTTTGTATCTAATGATAGTTTGTAGAGTGTTTTGAGCTAAGTGTAAAGGTGTCTATGAAGGAGGTGCAATGTTTCCTCGGAATCTACCCATCCAACCCAATCAGCCCCTTCAAACTCCTCGATATATATTAGTTCATGTCATTTTGAGCCACAAGATCTTCTTTCAACAATGTATCGCTCTTCTCTTTGGTGCAGACCGGCTTGCTGAGATTATGGCCTCTGCTGATCCTTTCCTTCTCCCTATGCTTGATTACAACATCACTTGGGATGTTACCATCTTCATTCTCATATGAGGGAGGAAAGTATGGTGTGGTATCTTGGCATAAAAGCTTCTTTCTAATGTCCCATTCTCAATGATAAATATCTTTGTCAGTCAGTTCGAAAGCAACAGGAAGTGAAGAGGTGCGTGAAGTTTATTATGCCCAACTTCATGTCACATCTTTTGGTGGAGACGTCGGGTACGTTTGGTATTGGATCCATCCCACCTTACTAAACGGTCTCGGGTGTACTTGATTGCATGTTATGCCTAGTATAGGCATGTGTTTCTGATGAGATAAAGAAACTGCCTAGAAGAACTCCGTTAGAAGAGATTGTAGCCCGTTTAAGAGAACTTGAAGATTGTGAGGTGATGCTCAAGCTATTCGCACAGTCACCATGATCATATCCTTTATGTTTGCACTGTTGAATATGTTGGTGAATCGACAATGCCGGCAGTAGGCACAATGATAGATTGGGGATTGTTCCATGCACTGGCAGCTTGGTGTGAAGAAGAGTTGAGTCTTTGGGTAGTTTTCGACTATAACAGTGGAGTGGTGATTCTTAATGCTTTCAACTTCTTTTGCTATGCAAATGATGAAGAGTATAATATCTTGAAGCTTTTATGTGCACTTCCTATTGTGAGAAGGGTGATTCTAGAATGCATGTATACACAATGTTTTCATGGTGCTGGTTGGTCACTTATTTTTGAAGATTTTGTTGAGGATCACATTGTGGAGGGTTTTCAACAAGTGGTTATTCATAATAAGTTGGTCTTGGTATACTAAGGCTCTGTGGGATCTTGTTCGGATCTTGTTTGGGATATTATTTGGATCTTGGTGTTTCCTTTTTGTGTTTCATCATGGTGAAGATTCTAGTGTTTCGAGGGACCCAAGGGGAAGACCTGGAGTCTTATCTTCGGGATTTTGTTCAAGGATGCCGGCTTTTTGGATGGTCCATGAAGGATCGGGCGGAGATTTTGCCTGATTTTCTTGAAGGTGTAGCCTTGAGTTAGCATGAGACCTTGCCAGACTCTACCAAGGAGGAATGGGACCAAGTGGTTGTAGCAATGAAGCAGAGATTTGGGGCAGTGGAGTCACCAAATGCTTTGATATTGCAGTTGGACTGGTTCTATCAAGGAGAGGGTGAGTTGGTCTCTGTGTTGGCAATCCGATATGAAACTTTATGGACAAAGTATGAAAGGGCAGCTTTGCGAGCTATGGCATCAACATCATTGGCCCCTCAAAGTCTCTCAGGGATGGAGCACTTAAAGATGAGCAAATTTGTTATGGCTTTGGGGCCTCGTCTTCGCTCAAAAGTAATGAGTAAAGATCCAACAACATACGTGGAGGCACTTCGCATTACGACCAAGAAAGAAGCTTCTCTAAAGATCGAATCCTCTTTTGTGTCTTCAACAGCTTCAACTTCTAAGGTGGAGGTAATGGGCACTCCTCAGGTACCAAAGTCCTCTGAGTTAGATCATAATATCTCCCAATTGATGGCAGAGTTTGCTGATTTGAAATTGCATTTGGTTAATGCACGACAACCTAGAGCACCAAAGAGTGAAGATAAGCCTCGAGATATAGGAGTGGGGTCAATTGCTATGAATGTAATGAAAAAGGTCACTATCACTCCGAGTGTCCTAGATTGGGAAAGAAAGAAGAAAAACAAGTATCCTTGTTAGAAGCTTCTTCAAGGGATGAGGAAAGAGAGGTAATGATGGCTAAACGGGGGCGTGGTAGAGCAAAAGAAGAAGAAGAGAGCAAGGAAGAAGTAGATGAGGAACATCAAGAAGAGGAACACCGTAGTAAGAAAAAGAAGGCATCTAGAAGGAGAATTAGCCAGTCGGACTTTCCTTTAGGACAAGGAATTGGAAGCTATGACTTGTTGTCCGACCTTAAAGAAAAGGAAGCTCGGTTATGAGTCTATGTCTGACAGTCTGTTTTCATGACAGTTTTTACCCCCATCTAGTAAACTGTCCATAACTTTTTGGCCGCTTCTCTGTTTCTTATGAAACATATATCAGCGTGAAGCTATCTTTAAGGCGCATGTCTTTAGTGCTTAGATCTTGAATCAGATACTGCTGTAAAATGTTATGAGTCTCTGTGTCTGACAGTCTATTTTCATGACAGTTTTTACCCCCTTCTAGTAAACTGTCCATATCTCTTCAACCGTCTGTCTGTTTTCAATGAAACTTATATCAGCACGAAGCCCATATTCAGGAGCATCTCTTTGCATGCTTGAATCTCTGATATCATGTCTCTACTGAAAGTTATAGGCCTCTGTGTCTAATGACAGTTGGTAGAGTGTTTTGAGCTAAGTGTAAAGGTGTCTATGAAGGAGGTGCAATGTTTCCTCGGAATCTACCCATCCGGCCCAATCAGCCCCTTCAAACTCCTCGATATATATCAGTTCATGTCATGTTGAGACGGAAGATCTTCTTTCAATAATGTGTCGCTCTTCTCTTTGGCGCAGACCCTTCTCGTTGAGATTATGGCCTCTGCTGGTCCTTTCCTTCTCCCTATGCTTGATTACAACATCACTTGGGATGTTACCATCTTCATTCTCATCTGAGGGAGGAAAGTATGGTGTGGTATCTTGGCATAAAAGCTTCTTTCTAATGTCCCATTCTCAATGATAAATATCTTGGTCAGTCAGTTCGAAAGCAGCAGGAACTGAAGAGGTGCGTGAAGTTTATTACCCCCAACTTCATGTCACAGTACACCACCATTGTGCATTGTAGTGGGACTTCATTGGTGTTGTCTTCCATCACGTCATTGTTGTGCACTAGCAATTGGAGTTCAAGCTCGGAGATGATTATCTTTTGGGATTGCATCTCATCCATTTTTTCTTTATATTTATGGTAGATGGATGTATATGCCTTCTTAAGCTTTCTCATTTGCAAGGTGACCTATGCTTGTTGAGGAATGACTTCAGTGGTATTGGACCATTGGTCCAAGACTTGTGCTTGTGAAGTGCTGGCCTCTTTACCAATAGCAAGTTGGTCCTTTAAGATTCTACAGTGCCTTGAAAGCTCTTCAATGCTGAATGTGCGTATTGCCAAAGACTGTTGCATGTCTTCAAGCTTGTCTTGGCAATCCAAGAGCTCTTCTTCTTTGTGGATTAGAGTGAGTCAAGCTTGTGCCAGTGCCTTCGTATGCTGAGCATGTGTGGAGGTCAAGGAGTCATAGGAGGTCTGTAGGATTACTGTAGCTTGTACTACTGCTGTCAGTTGTATTTGGCTTTGGTGGAGGTTAGAGGTCACATCCCTCACTACCTCATCTTGAGGTTGGAGAGCTTGGTTCATGAGCACTTCTTCTACCTCTTTCTCATCTATTTGAGACCGAAGTGCCCTGGCCTCTCTGACAATTCCCTGGAATTAGCCTTTGATTGTTGCTGCAGTCTGTCTTTCCAATTCTTGTGCATGTTCCTCCTTGGCCAAGCTAGTGAATAGTTTTGACATTTGGAGCATTTGACCAGCTTGATGATGCAGAATGACAGATGGTGATGATGACTAGCAATACTGCTAATACAATTGGTGCCCATGTAGCCATCTTGATGATTCTGTAGTACTTGTTGGGGGTTCTCCAATCTTCATTTTTATCGGGGATGCTTGCATGTTGAAGTAGTAGTGCTTCAGTCGGCTCCTATTTATGGTTGTGTTGAATTGCACTCCATCTAATGTTTCTAGTAGCACAGCTTCGATGGGATTCATTTTTTTGACTCAGTAGGGTCCTAGATACTTGAGTTCTCCCTTGTGTACTTTGGCATTGTATAACAAGACTAGGTCACCTTCCGTGATGTCTTTGGCTTTAAGATTTCTATCAAACCATGCCTTTCTTCTGCATTTTTCTATTGTCATGGCATGGTAGGTGACTAATCTAGTCTCTGTATGCTTCTCCAATTGATAGAGTCTTTCTTTCAAGGATGCATGATCTCCCATGTATTCCTGTACTACTATGCGTAGGCTTGGTATTACAAACTCTAGTGGGACCACAGCTTCAAGGCTGTACACCAATTGAAAAGGTGTATTCCCTGTACTGACCTTGAGTGTGGTTCAGTATGCCCACAAGGCTGCATTTAGTTTCTCTTCCCAATCAGAACGCTGTGGTTCTACTACCTTGGTGAGGATAATGCATAATATTTTGTTGGTGGATTCGGCCTGTCCATTCCCTTAGGGGTAGTAGGGTGTGCTTTTTCTATGGATTACCATAAAGCCAAACAAGAGTTCTTGGATTACCTCATTAACAAAATGTGTGCCTCTATCCGACACAATTTCAATGGGGCATCCGAATCGGGTGATCACATTCTTGTATAAGAATCTTGTTGTGCTTCTAGCATCAGCCTTTTTGACTACTTTAGCTTTAGCCCATTTGGTAAAGTAATCAGTGGCCACAATGATGTAGCATGCATGTGTTGCCTTTGCTCTACTGGATGGATGGGACCCACATAGCCAATCCCCCATTTTTCAAATGGTTTTTGTGCAACAACTATTGTTAGGGGATTAAAGTCTTTGTGTTGGGGTTTAGTGGTCCGTTGGCATACATCACAACCTATGACATATTCATAGGCATCAGCCCAAAGTGTTGGCCACTAGTAGCTTGCAAGGAGGACTTTTCTTGTTGTGGCTTCCCCTTGGAAGTGTTCTCCTACAATGCCTTCATGGACTTCACTTAGGATTGGTATGATCTCATGAGGCATTACACATCTTCTTAAAACCTGGTCCTTGCCTATCTTGTATAGTTGTCGGGCAATGAGTTGATAGGGTGCAGCTTTTAAAATTTGTTTTTTGGCATCCACTGCTTTCATTTCAGGGGGTGGTCTTCCTGTCATTAAGTACCCAATGATATCTCCACACCAATCTGGAACAACATCTATCTGAAATAGTGTGGCATCTGGCAAGTCACCTTCTACTCTAGTGGCTTCTTCTCTCGACGTGACATGAGACATGTGATCGGCAATGTAGTGTTGGGCACCTTTTGTTGGTAAACTGAAAGGAAACCAAGGAAAGCAAAGAGTGAACACAAACTCATAATACTTGCATTATGGAATGAAGAAGAGTGAGGTCCTTAAGTAGGCACCTCATACATGCTCACTGACATCACTGATGACTTCAGAGCTCCACAATCATCTCCTCAATCTACTCCTGGATTCTCTCAATCATCCTATGTGGCTTTCCACCACCTAACTGTGCTTATGGGCACCTAACTGTGCCTCTAGCACTCACACATAGAAACCAAGGTGTGCCTGAGGCATACACCTTGAGATATCCCAACATACCCCCCCTCAAGGGAATGCCTCAGGCTATGTCAAGGATATATCTAGTCTCATAGTTTCTCATGCCATCTCATGGTGGTCAAGGATAAATCTATGGCTAGGATCTCATGCTAGCAAGGGTTCCCATGGGTGTAAGGTAAACAAAAAGGGATACAAAAAGACCTTCCAATGGTTATCTCCCCTGCATGTACATGCACACAATGTCTGCAGGAGGTACCATGGAGCAAAACATACACATGGCCTACATCATAAGGTGACTAGAGGTGTTTACAAAACACAAAAAACACAATAGTTTATTTCATTCATTTTGGAGGACTATCCAAGTTGAGTACCTTGACATAAAAAGAGAGATCTGGAGCATACATAGAGATGATTTAAAATGCATAATCTTCATGGGATGCCTCATCTTGTGGAGGCAAAATATCCATGTCAAGGCAAGGTCTTACCAGATGGGCAGTGTCTAGTGCCTTATAAGATGGTCCTATGATAGAACAAGTGGATCTGAAAATCATATCCTTCAAGAGAACAATTATCTTGTCATCTCCATAGTTGTGTAGAGAAGCATATCTTAGGTATCTGACCTTCATCTTTTTCTTGTACTTGGAGTCAAATAAAAGTGCCATGAGAGGGTAGATCTCTGGCTTTGTAGTTGCTTCCTTTTTGGCAACCATTGTTTTGGCAATCTTCAACAAGGAAGTCAGGTTGGCATTTTCATCCTTTGTAGCATAACAAGACATTGCTTTATGTTTTGGCTTTTTACATATTTTGCATAAGCAAGCCATGAGAGTGTCTAACCCAGGTATTGGGCAGTGTCTTCTCTCTTACAGGGCTTAGAATAACAACTGAAATGCTTCAAAATATAAGCATTTAATATAGCAAAGTCTTGTGACCAAATTTCAATCAATGATGCTTTCACTTACATGCTTCATAGAGGTGGCTAAAATGAATACTTTCCAATCAAAACCAGGTATAGCAATTCAAAGAAAAATTGAAGCCACACTTGTATTGATGTTATTGAAAGTTTCAAAAAACTAGAAATGCTAGAATAGCATCTTATGTAGCATCATCTTCAAAAACTTGTCAAAACTATCAAAACCAAAAGACTGAACTTGGAGGGCTTGTAGCTTACTCTTCAGAGCAAAGGAAAAGGGGGTTTTTAAGGCAAAAGAGAGCTGATATACCACAGAAGGTCCTCTGGAAAGAGAAGGTGCAAAAACGCGTCAGGGTGCCATAGCTTGCCCCTTCAAAGTCGACTGGTTTTTCATTGATTTCTCCTTGAATATGTAGCCATTTCTACTTAAATTTCAACAGCAACTTGCCCTCAATATCATCAAACACCGGCTGAAAGGAATTTGCAGATAGACAGGTACACAGGCAAAATTGCGCAGATTTTCATCGATCAGTGTAAGTGTTGGCATTTCACCTACAGTTGGAATTTCCTAGAAAGCTTACAGTTGGAAGTTTGCCCATATAGAGGAGTTTGTAGCTCAGAGGGTTTGGGCAATGGTGGTTTGTAGGCAGAGAACCAAGCTCTCAAAGATTTTGGGAAGAAGGAGGAAAATGGAGAAGAAGAAGATGAAGGAGAAGATGATGATGTGGCAGAAATGGATCAAGGGGGATCAAATGGCTCTGATACCATGTTGGTAAATTGAAAGGAAAGCAAAGAGTGAACACAAACTCAGAATACTTGCATTATGGAATGAAGAAGAGTGAGGTCCTTAAGTAGGCACCTCATACATGCTCACTAACATCACTGATGACTTCAGAGCTCCACAATCATCTCCTCAATCTGCTCCTAGATTCTCTCAATCATCCTATGTGGCTTTCCACCACCTAACTGTGCTTATGGGCACCTAACTGTGCCTCTAGCACCTTTGCAAACCACTGTTTTGAAGTTGAATTCTTGAAGCAAGAGGAGCCATCTGGATATTCTTCCTATTGTACATAGACGGTTCACAAGATAAAGCAATGCTTGATGGTTGATGTAGAAGAAAAAATCATTTGCCAATAGATAGTGCCAAAATTTCTTAACACTATTTACCATTTCTAGGGCTTCTCTTTTTGTGGTGGTATAGTTGATCTCTGCATCATTGAGTTGTCGAGACTGGCATAGAATGGGTATTCTTTCTTATGTTCACCAGGTTGGCAAATCACACTCCCAATTGAATACGTGGATCCATCAGTATGAACATGAAAATCAATATCCCAATTGGGAGATATAAGGATGGGTGTTGTGCTTAGGTGCCACTTTAAAAGCTCAAAGGCTTGGTCGAACTCTTTCATTCATAAGAATTCCACTAATAATTTGTAAAATGGTTTGGCTATCTTGGCCTACCGCAAGATAAACCTTTATAATAGCCAGCATGTCCCATAAAGACCTGTACACCTTTGGAATTTGTAGGAGGAGGCAATTCCATGATGATTTTGATTTTGTCCATGTTGGTTGCAATCCCATGTTGAGAAATGATGTGTCCCAAAACAACTCCGTGGGTGACCATGAACTGGGATTTTGTTGGATTTAGGGAGATGCTATACTCCCTGCATTTGATTAAAACTACTTCAAGACATTTGAAGTGGCCTTTTTTGTTCGATTGGATGCACAAATCATTCAAGACTTACTTAAAAATGACTTGAAAGCTGTGAACATGACTCTCTGGAATGTGGCCGGGGCATTACAAAGGCCGAATAGCATGACTCTATAGGCAAAAATCCCCCATTTTGTAGCAAACGCTATTTTTGATTGGTTTGCAAGAGTTATTTGCACTTGGTTATAGCCACGGAAGCCATCCAACAAGCTATATATCTCAGAACCTGCCACCTTTTCCAACATTGTTTCTGTTAAGGGTAGGGGATAGTGATCCCTAATTGTGGCGGCATTCACATTTACGCATATTCTTAGCTTCTTGTTGCATTTAGGCTCAATGACAATGGGTGAAACCCAATCAATGTGCTCTATCTCATAGATTAATCTGGCATCTAAGATTCTTTCTAGTTCGTCATCATAAACCATCGTGCCATACTTCAAATTTGTTCGATAAGGTCCACATACCTTACGGTGGGCACCTTCCCTTATAGGTATCATGTGTACTACCACGTCTGGTGAAATTCCTTTCATCTTTTTCTATGACCATGCTAGGGAGTCGCGATATTCCATTAGGAGTGCTTTGAGATTGGTTTTATCTTCCTGTCGAAGTTGTTTCCCAATGAAAACTAATTTTTCTTCCTCCCCTTCAAGGGCGAGGTTTATTGTTCAAGTTTTTTCTGGTCCCTCATAGATTGGAGTCCCTCCAATGCTATTAGTTTCTTAAACTTTAGATTCTCTTACTGGTCTTGGCATTGCTATGGGGACACTGCCACTTGTGTAATTCTTGAAGTAATCTGGCACTTCTCGAAGATCAGCCTCTTATGGTGTTGAACTAGCCTGACATGTTCTATGGGTACTGGGTGGCATAGTATCATTAACCAATTTGTTAGGCTCTTGGTGACTTTCTTTTTCTAAAGTCTCTCGATCGAGCTTTATCCGCACATGTGGCTTATACTTTTGAAACTTCTTACGTTGGGAACTGTGGGGTAACTTTTCCACTGGTAAGGTGTTCCCACGTAAGGGTTCATTTGTTGTGCATACTCCTTCCAGTCCCTGAAGGGACCATTCAAGAGGAGATGGCTCAAATTTTGAGGGAGCACGCTTTGCAAGATGCAATTTGACAATCATTGTTTAGACTCGTTTGAATTCATTGAAGTGTTCAGCCTTGGCTTTTCGGCGATTTCCTCCTTCAGCTTTCTTGCAGGATCTTCTTCCTTATTCAGCTTTGGAGGTTCGACTTTGGGAAGCTCAACCACCATTAGGGCATCCAGAATTGCTCAGTCATTGTCAAAGACTTGATCTTCAATTTGAGCATTCGCAGCCTCAGTTTCAAGGTCCCAAGGAAAATCTGAGTCATTATTGGTATGGGTACCTTCTTCAGGTTCATTATTCCACTCGAGTCAATGATAAAGAATGGCACATCTAGATCGATTGGTTCTTCATGTGTGAGTGGAGGATCTACCTACATGACCCTAGCATCTATCTGTGAGAAGATGTGCTCTAATGAATGGTAGTTTTCAATGGTTGCCAATGTTTGTATCCAATTATTAACATTGCTTTATATATCCCCCACTATGGCATGCTGTTGCTGAGGAGTTGATTTGCTTGAGATCGTCATTGAAGAGGTTTCATTGAATGCTCTAGGCACAATTGGCTTTATTGCTCCTATCCCCACATTCACCCTGACTGCTGTGTTGCGATTTTGGATTGTCAGTCTATTAGTTCCCCAATCGTCCCATCAAGATTTGATAGGATTTCTTGGGGAGATCCAAGATTGTGAATTGAAGGGAAAAGTATACTCCTTTGAATTTTGTTGGCACGCCATTCACTATTCCCAAGGGTTTTGCTCGTGAATCATCGACAGTCTGATACCTATCATCGATGATGTCATAAAATAGTTTCATCTCCTCCCAACTCTTACCTACATTGTCTTCTGACTTTGACTTGAGGAAAGTAGCAATCTCTGGTTGAAGGACTTTGTCACTTTTCATTTCCCAACACCTTTCATCCATGGTTTTGATGCTTGATGCCTTGGA
This sequence comes from Dipteris shenzhenensis, assembly GCF_047967505.1. Taxonomy (NCBI): domain Eukaryota; kingdom Viridiplantae; phylum Streptophyta; class Polypodiopsida; order Gleicheniales; family Dipteridaceae; genus Dipteris; species Dipteris shenzhenensis. The sequence continues at coordinate 29,524,170 of NC_141608.1, read as the reverse complement.
ACCAGATAAAATCACATTTTTCTCTAAGATTTCATGCTGCAAAGTGGGTATCATAGAGTCCTCCATGCCCAACAAATAGCGGAACATTGTTAGTCCTAGTCTTTTAGTGCCCTTTGCTTGATTGATTTCTCCCACTTTACCAAAAGTAGGAATTTGTGTTGTGCTCATCTCTTGGACCGATACTTGACCCTTTTGATTCGGCGAATTTCCCTTTGCATATCTATGTATGATATCCATCCATCCTTGGAAGAGATCATCTGAACATATAATCATACAAACATCTTTTTCAAGACTCTGAGAGAGAGTGTGAGGGTGAGGCAGACTTCGAGATAGTACTTGATGCAGACTTCGAGAGAGAGCATGAGGGTGATGGTGGTGGAGGACTCGGTCTGCATGCAGAGTTTGATTGTGAGGGTGATGGTGATGGCGAACTCGGACTGCATGAGGGTGATCGCGATGGCGGCACTGCAGCTCATGGTAAGCCTACTCCAATAGCTTAGGCCTTTAGGTTTAGGTTTACGCTAGTGACTTAGTCTAGGCTAATTAGTTAAATTAGTTTAGGCTAATTAGTTAAGATTAAACGTTAGTGACTTAGTCTAGGCTAATTAGTTAAATTAGTTTAGGTTTAAACCTAAACTAATTAGTTTAGGCTAATTTAACATTAGTGACTTAGTCTAGGCTAATTAGTTAAGGTTAGTTAGTTTAGGTTTAATTTAGGTTTAGGATAGTTAGTAGGCTAATTAGACAAATTAGTTTAGGTTTAACTGTTAGTGAAGGTTAAACGTTAGTTAAGGTTTAAATGTTAGTTTACGGTTAAACATTAGTTAGTCATATTAAGGTTAAACGTTAGTGCAAGTTTAGGATTAAATGTTAGTTTAGGTTTAAACATTAATTAGTCATATTAACGTTTAAACACATTAGTTAAGGAGTTAGTTAGGAAAATCAAATAAAACATTAGTTAGGGAGTTAGTTAAAATTAATCATTTTTTGCCTAGGATTAGGATAAATTTTAAGGTTTAAACTTTAGCCTAATTGGTCATATTAGTTAATTTAAATCAAACGTTAGTTAGGGAGTTCATTAAAACATTAGTTGGGGAGTTCGTTAAAATGTTAGTTAGGGATTTAGTGAAAGAGTTATCTACTATTTAATATATTTTGTTTATTCCATATATATATTTTATATTCTGTAGGATTTATTTATTAAAACTTAAGTAATATATATTTTTAAAAATATTTTAATTAAACGTATGAATATAAAATAGTTTAATTAATCATGGATATAATATGGAAGAGATTTAAAATATGTTTTCGTATTCTATTAATATTTTATTTAGTAAAACATATTTGGAATAGATAAAAGTATATTTAGAATAGTTTGGACTATGTATCTTAGTACACTTTAATTATTTTGAAAATAAATAAAACGTTAGCTAAGGAATTAAAATAAAACGGTAGATAGGGAATTTAAACAAAACGTTATTTAGGGAGTAGTTAAAATTAATCATTTTTGGTTTAGGTTCTGGATAAATTTTAAGGTTCAAAGTATAAATATAAGTAATTTTATTATGTTTGTACTATGTATTTTAGTACACTTTGATTAAAATATCTTTAGAACACCATAATAAAATTTAAATATATTTTAGTCCACACCACGCATGAGAGTCCAAGACCGGTTTCAAAACCGATCTTAAAGTGTCCCATGATGAGAGATGTAGATCGATTTTAAGATTCATTCTCCACAGGACGTGATGGAAACCATAATCAATTTTAAAATTGATCTCAAACTTTCACCATCCATGACATGCATGAGAGTCCAAGATCGGTTTTAAAACCGATCTTGAAGTTTTCCATGATGGAAACAAAGATCATCCTTAAAATTGATGTTGGTTTCATCCTCCACATGACATGTTGGAGGCCATGATCGGTTTTAAAACCGATCTCAAACTTTCATCCTTCATCTGGCATGAGAGATTAAGATCAGTTTTAAAACTGATCTCAAACTTTAATCCTTCATGCGACGTTGAACTTTTATCCTCCACCATGCATAAGACTCCATGATTGATGTTAACTTTACCATGGTTGAGAGATGAAGATTTGTTATAAAATTGATCTTGGCTTGAACCTTCACATGATATGATGGAGACCATGATCGTGTTTTAAAGCAAACTCAAATTCTCTTCCTCCATTCGGCTTCCGACATGAAGATCAGTTTCAAAATTGATCTTGATCAATTATCCTCCAACTCACCTAAAGTCCAAGATCATTTTTAACAAAAATTTAATCTTTTCCATGAAGAGAGACCATGATCGTTTTAAAACCAATCTAAGCTTCATTCTTCACATGAAATGGTGGAGTTTGAGATTGGTTTTAAAATCGATCCGGACATGAGAGATCAAGATCCAGATCAGTTTTAAAAATTCAACCTCCATTGTGCGTGAGTGACCACGATCTATTTTAAATGTGATCTTCTACTTTAATCCTTAACAGACATTCTGTACCAGATCAGTTTCAAAACCGTTCTTGACAGCTCATCATCCATAGGACAAGAGAGACCAAGATTGGTCTTGGAAATTATCTTAAACTTTCATCCTCGATCGGGCATGAGGGATGAAGATTGGTTTTAAAACCGATCTTGAACTCTTGTCATTTATCGTGCATAAGAGATCAAGATTGGTTTTTAAATCGATCTTAAACTCTCATCCTAAATTGAGAATGGGAGACAAAGATCAATTTTGAAACCACCATTAAACTTCCATCCTTCATGAGGCATGAGAGATTAAGATCGGTTTTTAAACCGATCTTGAACTTTTATCATCCACCATGCATGACAGTCCAAATCAGTTTTAAAACCGATCTTGAACTTTCATCCTCCATCGGGCATGAGAGACAAAGATCTGGCTTTCAAACCAATCTTGTACTTTTGGCTCCCAATTAGCATGTCAACGAGAGAGAGAGAGAGAGAGAGAGAGAGAGAGAGAGAGAGAGAGGTGAATTATATAAGATGATGGTGTTGGACACATGAACATTCTGTACGCACACACTCAGAGAGAGAGAGAGAGAGAGAGAGAGAGATGAACTATATAAGATGATGATGTTGGACACAATGTCATGAACATTCTATAGGCAATATGCTCAACATTGGTGATATGGTGGAACTTAGTATTAGTGGTGGCACTGTTGTTGCACATGGTACAATATTCAACAATGGTGCAGGTGGCTTGTGTCAAGGTGTGCAAATTGGGTCTTCATGTGTATCTGTGTCAATCGATGTTTGTTTTGATGCAGAAATTGAACTTCCTTTTCCAACAATGGATACATGCAAACTTAGAGATGCAGTGGGAAGCACTATTAGGTGGGACAGGAAAGACTTAAAGATCTATGATACAAATAGCATTGCACAGGAGGTCGACGTGCATGAACATAATGTCAGTATGCAACTTAGCAAATTAGATGGATATGATGTACGGGAGACATGGAGAGAGCAAAAAGTTCTTTAATGGGTTAAGGATAAGACACAAACACCTAAAACAGGGGTAGTGTTTCTAGTACAACCATATGAGGTTGTAAACTTCCAAGAGTTAGGTGAAAATGATGTTGGAGTGATAGTGGAAAGTAATATGCCACACTCAGAAAACTTGAGCAATTAAAAGGTTAAAGATTCTATTACAGTGCTAGAGACATGGCCGATAGATCAGATCACATTTGAGGATGGATTATTGTTACAACCCTTAGTCTATGAAAGCTACATGGATTGTGTAACAATTACCTTTGACAATGCCATGATGATGATAGCAAGCTTAGCTTCAACTCATTGTCTTCCTATTGGTTGAATGCATAACAATTACCATTGACAATGTCATGGTGATGATAACAAGCTTAGCTTTACTCTCGTCATTGCTTTAAACAAATGGCATTTATATCTTTACACCAACTATTATATAAATGTGTTGATAATTCAACAAAGCTAACTCTCTTGTATGGCATTGCAATGTTAAATTTGAGGTTTTCAGTGTGCATTGGAATGTTTTTCAAGTTTTCATTGTCAGATACTAAATAATTTAAGGTGAGTTATTGTAGGTGGCTTGTGCAATCATGTTGCAATTGAATAAGATTTTTGAGTTTACACAACAAATACTTCATTCCCAAAGTTAATGAAACATCTCACTTATTTTCTCATTAAAATGACATCAATGAGATAAAGAAAGATCATATGCATCATTCCCAAAATTAATGAAACACTCTAAATTCATCAATGTAAAATAACAAAACCAAAATTAATAGAATTTGACATTCTTAGTCTAAGAAGATGAAACAACTGGTTCCCAAAATTAATGAAACAATGGACACAGCAACAAACCAAAGATCCACAGTGTGACTATCACTATGAAATAAGAGATCCATTGTGGTTGAGCCAAGATGAAGATGGGTTAGAAAGATGAGAAGAGTATGAGGAAGGGATCCAAAAATGGAAGAGTGTAAGGTTCTCTCTCCCAATTTCATTTTCCCAAAATATTGAGATTTTCCCAAAATTACTAATACGGTGTTATTACAGCTAGATGCTGCATTTCAGGTCATTACGTATCTGTACCAAGTTAGGGAGTAGGGGGATTACACATCCGGGCATAGCATGATACCATGGCTAGCACTATCCTCTTCTATGGCACTTGTAGCAGGGGGAGACCAGAGGTGCTGGTATGCATGCACAAAGAGATGATTTGTAGGACTAGGGCTCCACATGGACAGACTACCTCCTTTCCAGTACAACATGGATGCTCCTTTCTCATCCCTCCTATCACACGAGGTCAACCAAGTTATCCATGAGGATCTACTACAGCTACATACATTCCAGACTTGGTTGGGCTCGAATGATGTTCCAGTGAAGCTGGGCTTCTACAAAGATCACTTCTTACATATCACAGTGGAGGGTTTCATTGATCCACTAGGATACATGCAGATTCACCTAGCCCACTTGCTGAGGATCTCTCTTGGGCAGTTCTAAGTCTCTTCACACAAACTTCGTATCGAGAGTGGCAAAGCAGAGTGGTTACCCAGGGAGAGGCGCATATGCACACTGTGACATGCAAGAGGTTGAGACAGAGGAGCATTTCATCTTCAGGTATCCTATTTATTATGAGATCAGAGGGAATTTCTACTGCCTCTTTAGAGATAGTTATGGGGTTTGGCCCGTTTCCTCTCCTAGCTAAGACCACTGATGTTTGGCTGGTTTCATTCATGAGGTGCTCAAACATCGCGATAGGATACTCCAAGCACAGAGATAGGAGCAGACTTCTTCCTTGACTGATACCTCTCAAAGCTCTATGACGGAGTTCTTTCATCCAGATCACATAGACCCCCACGAGGCGAGACCTTGACATGACCATGACCCGGAGCCAATGACCCGACAACTCGGACAAAGGGTTGACTCATAGATCATACTTGGGGACATCCCCTCCTTGTTTAGGGTCGGCAGAGCCCACCGACCGATGGGGTCACAATGGCCCTGGTTAGACATAGAGCTACGACTAGGAGACATACCAGGACTGCACCCTTGGGGGGCTGACAATGCTCTATTGCTGACCTTATGCCTTCACATCCACAGCCTCATCCATCCTAATGTCCTGATGATGATGATGATGATGATGATGATGATGATGATGATGATGGTTATGATGATGTCGATGATGATGCTAAGATTGATATATATAGTCGAGATATGACTTTGTTGTAGTTAGGAATTAGTACTGCCATTTTGCTTTTTTTTGCATTCTGCATTCTGCATTGGTGTGGATGCTCGTTTAGTAGCTCTACTACCACAGCTCATTGTATTAGGTTTTTCACAGTCTCATAGACCCATCGATCTTCCGAAGACTTTAATAAACTTTCTTTCTTTCTTTCTATAGGAATATCTCCTCTATTCTACATTCTTCTTTTCAAAAGGTGGTACCTTGGAGTTTATTGATGCTATATTTGTACTGGCGTTGCCTAAGAAGTGCCTGAATGCTACTCAAAGCTATCTGCTCCAAGATGTTATCCTACCATCCAACTTCCTAGCTCAGTCCAACTACTCTAAATTGCTACCTTGCTACCCTAATGTATGACTATTGTATTGGACTCAAACTACAAGAAGATGTGAAATCAGTCGAAAAGGCCAAAGTGGAATAGACCCAATGCCAAGTCTAGCTACTCTAAACTACTACCCTCATCTGCAGTCTACTTTGCTAGACTCAAACTACAAGCAGATGTGGAAGCAGTGACAAAACCCAAATTGAACTAGACCCAATGGGGATGTGCATAATTTCTAAGCACAAACCTATGAGTAAACCCTCATTTTAGAGAACATCATCTATATATGAACCAATAATGAACACTTTAGAAACTCTTAGAAATCCCTCCCTACCATACTCTCTTTTGAGGATTATGGCAATCAATGGGTTTCAAAGAGTTTCCCTTAGCTTTAGCAATCCCATATTTGAAGTATTGAGAAGCTCTCATGTAATAATGTATACCATATTCCTTGGATGAGTAGGAAAAAGATATTGAAAACCCTCATACTTGAAGCCATTATAGTCAATCATAAAATTATCTCTACTATATTACCAAATGTGGGAAGGCAAGGGAGTGATTCTTAAAATATTCCCAATTCTACAAACCTAAGTACTTTTAAGGAAATGTGGTCCCTACTAAACTCCTTCCTACCATAATATGAATTAGGGAGAAGTTGTAACTCTCATATACATCTTGAAATTACCAACTTATCTTCTTCTATACCTTAATTTCAAGCCTACCATTGTATAGATCATGAAATTTTGAACATTTTCCCCTTTTACAGCTCCTCAATCCGAGGTAAGGGGCAAAAGTTATGACCCCTTCTTTGTAGGCCATCCAAGGGTATTTCGCCTGTGTAATAGGGTTGGGGCAAACTATTCAAGCCATGTTCCTCTAGCAGAATACACTTGGAGGGTCTATTAAAGAGTGGTTATATCTTTTTCTTAGCTCAACCTGAGGAGCTGTAAAGAGGATATTTGCTTCAAATTTCATGATCTATCCAATGGTGAAAGAACAAAAAATTTGAAAGTCATAAAATGAGTCACCACTTGGATAACATATATCGACATTATATAAAGGTATATTTATATCTATCTCAATTAATCAATATTTCATACATTAGGAAACATCAAAGCTCAGTTTGAGGCCTTTTAGCCCAGAAGGAAAATAGCCCTCCGCGCCAATCAAACGAGGGCCAACGTAACGTTGGAAAAAATCAAAAAAGGAGAAAAAAAAGACTGTCGAGTTTGCATTCAATGAAAATACGTGAGCTACTTTATTATATCTGACATAAGGTGCAGAATTTGGTGTTGTTGACCTCACCAACGTGTCCGGAGCGGGCCAAAACCCCCGAACGGAAACAACTTCATAAACACTAAAAACGGACAACTGGAGGCCCGAAAAATGCAAAAAAGGCCCGAGAAAAAAAGTGTAGAACAAAATACGATTTGACAGGCCACCGACCTATCAAATCGCATACACTAAAAACGGACAACTGGAGGCCCAAAAAATGCAAAAAAGGCCCAAGAAAAAAAGTGTAGAACAAAATATGATTTGACAGGCCAGTTTTTGAGATTACTTTTTTTTTTCGCAAAAAAAAAAAAAAAACTATTTTTGTAACTTACTCCCCCCTTGAAGAGTTTTTGTATGACCTGTCAAATCGCATTTTGTTATATCAAAAACTCTTTAAGGACAGGTCATACAAAAACTCTTTAAGGGGGGAGTAAGTTACAAAAATAGTTTTTTTTTTTTGTTGCAAAAAAAAAAAAAGTAATCTCAAAAACATAGTGAGAGATGAGATCAATAATGGACATGAAAAGGATCGGACTTAGGAAGTAAAGTTAGCTTAGCAAGCGCAATCATAAAGTAAAGTATGTGTCCATTAGTTAGGCCTTAGTGGCAACCAGCATAGCTACGCTACAGAGTAGATGGTGGTGGGAACTGTAGTAGTGGCCACACACGTAAAAGGGTGATTAGCTAAGTGTGGCATGGTTATCCATATTAGAAAAGGTCTCCAAGGATAGACAGGGAGACTATGTAGAGGGTTGGTTGGGTGGTCAGTTGCAAGCTCTCAGTTTTCCACTCCTACAATAATCCTTTCATCATTTGGCCACATAGGCATCCAACATCATCAGTAGCACATGGCAACCCAATCAGCTCACCATAGTGCCACATCATTTTAGTGGGGCTTTAGTGCTTCAGAGGTACACCCTCCATGAGAACACACTTTCCATATGCGCATGAATGCCAGATGATCATTTCGATTCACTTTGCACCTTGTATCAAAATTTTTGCTTTATTTCATGCATTGTGTAGTGGACTGTTAATCAATTTTCGTGCCTATAGCTCAAATCAGAGAATGAACTTGACAAAATCCAAATCAGACAAACCAAATTGAGTACCTAGTCATGGATATCTTTTGGTAGAAGTGGCAATGTGGTACCCTTGGATACCATTTTGTGCCTCAAGCTTAGTTAAAAGAACCAAAATGATTACCTAGTGATGGATACCTTTTGGTAGAAGTGGCAATGTGGTACCCTTGGATACCCTTTTTGTGCCTCTAGCTCAGCTCAAAGAACCAACTCCACAAAATCCAAATCACACAAAATTCAAAGTACTTAGTCATGGATACCTTTTGGTAGAAGTGGTAAAGTGGTACCTTGTAAGTCTATTACCAAAGCTGAAAAATATATACCTTTAGTGTATCATATCTTGTAATTTTTTATCTCACATGGGCCACGTTTGAACCAATATTTCAAAGGTAGAAAGTAAATTTGGCATTGTTTCTTAGCACTTTTGACAACATTTGAGCACCATTGTTGTGGCATACTTTGATGCCAATTTTAGATACTATTTTTTGTTATACCTTGATTAAAATTCAGTTCTAATAGTTTCAACAAGTCAAAACTGGCATTCTCAAGATAATTTTGAGAATTTTTGTATCTTTTTGGACAAGAGTATCCAAAGCATCACTTTTTGCATTGTTTGCTTTGTATCTAGGTCATTTGACATCCAAATCATGTCAACTACAAGAAACATCAACCGTGAGACTTCAAAAAACCTAGACAACTAAAATTGTGGTACTTGGAAAGACAAAATGGAAACCCTTCTTGTCTTGTATAATAGATGGGAATATGTGGAGATAACTTGGACCACCTGCTAGTCCATGACACACTAAATGGGACCAAAAGAGCAGACATGCCTATCAACTTTCATAAAGCAAAATGTAAAAGATTTTTGTCTTGGAATGTTGAATACATTGAAAACATCAAGGGAAGCATTGGATACATTTGCAGCTTTTTATGTATCAAATATAACTTCTAGGATATCAAGGATAGTTAGTAATTGCGAAAAATAGGAGAGGATGGAGGATGGTGATGGAGGTGGAGGTGACCTTGATGGGATAACCCATCTATGGTATTCCCCATCCCCCCTTGCACTGCAGTTTCAACATGTTGCAAGAGGGAGGTAATACCTCGCATTTGGTATTGCAAGACAGCCAAGGATGCATGAGATACTTTGGCCAGTCTCTATCAGATTCACAATGAGGCCCGAGTTGCCTTTTTACACAGGCAACTGGATAATGTTAAGATGAATGAAGGGGACGTATCTCACCAAGATTAAGGATTTTAGAGGGTAGCTCATCAATGTTGATAAGATTGCCTAGATTCATAGGTAATGTCTATGACACTTGATGGGCTCCTTGACTCATACTAGGGATTTGCTATAACATTGAGGCTAGTGACCATGGGTAACCCCAACAACTATAGCTTCAATCAGCTTGTTGCCCTACTACTACAGGAGCAGCAGAGTCGTGAAAAGAAGGCTGCTTCTATTCATGCAGATCGGGCCTGTGCCACCGACCACCGAAGCAAAGGCAAAGGGGGGAAATTTACAAGCCCCAAACTTTCATCTAGTACCTCATCTTCTTCTTCTCCTATTGATGGGAAGAAGAAAAAGCATTGCAATTATTGCTGAAAGCCCGGCCATGACATATCTGAATGTCACAAGTGCATTGCTTCAAAGAAGAAACAAGGGAAAGAAATGTTCATTCATAAGGCCTGCCCAAAAGGTTGGTGGAGGAATTTCCGAAGATGCATCACAAAAGATGCAGGTGTGGAGGTAGGGACCACAGGCGCGCACGCAAGAGAGAGAGAGAGAGAGAGCGAGCTAACTTAGGTTGATTATTAAAAACAAAAGAAGCACTAATGCTAGCATAATAAAACAAAGATAAACCAACACAAATACAAGAAAACAAATGAAGCACCGATACAAATACAAGGAAACAATAATATATGTGTATTATTAATTTTAAGTTTAAAAATATTAATTAACAATGAACACACCCAATTGTGAGCTTCTAAAGATATAGTGACTACAACAACATACCCAAAGCTGAGATTTCAATGGTATAATGGCTAGAGTAGAGTTTTATATTATACTATAGCCCTTTTGAAGTAGTAGCAAAATTAAATTACTAAATGGAGAGATAAAGGCACATTTACTTCTACAAAGACAAGAGAACCCATAGAATTGGAAAGTAATGCTCCATATTTAGCCATATCAAAGATGATTGATTCAATGTGAGGCCTTTATATGATATCGACACAGCATACTAAGGTGGTGGCTATTTATTATAGATATCAACTTCTACACTTGAAGAAGAGGAAATCCTAGAATTTTCTTCACAGTAGCATTATCTTTTGGATGGTGTGCTATATTATCAAGATATCGTAAGTGGGGATTGCTGAACTTGTGAGTGTAACATCCGTTCTCTTATGCTAATGTGATCATTCATTATAGATGTCATAAGCTTCACTTCTGTGTACCAAAGGAAAGAGAATTTTATCATGTGCACATTTCGAAAAGGAGAATAGTGAAAATCACAAGGAAATGTGTAAGGAGAGAGAAAGAAATACCAAGAATAGTAAGCCCTATCTCTCACAAAATCACCCAAAAAAAGCTGTAATTTGTGGAAATCGCAAAACTTTTCTGGTCTATTGTGATTTATAAAAATCACTAGAAACTGCACATTTGATTCACCAGATTTTGAAGGCAACTCACTAACACCAGTTACAATACTCTCAACCTCAGTCTTTCCATCCTTCCAGCACAGACATTTCACGTACGATGGACACTGGCACTACATTACAAAAAGACCCCCTGAGTACACTTCTTTTTTGAAGATATGAATGCAATTTTCATCTCTAACACATGTACTTCACTGCACCGCACATCTCGATGTGTGACAACATCACACATCTGGACAATTTTTTAAAATATGTACAGTGTCCCCCCGGGTACATTGAGCCAGGAACACTGGTAGCCACTGTTTTCACATAACATATCCTCCTTTGCATCATCAGACATGTCCTGCTACATGCTGCAAATTGGGACATACACCTACTGCCTTTTTTCAAGAGAGGAGCTCTGTATTTATATTCTTTTTGGGAATGTCTTGCCTCCCCAATAGGAACGAAAGCACAATTCAAAATCAACTTGCTTCCCCCATGCTTGCTCTTTCAAGCATTGCCTGGACCTCCTCCTCATCCTCATGCATGCAGGCATCTGCATAGATGTTAGACATCAAAACATAAGCTGCAGCATCCTTTTCATCCAACTGCACTGCATGTTCAAAGACCTGTCTTCCAAGCTCTACGTTACCCCACTTTTGACAAGCACTCAGCACGGTATGCCACACCACAAGAGTAGGTTGGAAAGGCATCTTCTCCACCATTGCTATGGCTTCATTTAATTGACCTACACGGCCAAGGAGATCAATAATACAAGTGTAGTGCTCAATAGTGGGAACAATCCCATAGTCTTTCCTCATGGCCTCAAAGTACTCCTGGGCCTTATCCACAAGACCTCCATGGCTGCATACAGTAAGGACACTAAGGAATGTAACCCCATTTGGCTTTATGCCTTCTCCTCTCATTCTCTCAAGCAGATCGAAAACAATATCACTTTCTCCTAGCTGGGCGTATCCTGCAATTAGTGCACTCCAAAAGGTTATGTCCCGTGAGACACCCTTCTGCTGCATCAGTTGCAAGCAGTTGAGCCCTTCCTCATTAAGCCCATGTTGGATATACCCTGCGATGAGTGCAGTCCATGAGACAGCATTTCGAACTGGAAGCTTGTCAAACACTTCCCGTGCTTTTGCAAGTGAGCCACATTTGGCATACATATCAACCAAGGCGTTGCCAAGAAAAGGATTGCTCTCCAACCCCCTTCTAGCAATCTCGGTGTGTATCTCCCTGCCCTTTGCTATGGCTCCCATGCTGCCACAAGCTGTCAAGCTGCAAACAAACGTGACAGCATTTGGACGTACACCCTCCAGTCGCATCTGTTGGAAACAATTCAGCGCCTCCTCACCATTCATATGTAAAGCATAGCCTGCAATCAGTGCAGTCCATGAGACTACATCTCGAACTGGAAGCTTGTCAAACACTTGCTGTGCTTTTGCGAGTGAGCCACATTTAGCATACATATCAACCAAGGTGTTTCCAAGGAAGGGATTGCTTTCCAACCCCTTACGGGCAATGTCAGTGTGTATTTCCCCACCCTTGTCTAAGGCTCCTACGCTGCCACAAGCTTTCAAGCTGCAAACAAAAGTGACAGCATTTGGAGTTACACCCTCCAGCTGCATCTGACTGAAACAGTTCAGCGCTTCATCACCAAGCCCGTGTTCGGCATATCCTGAAATTAGTGCATTCCATGAGACTACACTTCGAACTGGAAGGTTGTCAAAGGCTTCCTGTGCTTTTGCAAGGGAGCCACATTTGGCGTACATATCGATTACTGTGTTGCCAAGAGTAGAATCGCTTCCGAATCCCTTCCTAGCACACTCGGCATGTATTTTCTGACCTCTCTGTGCATCTTTCAGCCTAGCACAAGCTTTCAATAGGGCCACAAACGTATGCTTGCTGGGATGTACCCAATCGTGTTGCATTTTCTGATACATGTTAAGGGCGTGCTCTGATTCCCCACATTCCACATAACCCGTGATGAGAGAAGTCCAAGAATACTCATTGGGATTAACCAACCTTTTGAAAACCTGTACAGCATGGTACATGCTTCCACATTCCACCAACAGTGGCACAAGGTAGTTCCCAAGTGATCTATGAGCCTCCAGTCCACTTTTACACATGTAGGCATACAAGCGCTTAGCATAGGTTAAATCTTTCTCATTTCTGCACTTCTGCAAGATGCATATAACGTTCTCAAGCGAAGGCAGCAGGGGCGTTCGTTCCAAAGAAGTGAGTGCCTCCTCTAAGCAAAGCATCTCCCAGCCATTCCCTCGAAGTTCTTCTGCGTTACTCTGCCGCACTTCAAACCTAACGCTGGCCTTGAAATCGCTGACACTCTCCATAGAGACACGGTCTTCAAAGTTCGACACGTCCTGACCGGTAGATGCTTCAGCCCCATGCGAACCTTTGCTTTCGGACTCCTTTTCCTCAAGCATGGCTTTTACCCAGTCTGGATTATACCATCCGTCTATCCATAACAACTCGTTGGTGATTTTATGCTTGAAATCTGGAGCCCTCGGGCTTGCCTGTTAAATTCTGACAAAAACATCCTCAGACTAGCCAATGTGACCAAGCAATTCTACAGCGTTACCTGTGCAAATCATTCGTCCTTACTTTGCTACTTCGGTTGTCCAACCACTGGGATGGATCCGTGAAGAAGTCTTGCCACAAGCGCTGTGTCACGAACCGTTTACCTGCGAGGAATGAAGGGGGAATGAAAACCCAGATGCGAGAAGGGAGTGGGGAGACTGAAATACGAGGTGAGTGAAGCAAAGGGCGACCTGAGGTCGAAGTAAGTGAGCGAGGGAGGGGAGAGTCTTCCAGCAGAGGTCTGAGGGTGGGAAAAATCTTGTCCTGGCGGACTGTAGCTCCGCTGTCTACAGGGCAAACCCCGCAGGGAGCCTGGGGCGCCATCGCCATCGCTATAGTTATACGCTAGAGAAATCCCCAGGTTCCCTTCTTTGAAAACAAAAATCCCCAGGCTTCCTCGCCATCGCTATAGTTATACGCTTGAGAAATCAGGCCTGCAATGTAAAGCTCTGCTTTCTCATTCCCATTTTCATTCCGTGAATGTCTACATTGTCCACATACCACATTTTTCCCAACAAATCGCAAACCTTGGAATTTTACATTTTTATTAGGCACACACCATAGGGTAAGGGGGCCGGTACTATGCAGCGCTAAATTTTTAGCACTAATCCATGGCGGACATGGCCTTCCTAAAATCAGAATTCAGATTTGAAGCTGTCCCTATCATAGGTTCATAATAGGGAGCTAATTTTTATTTTAATACTTTTCAAAAAAAAAATCACGTGACGTAATCTATGAGTGCCAGTGCTTAGGTCACCTGTGGGCCACTACTAAGGCAATGTGTGGTGAAAGGAGGGCTTTACACATCATCTTTTTCTATGAAGAGCATTGGGTGGCACCTGCCTCCCTATTGGGGGGGTTGATGACATTTTAAAGGCACCCCCCTCTTTACAGCCCCTTTATCCTAGTGGAATCAAACCCCCTTTCTTCCCTCTCGTTAAGCCACGTGGCACACTATAAATAGCAACCCCAAACCCACATGAGCGAATCCTGTTGCTAGATATTGTCATCGCGAGTCTAGAGATTCCGGCCGCCCAGCCTGACACCGTTCACTCGCTGCCTGCCCGGTTCTAGTTGAAGGTTTTTCTTGAGAATTTCCAGGTCTTTTGACTGCTCATGAATCCGTTCTGCTATTGCTTCAATAGATGGTCAATTCCATCTTTCTTGCACACAACTAAATCTCCCTTTGTCAACTTGTAGACGCTATGGTTAATTGGTCCGCACGTGCTATGGGTTTGTTGCGAGTGGGTTTGCTGTGGGTTTGTTGTGGGTTTGTTGCGAGTGGCTCTGAGTCAAATCGGCTCCTTCACATGGTTTTCTTTATTCTCCCAACAATTGCATGCACACGTGAAGGAAAACAACAATGCGTTGCATCTTGCCACAACATAGAATGCATATAATGGCTCTCACACATTTATAAATGTGTGTCCTTAAACCGAGCACCTAGAAACTCATTGGTTGGGAACGAGGAGAGTGCTGCGCAAGATATTCCCACTAATTCAAGGGCATTGGTGCCATCCAATCATAAAGTGGGTCATTCCAACGCGCTCCCAATCTTGAAAATAGTTGAGCTGTCGGAGTATGTGAACCATCGGTTTGCATTCGAGGGACGCATATTGGCAAAATATAGAACTTACAAAGCAAGGGTGGGATGCCACGTACCTGCGCGTGGACCTTACCGATTCGGATTGTTATGAAACACTGACCCTGCATGTTCCTCATAATTGTAGAATCCCGTAGGATAGAATAGATGCATCTTGCAAGAGGTGTGAGAGCACATGAAAGAAAGATGGAAGTTCTCTATTATGGATTGTGAGAGAGAGGACTCTCTCTTATAAAAAGGGGGAGAAGGTAATACCTTCCCTACATAAGTGGCAATCAGCCCCTACATCAGTGGGAATCAGTCCCTACATCAGTGGGATTGCCTTTGTCTTACATCATCACTTCAGTCACACACTAGACACATCATAGCACTTGATGTGCCTTTACAACACACACAAATACACATGTGACTCCCCTAGATGCACACATGCACCATAGAGCAAGCGCTTGATCATACTTATCCCAACATACCCCCCCTCAAGGGGTTGCCTCTTGCAGTGTCAAGGATACATCTAGTCTCATAGTTTCTCATGCCATCTCATGGTGGTCAAGGATAAATCTATGGCTAGGATCTCATGCTAGCAAGGGTTCCCAAGGGTGTGAGGTTCACAGAAATGGGATAGACAAAACACATATCATATGGTCTACATCATATGGTGACCAGAGGTGATTTACATAAAACATATTCTTTTTGAAGTACTACTCCAGGCAGAGAACCTCAAAATTTGACCAAGTGATGATAAACAAAAAAGTGCTTGAAAAGCATAGTTTTCATAGGAGGCCTCATCTTGTGGAGGCACATCAACTGAAAGTAGATTGGCAGTTTTTGACTTAGTAGTTGCTTCCTTTTTGGCTTTACAATACTTTTCATGGTGATTGTTTTTGCCACAATGTTTGCAAGGATTGATCTTGAAGCAATCTTTTGAGAGGTGATTAGTCTTCCCACAATGTTTGCAAGGTGAAAACTTGCCCTTTTGAGTTTTTATGGCATAGGCTGTGTCATTGCCTCTCCGGAGTTCCATGTGCCTTTCTTCTTCCTGAAGAGTAGTAATAAGACCTTCAAGAGTAGGATTAGGAAGATTTTTCAAAGTGGTAACAACATGATCATAATCTTCAGGCATACTTTTGAGCAACACTGCCATTGCATCATCTGTAGTGATTGGAGAGTTGATAGAAGCAAGTTGAGTCATGAGACTCCACATGTGATTGACATGGGCAGCCAAAGGAGTGCCGCTAGCCATTTTCAATTCAAAGAAAGAAATCTTAAGTGACAATTTTGAGATGTGAGAGCTAGCACCAAAAATAATATCAAGCTTCTGCCAAGCTTCAGAAGGAGACTCCAAATCAGAAATGTGATGAATATAGTCATCTCCTAAGCCAAGAGCAATGATGCCATAGGCTTTCTCCTCTCTAGCAGGATCTCGTGCCGGGCGTGTCGGAGCTGAGGATTCTCCAGCATTAGAGGCTGTTGAAGAAGAAGTTGAAGCAGGTTTGACAAGCCCCCAGAGGTTTTCCCTCATCAATGCAAACTTAACCTTCATCTGCCATGTGTGAAAGCCTTTACCATTGAACTTATCCATATTCAAGAAGATAGCCATGAGAGGGTCTAACCCAAAATGGGCAGTGTCTACTCTCTTACAAGGCTAGAAAGAGTTGAAAAACGTCAAAGTACAAGCATTTAGTGTAGCAAAGACTTGTAACCAAATTCCATACTACAAATCATAATGGAAATGATGCTTCAACTTGCATGCTTCATAGAGGTGGCTAAATGAAAGCATTCCAAGCAAATCCAGGTATACCAACTTAAAGGAAAGTTGTAGCCACAGTTGTACTGATGCTATTCAACACTTTAAAACATCAGAAATGCGAAAGTAGCATCTAATGTAGCATCAAACTCACAACATTGTCAAAACTGTCCAAAACAAAGGCCTGAACTTGGAGGGTGCAATTCTCACAGCTCATAGCTCTATTCAAGGGGATTTTTATGCAGGATGAAAGGCCTTATACCAGAGAAGGTCCTCCACCAAGGAAGGGCGCAATGTTGCGCCAGGTCGCCATAGCCAAGCTTGAGAAGACTGACTGGTTTTTTGTCTGTTGTGCCTCCATTTCTTGACCAAATGAGCTCAGATTTCAACAGCATCTTACCTATAGTGTCGTGCAGCTCAGGCTCAGAGGAATTTGCAAAAGGGCAAGCACAGAGGCGGCATTAAATGATAGATCGTCGAGTAGTCTTTGTGTTGGCATTGCGCGTACAAAGGAGAACTCTCTAATTGCTTGTAGCTGGAAGGTCGCCCGTACACTAGGAGTCTGTAGCTCAAAGGGTTTCACCAATGGTCGCTTGTAGGTAGAGAACAGGCTCTCACAAAATTTGGGGAAGAAGGAGGAAAATGGAGAAGATGAAGAAGCTTTGAGAAAACTAGTAGTTTATGCTAGAGAAAGCATCTAATGCTAGGCTAGGCTAGATCTAGAACCTAAGATCTAATACCAAGTGTAGAATCCCGTAGGATAGAATAGATGCATCTTGCAAGAGGTGTGAGAGCACAATGAAAGAAAGATGGTAGTTCTCTATTATGGATTGTGAGACAGAGGACTCTCTCTTATAGAAAGGAGGAGAAGGTAATACCTTCCCTACATAAGTGGCAATCAGCCCCTACATCAGTGGGAATCAGTCCCTACATCAGTGGGATTGCCTTTGTCTTACATCATCACTTAGGTCACACACTAGACACATCATAGCACTTGATGTGCCTTTACAACACACACAAACACACATGTGACTCCCCTAGATGCACACATGCACCATAGAGCAAGCCCTTGATCATACTTATCCCAACAATAATTATGTTTTTCAATTAAAGGATATTTTGGAGGTGGATGAATTTTATCGGATCGAGGGCTCATCCACAGCGAAGAAGAGCACGGGAGAAGGTGGAACGTGCGACGTGTCCTTGCGTATCAATGCAACGACTAATGTAGTCAAAGTAGAGCCTTTGATGGAACGCTCTACCTTGTGACTGAGAAGATTGTTAGTGCATACGTACCATGGGGGGTGTAACAAATGCAAAGTGGAAGAGTCCCATTTACATCAATGATGGAAACAATTGCTTTCATTGTGGTTAAGGTTGACCTAGATATGTTTACGAGACTGAGCAAATCATTATAGCAGACGGCCCAAATCCAGAGGATTGCAAAACGGTAATACCTTTTCATGGAATATTTTTTAGTTACGTAAAAAAAGTGATGTACCTAACAATGCACGTGTGATTGTAGCTATCTTGCGTGGTTGATCGTCGATTCATTTATCGCGCTTGATCCAAGAGTTTGCCAATGGGGGGATTGTGATGTATGTTGCGAGGAACATCTCTTACATGCATGCTCGTCATTCGCTCACCATTTTTTATTTCATTGTCCTTACAGCAGTACCCGAGGGGCAAACTTTGTGAAAGGCTGCTATCCACGTTTGGGCACCAAGTTTTTGATCCAGGCTACGACCAAAAGGTGTTGACCACCAAAAATGCAGCTCCCTCTTTAGTACACATGTATTATCTTTGAAACATTCCTTGCCCATACTAATCAGAACATTCCTCTTATGCACCCGTGCAGGTCAATGGAGTGTTGCAGTTTGTCGAGTTGAATGAGCCACTGGTTGAGTTTCAATGAGGCGAGTACGCAGGCTCTTGAGTGAGCTGTGATCCTACTCACCCCTTCTGCTACTTGTGCGGTAGCCGACAAGACATTATCCAAATTCCTTCACTGAAAGGATGCGTGGTTCTCCGTGATGGCACATATGTTGATGTGAAGCTTGCAGGGCTTATGTGGACGAGGTATTGCAACTACAGCTCCCATTCATCGACTACTACATGTGCAACATGGTCGCCACTAGGAGCCTCTTGCTTGACTGCCACCCCTTTGGAGATTTCACCATCAGTTGTGCTAGTTTCATTACGGCTTTTGATGCCGGTGTTTGAGCTGGGCATTTGCTAGCTTGCCGTCTGTTGCATTCACCATAGGCACACATTACTGTGAATAGCCCTAAATAAATTGTGGTGGACTGTCTGATGTACATACAATCGCAACATTGCGGGAGCATATTCATACTACAATAATAAAAGTATTTTCTTGGTATGTGCTCAAGGAAATCCATGAAAGTGCAAGAGGTGTTGTTACTAGCATGGTAGAGTCGATAACATGTGGGCTCATGGTGTGTGTAGTAGGCTTTACAAAATAAGCTCTGAATGTTCTAGACGACCAATCTTTTTGAAGGGCAGCTATGCATGTTTAAGCCCACTACTTTGCAAGCAAACGTACCACATACACGTCCAACACATGTGCATTCAGCACAACCAATGAGCAAACTCCCACAAGCAAGAAACATCTTCACGCAAGAATAGCACTATGCTTCCAAATGGAAAACCGCTTTAGCATCGACATGTATAAACTTTCTTGGGACATAGAGTTCAATAATAAGAACAAAGACTACACAGACGTGCTAGTATGCTTGGCACACACATTGTAGGGGCAAACGTGTGAAACATTGCTACGGATCGTGCATGAGCACCTCTTGGAAAACATTCAAGGGAGAGAGTACTCCTACATGATTTCTTTGGTGTGTCACCCTCTACTAAGGAGGCTCCTTTGCAAACATTAGACATATTATTGGCGCTTAAGAATTCCACCAACTCAAAAGATTTTATGCATGATGACTTGGCACACATCTCAGAGGCTTGCCTTGTCTCTTTCAGAGTTTTCCATTGGACTGGATCCATGCCTGTTGAGGTAGTGGACATCGAGTTCCCAGCTGCACAACCCCAGCACTCACTATTGGTAAATGACTGCCAACAACCTCCAACGATTGTGCCGTTGGTGTTGGTTTCGAAGAAAAGGAGATACACAACCTGGAAAAAATTTGATGAGGTAGAGTTGCACATAGCGCTACAAAATTCGCCTGGCCTTACAACAGGGGAGGCAGCATCATGCTTTCTAGAATGCAGGCATGATGCATGATACTCTGTGCACACCGTTCGTGATAAGATTTACAGAATGTGGGTAGAGCTATCGAGCACTGCTGAAATTATAGAGCCAGCCGCACAATAGAGCACTTCAACTACAACCCCTTGGAACATAGTAGCACAGCAGTGCATAGTGAATGTTGGTATCGAACAACACCCAAAGCAATCATGCAAAAGAAAAAGAACCATTGCTAATGCCCGGTCCTTCTACAAGAAAAAGCTGGAAGACACACCAAGCTTCCCTTGTGAGTGTTGTAACAACTTAGGATTTCATGCAAAGCTGCATAAGCTAATGCCAAAAAAATATTCGCTCTTCCAAATGCAAATGTCCACCTCACCGAGGCAATGATCAATCAACAATGTATTTGCTCGAGCTCCTACAGCCAAGTACGCTAGGGAGTCACACCGAAATTCGCATCCAAGAATGTGGTCCTTGCACCTACAAGCCTATACACATCTAGATTGAATCGAATTGAAGAGAGGCTGGTTACAATACAGATACTGCTCGCTCAAATTAGGGAGCTCACATATGAAGGGCAATATGGTTTGCATGGGAGCGTTGTTAATGTTTTCACTGATACTGACAGGGCACAACATGTCATGCCAAGGTTTCTTTCAGGCTACAGTTTTAGTCATGATCAAAAGGAGGATGCAATACTCGCACTATTACATAAGTGGTCTTGTGGAGCCCACAACAACGATGTGTGCAATGCATGAGCTTCTACAAAAACAACTTTATTAAGAGAACAATGTTCAAATGAACCCATTGTGGTTGTCACACATTCTTGCATGGCAAGCAATACAGGAGCAAGACGTGCAAGATGAGGAGACAAACGTTCAGCCTGCTAACCCTGAATGCCTGACCCCGAATGTGATACGGCCACAAATACTCTAGTCCATGGGCTGTAAAGAAGCCAGCAAGTCATCGACTTCCAAGACAAGCTAGTAGTCATTGCACCATCCAATGGATTCTTGCCACTCAACCTTTTTAAAGACAACCACTGCGAGGAGCTAGCATTCTTGACGCTATTGTATGGGCAGCCCCATTATGATCCATATGCCAAGTGTGCTCTCAACCATCGTCATGAAACCACCAACTAAGCCAAATGTCCATGGATGGAATACCCTCCTCTTGAACATCTCCATCCCACAACCATTTTTGTATATCCTTGCTTTGTATAGATACCTCTTTCTTTGTTCCACTTAACCTCCATCTTTTATACATTGGTACATGCTCTATATGCAGAGACTCCCTCACAAAAGTTTATGTTTCTGCCAGCTTTGTTCCTAGTGGAAAAGGCACTTATGTTCTCATCCCAACGTCACATTTTTTGGGCCACCACTGAACATAGTCTTTACTACATTTGAATTGGCCCCAGTCCCATCCTTGTCTGAAGGATACTATGTGTTGCATTATGCAAGTCACAGAAAAGAACTTGGTTTTTTGTATCTTCCTCTTCACAAGTGGCTATGCTCATCAATTTTAAGACATTGAAACACAAATAAATTTAAGATGAATGTAATAGTACCACCAAAAACATAGGATAACTATTTCAACTTAGCCTCACCCTAGATCGTATATATGGCATGCCATTGTGCTTAATGCAATGTCTCTATGGGTGTGATCAAATTGCACCCATGATAGAAGAAGATTGGCTTTCCCACCTTGCCTCATGCAGTTCGCAAGATCCACCCCTAATGCTGGTCCTCAAGTGGAAATCTTAAACACAAAACACTTCTCATCCTGCAATCCCTACCCTAGAAATCTACTTCCGTGAAAACAGGAGTACATTTATCTTTCTTAAATAATAGGAGACTATCATCTCTCTCTCCTAGTGGCATCCTCTTCTTCTCTTGAGAAACAATGCTTTGACACTCATAACAATGCCAAGCAAGGAAAACAATAGCAAGAAGAAAATATAAAAGTGCGTAGGTGGCGAGCATATTACATTTGATTCTCCACAAGAAAAGAAATGCCATTTTTCATCTCCAAAAATGCCTTATTATGAGCTTCTTCATTACCATACATCATGGAATTCATTAGCATTTCCTTGGCCACACTCATTTGGAATTTTTGTTGCCGTGCATTTTTGTCCCCCTTCAAATCATTGGAGACAAACTCCCTAGTTTTCTCTATCATTGCCTTTGAGGTTCCAAGTTGGACTTGATGATGATGCCTATATTATGTGCGTCAATGTTTCATCATGTGGCATTGACTAATAAAACATATGTTGACAAGTGTTAACACAAGATGCTAGTATTTTGCAATAGTAGCAAACAAATTTATTGCTTCCATCCCTTCCATAGTCATCAATCCTAATGTTAGTCTCTTTGGTTAAAACCATTTGAAGAAAGTAGTGTTGTATTTCTTATGATTAATTAGTAAGGTCACAGTTCACCATATGGAATTACAAATCCCCCACGCAATAGCTTAACCTCATACTATATTGGATAGACATAATGTTGGACAAAGTTTTTGTCCAAATGTGACAATAAAATTTTTGTTTAATGCCATACATTCCTTAATAATTCTAGAACAACATTTCCATTGTAGTGTCTTTCACTTGAACCCTATTGTTAATGTTTGAGATCATAGTTTTTAGCAAAATTGGTATTAGTATTTTTTATGATCCATGGTAAAATACTCTGGCCAATTCAGCTATCATCATCCTCAATATCATTGCCACTCTAATGCTACATGCAAGCATAGTCACCACCTTCGTCATCTCTATAATTGTTATAGTATCATTTTGGAATTCAACATGGTTAACAAACCCCCTCCAAATAGTCAAAGCACTTGCTTTTGAAACTTTTAACATTTCTCACTTTACATCATTGAATTTTTTACTTCCATCCTTGGAGATGCTCTTGTGACTTCATTTAAAGGAAGTTTTTCTTCTTGAGATTCCAGCTCTACTCTTTCATCCTCAATTTCAATCACCCCTCTAGCATTTTTATTCTTAAGCAAACTTTTTACACATAGTGATAGGAACAACTCTTTAGATCCATTTGTACTATTAGTTGTGCTACCACACATGCTTTGTGAGCAATGGCATACCTCTTACAAAAATGATGAATCCATTAGATAATGATCTTTGCAATGTATATCATGCTGTGAGGATACGTTCTCCTTAGTACTCCCTTCAGCTTGTTCAATAATGGCATCAAGCCTTATAATTGTTGGGTAGGTGGAAGAAAGCTTTGAAGGGAAAAAGAAATTATAACAGCCCTTCCATCTGTTATAGGCACATAAAATAAAATTTTCACTCATCAAACACACATTCTATTGATGCTTCTTTTGTGTCCTTACTGTAATAAGCTAATATGATGTGCAATAATAGCCAAATGGGTGAAAAACTCTCCTAGAACTGAGAAACTATAGAACTTTGTGGCAACACAACCCAAAGAAAAAAAGTGAATGGGAAGCCACACCCGAAATAGAGGAAACAATAATCCTTTCTTGGAAATAGGATGTGAAGAAATGGTAGAATGAGTGCCACACTTGTCTGGATGGAGAGGTGTAGCACCAATAGGTGATTGGCAATGGAATGCCAAGAAATAGTGAATGGGTGCCACACTTTCTTAGAAGAGGGAGAGGTAGCAACAAAAAAAGGTGAAGGTGACAAAATAAAAATAAAAAAGTTAAATAGGAAGCCATGTATAGAAGATAAGAAATAGTAAAAGGAAGTGACGGTAGCAACAACAAGTACTTGGAAATAAGATGTGAAGCAAAGGTTGAATGGGTGCCACAAGTCTAGAAGTGAGGATATGCAGTCATAAAAAATGACATAGTGTGGCATATTAAATGACTAAGAAATAATCAAATCCCAAACTTATGGCATACTAGTTATAATTCAAAGATCTCAAAAACATAATGAAAACACAAACTTGACAAACTTGTGGCAGAATCATTTCTTAATGGGAGTTCATGTGTGATAATTACTCTTAGATATAGACATATATCCACACTCTAAATATATCTACCTACCTATGTAGCACAACATATACCTCCCTAATTGTAAGGGGTTGGGCATCCATGAACCTTGGAGCACTTTTCAAGCCATATATATTTGACTACCGATGCATCACATCATATACCCACCTAATTGAAGGTGAATTGGGCATGCATGAACCCTAAATGGGGGCACTTTTCAAGCCCCACCATTATATGATCTAGCATAGATGAAAATGGGGCTTAAAAGTTCCCCCTTTCTCAAGACAAAGAAATAGTTGGTTGCTTGTTTGACAACCATGATATAGCACCTTGACCAAGGAAAAATGCATGTCCTTGTGTGAATCTCTTGGTGTCTTGATCTTTTTCATAGTCGCTGTCACAGTATCCATGCAACCTTGGATGACTTTCTCTGTATTCTATTCAAAATTATCTTGTATCTCTGATGTACCTCATGAATCTCTTGGCTGCATTCTAGTGAGATTGTTTTGGATTTGGCATAAACTGTGTAAGTGAAAGTACTACATAACAAATATTTGGCCTTAAGATAGTTAGATATATAAGAGATCCAATGAGGTGCCGATAGTATTTGTCATTGACTATAGGCTTTTCTTGATATTTGGTAAGCTTCAAAGTATACTCCATGGGAGTGGTTGCAATCTTGCAATTTGCCATATGAAACTTCTTAAAGAGACGATCCATATATCTATGTTGGCTCATGAAGGTGCTTTCCGAGTCTCTTCAAAACTCAATACCAAGACAACAGTGCATAAGTCCAAGATCTTTCATGTCAAACTCTGTTGTAGATAAGTCTTGTTCCAACTTGTAGATGAAGCTCTCATTGCTTCTTGTCACAAGCAAATCGTCTACATACAAGAATGCAATAGTAATGTCTTTTCCTTTAACTTTGTAGTAGAGAGAATCATTTGCATTGGACTTCATGTATCCCAGATTATCAAAAGACTTATCAATTTTGCTATACCAACTTCTAGGTGCTTGTTTTAAGCCATACAGACTTTTCTTGAGATGGCAAACTTGATGCTCTTTCCCTAGTTCAACATACCCTACTGGTTGCACCTATAGATTTCCTCACGTAGGTAACCATTGAGAAAATAGTTTTTGACATGTAGCTGGTACACATTCCATTTGTTGAGTGTGGTTAGTGATATAAAAAATCTTATGGAATCCATCTTTGCTACTGGAGCATAAGTCTTATCACAATATGGTTAGTGAAAAAACCTTTTGTTACTAGTCTAGCTTTGTATCTTTCAATGCTTCCATCTAATTGTACTTCACTTTCTTAACCCATTTGTTTGCAATGGCCTTCTTTATTGGTGTAAGCTTGCATAAATCCCAAGTATTGTTTTTGTACAAAGCTTCCATTTCTTCATTCGTAGTCGTTTGCCATTATGGCTTATGAATTGCATCTTCAAAGTACACTGGCTCTTCCATAGCCACCCATGATGGTGGTCATAAGAGCACAATTAGTGGTTTCAATCTAATTGATTTGCCTTTTTGAGCATATTTCAAACTTGCTGGTGGTTTACTTTCTCTAGGAGACCATCTAAGTTATTGCTCTTCGGCACAATGCCAAGTCGTTGAAGATGCTGTTGAGAGTTCACGCTCAACATCATGTGATCATGTGTGCATAGCACCATCACGTGATCATATGTGCATAGCACTAACCTTATAGAGTGCTATAAAGGAAAGGGTTAGATCCCCTAACCCTAACCCTAAAAGGGTTTGTATATATTCTATTTTTTCAACTAATTCTAGTGTACAGTTAGTCATTTGTGGTGTGCTCTCTAGATGTGCCCTCTCTCCTCATCTCCACTCTTCTCCTCTCCCCTCTTCATATTTTGTCATGGTATCAGAGCTTCCTTGTCTTCCGCTGAGACATTGAGATTCTTGAGAGTACGAGAGAGATTATGAGATTGAGAGTTCTCGAGTGTTCTTGTGAGAGTTCACTTCCATAGAGAATTTCCGTTCATTGGAAAGATTTCCGTCCATTCAACTCCACTACGAGAGTTCTTTGATTGAAAGTGAGAGAGAGTGATCTTCTTCAAGTGTATGTGAGAAAAAATAGGTATAGAGATTTCTGCTGTGAGAGGGAGACATGTTGAGAGATATGCTTCGTTGAGAGAGCTAGCAATGCATGAGCAACTCTCCAACTCTTGCTACAACACCAAGCACGGCCTACTACAAGGCAAGCAGCACTCGCAGTTCTCATAGTTTGGAAAGCCAGACGGGTAGCTAGCTCCTTAACCGCCTCAACGACTGTCAGCAAGGCCTCTACTCCGTGCTCTCGACTCGCAAAATGATGGCTCCCCAGCAAAGGCAGCTTCTCAGCATCAATGGCTCCATGGATGACCCCCCGACAATAGCTTCACGGGCGACCCTCTGAAAAAGCGGGTTGTCTGCGGTGGTTGAGCATAGATTGCTGGGCTACCTTTGCAATCAGGACACGATGCTTTCAGTCCCAATCTCGTGAAACTCGAGGCCGCAAGGTAGGCATACGTCTGTCGCAGACAAGTCTTCCATAGGCGGTGTTTCGGGCGAATATCGCAGTCACGAGCGTCGACGAACAATCCTTCTCGTGATCCTTTGGTGCAGATTTCTGCTCTCGACTTCCGCCTCCAGCATGGTAACCGCGCACCACCATAACGCCTCCAGAAGACAAATACTGGGTAAGTAAAATCTCCACGGCGGTGCCTCCACGAGCCAACGTGCTCCTCAGCCCTCCGCGACGGCATCGGCATCTTCGACGAAATCAAGATTCCGACGAATCTTTTTTTTGATTCCGGTGGCTCACCTCGCAACACATGGTAGATAGGGTTGGTTAGCAACCCTAGGTTTGGTTAGCCACCAATGGTCAGTCACTTGACACATGGCAGATAGGACCTAACCAGGGTTAGGTTCAGTCAACCCCTAGTTAGGTGGTTTGATCACAATTGTGCCACATGGCAACCTTATCTTACTGCACCACGTCACCACCGACTGCCATATCACCTGCCACATCATCATTGACATGTCAACAATCCACGTCAGCACTGCCACGTCATCATTGACTGCCACATCATTTGCCACGTCATCAGTGACATGTCATGAGCCACGTCACCTGACACATCATCAGTGACACGTCATCAGGCCATGTCATCAGTGCCACATCACCTACCACATCACCAGGCCACGTCACTAGGCCACGTCATCAGGCGACATCATCAGTGCCACCTCAGCACTGCCATCTCAGCAGTCCAGTCAGCACTGACCCTCTGCAAGCACAGTCCCTTGCCAGGCATACTGTGCACACTCCTGCCACCTCAGCACAGAGCTTCACTGGCACACCTCTTGTTAAGCACAATGCCACATCATCACTGCATGTGACTCACAGTGACACATCATCATTGAGCACCATTTGCACTCCTTTTGCCCCTCCACATAGATCAAGTCGTATCTCTTGATCTAGGAAGAATTTGAGGGCGCTCCAAAAAGGAAAGTCGCTCGATTTTTCGTGCTCTACACGCTCGTTACATCATGCGCACATTTTGGTGCAAGTTACACTCACATTTGAGCCTTGCCGACAAAACCACTTCCTTCACGCACATTTGCCTCTACATCGACGCATCTGACCCAGCACTTAAAAAGAACAAAAGAAAAGGAATTATTTGCTGCTCTTTCATCGATCGATGGTTGGTTTAGATCTAGATCAGAGTAGACTAGATTGCCATAGAGGGGACGCTTTGAATTCCCCAAGTTGCCAATCTAAGCCATGCCCGAAATTCCCGACTAGTATCTACTCGGAGTCAGTCCATACGCTCACATCCGATTTCACATCATTACATTACCTGAAACCTTACGTTCATCAGTTCAGTGAGCAGACTTCAGAGTACAGAGGCATTGCAGATTGGTTCAGTGGGCAGATATCATTTGATTTCACACACACATGCCACCATTGTAAAGCCTATTCGGCTATCTCACGGCATCGTGCACATCATTTTTAGCCTTGTAAAGCCTCTTGGCTATTCCCGGCATCATTGCCACAAGCCTTGTAACACAGATCAGATCTTATATACTGTAGTTCTATCTTCACCGACGGTACAGAGATTTCACTTGGCATCTTCAGTGTATTTGCAGTTGATTCATACAGAGTTTTTCAGGACACTTTTGAGTACATTGTTTGCACCATGTCGACTAGCAACCTCAATCTGGAGGCATTTGCTAAGTTAGACAACTCCAATTACGGTACATGGAAATACCGAATGGAGACCATTCTTGTGCTTCAGGACAAATGGGAGTATGTCGATGGATCTATACCTAGACCATTGGCCGATCCAGCCACCAGTAGCTCTACTCCATCTGTTGTCACAGTACCAGCAACGGGATCTACATCGGGATCTACATCTACACAAACAGTTTCCGCATCAGTAGCAGATCCTGCCATTGCCTGAGCTCAAGCAGAATGGGATAAGAAAGACAAGTATGCCTATCACCTGATCAAGCAGAACGTGCAAGATGTCATGCTAGGACAGCTCAACACAGTTAAGACATCAAAAGAAGCATGGGATATGTTCGCAGCTCTCTACGAGTCCAAGAACACATCCAGGATTCTCACCCTGAGAAACCAGATCAACCAGAGTTTCCGCAACAGCAGTGAAACCGGTCATGCTTATGTACTCCACATCAAAGACTACAACAATCAACTTGCAGCAGCAGGAGAGACTATGAATCCCGCAGAAATGGTTCAAGTAATCCTGAATGGACTAGGAGAAGGATATGAGAATCTAGTCCAGAGTATTGCCATCCAATGGCAAATTCCAACACTGGAAGAACTTCAGTCAGTTCTACTTGGTGAAGAACTCAGGACTCAGGCCATTCAAGCACGTAAAGGTCATTCTAATGATCAGGCATTCACAGCTTCAGACAGAAGCAGAGGCAAAGGTAGAAACAGAGGTAGATCATATAAGAAAAGTGGTCATCATCAACAAAATCAAAGTCAGAATCAGCATCATCCTCAGCAACATCAGAATCAGCAAAGAGGAAATCATTCCAACCGAGGAAGATTCCAAGGACGAGGGA
Source organism: Dipteris shenzhenensis (assembly GCF_047967505.1). Taxonomy (NCBI): domain Eukaryota; kingdom Viridiplantae; phylum Streptophyta; class Polypodiopsida; order Gleicheniales; family Dipteridaceae; genus Dipteris; species Dipteris shenzhenensis. Next base: position 29,494,867 of record NC_141608.1, on the reverse strand, counting down.
ATGCATCCACCAATGTGTCAAACATTCAATGCAACTACTGTCACAAGTTTGGACACTATGAAAGAGATTGCCACAAGAAGCAGTATGACCAAGGCAGTCAATCCAGCAGTAATCGAGGGAATTCCTGAGGAAGAGGAAATCATCGTGGTGGACATTCTAGTCACAGTCATTTTGCAAATGAACATGGAAATATGTTTCTTGCGAGTGAGGAATTGCATCAGACTGATACAATGCACCTAGACACTGATTTCAATCCCAAAGAGGATTTCAGCTATCAAGTCGACCAAGTGGAACAGGATCCTTGGTACATCGACAGTGGTGCATCATCTCATATGACAAATCATCAGGAATGGTTCATAGAAATGAAGCCATTAGAAGGACAAAAAAATGTCATCTACACAGTAGACAATACACCGAATCCGGTTCAAGGGACAGGTGTTATCCCTATGAACAATTTCACTGGTACAAAAGGATTAGTCAAAGATGTGCTCTATGTTCCGAAGCTCAGCAAGAACCTTTTGTCAGTAGGTCAAATGACGGAACACAACTACAAAGTCATCTTCGACGGTGATGAATGCACTATCAGAGACAAATCCAAAAGAGGTCAGCTAGTAGCAAAAGGTGTCAAGGAAGGACGCTTATACAGGATGCTAGCTACAGTACCAGATAAGCATGCCATGTCAGCTTAAATGCAACAGATGCCACTATCTGCAAAATGGCACAAGAGATATGGTCATGTCAACTTCAAGTACTTGTTAGATCTAAGGAATCAGAATATGGCAATTGGGATTCCAAAGCTACAGTTTCTTGGAAAAGTTTGCGAAGCATGCTGTTTCGGCAAACAAAAGCGAACCAACTTTGTCAGAAGTACCTCTTGTGCATGAGGTATTCTTGATTTGATTCATACAGATGTATGGGGTTATGCCCAGACCCGCAGCATCAATGGTTCACTTTATTACTTGACCTTCATCGTCGACGACTACAGCAGATATTGTTGGGTCTACTTTCTGAAAGAGAAATCTGAAGTGTTTGCCAGATTTCAAGAATTCAAAGCCACGGTAGAAAACCAGACAGGCAGAAAGATCAAGGACATGAGATCAGACAGAGGAGGTGAATACATGTCTTCAGCATTCATGAACTTTTGCAAAAATCACGGCATTCGAAGACAATTCACATGTGCAGATACTCCTCAGCAAAATGCAAGAGCTGAAAGGAAGAATGGGACTTTAGCAGACAGTGCTAGAGCAATGCTTAGTGAAAAGCATCTTTCGAATCAGTATTGGGCAGAAGCAATAGCTACAGCTAACTACTTCTTAATCGGCTTCCTACCGAACCGATACAAGGTATGACTCCTTATGAAGCATTCACTGGACACAAGCCATGCATTGGGCATCTCCGCATATTTGGTTGCATAGCATATGCCCACATACATGATGATCATCGCAGGAAATTGGATGCAAAGTCCCACAAATGCATCATGGTTGGCTACAGTGAAGAAAGCAAAGCATACAAATTGTATGATCCCATCAACCGCAAAGTCATTATCTCCAGAGATGTAATCTTCGATGAGGAATCAGAATGGAAAACCTCACCTACACAGGAGATAGAAGCATCAACTTCACAGTCATCTACAGAACAGGTTGATGAAGAAGAGCAAGAATTGCCAGCAACACCCCAAGCAGCGCCACAGCATCTCAGACGGTCTACTAGGGAAAGCAGACCACTAGCCAGATTGACATATGCTCAGAAAGGCAAAGCAATTCAGGTGGAAACCACCAACTATGCTCTTATGACTACCATCATGGCTACAGAAGAGCCAATGTACTTCGAAGACGCAGTAGATAAGCCCGAATGGCAAACTGCTATGAATGAAGAAATGGATGCTTTGTATAAAAATAACACTTGGGAATTATGCGACCTTCCACCAGGAAAGAAGGCCATAGCCAACAAATGGGTATACAAAGTGAAGTACAATCCAGATGGCAGTATTCAGAGATACAAACCCAGATTAGTTGCAAAAGGATTTGCACAACAATATGGCCAAGATTATGATGAGACTTATGCTCCAGTAGCAAAGATGGATTCCATACGGTTCTTGATATCACTAGCGACACTCAATAAATGGAATGTGTATCAGCTCGATGTCAAGAATGCATTTCTCAATGGTTATCTAGACGAGGAAGTCTACATGCAACAACCAGCCGGTTATGTTGAACCAGGAAAGGAGAACAAGGTTTGCCATCTCAAGAAAAGTCTCTACGGCTTAAAGCAAGCACCTAGAAGTTGGTACAGCAGAATTGACAAGTATTTTGCTGATCTGGGATACATGAAGTCCAATGCAGATCATACTCTCTACTACAAAGTTCAAGGGGAAGACATTACTATTGCACTTTTGTACGTAGATGATCTGATTGTGACAGGAAGCAAGGATAGCTTCATCAGAAAACTAAAACAAGACTTATCTGCAGAGTTCGACATGAAAGATCTTGGACTTATGCACTATTGTCTTGGAATTGAGTTCTGGAGAGATTCGGACAGCACATTCATGAGTCAGCTCAAGTATGTTGACAGTCTCCTGAAGAAGTTTCATATGGCAGATTGCAAGATTGCAGCCACTCCCATGGAGCAGAGTTTGAAACTTACTAAAGATTCAGAAAAGCCTACAGTCAATGACAGATACTACAGGCAACTCATTGGATCTCTTATATATCTGACAATCACACGTCCAGATATTTGTTATGCAGTAAGCTCACTAGCACAGTTTATGGCAAATCCAAAACAGTCTCACTGGAATGGTACAAGACAGTTTGGGGTAGAGTACAGAGGAAGTCATCCACGGTTGCATGGATACTGTGACAGTGACTATGCTGGAGATCATGAGACCAGGAGATCGACACAGGGATATGCATTTTTCCTTGGTCAAGGTGCTATATCATGGTTGTTAAACAAACAGCCAACTGTTTCTTTGTCTTCGACTGAAGCAGAATATAGGGCACTCACTACAGGTGCATGTGAGGCTATATGGCTCAGAAGACTATTGTCAGAAACAGATTACTTTGATGAGTCAAAGCCAACAACAATATATTGTGATAATCAATTGGCTCAAGCATTGGCCAAAAATCCAGTATATCACTCCAGAACAAAGCACATTGATGTCAGAGAGCACTTCATCAGAGAAAGAGTGTTACTTGGTGACATCACACTGCAGCATTGTGATAGCAAAGAAAATGTTGTAGACATCTTTACCAAACCAATCGGTAAAGAGCTATTCGAGAAACACCGACTAGCTCTTGGTTTGATGCAGAGGAAGGACATTCCCATTAAAGGGGTGTGATGGAATGTAATGCTCAGTCCTTCTTCGATTCCCCAGAATCATCATCTTGAGGGAAGGCCTACTTCATGATGTTGATCTTGAGGGAAGGTGTTGAGAGTTCATGCTCAACATCATGTGATCATGTGTGCATAGCACCATCACGTGATCATATGTGCATAGCACTAACCTTATAGAGTGCTATAAAGGAAAGGGTTAGATCCCCTAACCCTAACCCTAAAAGGGTTTGTATATATTCTATTTTTTCAACTAATTCTAGTGTACAGTTAGTCATTTGTGGTGTGCTCTCTAGCTGTGCCCTCTCTCCTCATCTCCACTCTTCTCCTCTCCCCTCTTCATATTTTGTCAGATGCCTCTACAGCAAGTCTCTTCTAAGAGCCTTCATGAAGATGTCCGCAGCATTCTCTATAGTCGGATAGTACACCAAGTCGACCTCTCCATCCATGATGAGCTCACGTACAAAGTGATATTGAATCTCAATGTGTTTTGTGTGAGCGTGGAACACAAGGTTCTTTGCAATCGCCATGCAACTCTAATTGTAACATGATAACTGTGTAGGCTTGTTCTGCACTGCACCCATGTCCCCTAAAATCCTCCTCAGCCACATTGCCTCACAAGAAGCAAAACATGCTGATTTGTACTCAGCCTCGGTAGAAGAAAGAGCAACTATAGGTTGCTTCTTGCTGACCCATGACACAGCTCCAGATCCAAGTGAGAAACAGTAACCCTGCACTTATCTCCTGCTGTCCACGTCTCCTACCCAATCCGAGTCACAGAATCCAGTCAAGATGTTGCCCTTGATATAGGTGATGCCATAATCAAGTGTGCCTTTGAGTATTTTAGCACCCGCATCCCTGCCCTCCAATGGTTCTCCTCGGGCTTATTGGAAAACCTGCTTAGTACACCAGTCGCAAAGTTGATGTCCGGTCGCATGTTGCACAAGTAAATCAAATTGCCCACAAGCCTTCTGTACTTTGCTTCGTCCACCAGTGGTGATGAATCCTCGTTTGAGAGCTTCACGTCAACCTCCATAGGGGTGCCAACTATCTTGCACTCAGCCATGCCAAATGCCTTCAGTATCTCTCCAGCATACTTTAGCTTTTAGATAATTTGTTTTGGCTCTTGCCAAACTTCAATCCCCAAACAAAAATGCATCAGTCCGAGGTCTTTGTCATTTCAAACTCTCTTCCTAGCAAATGCTTTGTCTATGAGATCTTCTCTTCATGGTTCCCTCTCATGACAAGGTCATCCATGTAAAGGACTATGATCATACACCTGCCTCCTTCTCTGTAGTTATACAAATTTGCATTAGATGGGCTCCTCTTAAACCCGTTTTGCAAAGAGTAGGCATCAATCCATTGGTACCATGCTCGTGGGGCCTGTTTCAGCTCGTAAAGTGCCTTCTTCAGTTTACAGACTTTACCTTCTGGACCGGGGATCACAAAACCTGGTGGTTGTTCCACGTATACCTCCTCCTTGAGATCTCCATTCAGAAAGGCAGATCTTACATCCATCTGAAACACGGGCCAGCTTTCCTATGCTGTTAAAGCCAAAACACTGCGAATCGTGGTTAGTCGAGCTGTGGGAGCAAAAGTATCCTGATAATCAAAACCATGTACCTGTGCGAATCCTTTTGCCACGAGCTGAGCCTTGTACTTATCCGTGCCGTCGGACTTGTACTTGGCCTTGTACACCCACTTGGTGCTGATTACCTTGCATTTTGGTGGTCGATCCACAAGGTCCCAAGCATGGTTCTTCATTATGGAGCCATACTCCGATTGCATAGCCTCCATCCACTTATCATCACCCTGTGCCTCTTCAAGACACTTGGGTTCTTCAGCACGGATCACCTCTGTCATCAAAGCGTAGTTGACCAAGTGTTCCTACGCCCTTCTTTGCTCCTCTAATCTCTTGGACTGGCGGTGTTGGGAGGGTTCCTCCTCAATGGATGGAGGTTCTCTGCCATCCAAAAGCTGCTTTACCCACTTCGGGAATGGCCGTTGCTATTGTGGTTCTGCAGGCTCTTCTTCATCTTCTTTATCTTGAATCCTCCCAAGCACCATTGGGGGAGTTCGGTCTATTGTTGGTGGTTGTACTGGATGGATATCTTGGTCCTGGTTGTCTGGGAAGGAAGCATCCTCCTCCAATTGATGCGGCTATTCTGACAAGACCACATCGCGACTTACTATTACCTTCTTGGTAACAGGATTATAGAGACGGTAACCCTTTGCCTCTTCACTGTAGCCCAAGAAAATACACTTCCAGCTCTTCGGTTCCCATTTGGTCATGTTAGCATCAGGGACATGCACAAAACAGTCACATCCAAAAACTCTGAAATGTGCAGCTGAAGGTTTCTTACAAAAAAAGGCCTGTAGTGGAGTCATCCCGTTCACAGCCTTCGTGTAGTTACAATTCAAAATGTAAACTGCCATGTTACATGCTTCAGCCCAGAAAGTCTTTGGCAAATCTTTCCCTTTCATCATACTCCTGCCCATTTCACAGATGACACGCATTTTGCATTCTGCTACTCCATTTTGCTGCGATGTATGTGGCGGGGGTTTCTGCCTCTTGATCCCATGACTTTTGCAGTAACTTTCGAATTCACTTGATGTGAACTCACCACCTCTGTCTGATCTCCACTTCTTCACCTTCCTCCCTGTTTCTTTCTCGACCATTGCATGCCATTCTTTGAACTTACTAAAAGCCTCATCTTTAGTCTTCAGGAAGTATATCCATATCCTTCTACTGTAGTCGTCGATCAGCGTCATGAAGTAGTAGGAACCACCCAAAGCTTCCGTCTCCATCTTTCCGCAGAGGTTTGTGTGAACAAGAGCTCTAGAGGAGCCTTTGTCTTGCTGGCCTCTTTAGGAAAGGGCTACCAAAGCTGCTTGCCCATCATGCAAGCTTCACACACATCGGGCAGATCTGTAATTTCTGGTAGGTCTGCAATCATTCCACTTTTATGCATCTCCTTTAAAGAACTAAGGTTTAGATGACCAAACCTCTCATGCCACAGCTTAGTGTTGCTCAGATCGGCTCGAGCACTGAAAGCTGAGAGTTCATAGATGTTGTTGCACTGTGTACCTTTACCAACGACCTTCCCTTGAAGATCCAAAATCTGTGCGCCATTCTTATCAAAGTGAACTTTGAGGTCCTGATCAGTGATCGCAGAAACGGACAAGTTCCTCTTGATATCTTGCACATAAAGAACATTGGACAACTGTTTTACAACTCCATCTGACTTGAGAGCAATCGTACCTTTTCCTTTTGCTGGACATTTTGCATCATTGCCGACTACTACTAGGATGTCATTCCCTACCGGCGGATGTAGAGAGGTATACCAATCCTTCCAACAAGTCATGTGGTGCATTGTGCACCACTGTCAATAATCCAAGGATCATCCGCAGGTACATGAACTGCCTCTGTGCAAATCTCCTCAATTGCTACGAACAGCTCTACTGGTACTGCTTGCGTGCTATTGCTGGACTCTTTCTTTACTCCGTTCTTCTCATCTGCAATCTTCTTCCAGCACTCATTCTACTTGTGCCCTGCCTTGTTGCAATAGAAGCCCTTGATCTTCTTCTTTCTCTTTTTATCATCAGAAGAAGATGGGTTACCAGAGTCCTTACCCTTACCTTTCTTTGATCCAGCATAGAAAGCCGAATCTTCTCCAGTCCTCATCTTTTGACGCATCTCCTCCTCCAAAAGCATTGCGCTAAAATCCTCAAAAATGAGGGGCGGATTTCTATTCTACGTATTCAGCACCGTAACAAGACCGTCGTACTTTGGTGGGAGAATCTGTATGCACCTTCGTGCTAGATTCTCACTGGTGATGGTGATGCCAATCGCAGTCATCTGATCACGTAGATTCTTCACCCTGGTCACCCTGGTGATGAACTTCTCTGCCATTTCAGACTTAGACAATTTCTCATTCGCGAGTTGAGTCTCCAGATTCTGAATCCGCATCGGATTTGTGGTCTTGTACTGACTTTTCAAGACCGTCCATGCCTCCTCCGTTGTGGTGACATGTTGAATTAATGCCATGACAGAATCACTTACACTGAGATAATAGAACACAGCGCATGTGCATTTCTTCTTGTCCACACGAGAATCTCATCTGCAATTGGTACTATCTATTGTGCTGCATTGGCTGGATTTAGTCTCGCAACTGGCTTCAGCTCCACCCTAGTAGCAGTATCCCAAAGCTCGTATACGCTTAGGATGGTCTTCATCTTGAACTTCCAAAGTGGATGGTTAGTGCCTTCCAACGTTCCACTTTCGCCGAACGGTGGGATTTGTAGTCTTGCGGGCTGGGCCATCTCTCACAATCTACTCGCAAACAAAAACACACTACCAAATCTTCTTGCTAGAGCCCAAGCTTTGATACCATGTAAGAAAACAATACAACATCTGTGCTCAACAGATAAGAGGATCTCATATGCAAGAGAGAAAATTAGATAGTATGGAGAATCAAAAATTTGATTACTATAAAACTGATACAATATATGGCGCTGCCTCCAGCCGTGTGCTCTTGTGTGAGAAGCTTTGATGGCATGCTGGAAACAATAGAGGACGGAGGTTGGATGCTAAGGAATCAGGGTTGTTGTAGCCAGTGATGATTATGGGCTTCACGAGCTTGCTCTTATATAGCCACCAGTCATAGCCGGTTAGCCCAATTGGGTGACCGACCCAGTCCACCCAAAACCGCCAACTGGGGGTCAAAATAGGCCGCCGACCACATGATAGAATCGTGGCACAAAATAGAGCAACTAACCTACGGTTGCCATTTGGCCCAGAGCCATTCGGGATCATCTGGGGCTCCAAACGAGCCCTGCAGCCCGAGAGTGGGCTACCCTGGGAAATGCTCCATCTACCCTCAGTGCGGTCAGTCATGGGATGCCTTCTCGCACTTGCATGTAGCCTAGTTGGCAATGTGCCAACTCTATCTGAAGCTGTCCAGCCATCAGGCCACACATGGCCCCCATCTGGTGTCCAAACCAGCACCTACCGGATAACCGAGCTACTCAAATGCCTTCTCCTCATATGGGGGGCTTACAAGTAGAGTTAGCTGGTTCCCGCATAGTTACACGAGTGGAGCATTGATATCTAACATTGATTGCATTCTATTTTGAGGAGTATTTGCACATGTGAATTGTCTTTGAATGCCATTACTTCTACAAATGTTCATGAATACTAAAGACATGTATTCACCTCCTTTGTCTAATTCATTATTTTGATCTTTTTTTTCTATTTGGTTCGCTAACATGGCTTTGAATTCTTAAAATATGCTGCTATCTACAAGTTGACTGTTGTAATTCTTGGTTCTAAGTACATAAGCATGACGAGTTTCATTGTTGTTTCAAAAGCTTTAGTTGATTTGTTTTATTGAGAATTTTAGATGTGTTCTTAGACTCATAAAGAGCTACAAACATTTCGCATGCTTCTTTGGAGGTGTTCAGTACATTGAGCTATTCGAGCATGACATCTTGCACATTGTATTTAACAAATGATATGCATATTTGTCTTTCTCATCCCATTTTATCTATGCTTCGGCAATGGTAGGATATGCTACAGGTGTGGACACCATTGCTGTAATTGTAGACCCTTTGGCTTGTGGTCCGACAATGGTGGGAGTTGCTATGTTGGTTCATTGGATGGTCTAGGTGTAGACCCATCTACATATTCCCATTTATCTTGAAGTACAAGAATGGTCTCCATTTGAATTTCCATGTGCCATTGTTGGAGTTATCTAGCTTAGTAGATGCCTTCAAATCGAGGTCGTTAGTGGTATATATGATGCAAAATAGTACTTAAAATGCCTGTGAAAAACACTGTCTAAATCGATCGCAACTGTTGGTGAAGATAGGATTGCAATATATATCCAATCTATTGCAAGGCTTTTGTGGAAAATAATGCCAGGAATAGCCATAAGCTTTACAAGGCTCGAAATAATGTGAAAAATGCCAAAAAATGGCCTATAAGGCTTTACAGTGGAGGCAATATGAAGTGCAAAATAAAATGATGTACAATCTACCCATTGATACAAGTGCCAATGCCTCTAAAAACTCTAAAATATGTAACATGGCATGTTGAGGCGGTAATGATATGGCATTGCTGATATGGCATGATGAGTCAATAGATGATGTGGCACTATGCCGTAAGCAATGCTGAGTTGGCAAAAGACGATGTGTTGTGGATGACATCGTAAGTAGGTCGATAATGCTGACATGGCAAATATGATGATGATGTGGCATCTGATCCTATATGATAATGTTCCATGTGTCAAGATGAAGACCAACCCTATAGATGGTAGAAGGAGTGAAACTGGCAGTGAGAGAACCAATCCCTAGTTGATAGGGTGCATCAAAATCTTCAAAGATTCCTTCAAATCTATGAGATTTTGGTTGTTTGTCGCCGCTCCGTCGATGTAGTGCTTTGTGGAAGTTGTTCATGAATGTGGGTCTACTGGTCCCACCTTGATGTAGATGCATGGCTATTGATCTTGTCATGTATGTGAGGTCATGGAAAAGCCAAGGCGCAATGGTAGTTATTGGAGCATGGAGATTTGCTCTTGACTGCCAGTTTGTTGGAGGCAGAGAGCAAATTGCTATTGGAAGTTAGAAGGAGCCATGTCTACCCCTTCATGCTTTGAGTAGAAGTTGCCTATTGTTGCTACTGTCTGTTGCTAGAGTCGAGAGCAACTTGCACTTGTAGGAAGTTAGAAGGAGCCATGTCTACCCCTTCATGCTTTGAGTAGTAGTTGCCTAAAGTCATTATTGCTCCTATGGAGCGATTGAAGGTTAAGAAGTTGAAGCATTTGATTATTCATTTGTGTGTGTCGTAGGTGCTTGTGGGTTGCTTCTAGTCAATTGCATAGTGTCGTTAGCTCATTGCTCCTTGTGGTTTTGCTTGTAGAAAATGGTTGTGTTGTTATATTGTCATAATTGAAGTAGGTAACTAGAGTTGCGTTGTAGTTGTTGTTGGTTCAAGCTAGCTATTTTGCTTAGGTTTGTAGATGGCATTTGATGTAGTGTTGAGCCTACCCTTCTCAAAGAAATCACTCAAAGCACCATATATCGATCTCTCCTTGACTCTTCATATCTTTCTCTCAATATCTAGAAGAATTCACACACTCTCTCAAAGAGCTAGAGAGGATCCACCTCTCTCTCTCTCTCTCTCTCTAAGTGTCACTCTTTGTCAATGAGTTGAATAGACCTCTTTCTCACTCAAACTCAATCAATGAACCTCTCCCATATCTCACAAAATAAAGAAGAACTCAAACTCAAACTCTATGACAGAAATGAATGAAATGAGATTAACAAGATTTTCTTTCAATGAAATGATCAATATTTTCTCCCACACTCAAGAATCTCTCAATATTTCACAAGAAGATTTCAATGGCTCAGCGAAAGACAAGGATGCTCTGATACCATGAACAAATATGGAGAATGGAGAGGAGAAGAGTGGAGATGAGGGGAGAGGGCATAGCTAGAGAGAACACCACAAATGATTAACTGTACACTAGATTTAGTTGAAAAGAATTAATATATACAAACCCTTTAGTGTTAGAGTTTCCAACCTTGTTCCTTTGTAGCTCTCTATGTGTTAGTGCTATGCACATATGATAACACATGATGTTGAACAAATCCTCAACAAAGACCCCAATCTTTCTTCACAACTCACTCCCCTTAAGTACCTATATGGACATACATCTACATGACCCTCTCCCCTTAGACAACTATATGAACTAACATCTACTTATTTATGTCAGTATATATGCCTATATATACCTAAATCCTAAACCTAATTTGAGAGGCTAGCATGCATGAAGGATGAAGCCTAAAAGAGGCACTATTCAAGCCCCATTTTCATCTAGTGCACATGAAAATAGGGCTTGAAAAGTTCCCAATATTGGTACATCATGCCCTCTAAGATCCTTATATTTCTACTCACCCATCTACCCCTAGACACATACATTAACCCATATCTACACAAATATATATTTAGCTACCTACCTATCAACAAATTTACCTACCTATTTTTCCCTCCAAGACCCCCATCTTGCTCCACAACTCTCTCCCCTTAGGCATATATATAATTGCATTTACATTTTAAGCCTATATCTAACTACTGATATGCTCCAACATATATAACTACCTAATTTTCCCTCCGAAGTCCCCATGTTGCTACCCACTTCTCCCCTTAGACACCTTTTCCAATATAAACCTACACAAAAATATATATACCTACCTACGTATATCAAGATATACACCCACCTAATTAGAGGGGGTTGGGCAATGCATGAACTCTAAAAGGGGCACTTTTCAAACCCATTTTCATTTGCACTAGTGCAAATATAAATGAGTCTTGAAAAGTGCCCCTTTTAGGCCCCCATCTTGCTAGACACCATCTATCCTTAGACACCTTCATCAACCCCTATATCTACACAAAAATATATTTAACCTCCAATATATCAACAAATTTACCTACCTAATTTTGCCTCTTTATGTACACAAAAATATATCTATCTATCTACCTATGTTTATTAACATCTATACCCACCAAATAGGAGGGGGTTAGGCATGCATGAGTCAAAAAAGGGAAACTCTAGCATAGATGAAAATTAGGCTTAACACTGGTATTCAAAATTTTTCGACTTGTATAACGTCCAATTCCAAAACTGGACTAAATACAAGTCCAAATTTTTTGAATATCATAGTCCCATGGTTTTTTTTCCATATATTTCAAAACAAATATTGCAATATTGGTTGAATCTTTACACACACACACTTGCAATGCATAACCATTGGCAATTTTTCTAGCAAACTTTGAAAACTAAAATTTAGTGAAATAACCAAATACTAGATAAGCTTACAAAAATACCTCTTAACCAAATAATTACACTTTGGTCCACACCACATAGTTTTGAGCCAAAGTCCTAAGTATATCAAGATGACTTGTTCTCTTAGAGAGATGGTGATGCCTGCTTATTTGAACCAACTTTATGATGAAGGGGGTGCTTGTCCCCCCACTAAAATTTAGTGAAATAACCAAATACTAGAGAAGATTACAAAAATACCTTCTATGGTTAGCCAAATAATTACACTTTGGTCCACACCATATAATTTTGAACCAAAGTCCTAAGTATATCAAGATGACTTGTTCTCTTCGAGAGATGGTGATGCCCAATTATTTCAACCAACTTTATGATGAAGGGGGGGCTTCTCCCGCTAATAGTCTCAGTGGGGAATCCAAGTGCAAGTAAAATGCATGTAGAGGAGAGAACTTTTTATTATATATATATATATATATATATATATACATACATACATATACATATAATTTTTCAAAGTTTTTAATTTTTTAAAATTCCCCAAAACTTTACTTTTTTGATAAAAATTTCTCAAAAACATTTTCCCAAAAAAATGTATATATTTTCAAAAAATGGTTTTTTAAAATCAACATAAGATTTGCAAATTAAAAATTTCACCTAAAAAAGAGCAAAAATTTGATATATATTATATTTTTTTCAAAAGATTTGAAAATTCTCAAAAGTTTTAATGTTTTTTTAAATTTCCTAAGAATTTTGATTTTTTAATAAACATATCTCAAAGATGAAATTTCCCCCAAAAAATTCTGTATATATTTTTAAAATGTTTGTTTTGAAAGTTAACACAAGTTTTGCAAGGTAATCAATTTATCCAAAAAAGAACATCCACATGTGGGGGGAGAGCCCCCACATGCGACATGCGTCACATGTGGGGAGAGGGAGGGAGTGAGGGGGGAATAGGAGATGGAGAGAGGGAGTAGGCACATTATATGTGATGTGGGTGAGGGGGAGAGGGAGGGAGTGAGGGGAGAGGGTGACATGGGGGGGGGGGGTGCTAAATAAGGGGGAGAGGGAGGGAGGGAGGGAGGAGTAGAGTGGGGAGAGGGAAGGTGAGGGAAAGGGAGAGTGTGGAGCAAACAAGAGGGGAGAGGGAAAGTGAGGTAGGGGGGAGTTGGAAGAGAGAGAGAGAGAGAGAGAGAGAGAGAGAGAGAGAGAGAGAGAGAGAAGCAAAAGCCCCCCCACCCACCCCAACATGTGGTGTGTGAACCACATGTGCCCCCCATTGAGGAGAGGGGACGGGGGGGTGTTTGTTTTGGGGGGGGTTTGAAGTGTTGTTTGGGAGGGGGGGTGCTCTCTCTCTCTCTCTCTCTCTCTCTCTCTCTCTCTCACTTTCCCTCTGCTCCCCATTCTCCTTCCCTCTCCCGACTCTCCCTCTCCCTACTCCCCCCTCACTCCTCCCTCTCCCTACTCCCCCCTCACTCCCACCCTCTCCCCCTTATTTAGCCCCCCTGCCCCCATGTCACCCTCTCCCCCTCACCCACACCACATGTAAAGTTCCTACTCGCTCTCTACCTCTCCTAATTCCCCCACTCCCTCCCTCTCCCCACCATGTGGTGCAGATCGCATGTGGGTGTTCTTTTTTTGATAAATTGTTTAATTTGCAAAACTTGTGTTGACTTTGAAAACAAACATTTTTATAAAAATATATGGATTTTTTGGGGGAAATTTCCTTTTTGACAAATGTTTATTAAAAAATAAAAATTCTAGAGAAATTAAAAAAAAAAAAACTTTGGAAAATTTTCCCACTACCTCACCTTCCCTCTTCCCTCGCCTCTACTCCCCTCTCTCCCTGTCCCTACTCCCCCCTCACTCACTCCCTCTCCACTGTATTTCTTAACCCCCTGGCCCCATTCACCCTCTCCCTCCTCCCTCCCTCTCCCCCTCACACACACTACATGTGGTGAGAGGAGTAGGAGGGAAAGGGAGAATTTTTGGTAAGAAACCTTTAGATGCACATTTCAGAGTTTTTGGATGTGACTGTTTTGTGCATGTCCCTGATGCTACCAGGACCAAATGGGAATCGAAGAGCCAAAAGTGTATTTTCTTGGGCTACAGTGAAGAGGCGAAGAGTTACCGTCTCTATAACCCTATTACCAAGAAGGTAATTATAAGTCGCGATGTGGTCTTCTCAGAACAGCCGCATTAATTGGAGGAGGATGCTTCCTTCCCAGACAACCAGGACTAGGATATCCATCCAGTACCGCCACCAATAACAGACCGAACTCCCCCAACGGTGCTTGGGAGGATTCAAGACAAAGAAGATGAAGAAGAGCCTGCAGAACCACAATAGAACGGCCATTCTTGAAGTGGGTAAAGCAGCTTTTGGACGGTAGAGAACCTCCATTTATTGAGGAGGAACCATTCGAACACCGCCGGTCCAAGAGATTAGAGGAGCAAAGAAGGGCGTAGGAACAGTTGGTCAACTATGCTTTGACGACAAAAGTGATCCGTGCTGATGAACCCAAGTGTCTTGAAGAGGCACAGGGCAATGATAGGTGGATGGAGGCTATGCAGTTGGAGTATGGCTCCATAATGTAGAACAACACTTGGGACCTTGTGGATCAACCACCAAAACACAAGGTAATCAGAACCAAGTGGGTGTACAAGACCAAGTACAAGTCCGACGGCACGTTGGATAAGTACAAGGCTTGGCTTGTGGCAAAAGGATTTGCACAGGTACATGGTATTGATTATCAAGATACTTTTGCTCCCATAGCTCAACTAACCACAATTCGCAATGTTTTGGCTTTAGCATTCGTAGGGAAGTTGGCCCATGTTTCCGATGGATGTGAAATCCGCCTTTTTGAATGGAGATCTCAAGGAGGAGGTATACGTGGAACAACCACTAGGTTTTGAGATCCCCGGTTCAGAAGGTAAAGTCTGCAAACTGAAGAAGGCACTTTACGGGCTAAAACAGGCCCCACGAGCATGGTATCAGCGAATTGATGCCTACTTTCTTCAAAACGGGGTCAAGAGGAGCCCATCTGATGCAAATTTGTATATCTTTAGAGAAGGAGGCAAGTGTATGATCGTGGTCCTTTATATGGACGACCTTGTCATAACAAGGAACCATGAAGAGAAGATCTCGTAGACGAAGCATTTGCTAGGAAGAGAGTTTGAAATGACCTGATGCATTTCTGTTTGGGGATTGAAGTTTGCAGGAGCAACTGAAGTATGCTGGAGGGATACTGAAGGCATTTGGCATGGCTGAGTGCAAGATAGCTGGTACCCCTATGGAGGTTCACGCGAAGCTCTCAAACGAGGATTCATCACCACTGGTGGACGAAGCGAAGTACAAAAGGCTTGTGGGCAACTTGATTTACCTGTGCAACACACGGCCGAACATCAATTTTGCAACTGGTGTACTAAGTAGGTTTTCCAATAAGCCCCGGGAGAACCATTGGAGGGCAGGGATGTGGGTGCTGAAATATATCAAAGGCACACTTGATTATGGCATCACCTATACCAAGGGCAACATCTTGACCGGATTCTGTGACTCGGATTGGGCAGGGGACGTGGACAGCAGGAGATCAGTGACAGGGTACTGTTTCTCACTTGGATCTGGAGTTGTGTCATGGGTCAACAAGAAGCAACCCACAGTTGCTTTCTTCTACCGAGGCTGAGTACAAATCTGCATGCTTTGCTTCTTGCGAGCCAGTGTGGTTGAGGAGGACTTTGGGGACATGGGTGCAGTGCAGAACAAGCATACGTAGTTATCATGTGACAATCAGAGTTGCATGGCGATTGCAAAGAACCCGGTGTTCCACGCTCGCACAAAACACATTGAGATCCAATATCACTTTGTATGTGAGCTCATCATGGATGGAAAGGTCGACTTGGTGTACTGTCTGACTACAGAGAATGCTGTGGACATCTTCACAAAGGCTCTTGGAAGAGACTTGCTGGAGAGGCATCTTCATCGACTTGGCATTGGGCCGAAAAAGTAAGTTCACTTACGGGTGGACATTGAGGGGGGGTGTTAGATATCAATGCTCCACTCTCAGGTAGCTATGCAGGAACCAAATAACTCTACTTATAAGCCCCCCATATGAGGAGAAGGCATTTGAGTAGCTCGGTTATCCGGTAGGCCCTGGTTTGGACACCAGATGGGGGCCATGTGTGGCCTGATGGCTGGACGGCTTCAGATAGAGTTGGCACACTGCCAACTAGGCTACATGCAAGTGCGGGAAGGCATCCCTTGACTTACCGCA
Source organism: Dipteris shenzhenensis (assembly GCF_047967505.1). Classification (NCBI taxonomy): domain Eukaryota; kingdom Viridiplantae; phylum Streptophyta; class Polypodiopsida; order Gleicheniales; family Dipteridaceae; genus Dipteris; species Dipteris shenzhenensis. The sequence continues at coordinate 29,478,435 of NC_141608.1, read as the reverse complement.
CTGAGGGTAGACGGAGCATTTCCTAGGGCAGCCCACTCTCGGGTTGCGGGGCCCGTTTGGAGCCTCAGATGATCCCGGATGGCTATGGGCCGAACGGATACCGTAGGTTAGTTGCTTTGTTTTGCGCATGGGTTCTATCGTATGGTCGGTGGCCTATTTGGGGACCGACCCCCAGTCGACCATTTTGGGCAAACTGGGTCGGTCACCCAATTGAGCCTAACCAACTACGACTGGTGGCTATATAAGAGCAAGCCCGTGAAGCCCATTTCATCACTGGCTACAACAACCCTGATTCCTTAGCATCCAGCCTCCATCCTCTACTATTTCCAGCTTGCCACGAAGCTTCTTTCACAGGAGCGCTCGGCTGGGAGGCAGCGCCATCTATTGTATCAGTTCTACAGTAATCAAATTTTTGATTCTCCATACTATCTTGTTTTCTCTCTTGCGTACGAGATCATGTTATTTGTTGAGCAGAGACTTATTATTTTCTTACATGGTATCAGAGCATGGTATCAGAGCCTAGACTCTAGCAAGAAGATTTGGTAGTGTGTTTCTGTTTGCGAGCAGATTGTGAGAGATGGCCCAGCCCGCAAGACTACGAATCCCACCGTTTGACGAAAGCGAAAAGTTGGACGGCTCTAACTATCCACTCTAGAAGTTCAAGATGAAGACCATCCTAAGCACATACGAGCTTTGGGACACTGCTACTGGGGTGGACGTGAGGCCGGCCGGATCCAGCCAATGCAGGACAACAGATAGTACCAACTGCAGATGAGATTCTCACGTTAACAAGAAGAAATGCAGATGCCCTGTGTTCTATTGTCTGCAGTGTTAGTGATTCCGTCATGGCGTTAATTCAACATGTCACCATAGCGGAGGAGGCATGGACGGTCTTGAAAAATCAGTATGAGACCATGAATCAGACACGGATTCAGAATCTGGAGACTCAACTCACGAACGAGAAGTTGTCTGAGTCTGAAGCGGTAGAGAAGTTCATCAGGAGGGTGAAGAATCTGCACGATCAGATGACTGCGATTGGCATCACCATCACCAGCAAGAATCTAGCACAAAGCTGCATATGAATTCTCCCACCAAAGCACGATGGTCTTGTTATGGTGCTAAATACGCAGAATAAAAATCCGCCCCTCAACTTTGAGGATTTCAGCGCGATGCTTCTGAAGGAGGAGATGCATCAAAAGATGAGGACTGTTGGCTTTCTGGACTGGATCAAAGAAAGGTAAGGGTAAGGACTCTGGTAACCCATCTTCTTCTTATGATAAAAAGAGAAAGAAGAAGATCAAGTGCTTCTATTGCAACAAGGTAGGGCACAAACAGAAGGAGTGCCGAAAGAAGATTGCAAATGAGAAGAATGGAGTAAAGAAAGAGTCCAGCAACAGCACGTAAGTAGTACCAGTAGAGCTGTTCATCACAATTGAGGAGATTTGCACGGAGGCAGTTCATGTACCTGTGATCCAAATTAGATCTCAACTCATCTGGCACATGAACATAGGCAATGCAACCAAAAACTTTCAAATGAGAAATATCTGGTTTCCTATCAGTATACCTCTCCTCTAGCATCATGCCATGTATTGCTGCAGTGGGAGTCCTGCTCATTATGTAGACTACTGTAGCAACTGCTTCAGCCCAATAATAATCTGGCAGGTCTTTTTCGTTGAGCATGGCACGAGATACCTCTCCAATATGCCTATTTTTCCTTTCTGCAAGTCCATTTTGGTGTGGGGTATGACTGCATGAATATTGCTACTTTATGCCATGCTCCTGCAGGAACCTTGCAAACTCATTTGAGAGGTACTCTCCCCCTCCATCTGACCTTAGGCATTTTATTTGCAAGCCTATTTCTTTTTCAATCATAGCTTTAAAAGCTTTGAAATGCCCGAACACTTCACTTTTCTTTTTCATAAAATACACCCAAACTTTTCTGCTGTAGTCATCAATAAAAGTGACAAAATAATGACAGCCTCCAATAGATGCAGCTTTAGTAGTCCACACAGCTGAGTGGATTAATTCCAATGGTCTCTTACTCTCTTGAACATGTCTAGGAAATGGTTTCCTTGCTTGTTTTCCAAATTGACAGGCTTCACATACCTTATGCATTTCTGCAACCTTGAACTTAGGCAATCCTGCAATAATATTTTGGGCCTATATTAATTTAAGTCATTGTATATTAACATGACCAACGCGTTTATGCCAGAAATCAATATCTGCAACTACACCAGTCGCATGTGCAAACATTGCTACACTCAATTCAGGCATGTCCACATCTAACATAAACATCCTACCCTTCTTCTTCCCTTTTGTTATCAAGCAACCTTTATTTTTCATATCCTCAACAAAGCATCCATGAGGATTAAATATGACCTGCAAGACCTGCTCAACCATTTGACCAATAGAAACCAGGTTCTTGGTCATATTTGGGACATGAAATACATCTGACAGGTATTTCTTTTTCCCATCCTGCACAGACAAAGGAATTTTATCAATCTGCACAATAGGATGTGCAGTATCATCACCAGTCTCCACAAATCCTAGTCTTTCCATTTTCCTTGCATTCTGCATCCATTTTGCATGACCTGTCATGTGGTTTGATGCACCTGAGTCAACATACCACACATCATTGCTTTCTTCTGCACTTGTCATAGAATTGGTCATGTGCTGCACCATAAACAAATGCTCATTTCTGTCATCACCCTGTCTACTAGAGGATGCATAATTGCCTTGCTGCAATTTTCCATTCATAATGTCATTCTACTTTTAATAGTAGTCTTTAGCCATATGACCCATTTTACCACAGTAGTAGCACTCAACATTGTTGTTTGTATTTTGGCCTCTCTGCCATCCACCACGACCTCTTTGGCTCCCCCTGCCTCTAAGGTTACCACGTTCTCCTCCATAGGATTGGTTTTCTTGAATTTGCTACATATTCTGATTTTTGCCACGGCCTCCAGATCGGCCTGCTTTACCTCTGCCTCTACCTCTTCCACCATTTGAGTAGAAGACAGTTTCTTTTGAAGTTCCTCCTGAAGAAGATGCACCACCATTTCTCTGCTCTTTAGAAATTAGAAGAGCAATCAACTCCTCAAAATCAGGAAATTTTTCATGGATGGCAATGGATGTCCAGAACTGTGCATAATCCTTTCCTAGACCATTTAAGGTCACAGAAACTAAATCATCATATTCCACTGGCGACCCAATGGAAGCAAGTGCATCTGCAATCTTCTTCACCTTCATGTGGTAGTCATTGGTGCTCATATTTTCTCTCTGCACATTTGCAACTCTTGCTTGAGCTACATTTTCATGGCTTGCATATTTGTGCTGTACATTTTTGTCAAAGTATCCCAGGCCTCCTTCGGCGTGCTTGCATCCTGAATATGCACAATCATAGAATCTGAAATACTAATAGACAGCCAGTACATAACTTTTCTGGCTCTCTCATGCCATCCTTTAAATGCTTGCAACTCCTGTTGATTGGGAACATTAGGAATAACTGGTTCTTGTTCAGCTCCAGTAATGAACTCCCAATAGCCTTTTCCCTTAAGGAAATTTGTCATTCTAAACTTCCATGCTTGGAAGTTGTTCTTGTCAAGCTTTTCAGTGACTATCTATGAAAGAGCATCAGACACCATTACAGAATATTGCAAAAATATTCTGTCACTGCAAAAAACACAACTTCTGCCTCACAAGGGCAAATCTGCAAAACTGACGAAAGTGGTATTTGACCACACAGTCACTTCCTAGTGATGATTTTGCATCAACAGGAAATAACAATGATTCTTTCACTCCCAATATCTCTGCGCACAAGCATACGATGCAATTTTTGTGACAACTTTTCACTAACCTACGGAACAATGGTTGCACAGCAAAAATAGGGCACTTTTCTGAGTGCCTGCGAAAAACTTCTGCCACCAAAACGGGCCCCGAAATGGCCTCGAATCAAAAAAATAATGTGATCGAGGGCCTTGCCCACACTCGCAGCATATACTACCCTCTCGCCACACTGCGAAGGGCATCCCAATATGAGACAATGCACTCTTGCACTTTTTGGCTATGCTACCTGCAGAGATTTGCTCCCAAACTCGAAAAAAGAAAGCAACACTGATCCTCTTACCAAGACACCGCGAACTTGGTTTGCTTCCTTAAGCTCCTTACCACGAACCGAGCTCTGATACCATGTGAAGAGAGTGGGAGAGAAGTAAGGAGTCTCACTTGTAGCTTTCTCACATACACAATGTGGGAATACACACAAAGGTGGAGGCTGAAAACAGTTTTCCTCTTCTTAGTTGTGAAAGCCAAAAGAACTCTCTCTTAGTACAAAAGGAATAGATGAACCCTATATGTGGGTCTCAAACCAAACTCAGCTAACCTAGGTGGCATACTAACTGAGCCACTAACTAGAGTACATAAAGATAGCTGTCATCCAGCTATTATTCATGGGCGGTGTACCAACCGCATCTGCAACTAACAAGTCAGTGACATTAATGCACAACGGTCACCTTGGCATATCATGAGTGGAGCTCGATATCTCAACATACCCCAGTTTATGAAGGACCAGCCAAGACAAGGAAACTGAATCTTGCCTTGGACGGTGAAGAAGAAAAGCCTGTGTACATCGGTGAATAGCTCACTCTAGAAGAAGAAAATGAATTGAAAGCATTACTAATGGAATATAGAGATTGCATGGCTTGGTCCTACAAAGAAATAAAAGAGATTTCCCCAGAAGTTGTAGTACATACCATACCAATAAGGAAAGGATCCAAACCAAAGGTATGTGGACCTTACCGGACAAATCCCAAGTATGGCACCCATGTCTATGAAGAACTAGAAAAACTACTGGAGACTGGTTTCATTTATGAGATCGAGCATACCGATTGGGTGTCACCAATTGTGATTGTTCCTAAGAAAAACAAGAAGCTCAGAATATCTGTGAATCTCAAGAACGTAAATGTAGCAACAATTAGAGATCATTATCCCCTACCATTGACTGAAACGGTTTTAGAAAGGGTAGTAGGATTTGAAGTGTATAGCTTCTTGGATGGGTTCAGCAGGTACAACTAAGTAAAAAATGCACCTCAAGATCAGGCAAAGACAGCATTTGCCACAGAATGGGGCAGTTTTGCATATAGAGTCATGCCATTTGGCTTATGTAATGCCCCATCTACTTTTCAAAGGGTAATGTACACCGCCTTCAAGGAATTTCTCAACAAGTTCCTACAAGTCTTCCTCAACGACTTGTGCGTACACTCAGGAAAAAAGGATCACTTGAAATGCCTTGAAGAAGTGCTTAAAAAATGCAGGGAGTATGAAATCTCTTTGAATCCTTTAAAATGCCAATTCTTGGTCACACACGGAGTAGTCTTGGGACACATAGTCTCTCGACATGGGATTGCAACTGACATGGACAAAATAAAGATCATCATGGAACTCCCCCCCCCCCCCCCCCGCTAAATGCCAAGGGAATTCAATTCTTCATGAGACATGCTGGATACTATAGAAGATTCATACTGAGGTATGTCATGATTGCAAGGCCCCTATACAAGCTCCTAGTCAACTTCATTTGGACAGACGAATGCGAACAATCATTCAAAACCCTCAAGTGGAGATTGATCACAGCCCCTGTTCTAATGGCACCAAATTGGGACATAGACTTTCATGGACATACTGATGGTTCCAATTATGCAGTGGTAGGGAGTGTGTTATGTCAACCTAGCAGACACAACAAAGACTACCCAGTATACTTTGCAACAAGCAGACAGCTAAATGATGCGAAAGTGAACTACACCACAACAGAAAGAGAAGCCTTGGCAATGATCTACAGCGTGAAGAAATTTCGACACTATCGCTACTGACTTGATCTTCTACATAGATCATCAAGCCTTATTATATCTTGTGAATCGGCCATGTACCACAGCGGATCACTTGATGGCTTCTACTGCTACAAGAATTCAATTTCAAAATCGTGGTGAGAAAATGAGCTCAACATTTCATTGCTAATCACATGTCACGATTGAGGATAGGAGAAGAGCCGGAAAGAATAGAAGATGACCTACCAGATGCCGCATTATTTCAAATAGATGTTGTACCTGATTGGTGTGCAGACATCATTGGGTATTTAATGGTAGGAAGACCACCTCCTAAAATGAAAGCACTGGATTCTAGGAAACTAATTCTAAAAGCTGCACCCTATCAACTCATTGTAGGAAAACTATACAAGATGAGCAAGGACCAGGTTTTAAGGAGATGTGTGATGCCACAAGAGATCATGCCAATCCTCAGTGAAGTGCATGAAGGCATTGCAAGTGGACATTTCCAAGGGGAAGCAATAGCAAGAAAGTCCTCGTAGGATACTGGTAGCCAACACTTTGGTCAGATGCCTATGAATATGTCAAAAGCTGTGATGTATGCCAAACAAACTTCTAAACCACAACACAAAGACTTCAATCCCCTAACAACAATCGTTGCACAAAAACCCTTTGAAAAATGGGAGATTAATTTTGTGGGTCCCATCCATCCAGCAGCAAAAGGAACACAGGCACGCTACATCATTGTGGCCATATATTACTTTACTAAGTGGGTTGAAGCTATAGCCGTCAGAAAGGCAGATGCCAAAAGCATAGCAAGGTACTTGTACGAGAATGTGATCACCCGATTTGGATGTCCCATTGAAATTGTGTCAGATAGAGGCACACATTTTGTCAATGAGGTCATCCAAGAACTCTTGTCTGGCTTTATGGTGATCCATAGAAAGAGCACACCTTACTACCCCTAAGGGAATGGACAAGCTGAATCCACCAACAAAATTCTATGTATTGTCCTCACCAAGATAGTAGAACCAAAGCATTCTGATTGGGCAGAGAAACTAAATGCAGCCTTATGGGCATATAGAACCACACTCAAGGTCAGTACAAGAAATACACCTTTTCAATTGGTGTACGGTCTTGAAGCTATGGTCCCACTGGAATTTGTAATACCTAGTCTACGCATAGCAGTACAAGAACGTATGGAAGATCATGCATCACTGAAAGAAAGACTCTACCAATTAGAGAAGCATACAGAGACCAGATTAGTTGCCTACCAGCCATGACAACAGAAAAACGAAGAAGGAAGGCATGGTTTGATAGAAACCTCAAAGACAAAGACATCAAGGAAGGTGACCTAGTTCTGCTGTACAATACCAAAGTCCATAAGGGCAAGCTCAAATTTCTAGGTCATGGACCCTATAGAGTCAAAAAAATGAATCCCATCGGAGCTATGCTATTAGAAACACTGGATGGAGTCCAGTTCAAAAAAACACTGAAGATTTATCTGAGTGAATGTGTTTTGAAAGTGAATGAAATTTGAAATACTATCTTATCATGTCTATCTACTTGTTGGATGTCTATGATTATCTTTTCCTGAGTTTCCAGTTTACAAAGAGAAAGAGAGACAGAGACAGAGACAGAGACAGAGACAGAGAGAGAGACAGAGAGAATTCCCTATTGAATATGTGTTAAGAATACTTCCGCTTGAGGTAAGAGATCCAGATGGAAACATCAACTCTTCACCTTACAACCCGTTCAACCTAAATCAAATGTGGAGTACTTAACCTCGTCAACACTGGTGATCCTGCAGGTTTGAAAACTCAATCAATTTTGGTAATCAAAGGACTAGATGAATGCCAACCCTACACTGTCACAATGGCAGAAAGGAATGCTATGCAATCTCACGAGCATCAATGCTCACACCTACGGAGATCAAGGCTGATGTTGCAATTCAACTAATTTCTTATTGAACGCATATAGAAAGTTGCAAATACAATCAAGGAGGCGACACCAAAGACTACTTGTCACCCATAAGGGAACGTACAAGTGGAGATTGTGAACAAGATTTTGGTGCATATCTTGTACAAATTTGTCAAGACAGACAACAACTAGATATAATTACAAGCACTATTCAATGACGATTCGTCAAGCTGAAGTTAGAAGGCAGTCACAAACAAGCAAAAAGTTTCCCTAAAATCCAAAAATCCATAAAGAAGTGAGTCCCAACATTTTCGATAATCAATAGAATAGGTATGGTTTTAGAGTTGTTTCGGAAACCTAATAAGTGAAAAATAAATATGGGCATGGCACGTCACATGCAGGATAATGAATGTCAAAGAAAAGAAATGACGAAGATTCCATGTCACAAAGAACATGTTTGCAAGTTCGACTCCAAAGAGAGCAAACACAATAGCAAAACAAAGAACAAAAAAACACCAGTGGTGAAATTGACCCTGAAATCCCACTAAGGGAGGAGAACCAGGTCCAAACGGTGTCCAGGGAGGATGACAAGGCACAAAGCCTAGAAGACAAATTTAAAATCCATTCAGAGTTTCTGCAGTTCTCGGTTCGGATGTGTTAGATTCAAGAACGAGTAACCATCGCATTCCTCTCAATTTGTTCCAACAAAGTGGAGAATATACCAGTCGACCTTCTGCAATTCAAGGATCCTTACAACATTGCTTCGAAAAAACTCAAAGAAGCAACAAGTGATAAAGAAAGCACAAAAGAAAATAATCAAAATTTTGATCAAACTCAAACAAAGAAATAGACACGGACACAGAGTCAAAGCAAGATGGGGGAGATGCACTAATCGAAGAGGAATGAGACACAAACATAGAGCCAGAAATAGAAATCAACAATCGGGGATATTACATAGTTCCAAATAGCCTAAGAGAGGAGGTGAAGAACCAAATGGAGGAGCACCTGAAAGTCCACCGAGACTTCCACAACCAATGAGACTCCCACAACCACCAGTACCACCAATGGTGCACCCAAGTGTGGCCATTTTAAAATGTAAGTTTTTGGAATTTTGGGGAAAATAGAAGGAAGATTTGTATAGTCACGTGGCTCAATTCGAGACATAATGGTAGGCAAGTGGCTTCAACACTTTGTTTGGAGACCCAATAAAACTCTAACACTTTGCTGGAATGTTTGTGAGAAAGACAATGAGATGGTTCACCCCATATGGAGTGGCAAACTTTGCAACATACGATGAACTCAAGATGCCATTTCTGGAAAGATTCAGAAAGGAGAAGACTCCAATTGATGTTTGGAAAAAGTTGAGGGAACTGAAATATTAAAAGCTATCAGTGGAGGATTATACTCAGCAATTTCTCAATTTGAATGCAAGACTCACTCCCATAGAAATTACTAAGGGGGTTTCCATTTTCCAAGCGAAAACCCTCGAGCGACGAGCGGACAAAAGGTGGGAGGGCTCAAAATATATAGGCTTAAGTCATTTTTGGGGAGCGCAAAATTCCAAATTATTTCAAGGAATATGTAAGTAAATATGAAATATTGATGAACAAAGATAGATATAAATATACATTTATATAATATACATATATAATGTCCAAATGGTGACTTATTTTATGACTTTCAAATATCATTTTTTTTCCTTTCACCATTGGTTGGACCATAAAATTTTGAGCAAATATCCTCTTTATAGCTCCTCAAGATGAGCTAAGAAAAATATATAACATCTTTTTAATAGACCCTCTGAGTGTATTCTGCTAGAGGAATATGGTTTGAAGAGCTTGCGCCAACACTATTCCATTGGCGGAATACCCTTGGAGAGCCTACAAAGAATGGGTCGTAACTTTTGCTCCTTAGCTCAGATTGAGGAGCTGTAAGAAGGAAAAATATTCAAATTTTCATGATCTATGCAATGGTAGCTTAAAACTATAATTCTTATAGGTATATAATATATAAATTGGAAATTTCAAGATGCATATGAGAGTTACAACTTTTTCCTAATTCATATTATGGTAGGAAGGAGTTCAGTAGGGACCACATTTCCTTAACACTAGTTTGGTAGCATAACAAGACATAAAGGTGTCCTTTTGAGGTTTTGGCAAAAAAATCACAACTTGTTGTAGATTTGTCTTTTGGCGATTTCATCTCTTGAGCTTAAGGTAGACTCAGAGGACTATTATCTAAAAATATAAAGAGCATAAAAAACTATTACATGTGTTTACAAAATGCTCACAAATGTATGGTAACACAATATTTCACCCAGACAGTACTCAAATTTGAAACTTTATCTAGCATGCCTGAAAATAAAATTGATTTTAAGGAGCTAGCATTTTTTACAAAGTGTTTAAGTATATCAAACACCTAAGAGTGACAAAACTTTGTTTGAAAATCATTTTGGCAAGATTAATTTATCAATTAACAAGAGTGGTTAGCCTAGTAGGTTGCATTATAAGTCGCATTTCATAAATAAGCATCTTTATATACTACACATAATAGCCACAACACATCATATCTTAAGTATAAAAATATTATATCATAAGGGAAAGTCACCACATCACAATAAAGGATAAAACTAAAAGAGATTAAGTCCTCCTTATATCAACTACCAAAATAGGTTCCATATTAAATCTCACTTTTATAGTTTTAAATTATCACATACACAAGTCTTCTCCATATAACTTTTTTTATTGGTATCACTCATTCATGATTAGAGGCACTCTATAGGTATAATTTAAGCATATGAAAGTTCTTATGATATCCATTAACCCTTGTATCTTGAATTTAGCATGTATTACAGCATAAGAAACAATCAATATACGATTTGAATTTGGTGTTCTACATGACATTAGGTCCCCTAAAAACTCACGCTACTCCATAATATCCTATTGAAGACATATACAAAGCATGGTTGAGTTTGGAACTTGTTAGACACGTCAAAGAATTTGTAAATGATCAAATTTTGCCTCACCATCAGCATTCACTAAATTTATATTTAAGGCCATAGATCATAATGAATATGATTATCTAGCTCCAAGGAAATATAAACATATGTGTTATAGTTATCCTTAGACTGTAGGACTTGCAAGCTCTAAAAAAACTCATTCTAAGTAAGAAGTATGGCCAGTTTATCTAAAACCTGAGAAAACAGCTTGAAATATCAGTGTTAGGTTGACCTTAAAACTTTAGGTAGGACTCAAAGTAAAAGGTGCAAGTTCCAATCCATAATAATTCCAAGTCTTTTTCATCATATAAGCTATTATGGAAAATAATCAAAACCCCAAAATACCTTATCAATTCTTTTGAATAATTCTAGGAAGTGGCTGATTTAACAGGACATAAAAGTGTCCTAGGACATTTTTATGTCCTTCTACCAAACTAGTGTTAAAAGTACTTAGGTTTGGAGAATTGGGAATATTTTGAAAATACCTCCCTTGCCTTCCCATATTTGATAATGTATTAGAGATTAATTTATGATCGATAATAATAGCTTCAATTATAAGATTTTCAATATCCTTTTCCTACTCATCCAAGGAATATGGTATACATTGTTTCATGAGACCTTCTCAATACTTCAAATATGGGATTGCTAAAGCTAAGGGAATCCCTTTTAAATCGATTGAATTACCATAATCCTCAAAAGAGAGTATGGTAGGGAGGGATTTATAGGAGTTTCTATAGTGTTCACTATTTGTTCATATATAGATGACGTTCTCTAAAATGAGGGTTATAATGATAAATAAGTATGTATATGGTTCCATAAATGAGAAATTAAGAAAGAATTGTATATTTCTTTGAGAAATATACTAGCATGGTTGGTGTTAAACATTATCACTCGGACTTTTCTACTCATAGGTTTTTGCTCGAATAAATGTGCACATCCGAAAGACCAACAAAAAAAACAATGGCAAAATATTTCCGCAAGGGACTTCAGTCAAAAATCAGAAGCATCATCTGTGAGATGGCAATTACGATAGGTCATAATGGATTCAACACCCTCATAAAGGTATCCAAACTTGCAAAAAGGAAAATCGGCACAACAAAGAAGAAGAAGAAGACAAGAATAGATTCTAAAGAAGATTCCGACAACAATCCGAATGACTCAAAAAGTGAGTCTAATTCTGGATCTGACACAAGCGATGACAATTCTGGCAATGATTCGTACGATGATGAGAAGAAGAAGAAGAAGAAAGCTAAAAAGGAAATGGTAAAATAAAAGAAAGAGAAGTCAAAGTCAAAAAAGACCTCTAAATTGGAAGAAATAGCGAAACTGGTGGAGCAAAAACTCCAAAGCCTAGGAATGACAAACAACTGACCACAATTTCAGTGTGATATTTGTACAAAGAATCACCCCATAGATGTGTGTTGGTATAATACCAATGCATGGACAAATCAAGGCCAATAGCAACTACGAATCTCAATGGGAGCTAATGTGATCTCCATTGGAGTGAATGTCACAGAAGTAGCGCAATAATAGATGCAACAACTACCGCAACAAGGAAATTGGAATCAGTAAAGAAACTGGAACCAACAAAGAAACTGGGGTCTGAATTCCAAAGAATGTGGATATTTCTAGGTGTCAGAAGATTACCAGGACCAAATTGTCCATTATGGATGAAGCATCGGTTGGAGAGGGGGTTGAAAATCACACAATAGCCACCCTGGAACCAACAAGAGAATCAACAACAACCTCAACCATCACCATAGGCCAACGCGGTAATAATTCAAGAATTACAACAATCCCACAGCGTGGAGCGACATGCTTGGCAAAGAATGACCAATACGATCAATATGAGTTATGCGACTATTTCGGATGTATGCTCATTGAGGACTCACCAGAGAGTTCAGAAAAGGTTGACGTGATAGCCATGATACGATCTAAGGGACCAATGAGGGAAGAGCCACTAGAATACAAAGATAGAAAGACTAAGCAATTGCACTGGCAAGATCATGAAGTAGTGACGAATATCAGTGCTCAAAGAAATATGAAAGATATAGGCTAAGGAGGCAAAGAAACCAGTCTGGCAACCAAAGGAGAAATCTGGTGGGAACGGTGCATCCAACAGGCAATCAGACAAAAAGTTTGACATAGAATCTCTCGACTTAGCATAAAATAAAGTCCATATATAAAAATTGGGAATCAGAATGCAGAAAATCATGTGAGGATGGCCTCTTAGCAAAATAGTTTATGGCTTTGAAGCCCTGCCACCTTTTTCGACATTGTTTCTGTTAAGGGTAGGGGATAGTGATCCCTAATTGTGGCGGCATTCACATTTACGCATATTCTTAGCTTCTTGTTCCGTTTAGGCTTGATGACAATGGGTGAAACCCAATCAATGTGCTCTATCTCATAGATGAATCTGGCATCTAAGATTTTTTCCAGTTCGTCATCATAAACCATGGTGCCATACTTCAAATTTGTTCGATAAGGTCCACATACCTTACGGTGGGCACCTTCCCTTATAGGTATCGTGTGTACTACCACGTCTAGTGAAATTCCTTTCATCTTTTTCTATGACCATGCTAGGGAGTCGTGATATTCCATTAGGAGTGCTTTGAGATTGGTTTTATCTTCCTGTCGAAGTTGTTTCCCAATGAAAACTAATTCTTCTTCCTCCCCTTCAAGGGCGAGGTTTATTGTTCAAGTTTTTTCTGGTCCCTCATAGATTGGAGTCCCTCCAATGCTATTAGTTTCTTAAACTTTAGATTCTCTTACTGGTCTTGGCATTGCTATGGGGACACTGCCACTTGTGTAATTCTTGAAGTAATCCGGCACTTCTCGAAGATCAGCCTCTTATGGTGTTGAACTAGCCTGACATGTTCTATGGGTACTGGGTGGCATAGTATCATTAACCAATTTGTTAGGCTCTTGGTGACTTTCTTTTTCTAAAGTCTCTTGATCGAGCTTTATCCGCACATGTGGCTTATACTTTTGAAACTTCTTACGTTGGGAACTGTGGGGTAACTTTTCCACTGGTAAGGTGTTCCCACGTAAGGGTTCATTTGTTGTGCATACTCCTTCCAGTCCCTGAAGGGACCATTCAAGAGGAGATGGCTCAAATTTTGAGGGAGCAGGCTTTGCAAGATACAATTTGACAATCATTGTTTGGACTCGTTTGAATTCATTGAAGTGTTCAGCCTTGGCTTTTCGGTGATTTCCTCCTTGAGCTTTCTTGCAAGATCTTCTTCGTTATTCAGCTTTGGAGGTTCGACTTTGGGAAGCTCGACCGCCATTAGGGCATCCAGAATCGCTAAGTCATTGTCAAAGACTTGATCTTCAATTTGAGCATTCGCAGCCTCAGTTTCAAGGTCCCAAGGAAAATCTGAGTCATTATTGGTATGGGTACCTTCTTCAGGTTCATTATTCCACTCGAGGTCAATGATAAAGAATGGCACATCTAGATCGATTGGTTCTTCATGTGTGAGTGGAGGATCTACCTACATAACCCTAGCATCTATTTGTGAGAAGATGGGCTCTAATGAATGGTAGTTTTCAATGGTTGCCAATGTTTGTATCCAATTATTAACATTGCTTTATGTATCACCCACTATGGCATGCTGTTGCTGAGGAGTTGATTTGCTTGAGATCGTCATTGAAGAGGTTTCATTGAATGCTCTAGGCACAATTGGTTTTATTGCTCCTATCCCCACATTCACCCTAACTACTGTGTTGCGATTTTGGATTGTCAGTCTATTAGTTCCCCAATCGTCCCATCAAGATTTGATAGGATTTCTTGGGGAGATCCAAGATTGTGAATTGAAGGGAAAAGTAGACTCCTCTGACTTTTGTTGGCACGCCATTCACTATTCCCAAGGGTTTTGCTCGTGAATCATCGACAAGGCATATGTTGAAATTAGCCTGGGAGACCCCATTCATTGTAGAGCTCCTTGGATATGACATTTACACCTGTTCCACCATCGACTATGGCTAGGACTTCATTATATGCCTTGTGGATCAAAGGCACAATGATGTTGTGTATGTCATCTCTCTCACCCATCCGCATAGCTATATCTTCTATGTCTTCCATAGGTGGAGGGGGATTTCGGAGTTTAATCCAGACTTTGAAGCTCTCCTAGAGATTGGGACAATTCCATAATAGGATTCCAATGGGAATTGACAGGGAAACTTAGAATGCTAGAGAGTGTGACTCCTTCAAGTTGGCATGGCGGTACATTATGGTGCGGGTTTAGTCGTTGGAATAGAGGCTCAAGTACAGTATCAATACTCTATGGGGCCAAGTCAAGGATTGGATCTTGTGCTTGCTTCTCAGCCTCAAATTGAGCTTGTTTACTTTGTACCCATTGTTGAAGTGCCTAAAATCAAGCCTTCTCCACTTCTACATTTGGATATGGAGCTTCTTTTATTTGAGGCTCGGGAGCTATGTGGAGGAGCTTGGCTACTCATTGCTTGGCAAAGGTAGAGGCACTTGTGCTTTCTTTTGAAGAAGTTGTCTTGATTGAATTGGAATATTAGGGTCCTTGGTGGCCTCTTTTTGTTGGCGTGTAATTACATTCACAGGTTGTGATATTACGCTTGCCAGCCCTAGACTTTGATGGTCCACCCCAATAATGCCGATTAGGACGTCAAGCTTAGCCTCAATTTGTTGTGGGACCTTATTTTTCATGGAACAATCCATACAAGCATGGCCTATGCCACAATCTCTACAAAGTGGTTGGAAAGTAGAGAGGCTACCACGATGAGGGCACTCTATGATCCGATGATTCTCTCCACAACTGTAGCACTTGATTGGTGCTCGATATGTGTTGGGTCAAACTTGATTTGCATAGACTGGTATTAAACCTTCTGCACTTTCTACATAGTACACTGGATACTTGGCTTCATACTCGAATGGTGAATCCACTTCCTCGGCTTGAAGTTGAAGTATTGGAACTGTCGGAGGAGTTGGATTTGGTGCCCTTGGATATGGTCATGGATTTGGATTCCTGAGTAATTACAGGACTTGTGTCCGAATGGGAACATGATTCTGCCTCAGAGCTGGGGCCGCTTGTGCAAGTGCTAGTTGCCTGTACACTAGTATGGGTGCCGGTTGGTATTGTTGAGGTTGAGGCAGGTTGTTGCGCATCTTGAAGATGCAACTATTTTCATCATGGCCACTGACTACGCAGATATGGCACCACAACCTTGGTGGTGGGTTTGCTTGTGCAGTGATCCTGGCTCTTAGGACTGGGCATTAGTTTGTTGTATAATTGGCCATGCAATGTGGGCACCATACATTTTCTCACCGTGGATAAGTCTGAGGTGGCGGTTGAAACATGTGAAGCTTTTGTTCCATGGCCTGTATCATTTCTTCTTTTAGCTTCATGATCATGGCCTCTAGGAAATCTTCATTAGACATTTCAGTAGTGGACTTGGATTTTCCCTTTTTAGAGCACTTATCTCATGCGCTGGATCTTCCATCATCACTGTTGGTGTCAGAGTCGATCATGCCATCCTTGATGTCAATGGCTACCACATAAGCAACACTGAATGTTTTGTAACTGGTAATCTTTTTCATGTCTTTGCAGATTTTCTTCCTTAGTCTTGCAATGAACCAGGCCGTGAGGTACTTAGCTTCAGCGCATGGGTCACATTTGGCAATTAATCGTTTCATCTTGCCCAGGTTCGTGCGTACATCTTCTCGATGACCTTGTTCAAGCTTGCTTAGTTGGATAGCGAGATCATCTTGTAGTCTCTCCGTTTGAAAGTGCCTCTTGAATTCTGTTTGTAGCAGGTCCCATGTGGCTCTTTCTTCCACTAGGAGGTCCAGGTACCATTTTGAGGCTTCATCAGTTAAGGCCATGGGGAACTAGGTGACCTTGTTTCATTGGATTGATTTCCACCCGCTCGACATATGGCATCAAAATGCTGGAGGAATCGGGCTGGATCACCCCTACCATTATATTTGGGAAGTTCAAGGGGCGCCTTCCTTGATGGTTATTATTGTTGCCAAAATTGTTGTGATTAAAGAAACTGTTCCCTCTGCATCGAGGTCAAGATCCCCATCATCGCGCGACGGCGCCTAGCCATGTTGTGTTGTGGAGTCGTCAAAGGGATTTCTTGAATTTTAGGGGGGGAATCGAGGTAGAGGATTGTCGGAGGCATTGGCTGCAGTGAAGTTGTATGCAGACTTAGCAAGCGTTGGTGTCAGAGGCGTTGGCCAGAGCGTAGCTGCATGCAGATTTGGCGAGAGATGCAACGGGTGTCTCTGTCGCAAGTGCGGGTGTTGATGTAGTTGTGTTAGGAGGGTTAGAGATGTGTTAGTGTTGTAGGGACCATCATGTTAAAAATGTGCCTAGGATTGTCCCACGTGTGTAGGGAAATGTGCCGGTGTAGATGGATCATCAATCGGAGGTCACGACGGAATTTTATGAGCGAATTAGTGCAAAAGGGGCCCACATGGGGGCGTGAATTAGCGAGTGCTATGGAGGCCAAAATGGTGTGAAATGGGTTGGAAAAATGCCCCATAGAATATTGTTTCCATGTGTGAAACTGTGGTTCAAATGGGGTCTAGTTTGGCCGCCAAACGGATGAGTTATGATGTGTTAAAGTAGGGGTAAAATGGGGTCTTTTTTGGTGGAGGGTTGGGTGGGGTTCCTTGGTCTTAAGCCTAGTGTGAATGGAATTTAGTGTGGTAAGTGAACTAGGCTAGTTAGTCTAAGTGGCTAGTCATCCTAACTATCTAGTTACTCTAACTATTAGTTAGAATAACTAGGTGAGTTTAACTTAGTCAATTTAGTTAGCCTAACTGAACAATTAGTTTACTTAACTAACTAAGAGTAGCTAACCTACAGTTATACTAACCTGGGGGTAGTAAATTTAACCTAACCTAGTATCAGACTAACCTAACCTAGGTTAGGTTTAGTTTTTTTTTTTAAGATTAAAAAAATTGGGGGGGCGGGGGGGGGGTCGCACGATGCTGAGCGGCGGATGAGTGAGAGGAGGGGGGGCTTCGCGGGAGGGGAGTGTGGAGAGGAAGGGAGGGTTGGAGAGGAGGGTATGAGAGGAGGGAGCGGAGGGTAGAGAGGAGGGAGGAGTGGAGGAGGGAGTGAAGGGTGGAGAGAAGAGAGCGCGCATGAGGCGAATCATGCGAAAGGAGGCAGAAAGGGCGAGGCGTAGGGAGGGACGCGGGTAGGAGTGCAAGGTGGCATCGAGGAGGGTGCCAAAAATGGCATGCCACCGTGGGCGCTCCACCATTGGCAGGCATTTGGTGGGCTACATTGCCGACATCCCACTGCGGCTGCCTTGTAACCTTAAGCAAGTTCCTTAGGTTCTTAGGTAGTGTATGGAGAGGAGGGCGGCCGGTGGGGGGTTGGAAGGGAGGGGGGTGGAAGGATGAAGGGAATGGAGGGGATGGAGGGGGCTGGAAAAGGGGGGGGGGGGGGAATGGAGGGGGGTGGAAGGGGGCAAGGGGGGGGGATGAAGGGGGGAAGGGGGGGGGGGGGGATGGAAGTGGACGGAGGGGGGGTAGAAGGGGGAGGGGGGGTGGGGGTGGAGGGGGGGGAATGGAGGGGATGGGGGGGGGGGGGTAATGGAGGGGATGGGGGGGGTGGAGGGGATGGAGGGGGTGGAGGGGTTGGGGGGGGTGGAGGGGATGGAGGGGGGGTTGAGGGTGGTGGAGGGGGGGGGAGGGGGACAGGGGAGAATGGTGATGGAGGAAACTTGACGAATGGAAAACTTTGACAGAAAACCAAAGGGAGGAAGAGATGGTCACCTTAATGCTCTCCAAGTCTTTCTCGATGCAACAGGATTGTTGAGGGCGAATGGACCGTGGGTGGATGGCTAGGTTATTACTGCATGACAAGGGCTCAAAATAACTCACCGTGTGAGGATGGGAGTAGGGTGGTAGTCGATGGAGAGGGAGGAGGGTCTTGCATAGGGTTCAGAATGGGGAAGAGGATGGAGGCTAGATGTGAAAGAAGAAGAATGAGGGGGTGGAGTGGGTTTTTATAGGAATGGGTGTAGGGTTAGGGTCAAACCCTAAACTCTTCCCGAGCCATAACTTTCCATAGCTAGCTCGGATCGCTCTTCTGCAAAAAGGTGAAATGATTGAAATTGTAAGCTCTACGCATTTGTATCCATTACCTAGCCTAATTTGTTCTTTGAGTGGCTTCTTTTTAAGAAATAAAGAAAATTTCTTAAGGTAGTTACTACCCAAGGTTGATGCTTGGAGTTGATATGTTTGGCTAGAGTTGGGGAAAAAAAAAAACTCTCCTTGCCCTTTAATGTTATGTTGGCGAAAGTTCATAGTAGTTTGTTTTTTTACACATACTTGCATATGTTTACTCATTACTTGAGATGCTAGTCTCCCTGGCAGCAGTGCCAAATGTTGGTTCTTTCCCACGGCTTCTGCAAGAAGAGCAAGGTATTCTCACTATGCAGGGTTCCGAGGCTTTTGTCACCTACAGATATATCAGTGTTGTCGTTTGTAGTATAAGTGTAGCTTAGGACCTTGAGTCATATTCTGGTGAGAGACGTAAGCTTAAGTGTGGTAAGCAAACATAGTGCAAGCATGTGTGAAAGGAACGTGCATCATCATGATTGGGGTAATGAAGGCTTTCGCCTTCATTAGGGGTTGAAGGGTTTAGGAGGAGTTTAAGGGTTAGAGGAAGGCTCAAGGTTTAGAAGGAGGTTCCAAGGTTCAGCGAGAGCTTCCAAAGTTTAGAAGAGGTTCAAGGGTTAGAAGGAGGATTCAAGGTTCAGGGTAGAGTACATGGTGGAGGACTCGTCTCCCTCGTAGATCATCGAGGTCAAGGGTTGAGGAACTAAGGGTTTAGGGGAGCATAGGAGTAGGAGAGGAAGAAGGTGTAAGAGCATGGGGGGGAAAGAGAAGGGAGGAGAGAAAGGAGGAGAAGAGGGGAGGAGAGGGGAGGAGGAGAAGGGAGGTGGAGGAGGGAGGAGGAGGGAGGAGGAGGAGGAGGAGGAGGGAGGGAGGAGGAGGAGAGGGAGAGGATGGGTTGCAAGGTTGGTGGAGAGGGGAGGAGGAGTTGTAAGGTTAGGACATGCTTTTGGATGTGAAGTGCAAGGAAGCATGGACACTTGGAGACAATTGCTTGTTTGGAATACCAAAGTAGAACTCAACACATTGCCCCAAAAAGTCTGGGCTTCATTCCATTATGGGGTATTTATTCAAGTTGGAGAGCTTCTCTCTCTGCATGTAGGAATTATAAGACGTTATCTCTCTACATGTAGAACTTGCATATAGAAGTTGCATGTAGGAGTTGCATGTAGAACTCGCATGTTGCAAGTTGCATGTAGGAGTTGCATGTAGAACATGCATGTAGGAGTTGCAAGTAGAACTTGCATGTTGAGGATTCCTAAGAGAGATTATTCCTAGCCTTATGCAAGTATAAGCGGAGCTTTGCCGCTACTCTACATAGACATTCTGTACTACCTAAGTCCATGTTGGCACAAAGGCAGCACCCTTTTGTCATCACCTTCCATGTTTTTGCTATCACCATGTAGCCTCATACCTCACCTTTCTCCCGTCTAGTTTACCCTCCTATTCAAAGTTTGCAAAATCCATTCATGAAGGCATTGGAATGAACATCTTGGACACTACAATGGTTACTTGATAAAGGCACATTTGTCTAAATCGAGCTCACCTTGACCATCCAATGAGGCCTTCATATAGGACATGGAATACACCTACAAATTGACTTTCGGCATTCCTTTTTTGAGTGGACTATATGGTCAATTTTATAGTTTTTATGATCACTAGTAATAGACCTTTATCCACCAGTACCTCTTTGCAAATTACCAACAATGAGTGGCCCTTACTGCTATACTGCAAACTGGAAGCCAACCCAAGAGGACACAAGCTAGCAGTCCTACTATTGCTAACCATCTATAGGATTTATTATGCTACCCATGTGGGTGCCTATGTTCTTACACAATGAAGGTTTTGTTTGTATTAGAAGAGAGGTTTCACTAGAGCTTTTAAGGAGATCTAGGTGACACATGACAATATATGAACTATGTTAACTCAACATATGCCAACACATGGCCCATGCTACCCCACGCAAAGCTATTGACATTTAGTTTAAAAGCATCTACATTATGACTAAAACAAAGTAATTTCTTTGTTCTCATAGATGGAGAACATTGAATATGTTCCATTGACTCATCTGATTTTTCCCTGTGTGGTATTTCTATATGGAGGGGATTCCCATCTGTATCATGGCATGCAAAAGTATCAAGGTGTGAAGTTAGGATTCAATGAATTTTGTCCATGCTTACATTTAAAAATGTGAGCTTAAATCTACATTATATTCTCTCATTTACATTGACAATGGTAACCTAAGTATTTTGGTGTATTAGATTATATCTCCAATACTAAGTTAAAAAAGCATTGATCATAATCCAAATGCAAATCCAACATTACATTTCCATACACAAATCAAAAGTGAACTGTATGTTATATTTTTAAACAACAGATCGGCTTTACAACCGATCTCAACATCTCATAGTCCACCAAGTGGGAGAAGTTAAGATCGATTATAAAATCGATATTAGTCTTTCATCTTACTCTCATGCTCTTTGTGTGGGAGTTCATAAGATCGGTTTTAAAACCGTTCTTAGCCTCTCATGCTGAAAGCCAAGATCGAATTCAAAACCGATGATATCCTCTCATTGTTTGGTAAAGGATGATAGACTAAGTTCAAATGATCGGTCTTATTTACCTAATAATATAGCAATTACAAAATCTACATGAACAATTCAATTTTGGAAGCATTAATCAGTTTTAAAGATGCACTACAATCCAAAAGATATATTTACATAAATGCCTCTGAAATCATTGAAGATTTATGACTTCTGACCTGCTTTTTTGGATGTGAATATCTGTTGGGCCATTTTCTCAATATCCTCAAAGGTTTGTTGGTCCTGTACAACTGCCGGTCCTACCAATTTTTGCTGAGTTGAAGTCTGCATGTCTGCATTGTGCAATTCCTCTTGGTTTTCTATAGTTTCATCCTCAGAGTCTAGGTTTGCCCATACTCTTAACTCTTTAGATGCGGAGATTAGATCTGAGCACCTGCCATTCACTTCAGTCTCATCTTGATTCTTGGCTACAAAAGCAAGTGTCTTTCTCTTTATCTTCAATGACTCTATGGCGGCAATTCCCTCTGTGAAGGCATCAACAACACATTGATCTGGCCGACAGAAGTACTCAATGAAAGAAGAGATAAAGTTTGCATTCCGCAAATGCTTGGGGGATTCCTCCTCATCAGTATCTTCATCGTTCTTGGAATCCTGGTCATATAATCCAAAACATACAGATGGCTTGGTTGAATTCTTCTTTAATTGATTTATCATTGCATCACAAGATTCTTTGTAAACCACACTCGAAACATCCAAATCTCCAAGAGCATCTTTAAAGAAATAATATTGGGAAGACTCTGTGTCATACGCACCCACTTGATACTTGAATTGCAATTGTAAGCCTTTGATTGCTTCCAACAAATATGATACATTTTTTACCAAAACAAAGGCAAGTAATCCATATTTAGGTGCTTCGTGTGTTATTTCATTTAGCATTACAAAGAATCTTTCAAAGAAAGACATGTTCCACTCTTGCTCCAGTGGTGCCTGTGTATCAAGAACAACTTGTTGAGATATCAAGCTCTACCCTCGATATATCTCCTGGATGACTATCATTTATGTCACCGCCTATGTTAGTTGTACTCGTGGTGTAGTTAGACTACCACGTATGTTTTTGGTTTGGGTTCACATATGAACCACGTATTCTAGGTTTTGACATATAGGGTATTTCCCTCTTCTATTGTATTGTTGTTGTGTGCAAAAGTGAAGAAAGGTTTCACCCTCCAACCTTGTGTCCTCTCTCTTTTGTGTGTTGTGAAGAAAGCTGAACTTGAGTCTCCTATCTCTCTCCCTTATTCTTTACATGGTATCAGAGCCTTGTTCGTGGTAAGGAGCTCAAGAAAGCAAGCCAAGTTTGTGGTGTCCTGGTAAGAGGACCAGTGTTGCTTTCCTATTTCGAGTTTGGGAGCAAATCTCTGCAGGTAGCACAGCCAGAAGTGCAGGAGTGCATTGTTTCAGATTGAGAGGCCCTTCGCGGTGTGGCGAGAGCATAGTATATGCTGTGGGATAGGGCGAAGCCCTTGGTGACTTTATTTTTTTGATTTGAGGCCGTTTCGGGGCCCGTTTTGAAGGCGGAAGTTCTTCATAGGCACTCAGAAAAAGACCCTGTTTTTCGCTGTGCGACCACTGCGCGGCTAGTCGGTGGAAAGGTGCCACAGAAATTGCATCGTATGCCTGTGTGCAGAGATATTGGGAGTTGCAGATTCATGCCTGTTGCCTGTTGATGCAAAATCGTCACTAGGAAGTGACTGTGTGGTGAAATACCACTTTCGCCAGTGTTGCAGATCTGCCCATGTGAGGCTTTTTGCAGAAGTTTTGCTATTTGCCCTTGTGAGGCATTTGCTGTGTTTACAGGTTGCTGTTGCAATTCGTGATTTGTAAAATGTCTGAGAATCTGTCTACCATTGTCAGTGAGAAGCTTGACAAGAACAACTTCCAAGCATGGAAGTTCAGGATGACAAACTTCCTTATGGGAAAGGGAGTTTGGGAGTACATCAGTGGTGAAACTGCAGAACCAGTTTTGGGTGCTGCTCCCACTCCTGCTGAATTGAAGGCCTTTAAGGAATGGCATGAAAAAGCCAGAAAATGCTTGTATTGGCTATCTGTTAGCATTTCAGATTCTATGATTGTGCATATACAGGATGTAGAGACGCCTAAGGAGGCATGGGATACATTGGTGAAGCTGTATAGCAGAAATACCAAAGCACGAAAAATGCAGCTAAAGCAGGAGTTGCACAATGTGCAAAGGAAAAATATGAATATAAATGAGTATTCCTTGAAGGTGAAAGGCCTTGCAGATTCTCTTGCCTCCATTGGAGCACCTGTTGATGATGAGGACTTAGTGTCCGTGACCTTGAATGGTCTTGGGAAAGATTATGCACAGTTTCGGACATCCATTGGAGTCCATGAAACATTTCCTGATTTTCAGGAACTTATTGCTCTCTTGCTGAGTGAAGAGCAAAGGAATGGTGGTTCAGCCACCTCAACTTCTCAAGAGACTGCTTTCTACTCGAATACAGGTAGAGGCAGGGGTAGAGGAAGAGGCCGTTTTGGTGGCCGTGCAGGAAATCAGAACCAACAGCAACAACAGGAAAACCAGTCCTATGGAGGAGGACGTGGTAGTTCTAGAGGCAGGGGGAGCCAAAGAGGCCGTGGTTCATGGCAAAGGAACCAGCAAGTAAATAGCAGCACAGAATGCTATTATTGTGGAAAGCCTGGACACAAGGAGAATACATGCTATAAAAAACAGAATGACATCAAAAGTGGGAAGTTGCAGCAAAGCAACTATGCATCATCAAGTGGGCATGGTGACGACAGAAATGAGCACCTTTTTGTGATGCAGCATATGGTTAACTCCATGTCAGGAGATGCTGCAGCTTGCAATGATGTTTGGTATGTTGATTCAGGTGCCTCTAACCACATGACCAGTCATGGTGAGTGGTTTCATGATGTTAGAAATTTGGATAAGCCAGGTTATGTTGAAACAGGTGATGATACTGCGCACCCAATTACGCAGGTTGGTAAAGTGCCATTGGCTATGCAGGATGGCAAAACGAAGTACTTGGCAGATGTACTTCATGTTCCAAAAATCACTAAGAACCTGGTTTCAGTTGGCCAGATGGTTGAGCAAGGTCTGCAGGTTAGATTTAATCCTGATGGATGCTTCGTTGAGGACTTGAAAAATAAGTGCCGCTTGGTTGCAAAAGGCAACAAAAATGGCAGAATGTTCACCTTGGATGTTGATATGCCTGAGGTGAAAGCCGCTATGTTTGCGCATGGGAGAGGTGTCATTGCAGATATTGAGATATGGCACAAGCGCATTGGGCACGCGAATATACAAAGGCTGAAATCTATGCAAACGAAAAACATTGTTGCAGGTTTGCCTAAATTTAGAGTTGAGGGAATGCAAAAGGTATGTGAAGCATGCCAAATGGGTAAGCAGGCCAGACATGCATTTCCCAAAAATGCTAAGGTAAGCAGAAGACCTTTGGAA
The DNA here is from genome assembly GCF_047967505.1 of Dipteris shenzhenensis. Taxonomy (NCBI): domain Eukaryota; kingdom Viridiplantae; phylum Streptophyta; class Polypodiopsida; order Gleicheniales; family Dipteridaceae; genus Dipteris; species Dipteris shenzhenensis. Next base: position 29,453,552 of record NC_141608.1, on the reverse strand, counting down.
GTGATCCATTCAGATGTTTGGACAACCAAAGCTGCTTCTATTGGTGGATGCCATTATTATGTGACGTTTATTGATGACTACACTAGGAAGGTGTGGATTTATTTTATGAAGCACAAAAGTGAAGTGTTCAGCCATTTCAAGGCTTTTAAGGCCATGGTTGAAAAAGAGAAAGGTGTGCATATTAAAGTGCTAAGATCTGATGGAGGGGGAGAGTACTTTTCAGAAGAATTTTGTGAATATCTGAAAGAACAGGGAATTCAAAGGAAGTACTCATGCAGGTCTACCCCTCAGCAGAATGGGGTTGCAGAAAGGAAGAACAGGCATATTGCAGAAGTAGGACGGGCGATCCTAAATGAGAAAAACATGCCTAATTATTTTTGGGCTGAAGCAGTAGCAACTGCTGTTTATATTATGAACAGAACCCCCACTGCAGCTGTCCATGGCATGACGCCTGAAGAAATGTATACAGGCCAAAAACCAGATATTTCTCACTTGAAGGTATTTGGTTGCATAGCTTATGTTCATGTTCCTGATGAGAAGAGAACAAAGCTGGATCCAAAGGCAGAAAAATGCATCTTTATTGGATATGCTCTGCACCAGAAAGGGTATCGCTGTTATAACCCTTCCACCCGCAAAATGCAAGTGAGCAGAGATGTTGTTTTTGATGAAATGAGCAGCTGGTATGCACCAACTGTTATGGTAGGAGATGCAGATGCAGGAAATGGGAATGCTGCAATAAATCCAGAGCAGCAATCTCAAGCCTTGAGTGGACCAAGAGAGTCCTCTACTAGTGGATCTAATGCATGGACAGGGAGATTGAGATCTAGTGAATCGTCACATGGCAATCCTGATAGTGTTGTGCAGGTATCACATAAGGGAAAAGAAAAAGTGGACCATGCTCCAGTGTTTGATGTGTCTGCTGGTAGCTCTCATGTTGATGGAGAGTCAAGTGGCTCTGAAATGAGCCTTGATGAGGAACTTGGGATTCCTTCTGTTGTTACACTTGGTGCAAGGAAAAGCAGGCATGATTTAAAGACTCCTGCAACTGATCCAGTTGTACGGAGGTCCACTCGTATTAAGTATCCAGTTGATAGGCTGAGATATGATGGGTATACAGCACATCACTATGCTTATATGGTCAAGGTTCTAGAGGAGCCAGAGCCCACATGTTTTGAGGATGCAGCAGGGCATAAAAATTGGGAAGCAGCTATGGATGAAGAGATGGCTGCCTTGGATGCAAACCACACTTGGGATTTGATGCCTTTGCCTCATGATAAGAAGGCTATTGGCTGCAAGTGGGTTTACAAAGTAAAGCACAATGCTGATGGGTCTGTTAGCAGGTACAAGGCAAGATTGGTTGCCAAAGGTTTTGCACAGACATATGGAATTGACTATGAGGAAACTTTCAGCCCAGTTGCAAGGATGGCAACCGTGAGAGCAGTAATTGCTATGGCTGCTGCAAAGGGATGGTCTTTGCATCAGATGGATGTGAAAAATGCCTTCTTGCATGGTGATTTGCAGGAAGAGGTTTATATGATGCAGCCAGAAGGTTATGAGGATAATTCACACCCCGATTTTGTATGCAGGTTGCGCAAAGCCTTGTATGGCTTAAAACAGGCGCCTAGGGCATGGTCAGACAAGATAGGGCAATATCTTGTCACTATTGGATTTCAGATTTCCAATTCGGATTTTTCACTTTATGTGAAAAGGACAAACAGAGGGATTGTGCTTGTAGTCATCTATGTTGATGACTTGATTATTACAGGTGATAGTGATGCAGACATTAATGAAGTGAAGCTGCTGTTGAAGCAGAAATTTGAGATGAAAGATTTGGGAGAGCTGCGTTACTTCTTGGGCATTGAGGTTATTAGATCCCCGAGTGGGATATGGTTGTTGCAAAGGCAATACGGTGTGGACATGCTGTCCAAATATGGGATGACAGGCTGTAAGCCTATCTCTGTTCCATTGGAGCAGAATGTGAAGCTCAATGCAGAGTCAGGTGAGCTTCTTGAAGATATTACTATGTACAGGCGCATAGTAGGTAGCTTGATTTACATGACTATAACCAGACCAGATTTGAGCTATGCTGTGGGGCTGGTGAGTCAGTTTATGCAGGCACCGAGGAAGCCACATTTGGATGCGGCTAGGCGCATACTGCGGTATGTGAAGTCCACATTGCATTATGGACTGTTTTATGAAGCTGGGTGTGCATTATAGGTACATGGATACACAGATGCTGATTGGGCTGGTAGTGTCTCAGACAGGAGATCTACTAGTGGTTTTATGGTTTCCCTTGGGAGTGGTGCCATCAGTTGGAGCAGCAAGAAGCAGCCAACAGTTGCCTTGTCGAGCACAGAGGCTGAGTACAGGGGTGCAGCAATGGCTGCATGTGAGGTAGCTTGGTTACGGAAGCTACTTACAGATATGGGACAGTCAGTTCATGCAGCAGTTGTCATTCATTGTGACAACATTAGCAGCATCATGCTTGCTAATAACCCAGTTTATCATGCTAGAACGAAGCACATTGAGGTGCATTATCACTTTGTGAGAGAGAAGGTTCTAGCTGGTGAGATTGATCTTGTCTATGTCAGCACTGAGGAGCAGGTGGCTGATATTTTTACGAAGGCATTGGGTACCGAGAAGCTTCGCAGATTTAGGAGCTTGCTTGGTGTACGTGAGATGGATTTGAGCTTGAGGGGGAGTGTTGAGATATCAAGCTCTACCCCCAATATATCTCCTGGATGACTATCATTTATGTCACCGCCTATGTTAGTTGTACTCGTGGTGTAGTTAGACTACCACGTATGTTTTTGGTTTGGGTTCACATATGAACCACGTATTCTAGGTTTTGACATATAGGGTATTTCCCTCTTCTATTGTATTGTTGTTGTGTGCAAAAGTGAAGAAAGGCTTCACCCTCCAACCTTGTGTCCTCTCTCTTTTGTGTGTTGTGAAGAAAGCTGAACTTGAGTCTCGTATCTCTCTCCCTTATTCTTTACACAACTACTCCAATTCGTTGTTCTTCTATGTATCTGTTCACACTCTCTAGTCCCTCTAACTTGCCTCCCACATTTATGGTCTTCCATGGCATTTCTTTCACACTTTGACTGGAGGTACCAAATTTAGAGTTATGAATCCAAGTAAGGAATGTCAAAGTACTTTGAGGTAGCATTGCATCTGTCGTCTTGCTGGGATTTAAGCGGTCTTTCAACCACTCATTGCAATAGCCAAATATAGTCTGATACCTATCATCGATGATGTCATAAAATAGTTTCATCTCCTCCCAACTCTTACCTACATTGTCTTCTGACTTTGACTTGAGGAAAGTAGCAATCTCTGGTTGAAGGACTTTGTCACTTTTCATTTCCCAACACCTTTCATCCATGGTTTTGATGCTTGATGCCTTGGAACCAGATAAAATCACATTTTTCTCTAAGATTTCATGCTGCAAAGTGGATATCATAGAGTCCTCCATGCCCAACAAATAGCGGAACATTGTTAGTCCTAGTCTTTTAGTGCCCTTTGCTTCATTGATTTCTCCCACTTTACCAAAAGTAGGAATTTGTGTTGTGCTCATCTCTTGGACCGATACTTGACCCTTTTGATTCGGCAAATTTCCCTTTACATATCTATGCATGATATCCATCCATCCTTGGAAGAGATCATCTGAACATATAATCATACAAACATCTTTTTCAGGACTCCGAGAGAGAGTGTGAGGGCGAGGCAGACTTCGAGATAGTACTTGATGCAGACTTCGAGAGAGAGCATGAGGGTGATGGTGGTGGAGGACTCGGTCTGCATGCAGAGTCTGATCGTGAGGGTGATGGTGATGGCGAACTCGGACTGCATGAGGGTGATCGCGATGGTGGCGCTGCAGCTCATGGTAACCCTACTCCAATAGCTTAGGCCTTTAGGTTTAGGTTTACGCTAGTGGCTTAGTCTAGGCTAATTAGTTAAATTAGTTTAGGCTAATTAGTTAAGATTAAACGTTAGTGACTTAGTCTAGGCTAATTAGTTAAATTAGTTTAGGTTTAAACCTAAACTAATTAGTTTAGGCTAATTTAACATTAGTGACTTAGTCTAGGCTAATTAGTTAAGGTTAGTTAGTTTAGGTTTAGGATAGTTAGTAGGCTAATTAGACAAATTAGTTTAGGTTTAACTGTTAGTGAAGGTTAAACGTTAGTTAAGGTTTAAATGTTAGTTTACGGTTAAACATTAGTTAGTCATATTAAGGTTAAACGTTAGTGCAAGTTTAGGATTAAACGTTAGTTTAGGTTTAAACATTAATTAGTCATATTAACGTTTAAACACATTAGTTAAGGAGTAAGTTAGGAAAATCAAATAAAACGTTAGTTAGGGAGTTAGTTAAAATTAATCATTTTTTGCCTAGGATTAGGATAAATTTTAAGGTTAAAACTTTAGCCTAATTGGTCATATTAGTTAATTTAAATCAAACGTTAGTTAGGGAGTTCGTTAAAACGTTAGTTAGGGATTTAGTGAAAGAGTTATCTACTATTTAATATATTTTGTTTATTCCATATATATATTTTATATTCTGTAGGATTTATTTATTAAAACTTAAGTAATATATATTTTTAAAAATATTTTAATAAAATGTATGAATATAAAATAATTTAATTAATCATGGATATAATATGGAAGAGATTTAAAATATGTTCTCGTATTCTATTAATATTTTATTTAGTAAAACATATTTGGAATAGATAAAAGTATATTTAGAATAGTTTGGACTATGTATCTTAGTACACTTTAATTATTTTTAAAAAATTGGATAAGGAGAAATATGTCAGATATTTTTAAAAACCCATAATAAAGCATGTAATTATATTTTAGTTAGGGATAAATAAAGTGTTTGTTAGGGAATTTAAATTAAATGTTTGTTAGGATAAATAAAACGTTAGCTAAGGAATTAAAATAAAACGGTAGATAGGGAATTTAAGCAAAACGTTATTTAGGGAGTTAGTTAAAATTAATCATTTTTGGTTTAGGTTCTGGATAAATTTTAAGGTTCAAAGTATAAATATTCAGTACAGGTGATGAGGACAACAGACTAGTATGACCAGATATTGCAATTCCTCATAGACAAGGTTTGTCCAGAGACATTTATGAAAGATCAACGATGCCTATTGGCACTGAGTAAACCATTTATGCTCCATTTATGGTTATTGCAGGTGCATTGTACAAGCATAGAATCGACAAAAGTCATCTGGCAGCAACATGTGGTATTACAAGAAGCTTATTAGGGGGAGGCAGGCAGACACGTTGCCAACGAGATCACAGGAAAGAAAATTTTTTAGGCCGGGCTCTGGTGGCCAATAGTGCTCAAGGATTCTCATGATTTTGTGGCCAAGTGTTGGTATTACCAAAGAGATGGACAGCCTACTAACGCGGACGATTACCTCTAAATCTCGTCCTTCCACTCGATCCATTTTAAAAATGGGGATTAGATTTTGTAGGTCCGATAAAGCCTGTGGCATAGATCACAAAGGAATTAGTACATTTTGGTATCAACAGATTGCTGCACCAAGTGGGTGGAGGCACAAGCACGCAAAGATAACTCCTTGGCCAGTACAACAAAATTTCTATATCAGAAGATCATAACCCATTTTGGATGTTCGATTGAATTGGTATCGGATCAAGGGGGGCACTTCTTAGGAAGGGCAGTAAAAAAGCTAACGACAATTCACATGATTGTACACAAAGTGGCATCAACATATCACCCACAATGTAATAGGTAGGCAGAAAGCACCAATAAAACAATTAAATGCATTTTGAAAATAACAGTGTCAAAAAACAAAACGGACTACAATACCAAAATTGATTTATCTTTGTGGGCATTTCAGATAGCATATAAAGTCACCACAGGGATGACACCATTCCGACTGGTCTATGGATTGAAAGCCTTCATCCCGATGGAGTTCACTGTTGGTAGTCTTTGGATCACAACGGAGAAATTAGGTCCGAAACAATCAGTGGAATTTTACCAAGAGCACACTCATAGAGGATCGGTTAAAAAGCCGCTATACAACATAGATAATTCAGTTGTGAAGACGAGCATGGGTGAATAAGAACATAAAATACAGGTTGTTTAAAGAAGGGGATTGGGTAGTTGGGAAAATTCCCGGGCACAAACCAAAGTTGAGGTATGATGGGCCCTTTAAAATCATTGAGGATATGGGTCAGGGAACGTTTCGATTTGCATGGTTTTATCCTACCCAAACTCATGAATGAATTCTGACTCAAGACATTTCTCGGTCTACGGAATAGGTCCGATGGGCGAAAATAGTCGGATTGGTTTGGAATGGATCTGACAAATCAGATTTTGTCGGAGTAGAGTCTGACAGTTCGGATCTGGCTAGAAAATGGAATCAGGCCGACATATTGGATGTGGCAGTTCGATATTTCGGGATTGTAAAAGTGGCCATCAGTACTCGAAAGGGTGACCGTGAGGGTCCGCACATGTGGAGGTTACCTTTCAAAAATTCGTGCTCCCATTGTGTGGAGGTTACCTTTCCAAAATTCATCCTCCGACGCAAGTCTGTATATCTCATTTTCATCAATCGCATGAGAACCCAATGACCCACTACGACTTCCTTAGCATGCGAGGTGCATTACGTAATCTCCCTGAAGATAAAGAGAACCCTTTCGAGGAGAAAGTTGGAAGTAGTAGGACGAGCTTGAGAGTAGTCTGAACAAGATTTGACCTGAACATGAAGAAGTGCAGAGTCACATGGGTGACGTGATGGTCACTGAGAAGTTAAGCCCCCAAGAAATGATCAAGCAGCAAGAGTCACATGGGCGACATGATGATCACTAAGAAGTCAAGCCCCCAATAAATGATCAAGCAACAAGAAGAACAAACCGTGGAGTCACCCATGAGCAGTAAGAGGTTGTCTTTGGATACTCCAACTCGCTTTACAGATTTCACACTCAGTTCCAATGATGGAATGGTGCAAAATGCAATTTGGTTGCGCAACATGTATGCATGCATATCATAAACTTCCGTTGTGGACATGGGCAATGAATATGGAAGCGAAAGAATAGTTTCACCATCTTTAGAGCAGGGGAGGTAATTTGACACCAGAAATGCCAATCACGCTAGATTTAATCTCTAAGGTGTTTTAGTTGCTCCAAACAGATATACAAATGAGATCATGATGAAAGAATTTGGCCCACAGGCTCACTCAAAGGGCTATTTTCTAGTAAAAAATGCACAGGGAGAACAACGGAAGGAGCAGTACTATTGGCTTCTAGAGAGGGTTCTACTTTTGACAAAATATGATTATTTTTTCCCAAATAATTATGCGATAATGCATTATGCCGAAACAGGCCATCGGGTGAATTGGGCATAGATTTTTACAGATAGAATTTTGGGGGAGATTACCAATAAGGACAAGAGGAGAAGCGTCCAGGATAGCAAACTTCATTTGATTTTGTTTGCATTGTTCGTTCAAATTCCTCAGATTCCCAATGTTCCAAGGCCTAGGCAATGCATTCCAAAATATTTTGAAGAGGAGGCAGAGATTGAGATGAAAACCTTGTAGGAGTCGGAAAACAAAGAGCAGATGGAAGTGTTACTGAAGGAAGGACACACAAAAGAGAAAATTCAAGATTATTTGGCTAATAAGGACAAAGTACTATGAACTTGATATCATCAAGATGCAGGAGAACCAGATTGAAAAGTCACAGATTAAGAGAAAATTTGTCAGGGTAAAAACTACACCAAAGAGGCCCAACGACCCAAAGGAAAGAAAGAAAATTTATTTCCAATACCCAAACAACAAAAAGAGTCAAGGAAGGCATCAGAAAAGGAAGAACAGATACAAGATGAGCTACATATGCTAGGGAATGACACAGTGTAGGAACTGCCAACACAACCAGCTGAGCGGATGGATGAAATTCCACAAATACAACCACAGAAACCTCCATCTCTAGAAGAAGGGAACGATTCCCTTGATACACATTCAGAGGATGAACCCCCAGAGCAAACGTATAGCTCATATGACGGGACAAGGAAGGCATTAGAGTATCTGGAGAACTTTCACCAACAGGAGGAACACAAAAGTGTTCAAATGCAGTCAATATATGATGAATCTAATTTTTTGAAGTAGGAGAATGATATTTTGAGGCACAAGTTGCAAGCCTAAAAGAGGATTTACAGTTTAAAGTTTAGGAAATGAAAATCATGTTAGAACAGTATAATGAGCAAAGGGTAGTCATGGAACAGTCTGTAATGCAGTACAAAGAGCAATTGGTAGAGAAGGATGCCATGGAAAACAGATTATAGACCTGGTCCAAGGATATAACCTGGCACGTGGGGGAAGAGCTAGATCAGCTAGCATAGGCCAATAAAAGCTTGCAAGTAGAAAACATCATGCTAAAGGAGTTGATGGTAGCACTAAAACCTGTGGAAGAACAACTCAAGTCCATGGTGGATGAGGGAACTAAGATCCTGGAAACTTTAATGCCAGATTTGGAGGTTGAAAACCTGAAATTACAGGTTACAGATTACATGACAAGTTTGTGGGCTCAAATTCAAAACAGGTTGGTACATTTGGAAAAACAACCATTGCAAGCGTGGGATTATCAAAAAGAAGCTACAGCAAATTTCCTTTTGAGAAAGTAGGTGGAGGAGTTATAGAAAGAGGTTTATCACCCAAAATCTAAGATTGTTGTGGTGGAAAGTTCAGGCTTAACAGATTCATTGATGGAAGAGGACCCACCTTTGGAAACTGAGGAGGGATAATTCTGTTCAAAGCGGTTAAGTTTGCCATTTAGGACTTTGCTATCACCAGAGTTTAGTAATAAGACTACCTAATGTGCTATTAGATCTTGTAGATCACGAGAAACAAGGAACTCAAGATAATTTGCTGATTGAGGATAGAAAGTCTGTAGAAATACAGACCATGGGATTTCACAGTACTAAATCAATTGAGTCTCACACTAAGGGTTTTGAAAAAACCACTGTGCAATCTGAAGAAATTCAAACTCAAAATACTTTGATTGATAAAATAACTGAACAAATTATTAAACTTATGACTATTGATGACGGACACACGGAGACAGTACATAGGCCTATCACTCATCTGGTTTCATATTCTAAAAGTCAAGAAGAGGAGCAAAATATTGCAGACAACGTGGACTTGCAGGATCCTCCGGTTGTTGAATCTGCTCCGACTGAACCAATCCTACGAAATTTGCTTTAATTACAATTTGTTTTAAAAATATAATGTTATGTGATGTTTGGGAACTTAGACACAGTTTTGTATTGAACTTAAACTCGAAACTGTAATGGCAAACAGCTTTGTTTGGAGGTACTGCACCACGCTCTTCTCTCTATTTTCTTGCATAGTCCTAGACTAGTGAGATGTGGCACCAAAAGGGGGTCTACTATCAGTCCAACGATAAGTTCCGACAGCATCTGATCAGGCTCTTATGGGATCAGGCCAGAAACTTTGTTTCAATAATTTCTAGCCACCGGGATGTGCCAGGTGTTAACATAGTTAAAATGCCTATTCGGATTCGCCTAAAATATGTATGATCTGAAAAGGTATAGGGAGAAAGGTCGTAACTTTTGGGATCATCCATAAACTGAACATGTAATCTACATAGGATGCGAAGAGAAGGGGGATCAGAAAAACACAAAAGATGTATCTGAGTGAATGTGTTCCAAAAGTGAATGAAATCCGAATTATTGTCTTATCATGTCTATCTGCATGTTGGATGTCTCTAATTATCTTTTCCTGAGTGTCCAATTTAAAATGGAGAGAGAGAGAGAGAGAGAGAATTCCCTATTGAATATGTGTTAAGAATACTTCCAATTGAGGGGAGAGATCCACACGACATCAGCTCTTTACCTTGCAACCCGTTCAACTTGAACCAAATGTGGAGTAGTTTACCCAGTTAACACGTCCAACACAGCAAAACAAAACATATAGTAGTTCACTATCATTTTGTATGACATGAAGTCAAGAAGGGCACCATTTGGATAAAGTATTAGATTATTGCAAATATTCTCACAAAGCCTCTACCACAAGCTCAATTCTTTACTCTCTGCGATGAACTTGGTGTTGCAAAGATATGATCTTCTTCCTTTTGATAGGACATCACAACGAATGAACTTGGTGTTGCAAAGATATGATCTTCTTCCTTTTGATAGGACATCACAACGAGCACTCACAGATTGCACTATTCTGGCATGTGTCCATCCTTGTATATTTTATCCTTTTCGATATTATGTCACAATGTGCACTCACGATGTATATTTTATCCTTTTTTATATTATATCACGATCTACACTATACTGCTTCGGCAGATGCCACCATTGTAACATTTATTTTTTCCTAGACATCTATATAGTGTCTAAGGTTTTTCCCTTGAACTCCCTAAGGGTTTTCTCATTCGCAGCCAAAGGGATTGGCTTGACCGGGGCTATTATAGCTATGTATAGCTTGCCCACATTCAACCCTTGTCCTCAGCTATCATATATGCATCTAATACATGAATATGATCATTCCTTGGTAGCATGTGTTGTCTGAGTCTCTCGTAGATCAACAAGCATAGCCTTTGATCTGTTGACATATGCTGAGAGAACACTCCCTTCAACAGAATTGTATCATGTGATAATACCAATATATACCCTAGATCGGATCCATTTCAAATAGGATTTCATTTGGTCATTCACCCAATATGCCTTCTTTTGGTTCCTGTCCTAATTCCAAGAAGATTAGATAGTTTATGACTAGATGTTGGTTGCTTGATGTGTGTGTGAATGACTTCATAATCAAATTCCTATAGTTTTAGTATCCATCTTGCCAATCTTCCTATTGGTTGTGGTTTGTTGACCAAATACAACAAGGCACCATGATCCACATGGAATACAATTTTGTTGCCCAATAAGTAGCGCCAAAACTTAGCAAGTGAGTAGATCATTCCTACGCATTACCATTTTGTCACAAAATAGTTTTGTTTCCTTGTATCAAGGTTTGAATTGTGTAATAAATCAGTTGATACCATCGTTTTTGTCTTTTCTGCATCAACAGAGCCCTAATTGGTATATCCAAGGCTAACACAACAAATGCATGAAAATCTAGCTCCAAATTTGTAGGTTGCAAGATTGGAGCTATGACTAACATATTCTTTAATAGCCAGAAATCTTTCTCTTTCTCACCCACCCACACATACAAGGTGTCTTTTTTGGTGAGTTGTGTGAGTGGTTGGCAAATATAGGATAGATATTGTTGGATATGGGCTAATCCCCTTCGGTTTCCCCTTGTGTAGTGTGTGGTCAATTGGCAAGAATATCTCATTGTGGCAATTGGAAATGTGGCTTTGTGGCAATCCAATACTATAAGCAAATGTGGGGGATTGGGTGCCTTGCAAATAATAGAGAACTTAGACCTCTCGCTCTCACCCCTCCTAGGACTTTGTTGGGGGGCAGAGAGATCTTTGCATGGCTAGGGGTGGGGCTTGGGACACCCCATATCTAGTGAGCTCCTATTTGACACCTGGTGACCTACTATGCCAGTATCAAAGTAGGATTGATTGTTGTCGATGACTGGCGCGTGCGTGCAGGTCATGTGGCGGCAACAGTGCAACTTTCATGGACTATGTGCTATGGAGGCATCACAATTATGGCAAACATCTAGCAGACATTTAAGTATGACTCTCACAGAGGGCCATGACTCACGGTGGATCTTGTAGTGTGGCAATTTTTGAGCGCATGGCTCATATGCATTGGGGGCTGACTGCCTTGTTTGGTTGTGACACGTGTTTGGCACTTTGGGAGGTATTTGGTTTTCCTCGCCATGTGGTTTCATGTGCCCCGATTTGTTGGTTGGGCTGGCCTTTGTTTTGGTGGGCTCACATTTCAAGGTGCTTAGCCCACGGGGAGTGTTGGATATGGTCTAATACCCTTGGGTGCCCCTTGTGTGGTTTGTGGTTAATTGGCAAGAAGGGCTCATTGTGGTGCTTGGACACATGGCTTTGTGGCAATCTGATCCCATCAGCAAATGCGGGGGATTGGGTGCCTTGCATATAATAGGGGACTTAGACCTCTCTCTCTCACCCTCTCGAACTTTTTTTGGGGGGGAGAGAGCTTTGCATGGCTAAGGGGCAAGGCTGGTGGTGAAGAATGGGGAAAATACTTATTGAATCCAAATCTAAAAAGTTAGAGGCATATTTGTTAGACCAAATCCCATTACATTGCTTCAAAACACACCCCACTATGTCAGAGATATTGTTTTATCTTTGTCTTCCTTAGCTATTTGTACTTGATTATAGCCACTAAAGCCATCGAGAAAACTATACACCGCACGGCCTACAATTGGATCCAAGAGTAGTTTACTATAACTATTATAATTGCTGTATTGCTAGAGGTGCTCCAAACCTTCTTTGTAGATTTGGGCTTATTAGCCTCGGGTTGTTGTGTATGCTCTGCAATTGGCGATTAGTTCTCCATTTGGCCAATGCTAGCCTTCCGATGATATATCTATGAAAGAAGGATCTCTTCTTGACTGGTCTTTATAACTTGCCATATCTTTGACATTTTGATTTGCCATTGGAACATCTTCGTCAACCAATGGTGGTTCATTAGAACCAAATGCGATAGACACTATTGGTATGGAACTACTTTCTTGCCAGATTTGCTCCTGTCAGAGGCAAGCTTGGCATCCTGATCGAGAGGATATAGGATCTAGGCCCTTTGGTTTGTCTGCCATGCGGTCTCTTTTATTTCACTGTCCAACTAATCTCCTCAGATGATGCTTTAGACTAATGAGATCCGAAGCATCTCCCATTTTGATGTCGTAAACATCAAGTTCCCATTTCTTTTGGGACTTGGATTCAAACAACATCTTTGTATTTAAGATTGATATCTGAGTGCTCGACAAGCAACATTAGTACTTTCAATTAGCAAATTTATCATTTCACTCATGAAAATGAGAACCTTTAATCGTGTGCAAAATGATTGCCTTATCTTTACTATTTGCAAATTGCATTGTTCGCGGTTGCTATGCTCATGGAAATAGATTCTTTTGTCCATGTGCTTGGCCTTCAAAGGCAACGATTTGATGGAGTCTTCAATCCTGCAGGATCACTCCTAGGACTTCAAGATTATGAATAGAAACAACCTATGTCGGAATAAATGTAGAGCATGATTAGAGATAAAATTCACATAGGGTTCATTCTTATATTGATAAACAGAACATCTTTCATTGAATGCATATCAGCCTATCTTAACAATATCACATCAATTACGGAATAAATCATCTTCAAGATACTAGTTAAAGAAATGTGAGAAAGCCAGATTGAGGGACACCAACATGCAGCTGCAATAGAATGGCAAATTTGATAATCAACAATGACACGTTAAGATGCCTGCACTGGTATCACATGTGGAGTTGAGGGAGAGAAACATTCAGTTAAGGTCTTTAGAGCAGTATCAAGGTATGTCGGGAGGTGAGAGTATGTGTTCTTGGAGGTCACTTCCAAAGCCACCTATGGTGTAAGTGCGACGGTAAGCTCGAGCTTCCAAAGCTAAAGGATAAGTAGAAGGGACACCAACGTAACCAACCTTGTGAAGGGGGCAAGGGGGAGAGCCCAAGCAGACGAGGAAGTAGGTGTATTCGCGTCTAGAGCGGAAGGTCTCAGCTTCGCCCATGCGGAGGAAGAGGAGGGGAATGGAGGGCAAGAGGAGGTGGAGGTAAAGGTGGAGGAGGGGGGCCTTGAAGACAATACTACAACGGCCATGGTTTGAAAGGCCTTGAATGATACATAAATTGTGAAGGTCCTCTTTGCAAAGTGCTATGAGTTTCAAAAGGACCTTATTATTGTCCAATCTGACCTCCATGTTTCTCTTCCAAAGGCCTCTAGTAACCTTGTATGTGTTAAGGCTCACCAGCATCGCCCCCTCCACTGCATGCCCCTCGATTTCCATCCCTTCCTCGCTTACCCTCCTCGCCCTCGCTAAACAATTAAAGTAGATGAATTTGTCCAATGCTACCTCCTTCCGAAGTCCCTCCATCTTTCGCATATCGAACTCCGGCGCCCATGACATCCCCTCCCAGTCGTTGCCCCAGCCGTCCACCAGACATAGCCTCACTAGCAGCTCTCGCTGCCTCCTTTTCCCCGAATGTACTAGACACTTCGCCAGCCGCATCACCTGTTGCTGTAGCGTCTTCCTCGTCCTCACCGCCACCGCACCCTCTACCTCCAGTAGCCTCAATATGGACAGCACCCGATCCTCTTCATTCGAACTGTGGCGCCGTGAGATCTCGTGGATTGCCAGTTGCGTCATTCTTTCTAAAAAACATCACGCGCAAGAGACGCTTATCAGGGTGAACACCTTTTAATAACTCGTGCTTCAAAGGACCATGATATGAAAATAACAATGATGGGTTCTTCTTGAAATCATTCTTGGATTTTACCTGTTGGCCCTCCACGTATACGCCTCCTTAGCGATAATCTTTCCAAAGATTGGTACGCATCCATGCTAAGGCGCACCATTCGCCCATCCATGTCTCGTAGAAGAAAGTATACCTTGACCAAAAAATGATAGCCTAGGTCGTCCACAAAATACCGGCCTCTGTGCCCTGGAATCCCCCTGAAGTGACGTCCCACTGCATTGCAACCCCCTGTCCACCGAAAGAGTCCGTCCTCCCTACCCTTATTTACAGATAGTATACAGTCCGCTATCCGTTCTGCATTCAAAAGATCCTCGTAAGCGCAACACCAGCACCCCTCACTGTGCTCCCGGCGTAACATCACGTTCACTACACTTGTAAATGTTTTGTCTAGCTTATCAACGATGAAAGTCGTCTTCATGGGAAGTATCCACTCTTGAAACGTCCACACCCTGCTGAACCATCGAGGAAGGGATGGAGCACCACTTCCACTGCGTGGATTATGATCCAGGAGTTCGAAGCCCATCCCTAGACCATGCTGCACCACATAGCATCCTAAGCTGCCTTCGTAGTACGTGCCCATATGTTCTATTTCCCGTTCCTTTTCCTCGTCGTCTTGCTGATTAATACACACAGCATCAAACCAAACCCATCTCACCTCATCACTTCTTAAGATCTGGAGAAACTCCACCAGTTTCAGATAAATGTCGCACTCACTGAAATTTTCAGATTCGAAAAGCTGCTCGTAGGTGCCTCCTCCTCCCTCCAATTTCATGCGGCCAATTTTTTGCGACAACTTACGAACATCTTCGCTCCAAGTGTGGGAAATTACATGCCATGTTATATGTTGTCTAGTGGTGAAAAATATGCCTCCTCCTTCGCTGTTCTTGATAGTAGTCTCTACATCGATAAGCCTCAATGGGGACTTCATAGCTTTCTGTAAAACCACAAAGCAGACATTGAAATAATTGTCAGTACGAGAACAGATTAAAAGAAGCTGCTGGAAAAATACAAATGGAGTAAAATGTTACCAACAGCTTGCACTGCCCCAATGCCAAGGTACTCCAAGACTTAATCGGTATCTGCTTCAACCGTAATGGTCGCTGTGGGTGAGGGTAAAAGGGTGGAATTGCGTCTGCTGAAGCCACTGAGGAATTGGTAGTCACACAACGAGGTCCACATTGCAAAATAGCTCCATCAGTCACAGAATAGGTGGTGGTTCAATGGGACCTTACCTCTTTTTTGTCATCGCACAGGCCAAGCCTAGCATTGTACGCGGCCTTTTACTGCAAACCGCATCCCTTGTCAGAAAGGTGAACCTGCTCGCTATGCAACTTGCGTATTGCAGCTGCCACATGCTGCTTCATCGGCCTCGTGGATAAGCACCCTGTACTGCGTTCAATCTGTGGTCTTGCCCTTCGGTTAGTTCCGTAATGGTGCCAACTTCTTCGAGGTCTAATCAAACGTATACATTTGAACACCTCCATGAGTATGCATTCATTACAGCTCGAACTAACGGCCATTGAATAAAGATGGCAGAAAATATTTGAGCTGGCCAATAAACCCTGCCAATTCAATAAAGATTCATGTACTATCAAGGCTAGGGAAGGCTCATTCAATTTTTGGAGCAACAACCCTTCAAATTGAATAAAAGTTCATGTACTACCAAGGCTCGGGGAGGCTCACCGGTTTCTTTGGATTGAGGAAGGTCAAAGTGGCATTGCAAATTATGATGCTGGCTTGCAAAATGTTACATTTCAGTCTTTTTCAACATTTTATTATCTTTCACCTTACACATGACCATTAAAAATTGCAAAGCACATACTCAAAGTGCCCTTGTATGTTGATGAAATTCTCAAGAGGCAAGATCACATGCAACGTGAGGAGGGAGGGAGTGACAAGAAACCTACTAGGAAAGATAGAACAACAAGTTCTAGGCCCAAGCTTAGGGGACAAATGCCAAAGCAGAAGTAGGAAGAAACCTGCCAATTATATATTTGTAGCCTGCACCAAGTAAGGAGTTTTGAGAGAGAAGAGGAGGAACTAGAGTAAAGAGGTTGTAAGTTTAGAAAGAGGATGGGAACATAAGAAGGGAAGGAGCAAAGAATGAAGGAAGGGACTAGGGTTGGAAAGGAGAGGGAGTGACTCGAGTAAAGAGGTCATAAGTTCAGAAAGAGGATGGGAACATAAGAAGGGAAGAAGCAAAGGATGAAGGAAGGGACTAGGGTTAGCAACAAGGAAAAGGAGCAAAGGAGGATGAAAGCAGGAGGGAGTGATTAGAAAGAATGACGGTAATGTTAGTTTGGAGTGTTTGCGAGTTGAAGAAGACTCACCCAATGGTAACACTTCTAGTGTTGGTTTTAAGGAGACCTACACAATGATGACACTTCTAGTGTTCCTTAATTTGTTTGATATAGTCTTCTGGATGAAAATCCATAGCATTTTATGGAACAATGGAGACTCACCAATTTATGACAATTCTAGTAACACCTATTTGGTGTGCTCTCCAAATTCATTACTTTTCAATAAAATTTTAAAAAAATAAAACTCTAAAAGAAAAATATATCTTAAAAGTAAGATAATTTTGTAAGTTTTTAAAAGCAAATAAAAGTAAAATTACAAAATTTAATGTAACATCTTATCGAGACTTTCATATCCTCTTCATCCAACAGTCCTCTAGGGTAGGGGCGTGAGGGAATGCTATGACATCTTGGGCAATGTGATCGAAAGGTAGTGGAAGCTATGGTGAAAACAAGGCTAAGGGAAGAGGTAGTGCGGAGGCGCATTGCAAATAGCTACCAGAAAAAATCAAAACGTCAACTTATAAGGTAATCAGATATTCTCCTACATTGATCTCTCTCCCTCTAAAAAGTTTTAAAAGAGCATCATGAGAATTTAATAATTTAAAATATCATGAAACATATGCATTTAAGAAACATGAGACATTTAATAAAGGTTTAAAAGACCTCGGGGGGGATGGCTTCGTATAAATCCTATGTATCATGTGCGTTCAAGACCTATTAGTAAAAATCCTTATCTATAAATTTATCATGAATAAAACACACCCTTTTTCTATTCAATCTGTGAATACCCCCTTTATATGATACCCTTCTATATGTGAAAAATGTGCAAAAAGGAGATTTGAAAAACTCCTTATATCAAATCCACGTGCTATGATTACATGTTTATGAATGAAACCTCTGAGAAAAAGATGTCATGACACATTTAATATAAAGAAACTACATCTAATATAATAAAACTTCATATAATTATAAAAATCCATCATGATACATTTGATATAATTATATGCATCAAACATTTAATATAAATTTTAAAAATAAGCATCACGAGGCATTCATATAATTAAAGAAAAAAACACGTGGAGTAAACATCATGAGAACATGCTCCTCACACATTATTTAATGTAACATCTTATAGAGACTTTCATACCCTCTTCATCTAGCATATTATAACCATTAAGCACTATAACATAGATATCTCTCTCCCTCTAAAAAATTTTAAAAGAGCATCATGTGACATTTAATAATTAAAAAGATCATGAAACTTATGCATTTAAGAAACATGAGACATTTAATAAAGGTTTGAAACACCTCGAGGGGGATGGCTTCGTATAAATCATATATATCATGTGTGTTCAAGGCCTATTAGTAAAAACCCTTATCTATAAATTTATCGTGAATAAAACACACCCTTTTTTTATTCAATCTGTGAATTATATGATACCCTTCTATATGTGAAAAATGTGCAAAAAGGAGATTTTAAAACTCCTTATATCAAAGCCACGTGCTATGGTTACATGTTTATGAGTGAAACCTCTAAGAAAAAGACATCATGACACATTTAATATAAAGAAACTACATCTAATATAATAAAACTTCATATAATTATAAAAAACCATCATGAGACATTTGATATAATTATATGTGTCAGACATTTAATATAAATTTCAAAAATAAGCATCATGAGGCATTCATATAATTAAAGAAAAAAACACTTGGAGTAAACGTCATGAGAACATACTCCTCATGCATTCAGATTGGGAACAAGAAATATAGTTGTATTTAATTAAATGTGCTTTTATTACAAAAAATATGGCTACTTTAGACTAAGTCCATCTACATGCTCCACAACCCTAGTAAATTTGTCTATGGAGAATGTGGAGTAGACTCGTATGATTCATGGAATGAATCTCCTCCACTGAATTATAGGGTGCTCCCCAATGATAGCAAGTACTTTTTGAACAATCTCGTCCATAAATGCTTGTAGATCCATCTCTATATATGCTAACATAGAGGGATGTGAGTTTAGCTAAAACATTTAGTTGAGGAGAAACATGGAGCCGCCATAGCATGCTCTCCTCCCACAACTATGGTGATCCTTTTGCTCTAGTACTTCACATCTTATGAACTCCATTTTATCTAGCAAATTCACCTTCTCGATACGTGATTGCCTCGATAGTAGATATCAACTTTCTTGCTAACCTGCCCATCATAATGTAAAACAAAAATGTTGGAAATATCTTCCTAGTGGAGGAAAGAGAGTGCACATGTGAGTGGGTAATTAGCAAGCCAATGGGATGCAGGTTTGTGGATTGGGAATGAGGACCTAATCATAATCTTTCTATAAGAACACACATGGGTGAATTGTGTGGATGTGGAATGAAATCCTAACATAGGAGTTAGATACGTGTGGCTCTTGGTGTCTCTTTGTCATCCTCTCATGTGATCTCCCACCCTCGTTTTCATTCTCCTCTCTTCATTGATCATAGCGATCCACTCCCTTGAGTATCCCAATCAAGTGTTTCTTGACATGGTATGCCAACATGTGAAACTTACATGTTGAGCATCGCATACAACATTACATAGCATGCAGCAAAAAATTGCCGATGTACAAGATGCATGTTCATCTTTTACTCAGAGGATTCCATCAAAAGTGTCATTTGATGAGCTTACAAAGTTGCTCGCTTCATGTGGCTTCTTGCAATCTTCTACAAAATGACCTATTTCACCACAAATATGATGACACTTTTTGCATGAAATCCTTTGAGTGAAAGAGGAACATGCATCTTGTACATTGGCATTTTTTTGCCGCATGCTATGTAATCTTGTATGCAATGCCAACAAGTAAGTTCCACATTTCGGCATTGCCAAGGGGGAGCCAAGGGGGTGTTGAAATATCTGCACCTAGTGGAAGCAGGAGAGTGCATGGGTGAGTGGGTGATTAGTAAGCCAATGGGATGTAGGTTGTGGATTGAGGATGAGAACCCTAAATCTAATATTTGTATAAGAACACACATGGTTGGAATGAAATTCAAAGATCAAAGTTGGATGCGTGTGGCTCTTAGTGTCTCTCTCTCATCCTCTCATGTAGGCTTCCACCCTCATTTTGAGTCCTCTCTCCATTAAGCATAGTGATGCCCTCCCTTGAGTATCCCAATCCATGTTTCTTGATAAGAATTGAATGTGTGCATTGCATAGGATACATAACATGGAAGTAACAACATATTAAGTATACACTTACTATTTCACAATGCCATGATAGCCTACAATTGAATTGACAGAAAAACATTACTTATCTTGAATTTCCATAATCAACAAAATCCAATGTGAGATGCACGACTAATTAAGACCAATTTATATTTGACACAATCTTGTCAATGCAAAAGTAAAAATAAATATGCACAATGCAAAAGTAAAAATAAATATGCACGATGTTACTTACATCTTGTAATATGCCACAACTCACATGTCATCCAAATTTATAGGTTGGAACCATGTATAAATATCCAACATGGACTTTTTCTTATTGCTAAGTCCCACACAAAGGAGGAAATCCTGCACATACACACTACTTTGTACTGACTAGGAAACCATGATATAACCATGCTCCACCAAAAAATAAATGAACAATAGCTCATTAGATACATTTAAAATATTGAAGTATAAATCCAAGAAAAATTTTGCATCAAACCTAAGGATAGCCATCATTACTCTATCATCAACCTCTTTCCTAGGGTTTGAGAGGATCAAAGTCTCCTCTCATGACCAAATGGAAAATACTAAGGTTGGTTTCCATTTGCACATCAGTATATTTCTTGTTTGTCCATTATTTGATTCTTTGTGATTCTCATAGTGTCTTAATCTATTATGTAGACTCTAGAGGTGCTACACATTGGAGGTCACAATTCATCTTACCTCATATGCATGGTGTTCTTGGATTTTTATGTCTTCCCACTCGTGTCTACAGTGTGGTATGGTAGGAAAACCTACAAGAAGAAGCATACGGTGATCTTTGGTTTGTCAACACTGTGGTTTACTTGATTCAAAAGATCCGGGTGGAGATCCATACTCTTTAACCTAGAATAAGCCATAGTAATGCATGCACACATGATAATAAGGACCCCCAGAACCACGGGTGTTGATGACACGGCAATCACAATGACAATCAATAAATCTTCTTGGATGATGGAGATCCATTTTGAGGAATTTGATTTCCACTAGGAACCAGATTACCCCGTAAGAAGAGGCAAGGTTACTCCGCCTAGTGTGAGGCAATGGGTCACAATCAATTCCTACCCTGTAAGTCCTACAGATGGCCGATGGGTTCCAGTGAACTGTCCTCATTAGGTATTCAGAAGGCATCTTTTATGACATGAGGATTGTTCTCATTTTTGTCAAATTCTCCATATCTACCTATGGAAGTCCTCCAGCTTGCAGTTGTCTCACTACAAGACATGGGCCGCTTTCCAACACTGATACCGATGCTAAATACGAAGAAAAAATGGCAAAAGTACCGAAGTCCAAAATGGCAAATCCATCGAGGCAATTTACTACAAAAGGGCAAAAGTGCCAAAATACTGAACCACTAAATGTCCTATCCTACTATTGCTCCTCATCGTCCTCCTCACCCTCGTCATCCACCTTGCCCTCCCTCACCCTCCTCTTCTGTGTACATAGTCGCTTCTTTTCCTGTCTCTCCGTCCGGATCTCTGAATGGGTCGGACATGCCTTCCTAAGAATGAAACAAGTTAGAAAATCTAAGAGCGTTGATTGCAAGACAATGGTGATAGTCAAACAATAACAAATATGAATAGGGTATACTCACATGATGCTCCGCCACCCTTTCCTAATCGATGTGGACTCCTCCTCTCTCCTTCTTAAACCATGCCCTAGCTCCAATCCTGAATGCCCTTCTATACTCCTCATTGTCTGGAGGCCTCCCAATCATAGATTCCTATGGATCTAAATTCAATTAGTTAGATATGAATGATAAGACATTTGAACGATTGGACATATTAGAAATTTAGTAGAATATAAATATAAACTTACCACTCATGCCTTGTTGCCGAGTCTGCCACTACTCTCAAGGTGTGAAGGACCTACGGTCTCCAGGCATATCCTCACTGCCCTCCACTAAGGCTCAAACACAATTCGATTCTCCTTGTGAAACTTCTTCTCTCTCTTACAATCCTTCGGGTCCGCCCACCCTGGCTTGTGCTTACCCTCCTTAACAACCTCCCTTAATTCGTATCTATGAGACCTAAGGAGCTCCCCCATGTGAGTAAGCATGGCATTTTGATCAAACTCATACTGTTTGGGATTTGGAAATTGTCTCTTGAGGGCATCTCTATAGGCATTCTTGGCTTTATTATCCTATTGGTCCCAAGGTTTGAATATATCATTGGGGAAGTGGGTGCTCACCAACCTCCTCATGTATTTTGTAACCGCCTTCCCATCCTCATCCTATATAACCTCCCTAATGGTGTTCACTCTGTAGGAAAGGTTCTTGGGCAAAACAAAGTCTGAAGGATTTGCGATGGATGGAGTAGTAGAGCTCGAGCGAGGTGTGGAGCGACGAGCACTTAAGGAGCAAGGAGTTGTACTACACCATCCTTTTTAAAGGAAAATCTATGCATCTTACCAAGGATGCATCCCTCACAGGCATGAGGAGGAGTTGACTTCAAAGGAGGCAATGCATCATGCTTCTGAAGTGTCATCAAGCTGCCATAGCTCATGTGCCCATATCTAGCATGCCATAACTCTGCATTTGGCATGGCAGCAATGGAAGTACTTACTGCAAGTGCAAGATCAATTTTTTTCTCATAAATATCAAGCTGAAAAAGACCTTAATACAAAGTGCCAAACAACATCAAAGCATAATCATTCTCTTTGTCTCGAACTGCACTTAGCATCATCAAAGATAACCTGAAATCCTCCTCGATTGAGCAAGGACACTAAAAGTAAATTCTTCTTTATACGAGGCACATAAAGAACATCAGTGATTCTGAAATTTATGCCATCCGTGGAGGTAAATATAATATCACCCACTCCACACACTGAATACGAAGAATTGTTTACACGTGTCACCTTCTTTTTAGCGTGTGGTGCATGCAAAGATGCAAAAGACTCTTCCTTGAAGTGATGTGCTTGGATGCACCACTATCAAAATACCATGTGTTCAATGTCTCATTAACATTGAAAGTGCATGCATCCTTCGAAGAGTCATAGGTGCAAATCAAAAAAGCATATGAGTCATCCTCAAGAGTGGATATAGTATTTGGACCAGCCACTGAAAAATCTGAAATGCAAGACAAAAAGGCATAATCCTCTTCCACAAAGTTGGCTGCAACATCCCCTCCTTCATGTGCATTAGGAGCTAAAGGATCTGAGACAGACATACTCGAATCCTTTTTCTTCTCCTTTGCTATTCTCTTCTTGCATTCACCAATGTAGTGACCCGGCTTCTTGCAGTAGTGACAAATACCCTTCCTCTTTGGCTTCTCTGAATCACCTTTAGCCTTATGAGAGGGCTATTCAGAATCAGCTTTATGCTAATGTGTGGGCTAATTCCATGTTGCTTTTGCTGCCCGAAAGCATGACATGCTCACCAGCCCGTGTGGCCATATTCTTTCTTGTTTTCTCTTCTTGCAACAAGAGTCCTACCAACTCGTGAAATGAGAGAGGATTAGAAAACTGAGATATGACTCAAGAAGAGAATTCAAAGTGGTGGTAATCATCTCTGAATCAGAAATGATCTCATCTATATTCAGCAATTGTTCCCTTAAATCCTAAAGCTTGGTGAGGTGAGCATTCATTGAATCACCCTCATCCATATGTGTGTGAGATAGCTCTCTCTTTAGAAATGAGACCCAGACATCATTTCTAGCTCCAAGCTGCCTTTAAGGTCTTGCATGATTGAATGTGAGGAACGATAAACCTTTTGACAGAAAGGAAAATGACTGAAAGAGCTTATGCATCACGTGAATCCTACCTTTTTTGTTCCTGTGTGGAAGCCACCAAGGCAGCAGCAGCTGCTGCTCCTATCACTTGTCTTGCACCTTGACCTCTACCCCTTTCTCCACCTTGTTGAGGAGGAGTTTGAGGTGCAACAATAATTTCTGGCCTTGTCTCATCTCCGCTGACATAATCCCATAGATGTTTTATGTTCCTATGTGGGAGCCACCAAGGCAAGAGCTGCTGCTCCTATCACTTGTCTTGCACCTTGACCTCTACCCCTTCCTCCACCTTGTTGAGGAGGAGTTTGAGGTGCAACAATAGCTTTTGGCCTTGTCTCATTTCCGCTGACATAATCCCATAAATGTTTGCCAACTAAAATGTTGCAAACCATAAAACTCCATAAGGAGTAGTTGGTGCCATCCAACTTATCCTCCTGTGTGAGGACACCAAAAACCTCTTTGGGATTATTCTGAGCCATATCTGCCAAACAACTAAAAAAATGCAGCAAACTTGACAAGTGAAATCCCTTCCTGGAATGTAAGATGCACATCCAAAGTCTACAAAATATCTACCTAAAACCACAATTTGCTATCACAGCCTATTAAAGGCTTAAAATGCACCAAAATGTTCTGCAAATGCCAAAAATCTGCAAAATTTGTCTGCAAAAATTGACAAATGTCTACAATGTGACTCAAAGTGAGTCCAAAACTGCTTGCAAAACTCCCAAATTATCTGTCCGCGACCAAATCGCATCCAAAATATGAAAGCCCCCAAATGTTGCCGAAATTGCACTTTGCGTGCAAAAGCCCCAAATTTTTGGACATATTTGCAATGTCTGATTAAAAAATGCACAAAAGCACTCCAAAAAATGCAATGTGCCTACAAAGGACTCAGAAGCCCCAAATTTTCTACAAAGAGAAACACCTGCAAAGGAAGGCCTCTACAAAATGTTCTTGCAAGAAGACCCTACAAAGAAAAAACTGCAAAATGTACGAACACCAAAGAAGGGTACAAACGCCTGCAAAATGTAACGAAATCCATACTATGTATGGACTGGTACACAGTCATTGTATGGAACAGGCAGTACGGGTGTACAGCTAATGTACGGATGCATGACGTGCATAGTAGCTTATACGAAAATTCACATCATGTACGACAGCTTGTATGGATGTACAACATGTACGAATGTGCGCATGTATGTCATTTGTACGGATGGGATGCAGCTGACATAAGTTGCACAGGTTGTAAAATACGAATGGCGACTAATTTTTGTACAATTGTACGGAGTGTACGGATGAGCTAATACAGGAAGGTATGGACTGTCAATGGTGGAATGGAAATCCATACATTGTACGAACATTTGGTGCAGCAGTACAGACCTGTTGTACGGACGAACAGCTACAATAGGAGCACGAGCAGCAGGCACAAACGTCAGGAGCTTAGACTAGAGGCAGGAGCTTAACAAGGCTCTGATACCAAATGTTGAAATGGGAGTAAGAAGAAAGCAAGAGAGCAGAGAGCAAAACGTATGAACTAGAATAGATAAGATAAAGAGACTACAAGTGTGGAGGTGGTTTTATCTAAGTGACAAAACCACACTAACTCACTAACTATGGTTAGGGAAAAAAACCTCTAATGAGGGAAAAGTGCCCCTAACTCACTTATGGATTACATTGGTCACTGCCTAGAATATGCCAATATTTCTAACAGAGAGAGCTTCAGGTACTTCCTTCTAATCTACTTAAGGTGTTTCTTCATGATCTGAAGATAGACCCATTGCCCTTCCTTGTAACTTACATCACACATGTGCTTGTTGGCCTATGTTTGGTAGGTCTCCTGGGTTTTGATAATGCGGTCCTTCACTGACTCCATGATCTACTCATAGGTCTCTGTAATATGATCAGCCTCGTATACCTTCTCGAATATCCTGGTGAGAAGGAACTTGAATTCCTTGCCGAAAGCTACTTCATAGGGAGTCTCACCCATGCTGGAAGAATGGATGTCGTTCAGGATCCGTTGAACTAGTGGTAAATACTACTTCCAGGGGGATTGAGCATCTACGACATAGCACTTCAGAATGTCGAACCATAAATGGTTGTAGACTTCTATCTCGCCCTTTGATTGTAGATGCAAACTACCAGAGAAAGTAGCAAAGTTGTCGAACAAGACTCTCCAAAAGTGATTGGTGAATTTAGAATCCTTGTTGGATACGTGATCATACCAAAGGTTGCAAGGTCTATGGTTGTGAGTGTGATCACATGAGTGAGTGTGTGAACAAATGTGTGTGTGTAGGTGTGCCTAAGTTAGGTGTGATTGATGATGTGTCAGTTAGTAGGTGTGATTGAGTGAATCTAAGAGTGTGGTGTGTGATTGCAAGATAATTGTGGATCTAGAGATTCTCTCTTAAGCTCACTTATGATGTCACTCTTGGATGTAGCTTGTGCCTATATATTAGGCATATCTCTCATAAATAATACACACTTTTCTTCATCACCATGTTTCCATTTCTACTCTAATATTGCCTTGGCTCCTCCCCTCCCCCTCCCCTCCCTCCCCTCCCCAATTCCACTCCCTCTCCCTTCCCCACCCCTCCCTTCCCCACCCCTCCCTTCCCTTCCCTACCCTTGCTCCCTTCCCTTCCCTCCCCTCGCCCCATTGCTTCTCTCCCTTCCCTTCTGTTCCCCTCCCCTACCTTCCCTTCCCTCCCGTCCCTTCCCTTTGCTCCCCTCCCCTCCAAGGATCATGATCATGATCATACGAACCTCCTTCCTTTGCCCCTTTGCATCTCTCTTAGCCTCCCTATGCACCCCTCTCTCTCTTAGAGTGGAGTCTTTGTCATCTTTTACCACTCTTACACAATTGTCAAGAAATTATAGATCAACATGCTTATACGATAAACATGGGATACCACCATCTAAGAAAAAGATGAGATATGTCATGTGCATCAATGATACCCTTGCATGGAATAAGCATAAAAAATTTGCTAAATCTGTCAACAATGGTCAAGCACATGGTATTCCTGGTACCAATAGCTGGTGGAGATTCTATAACAAATTCCAGTGGAGGTTCCGTAACAAAGTCCATGCAATTTGCTCAAAGGCTGATCCAAAATCGCAAGGGGTTGGAGTAAACCTAGTAGCTTCCTGTGGGATGCCTTCACCTACTGACACCTGACAATGAGAGACATACTGATGAACATCACTATGTAAATGTGGCCAAAAAAAAATTGCACCATCTAGATTGCAGAATCGATGGGCGATGCAAAGTGTTCTTCAGCCAAGAGATGAACTTATCCTCGTGATCTAAAATTTTCATGTCCAAACCTTGATTCTGATAGTTTGGATGAACTTGGAACTGCTGCCACCATCAAGCTCCCAAGATGATGTTCACTACTTGAGTTGGTGCTACCCTGAAAGTAACTTGCACGTGGCACTTGACAATATAGTGCCCATGTCAAGTAGCATGTGCAAGGACAAGGCAACCTCTGACTAAGACACCTGAGCTCCCCAGCATTAAGCCTTCATCTGATGAGGTTCCACTCATCCTATCCGCCAACACACATCCAAAGACATGCCAACGATCAAACTCAAAACCCAACAAGTTCAAAGTTTGGAGCCAAAAGTATAAGTACTCATTTTTTGTCGGTATGGGCATCAGTATAGACTAATGCCTATACCAATGGACATACTAATGCTATGATTTTCCTAGTATTAACACCTATATCAAAAACCATACCGATATCAACACCGATACCAATAGACATACCTCTGATGATGTGCTTTTCCTAGTACTAACACGTATATCGACAGCCATATCAACAGTTTGAGAACTCAAAAAAAAACTCAAAATGCTTTTCTACCTCATTTCAAATCATGATGCCTCTTTTCAACTCCTTCTGCCTTGCTCCCTGCACTTTGTAGTACCCTCCCTCTACCTTTCTCCCTCTACTCCAAGCTCCTCTCCACTATGCTGCTCTCCACCAAGCTCCCTCTCCACCTTGCTTTCTCTCCTCCAAGCTTCCTCTTCAAGTTCCTTCAAGGTAAGTGATCCTTTCTTCCTATTTTGTTTTCAAAATTTTTTATTTCATTCTCTTTCTGCATTTTGCATTCCCTCTTCTCTTCTCTTTCTGCATTTCCTCTTCTCTTCTCTTTCAGCATTTCCTCTTCTCTTTTCTTTTTGTATTTCCTCTCTTTTTCAGATTTTGCATTCTGCATTCCATCGCTCTTTCTACATTCCACATCCCCTCTTCTCTTTTCACATTCCTTCTCTTTTCAACCTTTCCCTCTCTTATCTTTCCACATTCCATCCCTCTTTTTGCATTCCCCTTTCTCTTCTATTTCTGCATTCTACATTCCACATTCTCCTCTTCTCTTCTTGTATTCAAATTTTGTTAGCTTTGTATCTCAATTTTTGTTAACCCAATTTTGTTTATTTGTTTTTTTTGTTCCTTTTCAATGTAATAGCTATGTCATCATTGGTCATCTACAACATAGTCGAGCTGTTCAACATAGTTGAGTCGTAGCATGAGCCATAACTAGCTAGAGGCATTACAATGGACTTTTCAGTCTCACATGACCTCATCTTGTGCCCCTCCTAGTCTCTCTCCCTAGGGGAGTCGGTTTGCCTATTCATCGCGAGGCATCGTCATTTAGGGGCCGATGTCAACATAAGAAGAGTAAGGGATTATGTTGCAGTTTAGGACAAGCCGACGATGTGGATGAGTCTACACTGGAGGAAGCACAGTCAATGGTAGAGCAAATGGACTAGAAAAAATAGGTGGTTGAAGATAAATCCCATAAATTGTAGAGTCAATCGAAGAAAAGGACCTTCATGGTTGCCAATGTATAGAAATGGCTCGAGGAGATGCAAATAGGAGTCCACAAGTAGTTGATGGATGTGACTTAAGAAAATGCAGAGTTGATATCCAAGAATGCCTTGTTACAAGAAAGAATAGATGCTTCAACTATGGTAGAGACACAAATCAAGAGTATTGAAGATGCGGATAGCATTGACATTGATGGGAGGTTCATTAACAATATAGAGTTTTTGGAGATGCAGTAGTTGAGTCAAGATATGTGGCAAAAGATAAGAGGTAGAATTAAAGAAGCCCAAACTCATCCTTTTGAGGCGTACTTCCAATTGTAGAGTAAAAATGCTTCAAGCTATAGGATGTGAAAACTGCATGCTCTTTAATATTAGAGGGATCTATGTCTAAGCAAGAACTCTTTGTGTAAACACAAACTTATTTGGATAAGGATGATCAAGAAGTGGGTACTATCGCTAGATACTATACCAAATCTACCACTTCAAGCACAAGTGTTGTTCCATATATCTAAAAAAATTAATAAGTTTACTACTTTATTGTGATTGGGACAAGTGTTAATATTAAAGATGTGAAGATGGATGATCGAGCTACATAACTGCTCTTGCAAGTGGCCAACCTAAATCAAGAGGTGTCACACACTATACATGAAGAAGATTGGTAAAGCTGAATGAGAGGTGAATGCACTGATGGGTACTATGTTTATTGGAAGTTCTTACAAAAATACATAAGATCATAAAACATGAAGACACAAACATCTCCAAGTTTGTGATGGTCCTAGATGTGAATGCAATTATCAAGGATCTTATAAAGCAAAGGACATATCAAGAAAAGACAACAAAAATCACCCAAGGCATACCTATAGGGAGAGTTGATGTCATTACAAATGATCCCAAGCATGGCTGCCAAGGATATGATTAATATGTTTTCAGGGAGAATAGATAACCAAAGGTTACTCTAAGTGTAGCATATGATGAGAAGGTGAATAATTAGAAAAAGAGGGTCCAAAGATATTCAAAAGGATTGAGCCTCTATGAAGCTACAATCTACATTGGCCAATTTATCCATACGAGTAATTTTTGCAATTAAGATGATCGAGTTACTACTCCCATAGATGGTGATGATGGTTAATGGCAAGCAATCAAAGGCGTGGTGTTCCATTTACACCATGGGAGAAATAATATCGGAAGCACCTCAATTTTTGTCTTAGCTACCCTACTCTAGTCTTGAGTGTAATATTAATTATTGAAACAAGCCATGCAAATGGGGTGAGATGATAATGTATGTTAAAATATGGTATGAAATATCAATTGTAAAATATTAAGGCACATGTGGCTATGGATCAAAGTCACAACAAGAGAAAATTTACGATGCTACAATTGATAATTTTAATGGAGCCCTATCACTCATAGAGAGACAACCATATGCATCTCCATGTAAAGGCACTATAATGCTCTTCTTCATTCTTACAATTCTTTATGGATTCTCTCAATTGTGCTTCTTTATTCATTCTCATACTACTTCTCTCAAAATTGCAAATGCATGATAATTGAAGTTACTAACTACAATTGGCATAGCTACTCCTAGATTTTCAAAATTGGTTGAACATGTGCTAACTATAAATGGCACAACTACTCAACTATAAGTGGTTGAAGATGTGCCAATAACTATACGTGGCATAACTACGAAACTAGAATTTATATGCTTGACATTGATGAAGCCTCTCAGAATTACTCTAGCTTAGAAAATCAATGCCATAGCTATTAGGGGACTAGGGTATGACTAGGGGACTAGGGTATGAAGCCTCTCGGAATTATGTTAGGCTTACTCTAGCTTAGAAAATCAATGCCATAGCTATTAGGGGACTAGGGTATGACTTTAAAACATGCTTGGGTGAATATTCCAATATGAACTAAGGCAAGGGCAGCTCCAATAAGGAGTAACCTATGAATTTGACAATTTCATAAACAGAGAGTGCCACAACAGATTCAAGAAGTGAGATAAAATTATATCCATAGGAGTGGAGGAATTTCACTCCTTTGGAATTTGTCTATGACATGGTGGATTTGCCACTCCCCAATTTCAAGAATGAGATGGTAAGGTCAAAATTGACTCCAAAAGAAAGACAAGAATACATAAAGATGCTTGAGGTATTTCTTGAGCTCTTTGCCACTTCTTATAAGGTAATCCACCAGGTCATTGAAGTAGGTCATGGAAACCTAGTTGTGGAAGATGATAAACCTATGGCCTAGAAGTTTGGATGCTTTGATGCCAATTAATGTGAGACCCTTGAGGTGGAGGTACAATTCTAAGTGCATGTCCCACTCATTCTCACACACAAAAGAAGTGGAAATGACAGGTGTGCATTAATTACAACCTAGATCAATGAGGTGACAAAGAAATATCACCATCCCCTCCCCTTTAAAGATTTTATTCTTGATAAGAGAAATCTTACAATGAGGGCAAAATGCTCACAAGGTGTACTAAATCTACCTAGCTACAAAGACTAGGAAGTACAAGGTCAAGTAGTGCTATGAGAATGGGCTTCTCAAAGCACTATTTGACGATGCGCTTCTTGAGGTGTTGTGGCCATATACATGGGGAGTGCTTATCTTAGGGCTACACCCTTCCCTTTTCTATTCATGGAAGAAGTTCTAGGCTACTTGCTAAGATCTCAAATGCTTGTCTATTGAGATGTGCCTACTACTAATTTGCCAAGAGGATGAGCTTCTAGACTTAAAGTTTGCAAATGGCATGGCCCTTTTTGTGCATGGCACTATAATGAGTGTTGAGGGAGTCCATGGTTCCCTTGAGACATATTGCAAGGAATATGGGACCAATAATCAAGATCAATTGGACAAAACTAGTTGGCTTCCTTACATTGATTGAGGAGGATCGGGATATCATGGATTGGCTTCCATTGAATCCCATGAACTCAAAAAGTGAGATACTTGGGCTGCTAGGTAGGCATTGATATTTCAGTGAAGCAATAGATCACTCCTATGCTATAGAGTGTGTGATGAAAGCTCTTGCATCGGAGCTCAATCAAACACTCCTTAGCATGGTGGGTTGTAGTGGCCAACTAGGTCCTATTGGCCATGGCTTGGTACATACCTCATGCTTGTGTTTTCACAGGGGATGTATGGGACAAATTAGGCACTTGGTGTGCAATTTCTTGTGGGTAGAATAAAGTGGCAAAAGGAACACTAGAGCTAGGGTACAATTGGTAGATAGTGATCTTTTCCAAGTAGAGGGAGGACTAGGCATCATTGATATGATATGCAAAGTAGAGCCCTTTTGTGCAATGCCCCCTTCACCCTCTCTCTACTCCTCCCTCACTCCCTCCCTCTCCCCCTCACACACACCACATGTGGTGAGAGGAGTAGGCGGGAAAGGGAGAGGAGGGGATGGGAGAGGTGAGCGATGTGAGAAAGAGGCAACACATGTTGCCTCTTCCCTTCCCTCCTCTTTCTCGCATCGCTCACCTCTCCCATCCCCTCCTCTCCCTTTCCCTCCTACTCCTCTCACCACATGTGGTGAGAGGAGTAGGCGGGAAAGGGAGAGGAGGGGATGGGAGAGGTGAGCGATGTGAGAAAGAGGCAACACATGTTGCCTCTTCCCTTCCCTCCTCTTTCTCGCATCGCTCACCTCTCCCATCCCCTCCTCTCCCTTTCCCTCCTACTCCTCTCACCACATGTGGTGTGTGTGAGGGACATGTTGCCTCTTCCCTTCCCTCCTCTTTCTCACATCGCTCACCTCTCCCATCCCCTCCTCTCCCTTTCCCTCCTACTCCTCTCACCACATGTAGTGTGTGTGAGGGGGAGAGGGAGGGAGGAGGGAGAGGGTGAATGGGGCCAGGGGGTTAAGAAATACAGTGGAGAGGGAGTGAGTGAGGGGGGAGTAGGGACAGGGAGAGAGGGGAGTAGAGGCGAGGGAAGAGGGAAGGTGAGGTAGTGGGAAAATTTTCCAAAGTTTTATTTTTTTTAAATTTCTCTAGAATTTTTATTTTTTAATAAACATTTGTCAAAAAGGAAATTTCCCCCAAAAAATCCATATATTTTTATAAAAATGTTTGTTTTCAAAGTCAACACAAGTTTTGCAAATTAAACAATTTATCAAAAAAAGAACACCCACATGCGATCTGCACCACATGGTGGGGAGAGGGAGGGAGTGGGGGAATTAGGAGAGGTAGAGAGCGAGTAGGAACTTTACATGTGGTGTGGGTGAGGGGGAGAGGGTGACATGGGGGCGGGGGGGCTAAATAAGGGGGAGAGGGTGGGAGTGAGGGGGGAGTAGGGAGAGGGAGGGAGTGAGGGGGGAGTAGGGAGAGGGAGAGTGGGGAGAGGGAAGGAGAATGGGGAGCAGAGGGAAAGTGAGAGAGAGAGAGAGAGAGAGAGAGAGAGAGAGAGAGAGAGAGAGAGAGAGAGAGAGAGAGAGAGAGAGAGCACCCCCCCTCCCAAACAACACTTCAAACCCCCCCCAAAACAAACACCCCCCCGTCCGCTCTCCTCAATGGGGGGCACATGTGGTTCAACACCACATGTTGGGGTGGGTGGGGGGGCTTTTGCTTCTCTCTCTCTCTCTCTTCCAACTCCCCCCTACCTCACTTTCCCTCTCCCCTCTTGTTTGCTCCACACTCTCCCTTTCCCTCACCTTCCCTCTCCCCACTCTACTCCTCCCTCCCTCCCTCCCTCTCCCCCTTATTTAGCACCCCCCCCCCCCCCCATGTCACCCTCTCCCCTCACTCCCTCCCTCTCCCCCTCACCCACATCACATATAATGTGCCTACTCCCTCTCTCCATCTCCTATTCCCCCCTCACTCCCTCCCTCTCCCCACATGTGGCGCATGTCGCATGTGGGGGCTCTCCCCCCACATGTGGTGCATGCCACATGTGGATGTTATTTTTTGGATAAATTGATTACCTTGCAAAACTTGTGTTAACTTTCAAAACAAACATTTTAAAAATATATACAGAATTTTTTGGGGGAAATTTCATCTTTGAGATATGTTTATTAAAAAATCAAAATTCTTAGGAAATTTAAAAAAACATTAAAACTTTTGAGAATTTTCAAATCTTTTGAAAAAAATATAATATATATCAAAATTTTGCTCTTTTTTAGGTGAAAATTTTAATTTGCAAATCTTATGTTGATTTTAAAAAACCATTTTTTGAAAATATATACATTTTTTTGGGAAAATGTTTTTGAGAAATTTTTATAAAAAAAGTAAAGTTTTGGGGAATTTTAAAAAATTAAAAACTTTGAAAAATTATATGTGTATGTATGTATGTATATATATATATATATATATAAAATAAAAAGTTCTCTCCTCTACATGCATTTTTTTCTTGCACTTGGATTCCCCACTGAGACTAGTAGCGGGAGAAGCCCCCCCTTCATCATAAAGTTGGTTGAAATAAGTGGGCATCATCATCTCTCGAAGAGAACAAGTCATCTTGATATACTTAGGACTTTGGTTCAAAATTATGTGGTGTGGACCAAAGTGTAATTATTTGGCTAGTCATAGAAGGTATTTTTGTAATCTTCTCTAGTATTTGGTTATTTCACTAAATTTTAGTGGGGGGACAAGCACCTCCTTCATCATAAAGTTGGTTCAAATAAGCGGGCATCACCATCTCTCTAAGAGAACAAGTCATATTGATATACTTAGGACTTTGGCTCAAAACTATGTGGTGTGGACCAAAGTGTAATTATTTGGTTAAGAGGTATTTTTTTGTAAGCTTATCTTGTATTTGGTTATTTCACTAAATTTTAGTTTTCAAAGTTTGCTAGAAAATTGCCAATGGTTATGCATTGCAAGTGTGTGTGTGTAAAGATTCAACCAATATTGCAATATTTGTTTTGAAGTATATGGAAAAAAAACCATGGGACTATGATATTCAAAAAATTTGGACTTGTATTTAGTCCAGTTTTGGAATTGGACGTTATACAAGTCGAAAAATTTTGAATACCAGTGTTAAGCCTAATTTTCATCTATGCTAGAGTTTCCCTTTTTTGACTCATGCATGCCTAACCCCCTCCTATTTGGTGGGTATAGATGTTAATAAACATAGGTAGATAGATATATTTTTGTGTACATAAAGAGGCAAAATTAGGTAGGTAAATTTGTTGATATATTGGAGGTTAAATATATTTTTGTGTAGATATAGGGGTTGATGAAGGTGTCTAAGGATAGATGGTGTCTAGCAAGATGGGGGCCTAAAAGGGGCACTTTTCAAGACTCATTTATATTTGCACTAGTGCAGATGAAAATGGGTTTGAAAAGTGCCCCTTTTAGAGTTCATGCATTGCCCAACCCCCTCTAATTAGGTGGGTGTATATCTTGATATACGTAGGTAGGTATATATATTTTTGTGTAGGTTTATATTGGAAAAGGTGTCTAAGGGGAGAAGTGGGTAGCAACATGGGGACTTCGGAGGGAAAATTAGGTAGTTATATATGTTGGAACATATCAGTAGTTAGATATAGCTTAAAATGTAAATGCAATTATATATATGCCTAAGGGGAGAGAGTTGTGGAGCAAGATGGGGGTCTTGGAGGGAAAAATAGGTAGGTAAGTTTGTTGATAGGTAGGTAGCTAAATATATTTTTGTGTAGATATGGGTTAATGTATGTGTCTAGGGGTAGATGGGTGAGTAGAAATATAAGGATCTTAGAGGGCATGATGTACCAATGTTGGGAACTTTTCAAGCCCCATTTTCATGTGCACTAGATGAAAATGGGGCTTGAATAGTGCCTCTTTTAGGCTTCATCCTTCATGCATGCTAGCCTCTCAAATTAGGTTTAGGATTTAGGTATATATAGGCATATATACTGACATAAATAAGTAGATGTTAGTTCATATAGTTGTCTAAGGGGAGAGGGTCATGTAGATGTATGTCCATATAGGTACTTAAGGGGAGTGAGTTGTGAAGAAAGATTGGGGTCTTTGTTGAGGATTTGTTCAACATCATGTGTTATCATATGTGCATAGCACTAACACATAGAGAGCTACAAAGGAACAAGGTTGGAAACCCTAACACTAAAGGGTTTGTATATATTAATTCTTTTCAACTAAATCTAGTGTACAGTTAATCATTTGTGGTGTTCTCTCTAGCTATGCCCTCTCCCCTCATCTCCACTCTTCTCCTCTCCATTCTCCATATTTGTTCATGGTATCAGAGCATCCTTGTCTTTCGCTGAGCCATTGAAATCTTCTTGTGAAATATTGAGAGATTCTTGAGTGTGGGAGAAAATATTGATCATTTCATTGAAAGAAAATCTTGTTAATCTCATTTCATTCATTTCTGTCATAGAGTTTGAGTTTGAGTTCTTCTTTATTTTGTGAGATATGGGAGAGGTTCATTGATTGAGTTTGAGTGAGAAAGAGGTCTATTCAACTCATTGACAAAGAGTGACACTTAGAGGGAGAGAGAGAGAGAGGTGGATCCTCTCTACCTCTTTGAGAGAGTGTGTGAATTCTTCTAGATATTGAGAGAAAGATATGAAGAGTCAAGGAGAGATCGATATATGGTGCTTTGAGTGGTTTTTTTGAGAAGGGTAGGCTCAACACTACATCAAACGCCATCTACAAACCTAAGCAAAATAGCTAGCTTGAACCAACAACAACTACAACGCAACTCTAGTTACCTACTTCAATTATGACAATATAACAACACAACCATTTTCTACAAGCAAAACCACAAGGAGCAATGAGCTAACGACACTATGCAATGTGAATATAGTGGGAGAGAGGGAAGGAGTCTCACTTGAGGCTTTCTCACAATCACAATGGGGGAATACACACAAAGGTAGAGGTTGAAAACAGTTTTCCTCTTCTTAGTTGTGAAAGCCAAAAGAACTCTTGTACAAAGAAAATAGAAGAACCCTATATGTGGGTCTCCTCAACTAGCTAAGGTGGCATACTAACTGAGCCACAAATTAGAGTAGATAAGGATAGCTATCATCCACAGCTATTATTCGTGGGCGGTGTACCAACCGCATCTCCAGCTAACAAGTCGGTGACATAAATACACAATGGTCACCCTGGCATATCGCGAGTGGAGCTCGATATCTCAACACTCCCCCTCGAGCTCAATCCCAATTCCTGCACACCAAGCAGGTCTCTGAACTTGCGCATCTTCTCTGCGCCCAATGCTTTCGTGAATATGTCAGCTACCTGATCCTCTGTGCTGACATAAACTAGATCAATAAGACCTAGTAAAACCTTCTCCCACACATAGTGATAATGCACCTCAATGTGCTTTGTTCTAGCATGAAAGACTGGGTTCTTTGCCAAGTGTATGCTGCTCATGTTGTCACAATAAATGACAACTGGCCCATCTGTAGACTGATGCATATCATAGAGTAGCTTATGCAACCAAGCTACCTCACATGCAGCCATTGCTGCACCCCTGTACTCAGCCTCTGTGCTCGACAAGGCAACTGTAGGTTGTTTCTTACTGCTCCAAGTGACTGCAGCACCCCCAAAAGAGAACACATATCCACTGGTAGATCGTCTATCAGAAATACTACCAGCCCAATCAGCATCAGTGTATCCATGCAATTGTATCTGAACCCCAGCCTCATAAAATAGTCCATACTGCAATGTGGACTTCACATACCTGAGTATGCATCTAGCCGCATCCAAATGCGGTTTCCTTGGAGCCTGCATAAACTGACTTACCAACCCAACATCATAGCTCAAATCTGGCCTGGTAATAGTCATGTAAATCAAACTTCCTACTATGCGTCTGTACATAGTAGGGTCTTCCAGAAGCTCACCTGCATCTGCGCACAGCTTCACATTCTGCTCCAAAGGAACTGAAATAGGCTTACAGCCTGTCATCCCATATTTGGACAGCATGTCCAATCCATACTGCCTCTGCAAGAGCGGTATCCCACTTGGTGATCTAATCACCTCAATGCCCAAGAAATAATGCAGCTCTCCCAAATCCTTCATCTCAATCTTTTGCTTCAATAGCATTTTCACATGAAGGATATCTTCATCACTATCACCTGTGATGATCAAATCATCAACATAAATGACAAGCAGCATAATCCCTTTCTCTATTTTTCTCACATAGAGTGAGAAATCTGCCTTGGAAATCTGAAAGCCAATAGTGACAAGATACTGCTCTAGGTGCTTGCTTCAAGCCATACAAGGCTTTCTTCAACCTGCAAACAAACTCAGGATGAATAGCATGAACATAACCTGCTGGCTGCTCCATAAAGACCTCTTCTAGCAAATCACCATGCAAGAAGGCATTCTTTACATCCATCTGATGTAAAGACCATCCCTTTGATGCAGCCATAGCAATGACTGCTCTTACGGTTGCCATCCTTGCAACCGGACTGAAAGTTTCTTCATAATCAATGCCATATGTCTGTGCATACCCCTTGACAACTAATCTTGCCTCGTATCTATTCACAGAACCATCTGCATTGTGCTTGATCTTATAAACCCACTTACAGCCAATTGCATTCTTGCCTTTAGGCAAAGGCACCAATTCCCATGTAGCATTAGCATCCAAGGCATCCATTTCTTCATCCATGGCTTTCTCCCATTTTTCATTTCCCATGGCTTGCTCAAAAGAAGTGGGTTCTGGTTCCCGTATCACTTTGACCATATAGGCATAGTGAATGGCTGTAAATCCATCATATTTCAGCCTCTATCCACAGGATACCTAACCCTGGTAGACCTGCACAAAATAGGCTCACTTCCAGGTGCTCTCAAAACATCCCTGGTCTGCCTTACTCCAGGTGTAACAACAGAAGGAATACCCAACTCATCATCAATGCTCTGCTCTGAGCCACTGGATTCACCATCCACATAAGAGTGACCTGCATTCACATCAAACATGGGCTGATCTACCTTCTCTTTTCCTTTTTGTGATACCTGCATACCACTCTCTGCATTGCTTTGAGGAGATTCTCCTGATCTCAATCTGCCTGTCCATGGCGAAGTATGTGAACCAATGCTAGAGGACACTCCAGGTCCACTGATGTTTTGTGATTGCTGCTGTGAATTCTGTGTAGCATTACCATTTTGTGCATCTACATCAATCATCACATTTACTGGTTTATACCAGCTACTCATCTCATAAAAAACAACATCTCTGCTCACTGTGAACTTACGTGTAGAAGGGTTATAGCATCTATACCCTTTCTGTTGCAGAGAATAACCAATAAAGATGCACTTCTCAGCTTTTGGATCCAACTTGGACCTCAACTCATCTGGCACATGGACATAGGCAATGCAACCAAAAATTTTCAAATGAGAAATATCTGGTTTCCTACCAGTATACATCTCCTCTGGCGTCATGCCATGTATTGCTGCAGTGGGAGTCCTGTTCATTATATAAACTGCTGTAGCAACTGCTTCAGCCCAATAATAATCTGGTAGATCTTTTTCATTTAGCATAGCCCGAGATACCTCTCCAATATGCCTGTTTTTCCTTTCTGCAATTCCATTTTGCTGTGGGGTATGACTGCATGAATATTGCTGCTTTATACCATGCTCCTGCAAGAACCTTGCAAACTCATTTGAGAGGTACTCTCCCCCTCCATCTGACCTTAGGCATTTTATTTGCAGGCCTGTTTCTTTTTCAACCATAGCTTTGAAAGCTTTGAAGTGCCCAAACACTTCACTTTTCTTTTTCATAAAATACACCCAAACTTTTCTGCTGAAGTCATCAATAAATGTGACAAAATAGTGACAGCCATCAATAGATGCAGCTTTAGTAGTCCACACATCAGAGTGGATTAATTCCAATGGCTTTTTACTCTCTTGAACATGCCTGGGAAAAGGTTTCCTTGCCTGTTTCCCAAATTGATAGGCTTCACAAACCTTGTGCATTTCTGCAACCTTGAATTTAGGCAATCCTGCAACAATATTTTGGGCTTGCATTGATTTAAGTTGCTGTATATTAACATGACCAATGTGTTTGTGCCAGATATCAATATCTGCAACTACACCAGTCCCATGTGCAAACATTGCTGCACTCAATTCAGGCATGTCCGCATCCAACGTAAACATCCTGCCCTTCTTCTTTCCTTTTGCTATCAAGCGACCATTATTTTTCATATCCTCAACAAAGCATCCATGAGGATTAAATCTGACCTGCAAGCCCTGCTCAACCATCTGACCAACATAAACCAGGTTCTTGGTGATGTTCGGGACATGAAATACATCAGACAAGTATTTCTTTTTCCCATCCTGCATAGACAAAGGAATTTTGCCAATCTGCACAATAGGATGTGCAGTATCATCACCAGTCTCCACAAATCCTGGTTTTTCCATTTTCCTTGCATCCTGCATCCATTCAGCATGACCTGTCATGTGGTTTGATGCACCTGAGTCAACATACCACACATCATTGCTTTCTTCTGCACTTGTCACAGAATTTGTCATATGCTGCACCATAAACAAATGCTCATTTCTGTCATCACCCTGTCTACTAGAGGATGCCTAATTGCCTTGCTACAATTTTCCATTCATAATGTCATTCTGCTTTTTGTAGCAGTCTTTGGCCATATGCCCCATTTTGCCACAGTAGTAGCATTCAAGATTGTTGTTTGCATTTTGGCCTCTCTGCCATCCACCACGGCCTCTTTGGCTCCCCCTGCCTCTAGAGTTACCACGTCCTCCTGCATAGGACTGGTTTTCTTGCATTTGCTGCATATTTTGATTTCTACCACGGCCTGCAGATCGGCCTCCTCTACCTCTGCCTCTACCTCTGCCAGCATTTGAGTAGAAGATAGCTTCTTTTGAAGTTCCTGCTGAAGAAGATGCACCACCATTTCTCTGCTCTTCAGAAATTAGAAGAGCAATCAACTCCTCAAAATCAGGAAATTTTTCACGGACGGCAATGGATGTCCGGAACTGTGCATAATCCTTTCCTAGACCATTCAAGGTCACAGAAACTAAATCGTCATCATCCACTGGCGACCCAATGGAAGCAAGTGCATCCGCAATTTTCTTCACCTTCATGTGGTAGTCATTGATGCTCATATTTTCTCTCTGCACATTGTGCAGCTCCTGCTTGAGCTGCATTTTCCTGGCCTGCGTATTTGTGCTGTACATTTTAGCCAACATATCCCATGCCACCTTTGGCGTACTTGCATCCTGAATATGCACAATCATGGAGTCCGAAATACTGATAGACAGCCAGTACATAACTTTCCTGGCTCTCTCATGCCATCCTTTGAATGCCTGCATTTCCTGTTGATTGGGAACATTAGGAAGAACAGGTTCTTCTTCATTTCCTGTAATGAACTCCCAATAGCCTTTTCCCATCAAGAAATTCGTCATTCTAAACTTCCATGCCTGGAAGTTGTTCTTGTCAAGCTTTTCAGTGACAATCTATGAAAGAGAATCAGATGCCATTACAGAACACTGCAAAATATTCTGTCACTGCAAAAAACACAGCTTTTGCCTCACACGGGCAGATATGCAAAACTGACGAAAGTGGTATTTCACCACACAGTCACTTCCTAGTGACGATTTTGCATCAACAGGCAACAAGCATGAATCTGCAACTCCCAATGTCTCTGCGCATAGGCATACAATGCAATTTCTGCGGCAACTTTTCACCGACCTGCAGAACAGTGGTCGCACAGCAAAAACAGGGCCTTTTTCTGAGTGCCTGCGGAGAACTTCCGCCTCCAAAACGGGCCCCGAAATGACCTCGAATCAGAAAAATAATGCCCTCTCGCCACACCGCGAAGGGCGTCTCAATTTGAGACAGTGCACTCTTGCACTTCCGGCTGTGCTACCTGCAGAGATTTGCTCCCAAACTCGAAAAAGGAAAGCAACACTTGTCCTCTTACCAGGACACTGCGAACT
Source organism: Dipteris shenzhenensis (assembly GCF_047967505.1). Taxonomy (NCBI): domain Eukaryota; kingdom Viridiplantae; phylum Streptophyta; class Polypodiopsida; order Gleicheniales; family Dipteridaceae; genus Dipteris; species Dipteris shenzhenensis. Next base: position 29,412,200 of record NC_141608.1, on the reverse strand, counting down.
TGGTTTGCTTTCTTGAGCTCCTTACCACGAACAAGGCTCTGATACCATGTGAAGATAGTGGGAGAGAGGGAAGGAGTCTCACTTGAGGCTTTCTCACAATCACAATGAGGGAATACACACAAAGGTGGAGGCTGAAAATAGTTTTCCTCTTCTTAGTTGTGAAAGCCAAAAGAACTCTTGTACAAAGAAAATAGAAGAACCCTATATGTGGGTCTCAAACCAAACTCAACTAGCTAAGGTGGCATACTAACTGAGCCACAAACTAGAGTAGATAAGGATAGCTGTCATCCAGCTATTATTCGTGGGCGGTGTACCAACCGCATCTCCAGCTAACAAGTCGGTGACATAAATACACAACGGTCACCCTGGCATATCGCGAGTGGAGCTCAATATCTCAACATGCAATTGACTAGAAGCAACCCACAAGCACCTACGACACACACAAATGAATAATCAAATGCTTCAACTTCTTAACCTTCAATCGCTCCATAGGAGCAATAATGACTTTAGGCAACTACTACCCAAAGCATGAAGGGGTAGTCATGGCTCCTTCTAACTTCCTACAAGTGCAAGTTGCTCTCGACTCTAGCAACAGACAGTAGCAACAATAGGCAACTTCTACTCAAAGCATGAAGGGGTAGACATGGCTCCTTCTAACTTCCAATAGCAATTTGCTCTCTGCCTCCAACAAACTGGCAGTCAGGAGCAAATCTCCATGCTCCAATAACTACCATTGCACCTTGGCTTTTCCATGACCTCACATACATGACAAGATCAATAGCCATGCATCTACATCAAGGTGGGACCAGTAGACCCACATTCATGAACAACTTCCACAAAGCACTACATCGACGGAGCGGCAACAAACAACCAAAATCTCATAGATTTGAAGGAATCTTTGAAGATTTTGATGCACCCTATCAAGTAGGGATTGGTTCTCTCACCACCAGTTTCACTCCTTCTACCATCTATAGGGTTGGTCTTCATCTTGACACATGGAACATTATCATATAGGATCAGATGCCACATCATCATCATATTTGCCATGTCAGCATTATCGACCTACTTGCGATGTCATCCGCAACACATCGTCTTTTGCCAACTCAGCATTGCTTACGGCATAGTGCCACATCATCTATTGACTCATCATGCCATATCAGCAATGCCATATCATTACCACCTCAAAATGCCATGTTACATATTTTAGAGTTTTTAGAGGCATTGGCACTTGTATCAATGGGTAGATTGTGCATCATTTTATTTTGCACTTCATATTGCCTCCACTGTAAAGCCTTATAGGCCATTTTTTGGCATTTTTCACATTATTTCGAGCCTTGTAAAGCTTATGGCTATTCTTGGCATTATTTTCCACAAAAGCCTTGCAATAGATTGGATATATATTGCAATCCTATCTTCACCAATAGTTGCGATCGATTTAGACAGTGTTTTTCACAGGTATTTTAAGTACTATTTTGCATCATATATACCACTAACAACCTCGATTTGAAGGCATCTACTTAGCTAGATAACTCCAACAATGGCACATGGAAATTCAAATGGAGACCATTCCTGTACTTCAAGATAAATGGGAATATGTAGATGGGTCTACACCTAGACCATCCAATGAACCAACACAGCAACTCCCACCATTGTCGGACCACAAGCCAAAGGGTCTACAATTACAGCAATGGTGTCCACACCTGTAGCATATCCTACCATTGCCGAAGCATAGATAAAATGGGACGAGAAAGACAAATATGCATATCATTTGTTAAATACAATGTGCAAGATGTCATGCTCGGATAGCTCAATGTACTGAACACCTCCAAAGAAGCATGCGAAATGTTTGTAGCTCTTTATGAGTCTAAGAACACATCTAAAATTCTCAATAAAACAAATCAACTAAAGCTTTTGAAACAACAATGAAATTGGTCATGCTTATGTACTTAGAACCAAGAATTACAACAGTCAACTTGTAGATAGCAGCATATTTCAAGAATTCAAAGCCATGTTAGCGAACCAAATAGAAAAAAAAGATCAAAATAATGAATTAGACAAAGGAGGTGAATACATGTCTTTAGTATTCATGAACATTTGTAGAAGTAATGGCATTCAAAGACAATTCACATGTGCAAATACTCCTCAAAATAGAATGCAATCAATGTTAGATATCAATGCTCCACTCGTGTAACTATGCGGGAACCAGCTAACTCTACTTGTAAGCCCCCCATATGAGGAGAAGGCATTTGAGTAGCTCGGTTATGCTGGTTTGGACACCAGATGGGGGCCATGTGTGGCCTGATGGCTGGACAGCTTCAGATAGAGTTGGCACATTGCCAACTAGGCTACATGCAAGTGCGAGAAGGCATCCCATGACTAACCGCACTGAGGGTAGATGGAGCATTTCTCGGGGTAGCCCACTCTCGGGTTGCGGGGCCCGTTTGGAGCCCCAGATGATCCCGAATGGCTCTGGGCCAAATGGCAACCGTAGGTTAGTTGCTCTATTTTGTGCCACGATTCTATCGTGTGGTCGGCGGCCTATTTTGACCCCCAGTTGGCGGTTTTGGGTGGACTGGGTCGGTCACCCAATTGGGTCTAACCAGCTATGATTGGTGGCTATATAAGAGCAAGCTCGTGAAGCCCATAATCATCACTGGCTACAACAACCCTGATTCCTTAGCATCCAGCCTCCGTCCTCTATTGTTTCCAGCACGCCATCAAAGCTTCTCACATAGGAGCACACTGCGGGAGGCAGCGCCATATATTGTATCAATTTTACAGTAATCAAATTTTTGATTCTCCATACTATCTAATTTTCTCTCTTGCATATGAGATCCTCTTATCTGTTGAGCACAGATGTTGTATTGTTTTCTTACATGGTATCAGAGCTTGGGCTCTAGCAAGATTTGGTAGTGTGTTTTTGTTTGCGAGTAGATTGTGAGAGATGGCCCAGCCCGCAAGACTACAAATCCCACCGTTCGGCGAAAGTGGAAAGTTAGAAGGCACTAACCATCCACTTTGGAAGTTCAAGATGAAGACCATCCTAAGTGTATACAAGCTTTGGGATACTGCTACTAGGGTGGACCTGAAGCCGGTTGCGAGACTGAATCCAGCCAATGCAGCACAACAGATAGTACCAACTGCAGATGAGATTCTCGTGTGGACAAGAAGAAATGCACATGCGCTGTGTTCTATTGTCTCAGTGTAAGTGATTCTGTCATGGCGTTAATTCAACATGTCACCACAACGGAGGAGGCATGGACGGTCTTGAAAAGTCAGTACGAGACCACAAATCAGATGCGGATTCAGAATCTGGAGACTCAACTCGTGAATGAGAAATTGTCTGAGTCTGAAATGGCAGAGAAGTTCATCACCAGGGTGACCAGGGTGAAGAATCTACGTGATCAGATGACTGCGATTGGCATCACCATCACCAGCGAGAATCTAGCACGAAGGTGCATACAGATTCTCCCACCAAAGCACGACGGTCTTTTTACAGTGCTGAGAATACGTAGAATAGAAATCCGCCCCTCATTTTTGAGGATTTCAGTGCAATGCTTTTGGAGGAGGAGATGCGTCAAAAGATGAGGACTGGAGAAGATTCGGCTTTCTATGCTGGATCAAAGAAAGGTAAGGGTAAGGACTCTGGTAACCCATCTTCTTTTGATGATAAAAAGAGAAAGAAGAAGATCAAGGGCTTCTATTGCAACAAGGCAGGGCACAAGTAGAATGAGTGCTGGAAGAAGATTGCAGATGACAAGAACGGAGTAAAGAAAGAGTCCAGCAACAGCATGCAAGCAGTACCAGTAGAGCTGTTCGTAGCAATTGAGGAGATTTGCACAGAGGCAGTTCATGTACCTGCGGATGATCCTTGGATTATTGACAGTGGTGCACAATGCACCACATGACTTGTTGGAAGGATTGGTATACCTCTCTACATCCGGTAGGGAATGACATCCTAGTAGTAGTCGGCAATGATGCAAAATGTCCAGCAAAAGGAAAAGGTACGATTGCTCTCAAGTCAGATGGAGTTGTAAAACAGTTGTCCAATGTTCTTTATGTGCAAGATATCAAGAGGAACTTGTTGTCTGTTTCTGCTATCACTGATCAAGACCTCAAAGTTCACTTTGATAAGAATGGCGCACACATTTTGGATCTTCAAGGGAAGGTCGTTGGTAAAGGTACACAGTGCAACAACATCTATGAACTCTTAGCTTTCAGTGCTCGAGCCGATGTGAGCAACACTAAGCTGTGGCATGAGAGGTTTGGTCATCTAAACCTTAGTTCTTTAAAGGAGATGCATAAAAGTGGAATGATTGCAGACCTACCAGAAATTACAGATCTGCCCGATGTGTGTGAAGCTTGCATGATGGGCAAGCAGCTTTGGTAGCCCTTTCCTAAAGAGGCCAGCAAGACAAAGGCTCCTCTAGAGCTCTCGTTCACACAAACCTTTGCGAAAAGATGGAGACGGAAGCTTTGGGTGGTTCCTACTACTTCATGACGCTGATCGACGACTACAGTAGAAGGATATGGATATACTTCCTGAAGACTAAAGATGAGGCTTTTAGTAAGTTCAAAGAATGGCATGCAATGGTCGAGAAAGAAACAGGGAGGAAGGTGAAGAAGTGGAGATCAGACAGAGGTGGTGAGTTCACATCAAGTGAATTCGAAAGTTACTGCAAAAGTCATGGGATCAAGAGGCAGAAACCCCCGCCACATACATCACAGCAAAATGGAGTAGCAGAATGCAAAATGCGTGTCATCTGTGAAATGGGTAGGAGTATGATGAAAGGGAAAGATTTGCCAAAGACTTTCTGGGCTGAAGCATGTAACATGGCAGTTTACATTTTGAATTGTAACTACACGAAGGCTATGAACGGGATGACTCCACTACAGGCCTTTTTTTGTAAGAAACCTTCAGCTGCACATTTCAGAGTTTTTGGATGTGACTGTTTTGTGCATGTCCCTGATGCTAACAGGACCAAACGGGAACCGAAGAGCCGGAAGTGTATTTTCTTGGGCTACAGTGAAGAGGCGAAGGGTTACCGTCTCTATACTCCTGTTACCAAGAAGGTAATAGTAAGTCGCGATGTGGTCTTGTCAGAACAGCCGCATCAATTGGAGGAGGATGCTTCCTTCCCAGACAACCAGGACCAGGATATCCATCCAGTACAACCACCAACAACAGACCAAACTCCCCCAACGGTGCTTGGGAGGATTCAAGATAAAGAAGATGAAGAAGAGCCTGTAGAACCACAACAGCAACGGCCATTCCCGAAGTGGGTAAAGTAGCTTTTGAATGGCAGAGAACCTCCAGCCATTGAGGAGGAGCCCTCCCAACACCGCCAGTCCAAGAGATTAGAGGAGCAAAGAAGGGCGCAGGAACACTTGGTCAACTACGCTTTGACGACAGAGGTGATCTGTGCTGAAGAACCCAAGTGTCTTGAAGAGGCACAGGGTGATGATAAGTGGATGGAGGCTATGCAATCGGAGTATGGCTCCATAATGAAGAACCACGCTTGGGACCTTGTGGATCGACCACCAAAATGCAAGGTAATCAGCACCAAGTGGGTGTACAAGACCAAGTACAAGTCCAACGGCACGGATAAGTACAAGGCTCAGCTCGTGGCAAAAGGATTCGCACAGGTACATGGTTTTGATTATCAGGATACTTTTGCTCCCACAGCTCGACTAACCACGATTCGCAGTGTTTTGGCTTTAGCAGCATAGGAAAGCTGGTCCGTGTTTCAGATGGATGTAAGATCTGCCTTTCTGAATGGAGATCTCAAGGAGGAGGTATACGTGGAACAACCACCAGGTTTTGTGATCCCCGGTCCAGAAGGTAAAGTCTGTAAACTGAAGAAGGCACTTTACGAGCTGAAACAGGCCCCACGAGCATGGTACCAGTGGATTGATGCCTACTTTCTACAAAACGGGTTTAAGAGGAGCCCATCTAATGCAAATTTGTATAACTACAGAGAAGGAGGCAGGTGTATGATCGTGGTCCTTTACGTGGATGACCTTGTCATGACAGGGAACCATGAAGAGAAGATCTCATAGACAAAGCATTTGCTAGGAAGAGAGTTTGAAATGACAGGGACCTCGGACTGATGCATTTTTGTTTGGGGATTGAAGTTTGTCAAGAGCCAAAACAAATCATCTAAAAGCTAAAGTATGCTGGAGAGATACTGAAGGCATTTGGCATGGCTGAGTGCAAGATAGTTGGCACCCCTATGGAGGTTGACGTGAAGCTCTCAAACGAGGATTCATCACCACTGGTGGACGAAGCGAAGTACAGAAAGTTTGTGGGCAATTTGATTTACTTGTGCAACATGCGACCGAACATCAGCTTTGCGACTGGTGTACTAAGCAGGTTTTCCAATAAACCCGAGGAGAACCATTGGAGAGCAGGGATGCGGGTGCTAAAATACTCAAAGGCACACTTGATTATGGCATCACCTATGCCAAGGGCAACATCTTGACCGGATTCTGTGACTCGGATTGGGTAGGAGACATGGACAGCAGGAGATAAGTGATAGGTTACTGTTTCTCACTTGGATCTGGAGCTGTGTCATGGGTCAGCAAGAAGCAGCCTCCTATAGTTGCTCTTTCTTCTACCGAGGCTGAGTACAAAATCAGCATGTTTTGCTTCTTGTGAGGCAATGTGGCTGAGGAGGATTTTAGGGGACATGGGTGTAGTGCAGAACAAGCCTACGCAGTTATCATGTGACAATTAGAGTTGCATGGCGATTGCAAAGAACCTTGTGTTCCACGCTCACACAAAACACATTGAGATTCAATATCACTTTGTACGTGAGCTCATCATGGATGGAGAGGTCGACTTGGTGTACTATCCGACTACAGAGAATGCTGTGGACATCTTCACGAAGGCTCTTAGAAGAGACTTGCTGGAGAGGCATCTTCAATGACTTGGCATTGTGCCGAAGAGCAATAACTTAGATGGTCTCCTAGAGAAAGTAAACCACCAGCAAGTTTGAAATATGCTCAAAAAGGCAAATCAATTAGATTGAAACCACTAATTGTGCTCTTATGACCACCATCATGGGTGGCTATGGAAGAGCCAGTGTACTTTGAAGATGCAATTCATAAGCCATAATGGCAAACGACTACGAATGAAGAAATGGAAGCTTTGTACAAAAACAATACTTGGGATTTATGCAAGCTTACACCAATAAAGAAGGCCATTGCAAACAAATGGGTTAAGAAAGTGAAGTACAATTAGATGGAAGCATTGAAAGATACAAAGCTAGACTAGTAACAAAAGGTTTTTTCACTAATCATATTGTGATAAGACTTATGCTCCAGTAGCAAAGATGGATTCCATAATATTTTTTATATCACTAACCACACTCAACAAATGGAATGTGTACCAGCTACATGTCAAAAACTATTTTCTCAATGGTTACCTACGCGAGGAAATCTATAGGTGCAACCAGTAGGGTATGTTGAACTAGGGAAAGAGCATCAAGTTTGCCATCTCAAGAAAAGTCTCTATGGCTTAAAACAAGCACCTAGAAGTTGGTATAGCAAAATTGATAAGTCTTTTGATAATCTGGGATACATGAAGTCCAATGCAAATGATTCTCTCTATTACAAATTTAAAGGAAAAGACATTACTATTGCATTCTTGTATGTAGACGATTTGCTTGTGACAAGAAGCAATGAGAGCTTCATCTACAAGTTGGAACAAGACTTATCTACTACAGAGTTTGACATGAAAGATCTTGGACTTATGCACTGTTGTCTTGGTATTGAGTTTTGAAGAGACTCGGAAAGCACCTTCATGAGCCAACATAGATATATGGATCGTCTCTTTAAGAAGTTTCATATGGCAAATTGCAAGATTGCAACCACTCCCATGGAGTATACTTTGAAGCTTACCAAATATCAAGAAAAGCCTATAGTCAATGACAAATACTATCGGCACCTCATTGGATCTCTTATATATCTAACTATCTTAAGGCCAAATATTTGTTATGTAGTACTTTCACTTACACAGTTTATGCCAAATCCAAAACAATCTCACTAGAATGCAGCCAAGAGATTCATGAGGTACATCAGAGATACAAGATCATTTTGAATAGAATACAGAGAAAGTCGTCCAAGGTTGCATGGATACTGTGACAACGACTATGAAAAAGATCAAGACACCAAGAGATTCACACAAGGACATGCATTTTTCCTTGGTCAAGGTGCTATATCATGGTTGTCAAACAAGCAACCAACTATTTCTTTGTCTTGAGAAAGGGGGAACTTTTAAGCCCCATTTTCATCTATGCTAGATCATATAATGGTGGGGCTTGAAAAGTGCCCCCATTTAGGGTTCATGCATGCCCAATTCACCTTCAATTAGGTGGGTATATGATGTGATGCATCGGTAGTCAAATATATATGGCTTGAAAAGTGCTCCAAGGTTCATGGATGCCCAACCCCTTACAATTAGGGAGGTATATGTTGTGCTACATAGGTAGGTAGATATATTTGAGTGTGGATATATGTCTATATCTAAGAGTAATTATCACACATGAACTCCCATTAAGAAATGATTCTGCCACAAGTTTGTCAAGTTTGTGTTTTCATTATGTTTTTGAGATCTTTGAATTATAACTAGTATGCCATAAGTTTGGGATTTGATTATTTCTTAGTCATTTAATGTGCCACACTATGTCATTTTTTATGACTGCATATCCTCACTTCTAGACTTGTGGCACCCATTCAACCTTTGCTTCACATCTTATTTCCAAGTACTTGTTGTTGCTACCGTCACTTCCTTTTACTATTTCTTGTCTTCTATACATGGCTTCCTATTTAACTTTTTTATTTTTATTTTGTCACCTTCACCTTTTTTTGTTGCTACCTCTCCCTCTTCTAAGAAAGTGTGGCACCCATTCACTATTTCTTGGCATTCCATTGCCAATCACCTATTGGTGCTACACCTCTCCATCCAGACAAGTGTGGCACTCATTCTACCATTTCTTCACATCCTATTTCCAAGAAAGGATTATTGTTTCCTCTATTTCGGGTGTGGCTTCCCATTCACTTTTTTTCTTTGGGTTGTGTTGCCACAAAGTTCTATAGTTTCTCAGTTCTAGGAGAGTTTTTCACCCATTTGGCTATTATTGCACATCATATTAGCTTATTACAGTAAGGACACAAAAGAAGCATCAATAGAATGTGTGTTTGATGAGTGAAAATTTTATTTTATGTGCCTATAACAGATGGAAGGGCTGTTATAATTTCTTTTTCCCTTCAAAGCTTTCTTCCACCTACCCAACAATTCTAAGGCTTGATGCCATTATTGAACAAGCTGAAGGGAGTACTAAGGAGAACGTATCCTCACAGCATGATATACATTGCAAAGATCATTATCTAATGGATTCATCATTTTTATAAGAGGTATGCCATTGCTCACAAAGCATGTGTGGTAGCACAACTAATAGTACAAATGGATCTAAAGAGTTGTTCCTATCACTATGTGTAAAAAGTTTGCTTAAGAATAAAAATGCTAGAGGGGTGATTGAAATATGAGGATGAAAGAGTAGAGGTGGAATCTCAAGAAGAAAAACTTCCTTTAAATGAAGTCACAAGAGCATCTCCAAGGATGGAAGTAAAAAATTCAATGATGTAAAGTGAGAAATGTTAAAAGTTTCAAAAGCAAGTGCTTTGACTATTTGGAGGGGGTTTGTTAACCATGTTGAATTCCAAAATGATACTATAACAATTATAGAGATGACGAAGGTGGTGACTATGCTTGCATGCAGCATTAGAGTGATAATGATATTGAGGATGATGACAGCTGAATTGGCCAGAGTATTTTATTATGGATCATGAAAAATACTAATACCAATTTTGCTAAAAACTATGATCTCAAACATTAACAATAGGGTTCAAGTGAAAGACACTACAATGGAAATGTTGTTCTAGAATTATTAAGGAATGTATGGCATTAAACAAAAAGTTTATTGTCACATTTGGACAAAAACTTTGTCCAACATTATGTCTATCCAATATAGTATGAGGTTAAGCTATTGCGTGGGGGATTTGTAATTCCATATGGTGAACTGTGACCTTACTAATTAATCATAAGAAATACAACACTGCTTTCTTCAAATGGTTTTAACCAAAGAGACTAACATTAGGATTGATGACTATGGAAGGGATGGAAGCAATAAATTTGTTTGCTACTATTGCAAAATACCAGCATCTTGTGTTAACACTTGTCAACATATGTTTTATTAGTCAATGCCACATGATGAAACATTGACGCACATAATATAGGCATCATCATCAAGTCCAACTTGGAACCTCAAAGGCAATGATAGAGAAAACTAGGGAGTTTGTCTCCAATGATTTGAAGGGGGACAAAACAAAAATTCCAAATGAGTGTGGCCAAGGAAATGCTAATGAATTCCATGATGTATGGTAATGAAGAAGCTCATAATAAGGCATTTTTGGAGATGAAAAATGGCATTTCTTTTCTTGTGGAGAATCAAATGTAATATGCTTGCTACCTACGCACTTTTATATTTTCTTCTTGCTATTGTTTTCCTTGCTTGGCATTGTTATGAGTGTCAAAGCATTGTTTCTCAAGAGAAGAAGAGGATGCCACTAGGAGAGAGAGATGATAGTCTCCTATTATTTAAGAAAGATAAATGTACTCCTGTTTTCACGGAAGTAGATTTCTAGGGTAGGGATTGCAGGATGAGAAGTGTTTTGTGTTTAAGATTTCCACTTGAGGGCCAGCATTAGGGGTGGATCTTGCGAACTGCATGAGGCAAGGTGGGAAAGCCAATCTTCTTCTATCATGGGTGCAATTTGATCACACCCATAGAAACATTGCATTAAGCACAATGGCATGCCATATATACGATCTAGGGTGAGGCTAAGTTGAAATAATTATCCTATGTTTTTGGTGGTACTATTACATTCATCTTAAATTTATTTGTGTTTCAATGTCTTAAAATTGATGAGCATAGCCACTTGTGAAGAGGAAGATACAAAAAACCAAGTTCTTTTCTGTGAGTTGCATAATGCAACAGTGAAACACTCATAGTATCCAACTGCCAATTTCCATGGCTTCAGACAAGGATGGGACTGGTGGGGCCAATTCAAATGTAGTAAAGACTATGTTCAGTGGTGGCCCAAAAAATGTGACGTTGGGATGAGAACACAAGTGCCTTTTCCACTAGGAACAAAGCTTGCGGAAACATAAACTTTTGTGAGGGAGTCTCTGCATATAGAGCATGTACCAATGTATGAAAGATGGAGGTTAAGTGGAACAAAGAAAGAGGTATCTATATAAAGCAAGGATATACAAAAATGGTTGTGGGATGGAGATGTTCAAGAGGAGGGTATTCCATCCATGGACATTTGGCTTAGTTGGTGGTTTCATGATGATGGTTGAAAGCACACTTGGCATATGGATCATAATGGGGCTGCCCATACAATAGCGTCAGGAATGCTAGCTCCTCGCAGTGGTTGTCTTTAAAAAGGTTGAGTGGCGAGAATCCTTTGGATGGTGCAATGACTACTAGCTTGTCTTGGAAGTCGATGACTTGCTGGCTTGTGTACAGCCCATGGACTAGAGTATTTGTGGCTGTATCGCATTCGGGGTCAGGCATTCAGGGTTAGCAGGCTGAACGTTTGTCTCCTCATCTTGCACGTCTTGCTCCTGCATTGCTTGCCATGCAAGAATGTGTGACAACCACAATGGGTTCATTTGAACATTGTTCTCTTACTAAAGTTGTTTTTGTAGAAGCTCATGCATTGCACACATCGTTGTTGTGGGCTCCACAAGACCACTTATGTAATAGTGCGAGTATTGCATCCTCCTTTTGATCATGACTAAAACTGTAGCCTGAAAGAAACCTTGGCACGACATGTTGTGCCCTGTCAGTATCAGCGAAAACATTAACAATGCTCCCATGCAAACCATATTGCCCTTCATATGTGAGCTCCCTAATTTGAGCGAGCGGTATCTGTATTGTAACCAGCCTCTCTTCAATTCGATTCAATCTAGATGTGTATAGGCTTGTAGGTGCAAGGACCACATTCTTGGATGCAAATTTCGGTGTGACTCCCTAGCGTACTTGGCTATAGGAGCTCGAGCAAATACATTGTTGATTGATCATTGCCTCGGTGAGGTGGACATTTGCATTTGGAAGAGCGAATATTTTTTTGGCATTAGCTTATGCAGCTTTGCATGAAATCCTAAGTTGTTACAACACTCATAAGGGAAGCTTGGTGTGTCTTCCAGCTTTTTCTTGTACAAGGACCGGGCATTAGCAGTGGTTCTTTTTCTTTTGCATGATTGCTTTGGGTGTTGTTCGATACCAACATTCACTATGCACTGCTGTGCTGCTATGTTCCAAGGGGTTGTAGTTGAAGTGCTCTATTGTGCGGCTGGCTCTATAATTTCAGCAGTGCTGGATAGCTCTACCCACATTCTGTAAATCTTATCACGAACGGTGTGCACAGAGTATCATGCATCATGCCTGCATTCTAGAAAGCATGATGCTGCCTCCCCTGTTGTGAGGCCAGGCGAATTTTGTAGCGCTATGTGCAACTCTACCTCATCAAATTTTTTCCAGGTTGTGTATCTCCTTTTCTTCGAAACCAGCACCAACGGCACAATCGTTGGAGGTTGTTGGCAGTCATTTACCAATAGTGAGTGCTGGGGTTGTGCAGCTGGGAACTCGATGTCCACTACCTCAACAGGCATGGATCCAGTCCAATGGAAAACTCTGAAAGAGACAAGGCAAGCCTCTGAGATGTGTGCCAAGTCATCATGCATAAGATCTTTTGAGTTGGTGGAATTCTTAAGCGCCAATAATATGTCTAATGTTTGCAAAGGAGCCTCCTTAGTAGAGGGCGACACACCAAAGAAATCATGTAGGAGTACTCTCTCCCTTGAATGTTTTCCAAGAGGTGCTCATGCACGATCCGTAGCAATGTTTCACACGTTTGCCCGTACAATGTGTGTGCCAAGCATACTAGCACGTCTGTGCAGTCTTTGTTCTTATTATTGAACTCTGTGTCCCAAGAAAGTTTATACATGTCGATGCTAAAGAGGTTTTCCATTTGGAAGCATAGTGCTATTCTTGCGTGAAGATGTTTCTTGCTTGTGGGAGTTTGCTCATTGGTTGTGCTGAATGCACATGTGTTGGATGTGTATGTGGTACGTTTGCTTGCAAAGTAGTGGGCTTAAACATGCATAGCTGCCCTTCAAAAAGATTGGTCGTCTAGAACATTCAGAGCTTATTTTGTAAAGCCTACTACACACACCATGAGCCCACATGTTATCGACTCTACCATGCTAGTAACAACACCTCTTGCACTTTCATGGATTTCCTTGAGCACATACCAAGAAAATACTTTTATTATTGTAGTATGAATATGCTCCCGCAATGTTGCGATTGTATGTACATCAGACAGTCCACCACAATTTATTTAGGGCTATTCACAGTAATGTGTGCCTATGGTGAATGCAACAGACGGCAAGCTAGCAAATGCCCAGCTCAAACACCGGCATCAAAAGCACATTTATTCGAGCAAAAACCTATGAGTAGAAAAGTCCGAGTGATAATGTTTAACACCAACCATGCTAGTATATTTCTCAAAGAAATATACAATTCTTTCTTAATTTCTCATTTATGGAACCATATACATACTTATTTATCATTATAACCCTCATTTTAGAGAACGTCATCTATATATGAACAAATAGTGAACACTATAGAAACTCCTATAAATCCCTCCCTACCATACTCTCTTTTGAGGATTATGGTAATTCAATCGATTTAAAAGGGATTCCCTTAGCTTTAGCAATCCCATATTTGAAGTATTGAGAAGGTCTCATGAAACAATGTATACCATATTCCTTGGATGAGTAGGAAAAGGATATTGAAAATCTTATAATTGAAGCTATTATTATCGATCATAAATTAATCTCTAATACATTATCAAATATGGGAAGGCAAGGGAGGTATTTTCAAAATATTCCCAATTCTCCAAACCTAAGTACTTTTAACACTAGTTTGGTAGAAGGACATAAAAATGTCCTAGGACACTTTTATGTCCTGTTAAATCAGCCACTTCCTAGAATTATTCAAAAGAATTGATAAGGTATTTTGGGGTTTTGATTATTTTCCATAATAGCTTATATGATGAAAAAGACTTGGAATTATTATGGATTGGAACTTGCACCTTTTACTTTGAGTCCTACCTAAAGTTTTAAGGTCAACCTAACACTGATATTTCAAGCTGTTTTCTCAGGTTTTAGATAAACTGGCCATACTTCTTACTTAGAATGAGTTTTTTTAGAGCTTGCAAGTCCTACAGTCTAAGGATAACTATAACACATATGTTTATATTTCCTTGGAGCTAGATAATCATATTCATTATGATCTATGGCCTTAAATATAAATTTAGTGGAATGCTGATGGTGAGGCAAAATTTGATCATTTACAAATTCTTTGACGTGTCTAACAAGTTCCAAACTCAACCATGCTTTGTATATGTCTTCAATAGGATATTATGGAGTAGCGTGAGTTTTTAGGGGACCTAATGTCATGTAGAACACCAAATTCAAATCGTATATTGATTGTTTCTTATGCTGTAATACATGCTAAATTCAAGATACAAGGGTTAATGGATATCATAAGAACTTTCATATGCTTAAATTATACCTATAGAGTGCCTCTAATCATGAATGAGTGATACCAATAAAAAAAGTTATATGGAGAAGACTTGTGTATGTGATAATTTAAAACTATAAAAGTGAGATTTAATATGGAACCTATTTTGGTAGTTGATATAAGGAGGACTTAATCTCTTTTAGTTTTATCCTTTATTGTGATGTGGTGACTTTCCCTTATGATATAATATTTTTATACTTAAGATATGATGTGTTGTGGCTATTATGTGTAGTATATAAAGATGCTTATTTATGAAATGCGACTTATAATGCAACCTACTAGGCTAACCACTCTTGTTAATTGATAAATTAATCTTGCCAAAATGATTTTCAAACAAAGTTTTGTCACTCTTAGGTGTTTGATATACTTAAACACTTTGTAAAAAATGCTAGCTCCTTAAAATCAATTTTATTTTCAGGCATGCTAGATAAAGTTTCAAATTTGAGTACTGTCTGGGTGAAATATTGTGTTACCATACATTTGTGAGCATTTTGTAAACACATGTAATAGTTTTTTATGCTCTTTATATTTTTAGATAATAGTCCTCTGAGTCTACCTTAAGCTCAAGAGATGAAATCGCCAAAAGACAAATCTACAACAAGTTGTGATTTTTTTGCCAAAACCTCAAAAGGACACCTTTATGTCTTGTTATGCTACCAAACTAGTGTTAAGGAAATGTGGTCCCTACTGAACTCCTTCCTACCATAATATGAATTAGGAAAAAGTTGTAACTCTCATATGCATCTTGAAATTTCCAATTTATATATTATATACCTATAAGAATTATAGTTTTAAGCTACCATTGCATAGATCATGAAAATTTGAATATTTTTCCTTCTTACAGCTCCTCAATCTGAGCTAAGGAGCAAAAGTTACGACCCATTCTTTGTAGGCTCTCCAAGGGTATTCCGCCAATGGAATAGTGTTGGCGCAAGCTCTTCAAACCATATTCCTCTAGCAGAATACACTCAGAGGGTCTATTAAAAAGATGTTATATATTTTTCTTAGCTCATCTTGAGGAGCTATAAAGAGGATATTTGCTCAAAATTTTATGGTCCAACCAATGGTGAAAGGAAAAAAAATGATATTTGAAAGTCATAAAATAAGTCACCATTTGGACATTATATATGTATATTATATAAATGTATATTTATATCTATCTTTGTTCATCAATATTTCATATTTACTTACATATTCCTTGAAATAATTTGGAATTTTGCGCTCCCCAAAAATGACTTAAGCCTATATATTTTGAGCCCTCCCACCTTTTGTCCGCTCGTCGCTCGAGGGTTTTCGCTTGGAAAATGGAAACCCCCTTAGTAATTTCTATGGGAGTGAGTCTTGCATTCAAATTGAGAAATTGCTGAGTATAATCCTCCACTGATAGCTTTTAATATTTCAGTTCCCTCAACTTTTTCCAAACATCAATTGGAGTCTTCTCCTTTCTGAATCTTTCCAGAAATGGCATCTTGAGTTCATCGTATGTTGCAAAGTTTGCCACTCCATATGGGGTGAACCATCTCATTGTCTTTCTCACAAACATTCCAGCAAAGTGTTAGAGTTTTATTGGGTCTCCAAACAAAGTGTTGAAGCCACTTGCCTACCATTATGTCTCGAATTGAGCCACGTGACTATACAAATCTTCCTTCTATTTTCCCCAAAATTCCAAAAACTTACATTTTAAAATGGCCACACTTGGGTGCACCATTGGTGGTACTGGTGGTTGTGGGAGTCTCATTGGTTGTGGAAGTCTCGGTGGACTTTCAGGTGCTCCTCCATTTGGTTCTTCACCTCCTCTCTTAGGCTATTTGGAACTATGTAATATCCCCGATTGTTGATTTCTATTTCTGGCTCTATGTTTGTGTCTCATTCCTCTTCGATTAGTGCATCTCCCCCATCTTGCTTTGACTCTGTGTCCGTGTCTATTTCTTTGTTTGAGTTTGATCAAAATTTTGATTATTTTCTTTTGTGCTTTCTTTATCACTTGTTGCTTCTTTGAGTTTTTTCGAAGCAATGTTGTAAGGATCCTTGAGTTGCAGAAGGTCGACTGGTATATTCTCCACTTTGTTGGAACAAATTGAGAGGAATGCGATGGTTACTCGTTCTTGAATCTAACACATCCGAACCGAGAACTGCAGAAACTCTGAATGGATTTTAAATTTGTCTTCTAGGCTTTGTGCCTTGTCATCCTCCCTGGACACCGTTTGGACCTGGTTCTCCTCCCTTAGTGGGATTTCAGGGTCAATTTCACCACTGGTGTTTTTTTGTTCTTTGTTTTGCTATTGTGTTTGCTCTCTTTGGAGTCGAACTTGCAAACATGTTCTTTGTGACATGGAATCTTCGTCATTTCTTTTCTTTGACATTCATTATCCTGCATGTGACGTGCCATGCCCATATTTATTTTTCACTTATTAGGTTTCCGAAACAACTCTAAAACCATACCTATTCTATTGATTATCGAAAATGTTGGGACTCACTTCTTTATGGATTTTTGGATTTTAGGGAAACTTTTTGCTTGTTTGTGACTGCCTTCTAACTTCAGCTTGACGAATCGTCATTGAATAGTGCTTGTAATTATATCTAGTTGTTGTCTGTCTTGACAAATTTGTACAAGATATGCACCAAAATCTTGTTCACAATCTCCACTTGTACGTTCCCTTATGGGTGACAAGTAGTCTTTGGTGTCGCCTCCTTGATTGTATTTGCAACTTTCTATATGCGTTCAATAAGAAATTAGTTGAATTGCAACATCAGCCTTGATCTCCGTAGGTGTGAGCATTGATGCTCGTGAGATTGCATAGCATTCCTTTCTGCCATTGTGACAGTGTAGGGTTGGCATTCATCTAGTCCTTTGATTACCAAAATTGATTGAGTTTTCAAACCTGCAGGATCACCAGTGTTGACGAGGTTAAGTACTCCACATTTGATTTAGGTTGAACGGGTTGTAAGGTGAAGAGTTGATGTTTCCATCTGGATCTCTTACCTCAAGCGGAAGTATTCTTAACACATATTCAATAGGGAATTCTCTCTGTCTCTCTCTCTGTCTCTGTCTCTGTCTCTGTCTCTGTCTCTCTTTCTCTTTGTAAACTGGAAACTCAGGAAAAGATAATCATAGACATCCAACAAGTAGATAGACATGATAAGATAGTATTTCAAATTTCATTCACTTTCAAAACACATTCACTCAGATAAATCTTCAGTGTTTTTTTGAACTGGACTCCATCCAGTGTTTCTAATAGCATAGCTCCGATGGGATTCATTTTTTTGACTCTATAGGGTCCATGACCTAGAAATTTGAGCTTGCCCTTATGGACTTTGGTATTGTACAGCAGAACTAGGTCACCTTCCTTGATGTCTTTGTCTTTGAGGTTTCTATCAAACCATGCCTTCCTTCTTCGTTTTTCTGTTGTCATGGCTGGTAGGCAACTAATCTGGTCTCTGTATGCTTCTCTAATTGGTAGAGTCTTTCTTTCAGTGATGCATGATCTTCCATACGTTCTTGTACTGCTATGCGTAGACTAGGTATTACAAATTCCAGTGGGACCATAGCTTCAAGACCGTACACCAATTGAAAAGGTGTATTTCTTGTACTGACCTTGAGTGTGGTTCTATATGCCCATAAGGCTGCATTTAGTTTCTCTGCCCAATCAGAATGCTTTGGTTCTACTATCTTGGTGAGGACAATACATAGAATTTTGTTGGTGGATTCAGCTTGTCCATTCCCTTAGGGGTAGTAAGGTGTGCTCTTTCTATGGATCACCATAAAGCCAGACAAGAGTTCTTGGATGACCTCATTGACAAAATGTGTGCCTCTATCTGACACAATTTCAATGGGACATCCAAATCGGGTGATCACATTCTCGTACAAGTACCTTGCTATGCTTTTGGCATCTGCCTTTCTGACGGCTATAGCTTCAACCCACTTAGTAAAGTAATATATGGCCACAATGATGTAGCGTGCCTGTGTTCCTTTTGCTGCTGGATGGATGGGACCCACAAAATTAATCTCCCATTTTTCAAAGGGTTTTTGTGCAACGATTGTTGTTAGGGGATTGAAGTCTTTGTGTTGTGGTTTAGAAGTTTGTTTGGCATACATCACAGCTTTTGACATATTCATAGGCATCTGACCAAAGTGTTGGCTACCAGTATCCTACGAGGACTTTCTTGCTATTGCTTCCCCTTGGAAATGTCCACTTGCAATGCCTTCATGCACTTCACTGAGGATTGGCATGATCTCTTGTGGCATCACACATCTCCTTAAAACCTGGTCCTTGCTCATCTTGTATAGTTTTCCTACAATGAGTTGATAGGGTGCAGCTTTTAGAATTAGTTTCCTAGAATCCAGTGCTTTCATTTTAGGAGGTGGTCTTCCTACCATTAAATACCCAATGATGTCTGCACACCAATCAGGTACAACATCTATTTGAAATAATGCGGCATCTGGTAGGTCATCTTCTATTCTTTCCGGCTCTTCTCCTATCCTCAATCGTGACATGTGATTAGCAATGAAATGTTGAGCTCATTTTCTCACCACGATTTTGAAATTGAATTCTTGTAGCAGTAGAAGCCATCAAGTGATCCGCTGTGGTACATGGCCGATTCACAAGATATAATAAGGCTTGATGATCTATGTAGAAGATCAAGTCAGTAGCGATAGTGTCGAAATTTCTTCACGCTGTAGATCATTGCCAAGGCTTCTCTTTCTGTTGTGGTGTAGTTCACTTTCGCATCATTTAGCTGTCTGCTTGTTGCAAAGTATACTGGGTAGTCTTTGTTGTGTCTGCTAGGTTGACATAACACACTCCCTACCACTGCATAATTGGAACCATCAGTATGTCCATGAAAGTCTATGTCCCAATTTGGTGCCATTAGAACAGGGGCTGTGATCAATCTCCACTTGAGGGTTTTGAATGATTGTTCGCATTCGTCTGTCCAAATGAAGTTGACTAGGAGCTTGTATAGGGGCCTTGCAATCATGACATACCTCAGTATGAATCTTCTATAGTATCCAGCATGTCTCATGAAGAATTGAATTCCCTTGGCATTTAGCGGGGGGGGGGGGGGGGGAAGTTCCATGATGATCTTTATTTTGTCCATGTCAGTTGCAATCCCATGTCGAGAGACTATGTGTCCCAAGACTACTCCGTGTGTGACCAAGAATTGGCATTTTAAAGGATTCAAAGAGATTTCATACTCCCTGCATTTTTTAAGCACTTCTTCAAGGCATTTCAAGTGATCCTTTTTTCCTGAGTGTACGCACAAGTCGTTGAGGAAGACTTGTAGGAACTTGTTGAGAAATTCCTTGAAGGCGGTGTACATTACCCTTTGAAAAGTAGATGGGGCATTACATAAGCCAAATGGCACGACTCTATATGCAAAACTGCCCCATTCTGTGGCAAATGCTGTCTTTGCCTGATCTTGAGGTGCATTTTTTACTTAGTTGTACCTGCTGAACCCATCCAAGAAGCTATACACTTCAAATCCTACTACCCTTTCTAAAACCGTTTCAGTCAATGGTAGGGGATAATGATCTCTAATTGTTGCTACATTTACGTTCTTGAGATTCACAGATATTCTGAGCTTCTTGTTTTTCTTAGGAACAATCACAATTGGTGACACCCAATCGGTATGCTCGATCTCATAAATGAAACCAGTCTCCAGTAGTTTTTCTAGTTCTTCATAGACATGGGTGCCATACTTGGGATTTGTCCGGTAAGGTCCACATACCTTTGGTTTGGATCCTTTCCTTATTGGTATGGTATGTACTACAACTTCTGGGGAAATCTCTTTTATTTCTTTGTAGGACCAAGCCATGCAATCTCTATATTCCATTAGTAATGCTTTCAATTCATTTTCTTCTTCTAGAGTGAGCTATTCACCGATGTACACAGGCTTTTCTTCTTCACCGTCCAAGGCAAGATTCAGTTTCCTTGTCTTGGCTGGTCCTTCATAAACTGGGGTATGTTGAGATATCGAGCTCCACTCATGATATGCCAAGGTGACCGTTGTGCATTAATGTCACTGACTTGTTAGTTGCAGATGCGGTTGGTACACCGCCCATGAATAATAGCTGGATGACAGCTATCTTTATGTACTCTAGTTAGTGGCTCAGTTAGTATGCCACCTAGGTTAGCTGAGTTTGGTTTGAGACCCACATATAGGGTTCATCTATTCCTTTTGTACTAAGAGAGAGTTCTTTTGGCTTTCACAACTAAGAAGAGGAAAACTGTTTTCAGCCTCCACCTTTGTGTGTATTCCCACATTGTGTATGTGAGAAAGCTACAAGTGAGACTCCTTACTTCTCTCCCACTCTCTTCACATGGTATCAGAGCTCGGTTCGTGGTAAGGAGCTTAAGGAAGCAAACCAAGTTCGCGGTGTCTTGGTAAGAGGATCAGTGTTGCTTTCTTTTTTCGAGTTTGGGAGCAAATCTCTGCAGGTAGCATAGCCAAAAAGTGCAAGAGTGCATTGTCTCATATTGGGATGCCCTTCGCAGAGGGTAGTATATGCTGCGAGTGTGGGCAAGGCCCTCGATCACATTATTTTTTTGATTCGAGGCCATTTCGGGGCCCGTTTTGGTGGCAGAAGTTTTTCGCAGGCACTCAGAAAAGTGCCCTATTTTTGCTGTGCAACCATTGTTCCGTAGGTTAGTGAAAAGTTGTCACAAAAATTGCATCGTATGCTTGTGCGCAGAGATATTGGGAGTGAAAGAATCATTGTTATTTCCTGTTGATGCAAAATCATCACTAGGAAGTGACTGTGTGGTCAAATACCACTTTCGTCAGTTTTGCAGATTTGCCCTTGTGAGGCAGAAGTTGTGTTTTTTGCAGTGACAGAATATTTTTGCAATATTCTGTAATGGTGTCTGATGCTCTTTCATAGATAGTCACTGAAAAGCTTGACAAGAACAACTTCCAAGCATGGAAGTTTAGAATGACAAATTTCCTTAAGGGAAAAGGCTATTGGGAGTTCATTACTGGAGCTGAACAAGAACCAGTTATTCCTAATGTTCCCAATCAACAGGAGTTGCAAGCATTTAAAGGATGGCATGAGAGAGCCAGAAAAGTTATGTACTGGCTGTCTATTAGTATTTCAGATTCTATGATTGTGCATATTCAGGATGCAAGCACGCCGAAGGAGGCCTGGGATACTTTGACAAAAATGTACAGCACAAATATGCAAGCCATGAAAATGTAGCTCAAGCAAGAGTTGCAAATGTGCAGAGAGAAAATATGAGCACCAATGACTACCACATGAAGGTGAAGAAGATTGCAGATGCACTTGCTTCCATTGGGTCGCCAGTGGAATATGATGATTTAGTTTCTGTGACCTTAAATGGTCTAGGAAAGGATTATGCACAGTTCTGGACATCCATTGCCATCCATGAAAAATTTCCTGATTTTGAGGAGTTGATTGCTCTTCTAATTTCTAAAGAGCAGAGAAATGGTGGTGCATCTTCTTCAGGAGGAACTTCAAAAGAAACTGTCTTCTACTCAAATGGTGGAAGAGGTAGAGGCAGAGGTAAAGCAGGCCGATCTGGAGGCCGTGGCAAAAATCAGAATATGTAGCAAATTCAAGAAAACCAATCCTATGGAGGAGAACGTGGTAACCTTAGAGGCAGGGGGAGCCAAAGAGGTCGTGGTGGATGGCAGAGAGGCCAAAATACAAACAACAATGTTGAGTGCTACTACTGTGGTAAAATGGGTCATATGGCTAAAGACTACTATTAAAAGTAGAATGACATTATGAATGGAAAATTGCAGCAAGGCAATTATGCATCCTCTAGTAGACAGGGTGATGACAGAAATGAGCATTTGTTTATGGTGCAGCACATGACCAATTCTATGACAAGTGCAGAAGAAAGCAATGATGTGTGGTATGTTGACTCAGGTGCATCAAACCACATGACAGGTCATGCAAAATGGATGCAGAATGCAAGGAAAATGGAAAGACTAGGATTTGTGGAGACTGGTGATGATACTGCACATCCTATTGTGCAGATTGATAAAATTCCTTTGTCTGTGCAGGATGGGAAAAAGAAATACCTGTCAGATGTATTTCATGTCCCAAATATGACCAAGAACCTGGTTTCTATTGGTCAAATGGTTGAGCAGGTCTTGCAGGTCATATTTAATCCTCATGGATGCTTTGTTGAGGATATGAAAAATAAAGGTTGCTTGATAACAAAAGGGAAGAAGAAGGGTAGGATGTTTATGTTAGATGTGGACATGCCTGAATTGAGTGTAGCAATGTTTGCACATGCGACTGGTGTAGTTGCAGATATTGATTTCTGGCATAAACGCGTTGGTCATGTTAATATACAATGACTTAAATTAATATAGGCCCAAAATATTATTGCAGGATTGCCTAAGTTCAAGGTTGCAGAAATGCATAAGGTATGTGAAGCCTGTCAATTTGGAAAACAAGCAAGGAAACCATTTCCTAGACATGTTCAAGAGAGTAAGAGACCATTGGAATTAATCCACTCAGCTGTGTGGACTACTAAAGCTGCATCTATTGGAGGCTGTCATTATTTTGTCACTTTTATTGATGACTACAGCAGAAAAGTTTGGGTGTATTTTATGAAAAAGAAAAGTGAAGTGTTCGGGCATTTCAAAGCTTTTAAAGCTATGATTGAAAAAGAAATAGGCTTGCAAATAAAATGCCTAAGGTCAGATGGAGGGGGAGAGTACCTCTCAAATGAGTTTGCAAGGTTCCTGCAGGAGCATGGCATAAAGTAGCAATATTCATGCAGTCATACCCCACACCAAAATGGACTTGCAGAAAGGAAAAATAGGCATATTGGAGAGGTATCTCGTGCCATGCTCAACGAAAAAGACCTGCCAGATTATTATTGGGCTGAAGCAGTTGCTACAGTAGTCTACATAATGAGCAGGACTCCCACTGCAGCAATACATGGCATGATGCTAGAGGAGAGGTATACTGATAGGAAACCAGATATTTCTCATTTGAAAGTTTTTGGTTGCATTGCCTATGTTCATGTGCCAGATGAGTTGAGATCTAATTTGGATCACAGGTACATGAACTGCCTCCGTGCAAATCTCCTCAATTGTGATGAACAGCTCTACTGGTACTACTTACGTGCTGTTGCTGGACTCTTTCTTTACTCCATTCTTCTCATTTGCAATCTTCTTTCGGCACTCCTTCTGTTTGTGCCCTGCCTTGTTGCAATAGAAGCACTTGATCTTCTTCTTTCTCTTTTTATCATAAGAAGAAGATGGGTTACCAGAGTCCTTACCCTTACCTTTCTTTGATCCAGTCCAGAAAGCCGACAGTCCTCATCTTTTGATGCATCTCCTCCTTCAGAAGCATCGCGCTGAAATCCTCAAAGTTGAGGGGCGGATTTTTATTCTGCGTATTTAGCACCATAACAAGACCATCGTGCTTTGGTGGGAGAATTCATATGCAGCTTTGTGCTAGATTCTTGCTGGTGATGGTGATGCCAATCGCAGTCATCTGATCGTGCAGATTCTTCACCCTCCTGATGAACTTCTCTACCGCTTCAGACTCAGACAACTTCTCGTTCGTGAGTTGAGTCTCCAGATTCTGAATCCGTGTCTGATTCATGGTCTCATACTGATTTTTCAAGACCGTCCATGCCTCCTCCGCTATGGTGACATGTTGAATTAACGCCATGACGGAATCACTAACACTGCAGACAATAGAACACAGGGCATCTGCATTTCTTCTTGTTAACGTGAGAATCTCATCTGCAGTTGGTACTATCTGTTGTCCTGCATTGGCTGGATCCGGCCGGCCTCACGTCCACCCCAGTAGCAGTGTCCCAAAGCTCGTATGTGCTTAGGATGGTCTTCATCTTGAACTTCTAGAGTGGATAGTTAGAGCCGTCCAACTTTTCGCTTTCGTCAAACGGTGGGATTCGTAGTCTTGCGGGCTGGGCCATCTCTCACAATCTGCTCGCAAACAGAAACACACTACCAAATCTTCTTGCTAGAGTCTAGGCTCTGATACCATGCTCTGATACCATGTAAGAAAATAATAAGTCTCTGCTCAACAAATAACATGATCTCGTACGCAAGAGAGAAAACAAGATAGTATGGAGAATCAAAAATTTGATTACTGTAGAACTGATACAATAGATGGCGCTGCCTCCCAGCCGAGCGCTCCTGTGAAAGAAGCTTCGTGGCAAGCTGGAAATAGTAGAGGATGGAGGCTGGATGCTAAGGAATCAGGGTTGTTGTAGCCAGTGATGAAATGGGCTTCACGGGCTTGCTCTTATATAGCCACCAGTCGTAGTTGGTTAGGCTCAATTGGGTGACCGACCCAGTTTGCCCAAAATGGTCGACTGGGGGTCGGTCCCCAAATAGGCCACCGACCATACGATAGAACCCATGCGCAAAACAAAGCAACTAACCTACGGTATCCGTTCGGCCCATAGCCATCCGGGATCATCTGAGGCTCCAAACGGGCCCCGCAACCCGAGAGTGGGCTGCCCTAGGAAATGCTCCGTCTACCCTCAGTGCGGTAAGTCAAGGGATGCCTTCCCGCACTTGCATGTAGCCTAGTTGGCAGTGTGCCAACTCTATCTGAAGCCGTCCAGCCATCAGGCCACACATGGCCCCCATCTGGTGTCCAAACCAGGGCCTACCGGATAACCGAGCTACTCAAATGCCTTCTCCTCATATGGGGGGCTTATAAGTAGAGTTATTTGGTTCCTGCATAGCTACCTGAGAGTGGAGCATTGATATCTAACACCCCCCCTCAATGTCCACCCGTAAGTGAACTTACTTTTTCGGCCCAATGCCAAGTCGATGAAGATGCCTCTCCAGCAAGTCTCTTCCAAGAGCCTTTGTGAAGATGTCCACAGCATTCTCTGTAGTCAGACAGTACACCAAGTCGACCTTTCCATCCATGATGAGCTCACATACAAAGTGATATTGGATCTCAATGTGTTTTGTGCGAGCGTGGAACACCGGGTTCTTTGCAATCGCCATGCAACTCTGATTGTCACATGATAACTACGTATGCTTGTTCTGCACTGCACCCATGTCCCCAAAGTCCTCCTCAACCACACTGGCTCGCAAGAAGCAAAGCATGCAGATTTGTACTCAGCCTCGGTAGAAGAAAGCAACTGTGGGTTGCTTCTTGTTGACCCATGACACAACTCCAGATCCAAGTGAGAAACAGTACCCTGTCACTGATCTCCTGCTGTCCACGTCCCCTGCCCAATCCGAGTCACAGAATCCGGTCAAGATGTTGCCCTTGGTATAGGTGATGCCATAATCAAGTGTGCCTTTGATATATTTCAGCACCCACATCCCTGCCCTCCAATGGTTCTCCCGGGGCTTATTGGAAAACCTACTTAGTACACCAGTTGCAAAATTGATGTTCGGCCGTGTGTTGCACAGGTAAATCAAGTTGCCCACAAGCCTTTTGTACTTCGCTTCGTCCACCAGTGGTGATGAATCCTCGTTTGAGAGCTTCGCGTGAACCTCCATAGGGGTACCAGCTATCTTGCACTCAGCCATGCCAAATGCCTTCAGTATCCCTCCAGCATACTTCAGTTGCTCCTGCAAACTTCAATCCCCAAACAGAAATGCATCAGGTCATTTCAAACTCTCTTCCTAGCAAATGCTTCGTCTACGAGATCTTCTCTTCATGGTTCCTTGTTATGACAAGGTTGTCCATATAAAGGACCACGATCATACACTTGCCTCCTTCTCTAAAGATATACAAATTTGCATCAGATGGGCTCCTCTTGACCCCGTTTTGAAGAAAGTAGGCATCAATTCGCTGATACCATGCTCGTGGGGCCTGTTTTAGCCCGTAAAGTGCCTTCTTCAGTTTGCAGACTTTACCTTCTGAACCGGGGATCTCAAAACCTAGTGGTTGTTCCACGTATACCTCCTCCTTGAGATCTCCATTCAAAAAGGCGGATTTCACATCCATCGGAAACATGGGCCAACTTCCCTACGAATGCTAAAGCCAAAACATTGCGAATTGTGGTTAGTTGAGCTATGGGAGCAAAAGTATCTTGATAATCAATACCATGTACCTGTGCAAATCCTTTTGCCACAAGCCAAGCCTTGTACTTATCCAACGTGCCGTCGGACTTGTACTTGGTCTTGTACACCCACTTGGTTCTGATTACCTTGTGTTTTGGTGGTTGATCCACAAGGTCCCAAGTGTTGTTCTACATTATGGAGCCATACTCCAACTGCATAGCCTCCATCCACCTATCATTGCCCTGTGCCTCTTCAAGACACTTGGGTTCATCAGCACGGATCACTTTTGTCGTCAAAGCATAGTTGACCAACTGTTCCTGCGCCCTTCTTTGCTCCTCTAATCTCTTGGACCGGCGGTGTTCGAATGGTTCCTCCTCAATAAATGGAGGTTCTCTACCGTCCAAAAGCTGCTTTACCCACTTCAAGAATGGCCGTTCTATTGTGGTTCTGCAGGCTCTTCTTCATCTTCTTTGTCTTGAATCCTCCCAAGCACCGTTGGGGGAGTTCGGTCTGTTATTGGTGGCGGTACTGGATGGATATCCTAGTCCTGGTTGTCTGGGAAGGAAGCATCCTCCTCCAATTAATGCGGCTGTTCTGAGAAGACCACATCGCGACTTATAATTACCTTCTTGGTAATAGGGTTATAGAGACGGTAACTCTTCGCCTCTTCACTGTAGCCCAAGAAAATACACTTTTGGCTCTTCGATTCCCATTTGGTCCTGGTAGCATCAGGGACATGCACAAAACAGTCACATCCAAAAACTCTGAAATGTGCATCTAAAGGTTTCTTACCAAAAATTCTCCCTTTCCCTCCTACTCCTCTCACCACATGTAGTGTGTGTGAGGGGGAGAGGGAGGGAGGAGGGAGAGGGTGAATGGGGCCAGGGGGTTAAGAAATACAGTGGAGAGGGAGTGAGTGAGGGGGGAGTAGGGACAGGGAGAGAGGGGAGTAGAGGCGAGGGAAGAGGGAAGGTGAGGTAGTGGGAAAATTTTCCAAAGTTTTTTTTTTTTTAATTTCTCTAGAATTTTTATTTTTTAATAAACATTTGTCAAAAAGGAAATTTCCCCCAAAAAATCCATATATTTTTATAAAAATGTTTGTTTTCAAAGTCAACACAAGTTTTGCAAATTAAACAATTTATCAAAAAAAGAACACCCACATGCGATCTGCACCACATGGTGGGGAGAGGGAGGGAGTGGGGGAATTAGGAGAGGTAGAGAGCGAGTAGGAACTTTACATGTGGTGTGGGTGAGGGGGAGAGGGTGACATGGGGGCAGGGGGGCTAAATAAGGGGGAGAGGGTGGGAGTGAGGGGGGAGTAGGGAGAGGGAGGAGTGAGGGGGGAGTAGGGAGAGGGAGAGTGGGGAGAGGGAAGGAGAATGGGGAGCAGAGGGAAAGTGAGAGAGAGAGAGAGAGAGAGAGAGAGAGAGAGAGAGAGCACCCCCCCTCCCAAACAACACTTCAAACCCCCCCCAAAACAAACACCCCCCCGTCCCCTCTCCTCAATGGGGGGCACATGTGGTTCACACACCACATGTTGGGGTGGGTGGGGGGGCTTTTGCTTCTCTCTCTCTCTCTCTCTCTCTCTCTCTCTCTCTCTCTCTCTCTCTCTCTCTTCCAACTCCCCCCTACCTCACTTTCCCTCTCCCCTCTTGTTTGCTCCACACTCTCCCTTTCCCTCACCTTCCCTCTCCCCACTCTACTCCTCCCTCCCTCCCTCCCTCTCCCCCTTATTTAGCACCCCCCCCCCCCATGTCACCCTCTCCCCTCACTCCCTCCCTCTCCCCCTCACCCACATCACATATAATGTGCCTACTCCCTCTCTCCATCTCCTATTCCCCCCTCACTCCCTCCCTCTCCCCACATGTGACGCATGTCGCATGTGGGGGCTCTCCCCCCACATGTGGATGTTCTTTTTTGGATAAATTGATTACCTTGCAAAACTTGTGTTAACTTTCAAAACAAACATTTTAAAAATATATACAGAATTTTTTGGGGGAAATTTCATCTTTGAGATATGTTTATTAAAAAATCAAAATTCTTAGGAAATTTAAAAAAACATTAAAACTTTTGAGAATTTTCAAATCTTTTGAAAAAAATATAATATATATCAAATTTTTGCTCTTTTTTAGGTGAAATTTTTAATTTGCAAATCTTATGTTGATTTTAAAAAACCATTTTTTGAAAATATATACATTTTTTTGGGAAAATGTTTTTGAGAAATTTTTATCAAAAAAGTAAAGTTTTGGGGAATTTTAAAAAATTAAAAACTTTGAAAAATTATATGTATATGTATGTATGTATATATATATATATATATATATATATAATAAAAAGTTCTCTCCTCTACATGCATTTTACTTGCACTTGGATTCCCCACTGAGACTAGTAGCGGGAGAAGCCCCCCCTTCATCATAAAGTTGGTTGAAATAATTGGGCATCACCATCTCTCGAAGAGAACAAGTCATCTTGATATACTTAGGACTTTGGTTCAAAATTATATGGTGTGGACCAAAGTGTAATTATTTGGCTAACCATAGAAGGTATTTTTGTAATCTTCTCTAGTATTTGGTTATTTCACTAAATTTTAGTGGGGGGACAAGCACCCCCTTCATCATAAAGTTGGTTCAAATAAGCAGGCATCACCATCTCTCTAAGAGAACAAGTCATCTTGATATACTTAGGACTTTGGCTCAAAACTATGTGGTGTGGACCAAAGTGTAATTATTTGGTTAAGAGGTATTTTTGTAAGCTTATCTAGTATTTGGTTATTTCACTAAATTTTAGTTTTCAAAGTTTGCTAGAAAAATTGCCAATGGTTATGCATTGCAAGTGTGTGTGTGTAAAGATTCAACCAATATTGCAATATTTGTTTTGAAATATATGGAAAAAAAACCATGGGACTATGATATTCAAAAAATTTGGACTTGTATTTAGTCCAGTTTTGGAATTGGACGTTATACAAGTCGAAAAATTTTGAATACCAGTGTTAAGCCTAATTTTCATCTATGCTAGAGTTTCCCTTTTTTGACTCATGCATGCCTAACCCCCTCCTATTTGGTGGGTATAGATGTTAATAAACATAGGTAGATAGATAGATATATTTTTGTGTACATAAAGAGGCAAAATTAGGTAGGTAAATTTGTTGATATATTGGAGGTTAAATATATTTTTGTGTAGATATAGGGGTTGATGAAGGTGTCTAAGGATAGATGGTGTCTAGCAAGATGGGGGCCTAAAAGGGGCACTTTTCAAGACTCATTTATATTTGCACTAGTGCAAATGAAAATGGGTTTGAAAAGTGCCCCTTTTAGAGTTCATGCATTGCCCAACCCCCTCTAATTAGGTGGGTGTATATCTTGATATACGTAGGTAGGTATATATATTTTTGTGTAGGTTTATATTGGAAAAGGTGTCTAAGGGGAGAAGTGGGTAGCAACATGGGGACTTCGGAGGGAAAATTAGGTAGTTATATATGTTGGAGCATATCAGTAGTTAGATATAGGCTTAAAATGTAAATGCAATTATATATATGCCTAAGGGGAGAGAGTTGTGGAGCAAGATGGGGGTCTTGGAGGGAAAAATAGGTAGGTAAATTTGTTGATAGGTAGGTAGCTAAATATATATTTGTGTAGATATGGGTTAATGTATGTGTCTAGGGGTAGATGGGTGAGTAGAAATATAAGGATCTTAGAGGGCATGATGTACCAATATTGGGAACTTTTCAAGCCCCATTTTCATGTGCACTAGATGAAAATGGGGCTTGAATAGTGCCTCTTTTAGGCTTCATCCTTCATGCATGCTAGCCTCTCAAATTAGGTTTAGGATTTAGGTATATATAGGCATATATACTGACATAAATAAGTAGATGTTAGTTCATATAGTTGTCTAAGGGGAGAGGGTCATGTAGATGTATGTCCATATAGGTACTTAAGGGGAGTGAGTTGTGAAGAAAGATTGGGGTCTTTGTTGAGGATTTGTTCAACATCATGTGTTATCATATGTGCATAGCACTAACACATAGAGAGCTACAAAGGAACAAGGTTGGAAACTCTAACACTAAAGGGTTTGTATATATTAATTCTTTTCAACTAAATCTAGTGTACAGTTAATCATTTGTGGTGTTCTCTCTAGCTATGCCCTCTCCCCTCATCTCCACTCTTCTCCTCTCCATTCTCCATATTTGTTCATGGTATCAGAGCATCCTTGTCTTTCGCTGAGCCATTGAAATCTTCTTGTGAAATATTGAGAGATTCTTGAGTGTGGGAGAAAATATTGATCATTTCATTGAAAGAAAATCTTGTTAATCTCATTTCATTCATTTCTGTCATAGAGTTTGAGTTTGAGTTCTTCTTTATTTTGTGAGATATGGGAGAGGTTCATTGATTGAGTTTGAGTGAGAAAGAGGTCTATTCAACTCATTGACAAAGAGTGACACTTAGAGAGAGAGAGAGAGAGAGAGGTGGATCCTCTCTAGCTCTTTGAGAGAGTGTGTGAATTCTTCTAGATATTGAGAGAAAGATATGAAGAGTCAAGGAGAGATCGATATATGGTGCTTTGAGTGATTTCTTTGAGAAGGGTAGGCTCAACACTACATCAAATGCCATCTACAAACCTAAGCAAAATAGCTAGCTTGAACCAACAACAACTACAACGCAACTCTAGTTACCTACTTCAATTATGACAATATAACAACACAACCATTTTCTACAAGCAAAACCACAAGGAGCAATGAGCTAACGACACTATGCAATTGACTAGAAGCAACCCACAAGCACCTACGACACACACAAATGAATAATCAAATGCTTCAACTTCTTAACCTTCAATCGCTCCATAGGAGCAATAATGACTTTAGGCAACTACTACTCAAAGCATGAAGGGGTAGACATGGCTCCTTCTAACTTCCTACAAGTGCAAGTTGCTCTCGACTCTAGCAACAGACAGTAGCAACAATAGGCAACTTCTACTCAAAGCATGAAGGGGTAGACATGGCTCCTTCTAACTTCCAATAGCAATTTGCTCTCTGCCTCCAACAAACTGGCAGTCAAGAGCAAATCTCCATGCTCCAATAACTACCATTGCGCCTTGGCTTTTCCATGACCTCACATACATGACAAGATCAATAGCCATGCATCTACATCAAGGTGGGACCAGTAGACCCACATTCATGAACAACTTCCACAAAGCACTACATCGACGGAGCGGCGACAAACAACCAAAATCTCATAGATTTGAAGGAATCTTTGAAGATTTTGATGCACCCTATCAACTAGGGATTGGTTCTCTCACTGCCAGTTTCACTCCTTCTACCATCTATAGGGTTGGTCTTCATCTTGACACATGGAACATTATCATATAGGATCAGATGCCACATCATCATCATATTTGCCATGTCAGCATTATCGACCTACTTACGATGTCATCCACAACACATCGTCTTTTGCCAACTCAGCATTGCTTACGGCATAGTGCCACATCATCTATTGACTCATCATGCCATATCAGCAATGCCATATCATTACCGCCTCAACATGCCATGTTACATATTTTAGAGTTTTTAGAGGCATTGGCACTTGTATCAATGGGTAGATTGTACATCATTTTATTTTGCACTTCATATTGCCTCCACTGTAAAGCCTTATAGGCCATTTTTTGGCATTTTTCACATTATTTCGAGCCTTGTAAAGCTTATGGCTATTCCTGGCATTATTTTCCACAAAAGCCTTGCAATAGATTGGATATATATTGCAATCCTATCTTCACCAACAGTTGCGATCGATTTAGACAGTGTTTTTCACAGGCATTTTAAGTACTATTTTGCATCATATATACCACTAACGACCTCGATTTGAAGGCATCTACTAAGCTAGATAACTCCAACAATGGCACATGGAAATTCAAATGGAGACCATTCTTGTACTTCAAGATAAATGGGAATATGTAGATGGGTCTACACCTAGACCATCCAATGAACCAACATAGCAACTCCCACCATTGTCGGACCACAAGCCAAAGGGTCTACAATTACAGCAATGGTGTCCACACCTGTAGCATATCCTACCATTGCCGAAGCATAGATAAAATGGGATGAGAAAGACAAATATGCATATCATTTGTTAAATACAATGTGCAAGATGTCATGCTCGAATAGCTCAATGTACTGAACACCTCCAAAGAAGCATGCGAAATGTTTGTAGCTCTTTATGAGTCTAAGAACACATCTAAAATTCTCAATAAAACAAATCAACTAAAGCTTTTGAAACAACAATGAAACTCGTCATGCTTATGTACTTAGAACCAAGAATTACAACAGTCAACTTGTAGATAGCAGCATATTTTAAGAATTCAAAGCCATGTTAGCGAACCAAATAGAAAAAAAAGATCAAAATAATGAATTAGACAAAGGAGGTGAATACATGTCTTTAGTATTCATGAACATTTGTAGAAGTAATGGCATTCAAAGACAATTCACATGTGCAAATACTCCTCAAAATAGAATGCAATCAATGTTAGATATCAATGCTCCACTCGTGTAACTATGCGGGAACCAGCTAACTCTACTTGTAAGCCCCCCATATGAGGAGAAGGCATTTGAGTAGCTCGGTTATCCGGTAGGTGCTGGTTTGGACACCAGATGGGGGCCATGTGTGGCCTGATGGCTGGACAGCTTCAGATAGAGTTGGCACATTGCCAACTAGGCTACATGCAAGTGCGAGAAGGCATCCCATGACTGACCGCACTGAGGGTAGATGGAGCATTTCCCAGGGTAGCCCACTCTCGGGCTGCAGGGCTCGTTTGGAGCCCCAGATGATCCCGAATGGCTCTGGGCCAAATGGCAACCGTAGGTTAGTTGCTCTATTTTGTGCCACGATTCTATCATGTGGTCGGCGGCCTATTTTGACCCCCAGTTGGCGGTTTTGGGTGGACTGGGTCGGTCACCCAATTGGGCTAACCGGCTATGACTGGTGGCTATATAAGAGCAAGCTCGTGAAGCCCATAATCATCACTGGCTACAACAACCCTGATTCCTTAGCATCCAACCTCCGTCCTCTATTGTTTCCAGCATGCCATCAAAGCTTCTCACACAAGAGCACACGGCTGGAGGCAGCGCCATATATTGTATCAGTTTTATAGTAATCAAATTTTTGATTCTCCATACTATCTAATTTTCTCTCTTGCATATGAGATCCTCTTATCTGTTGAGCACAGATGTTGTATTGTTTTCTTACATGGTATCAAAGCTTGGGCTCTAGCAAGAAGATTTGGTAGTGTGTTTTTGTTTGCGAGTAGATTGTGAGAGATGGCCCAGCCCGCAAGACTACAAATCCCACCGTTCGGCGAAAGTGGAACGTTGGAAGGCACTAACCATCCACTTTGGAAGTTCAAGATGAAGACCATCCTAAGCGTATACGAGCTTTGGGATACTGCTACTAGGGTGGAGCTGAAGCCAGTTGCGAGACTAAATCCAGCCAATGCAGCACAACAGATAGTACCAATTGCAGATGAGATTCTCGTGTGGACAAGAAGAAATGCACATGCGCTGTGTTCTATTATCTCAGTGTAAGTGATTCTGTCATGGCATTAATTCAACATGTCACCACAACGGAGGAGGCATGGACGGTCTTGAAAAGTCAGTACAAGACCACAAATCCGATGCGGATTCAGAATCTGGAGACTCAACTCGCGAATGAGAAATTGTCTAAGTCTGAAATGGCAGAGAAGTTCATCACCAGGGTGACCAGGGTGAAGAATCTACGTGATCAGATGACTGCGATTGGCATCACCATCACCAGTGAGAATCTAGCACGAAGGTGCATACAGATTCTCCCACCAAAGTACGACGGTCTTGTTACGGTGCTGAATACGTAGAATAGAAATCCGCCCCTCATTTTTGAGGATTTTAGCGCAATGCTTTTGGAGGAGGAGATGCGTCAAAAGATGAGGACTGGAGAAGATTCGGCTTTCTATGCTGGATCAAAGAAAGGTAAGGGTAAGGACTCTGGTAACCCATCTTCTTCTGATGATAAAAAGAGAAAGAAGAAGATCAAGGGCTTCTATTGCAACAAGGCAGGGCACAAGTAGAATGAGTGCTGGAAGAAGATTGCAGATGAGAAGAACGGAGTAAAGAAAGAGTCCAGCAATAGCACGCAAGCAGTACCAGTAGAGCTGTTCGTAGCAATTGAGGAGATTTGCACAGAGGCAGTTCATGTACCTGCGGATGATCCTTGGATTATTGACAGTGGTGCACAATGCACCACATGACTTGTTGGAAGGATTGGTATACCTCTCTACATCCGCCGGTAGGGAATGACATCCTAGTAGTAGTCGGCAATGATGCAAAATGTCCAGCAAAAGGAAAAGGTACGATTGCTCTCAAGTCAGATGGAGTTGTAAAACAGTTGTCCAATGTTCTTTATGTGCAAGATATCAAGAGGAACTTGTCCGTTTCTGCGATCACTGATCAGGACCTCAAAGTTCACTTTGATAAGAATGGCGCACAGATTTTGGATCTTCAAGGGAAGGTCGTTGGTAAAGGTACACAGTGCAACAACATCTATGAACTCTCAGCTTTCAGTGCTCGAGCCGATCTGAGCAACACTAAGCTGTGGCATGAGAGGTTTGGTCATCTAAACCTTAGTTCTTTAAAGGAGATGCATAAAAGTGGAATGATTGCAGACCTACCAGAAATTACAGATCTGCCCGATGTGTGTGAAGCTTGCATGATGGGCAAGCAGCTTTGGTAGCCCTTTCCTAAAGAGGCCAGCAAGACAAAGGCTCCTCTAGAGCTCTTGTTCACACAAACCTCTGCGGAAAGATGGAGACGGAAGCTTTGGGTGGTTCCTACTACTTCATGACGTTGATCGACGACTACAGTAGAAGGATATGGATATACTTCCTGAAGACTAAAGATGAGGCTTTTAGTAAGTTCAAAGAATGGCATGCAATGGTCGAGAAAGAAACAGGGAGGAAGGTGAAGAAGTGGAGATCAGACAGAGGTGGTGAGTTCACATCAAGTGAATTCGAAAGTTACTGCAAAAGTCATGGGATCAAGAGGCAGAAACCCCCGCCACATACATCGCAGCAAAATGGAGTAGCAGAATGCAAAATGCGTGTCATCTGTGAAATGGGCAGGAGTATGATGAAAGGGAAAGATTTGCCAAAGACTTTCTGGGCTGAAGCATGTAACATGGCAGTTTACATTTTGAATTGTAACTACACGAAGGCTGTGAACGGGATGACTCCACTACAGGCCTTTTTTTGTAAGAAACCTTCAGCTGCACATTTCAGAGTTTTTGGATGTGACTGTTTTGTGCATGTCCCTGATGCTAACATGACCAAATGGGAACCGAAGAGCTGGAAGTGTATTTTCTTGGGCTACAGTGAAGAGGCAAAGGGTTACCGTCTCTATAATCCTGTTACCAAGAAGGTAATAGTAAGTCGCGATGTGGTCTTGTCAGAATAGCCGCATCAATTGGAGGAGGATGCTTCCTTCCCAGACAACCAGGACCAAGATATCCATCCAGTACAACCACCAACAATAGACCGAACTCCCCCAATGGTGCTTGGGAGGATTCAAGATAAAGAAGATGAAGAAGAGCCTGCAGAACCACAACAGCAACGGCCATTCCCGAAGTGGGTAAAGCAGCTTTTGGATGGCAGAGAACCTCCATCCATTGAGGAGGAACCCTCCCAACACCGCCAGTCCAAGAGATTAGAGGAGCAAAGAAGGGCGTAGGAACACTTGGTCAACTACGCTTTGATGACAGAGGTGATCCGTGCTGAAGAACCCAAGTGTCTTGAAGAGGCACAGGGTGATGATAAGTGGATGGAGGCTATGCAATCGGAGTATGGCTCCATAATGAAGAACCATGCTTGGGACCTTGTGGATCGACCACCAAAATGCAAGGTAATCAGCACCAAGTGGGTGTACAAGGCCAAGTACAAGTCCGACGGCACGGATAAGTACAAGGCTCAGCTCGTGGCAAAAGGATTCGCACAGGTACATGGTTTTGATTATCAGGATACTTTTGCTCCCACAGCTCGACTAACCACGATTCGCAGTGTTTTGGCTTTAACAGCATAGGAAAGCTGGCCCGTGTTTCAGATGGATGTAAGATCTGCCTTTCTGAATGGAGATCTCAAGGAGGAGGTATACGTGGAACAACCACCAGGTTTTGTGATCCCCGGTCCAGAAGGTAAAGTCTGTAAACTGAAGAAGGCACTTTACGAGCTGAAACAGGCCCCACGAGCATGGTACCAATGGATTGATGCCTACTCTTTGCAAAACGGGTTTAAGAGGAGCCCATCTAATGCAAATTTGTATAACTACAGAGAAGGAGGCAGGTGTATGATCATAGTCCTTTACATGGATGACCTTGTCATGAGAGGGAACCATGAAGAGAAGATCTCATAGACAAAGCATTTGCTAGGAAGAGAGTTTGAAATGACAAAGACCTCGGACTGATGCATTTTTGTTTGGGGATTGAAGTTTGGCAAGAGCCAAAACAAATTATCTAAAAGCTAAAGTATGCTGGAGAGATACTGAAGGCATTTGGCATGGCTGAGTGCAAGATAGTTGGCACCCCTATGGAGGTTGACGTGAAGCTCTCAAACGAGGATTCATCACCACTGGTGGACGAAGCAAAGTACAGAAGGCTTGTGGGCAATTTGATTTACTTGTGCAACATGCGACCGGACATCAACTTTGCGACTGGTGTACTAAGCAGGTTTTCCAATAAGCCCGAGGAGAACCATTGGAGGGCAGGGATGCGGGTGCTAAAATACTCAAAGGCACACTTGATTATGGCATCACCTATATCAAGGGCAACATCTTGACTGGATTCTGTGACTCGGATTGGGTAGGAGACGTGGACAGCAGGAGATAAGTGCAGGTTACTGTTTCTCACTTGGATCTGGAGCTGTGTCATGGGTCAGCAAGAAGCAACCTATAGTTGCTCTTTCTTCTACCGAGGCTGAGTACAAATCAGCATGTTTTGCTTCTTGTGAGGCAATGTGGCTGAGGAGGATTTTAGGGGACATGGGTGCAGTGCAGAACAAGCCTACACAGTTATCATGTTACAATTAGAGTTGCATGGCGATTGCAAAGAACCTTGTGTTCCACGCTCACACAAAACACATTGAGATTCAATATCACTTTGTACGTGAGCTCATCATGGATGGAGAGGTCGACTTGGTGTACTATCCGACTATAGAGAATGCTGCGGACATCTTCATGAAGGCTCTTAGAAGAGACTTGCTGTAGAGGCATCTGACAAAATATGAAGAGGGGAGAGGAGAAGAGTGGAGATGAGGAGAGAGGGCACAGCTAGAGAGCACACCACAAATGACTAACTGTACACTAGAATTAGTTGAAAAAATAGAATATATACAAACCCTTTTAGGGTTAGGGTTAGGGGATCTAACCCTTTCCTTTATAGCACTCTATAAGGTTAGTGCTATGCACATATGATCACGTGATGGTGCTATGCACACATGATCACATGATGTTGAGCATGAACTCTCAACACCTTCCCTCAAGATCAACATCATGAAGTAGGCCTTCCCTCAAGATGATGATTCTGGGGAATCGAAGAAGGACTGAGCATTACATTCCATCACACCCCTTTAATGGGAATGTCCTTCCTCTGCATCAAACCAAGAGCTAGTCGGTGTTTCTCGAATAGCTCTTTACCGATTGGTTTGGTAAAGATGTCTACAACATTTTCTTTGCTATCACAATGCTGCAGTGTGATGTCACCAAGTAACACTCTTTCTCTGATGAAGTGCTCTCTGACATCAATGTGCTTTGTTCTGGAGTGATATACTGGATTTTTGGCCAATGCTTGAGCCAATTGATTATCACAATATATTGTTGTTGGCTTTGACTCATCAAAGTAATCTGTTTCTGACAATAGTCTTCTGAGCCATATAGCCTCACATGCACCTGTAGTGAGTGCCCTATATTCTGCTTCAGTCGAAGACAAAGAAACAGTTGGCTGTTTGTTTGACAACCATGATATAGCACCTTGACCAAGGAAAAATGCATATCCCTGTGTCGATCTCCTGGTCTCATGATCTCCAGCATAGTCACTGTCACAGTATCCATGCAACCGTGGATGACTTCCTCTGTACTCTACCCCAAACTGTCTTGTACCATTCCAGTGAGACTGTTTTGGATTTGCCATAAACTGTGCTAGTGAGCTTACTGCATAACAAATATCTGGACGTGTGATTGTCAGATATATAAGAGATCCAATGAGTTGCCTGTAGTATCTGTCATTGACTGTAGGCTTTTTTGAATCTTTAGTAAGTTTCAAACTCTGCTCCATGGGAGTGGCTGCAATCTTGCAATCTGCCATATGAAACTTCTTCAGGAGACTGTCAACATACTTGAGCTGACTCATGAATGTGCTGTCCGAATCTCTCCAGAACTCAATTCCAAGACAATAGTGCATAAGTCCAAGATCTTTCATGTCGAACTCTGCAGATAAGTCTTGTTTTAGTTTTCTGATGAAGCTATCCTTGCTTCCTGTCACAATCAGATCATCTACGTACAAAAGTGCAATAGTAATGTCTTCCCCTTGAACTTTGTAGTAGAGAGTATGATCTGCATTGGACTTCATGTATCCCAGATCAGCAAAATACTTGTCAATTCTGCTGTACCAACTTCTGGGTGCTTGCTTTAAGCCGTAGAGACTTTTCTTGAGATGGCAAACCTTGTTCTCCTTTCCTGGTTCAACATAACCGGCTGGTTGTTGCATGTAGACTTCCTCGTCTAGATAACCATTGAGAAATGCATTCTTGACATCGAGCTGATACACATTCCATTTATTGAGTGTCGCTAGTGATATCAAGAACCGTATGGAATCCATCTTTGCTACTGGAGCATAAGTCTCATCATAATCTTGGCCATATTGTTGTGCAAATCCTTTTGCAACTAATCTGGGTTTGTATCTCTGAATACTGCCATCTGGATTGTACTTCACTTTGTATACCCATTTGTTGGCTATGGCCTTCTTTCCTGGTGGAAGGTCGCATAATTCCCAAGTGTTATTTTTATACAAAGCATCCATTTCTTCATTCATAGCAGTTTGCCATTCGGGCTTATCTACTGCGTCTTCGAAGTACATTGGCTCTTCTGTAGCCATGATGGTAGTCATAAGAGCATAGTTGGTGGTTTCCACCTGAATTGCTTTGCCTTTCTGAGCATATGTCAATCTGGCTAGTGGTCTGCTTTCCCTAGTAGACCGTCTGAGATGCTGTGGCGCTGCTTGGGGTGTTGCTGGCAATTCTTGCTCTTCTTCATCAACCTGTTCTGTAGATGACTGTGAAGTTGATGCTTCTATCTCCTGTGTAGGTGAGGTTTTCCATTCTGATTCCTCATCGAAGATTACATCTCTGGAGATAATGACTTTGCGGTTGATGGGATCATACAATTTGTATGCTTTGCTTTCTTCACTGTAGCCAACCATGATGCATTTGTGGGACTTTGCATCCAATTTCCTGCGATGATCATCATGTATGTGGGCATATGCTATGCAACCAAATATGCGGAGATGCCCAATGCATGGCTTGTGTCCAGTGAATGCTTCATAAGGAGTCATACCTTGTATCGGTTCGGTAGGAAGCCGATTAAGAAGTAGTTAGCTGTAGCTATTGCTTCTGCCCAATACTGATTCGAAAGATGCTTTTCACTAAGCATTGCTCTAGCACTGTCTGCTAAAGTCCCATTCTTCCTTTCAGCTCTTGCATTTTGCTGAGGAGTATCTGCACATGTGAATTGTCTTCGAATGCCGTGATTTTTGCAAAAGTTCATGAATGCTGAAGACATGTATTCACCTCCTCTGTCTGATCTCATGTCCTTGATCTTTCTGCCTGTCTGGTTTTCTACCGTGGCTTTGAATTCTTGAAATCTGGCAAACACTTCAGATTTCTCTTTCAGAAAGTAGACCCAACAATATCTGCTGTAGTCGTCGATGAAGGTCAAGTAATAAAGTGAACCATTGATGCTGCAGGTCTGGGCATAACCCCATACATCTGTATGAATCAAATCAAGAATACCTCATGCACAAGAGGTACTTCTGACAAAGTTGGTTCGCTTTTGTTTGCCGAAACAGCATGCTTCGCAAACTTTTCCAAGAAACTGTAGCTTTGGAATCCCAATTGCCATATTCTGATTCCTTAGATCTAACAAGTACTTGAAGTTGACATGACCATATCTCTTGTGCCATTTTGCAGATAGTGGCATCTGTTGCATTTAAGCTGACATGGCATGCTTATCTGGTACTGTAGCTAGCATCCTGTATAAGCGTCCTTCCTTGACACCTTTTGCTACTAGCTGACCTCTTTTGGATTTGTCTCTGATAGTGCATTCATCACCGTCGAAGATGACTTTGTAGTTGTGTTCCGTCATTTGACCTACTGACAAAAGGTTCTTGCTGAGCTTCGGAACATAGAGCACATCTTTGACTAATCCTTTTGTACCAGTGAAATTGTTCATAGGGATAACACCTGTCCCTTGAACCGGATTCGGTGTATTGTCTACTGTGTAGATGACATTTTTTTGTCCTTCTAATGGCTTCATTTCTATGAACCATTCCTGATGATTTGTCATATGAGATGATGCACCACTGTCGATGTACCAAGGATCCTGTTCCACTTGGTCGACTTGATAGCTGAAATCCTCTTTGGGATTGAAATCAGTGTCTAGGTGCATTGTATCAGTCTGATGCAATTCCTCACTTGCAAGAAACATATTTCCATGTTCATTTGCAAAATGACTGTGACTAGAATGTCCACCACGATGATTTCCTCTTCCTCAGGAATTCCCTCGATTACTGCTGGATTGACTGCCTTGGTCATACTGCTTCTTGTGGCAATCTCTTTCATAGTGTCCAAACTTGTGACAGTAGTTGCATTGAATGTTTGACACATTGGTGGATGCATTCCCTCGTCCTTGGAATCTTCCTCGGTTGGAATGATTTCCTCTTTGCTGATTCTGATGTTGCTGAGGATGATGCTGATGCTGATGCTGATTCTGACTTTGATTTTGTTGATGATGACCACTTTTCTTATATGATCTACCTCTGTTTCTACCTTTGCCTCTGCTTCTGTCTGAAGCTGTGAATGCCTGATCATTAGAATGACCTTTACGTGCTTGAATGGCCTGAGTCCTGAGTTCTTCAC
Source organism: Dipteris shenzhenensis (assembly GCF_047967505.1). Lineage (NCBI taxonomy): Eukaryota > Viridiplantae > Streptophyta > Polypodiopsida > Gleicheniales > Dipteridaceae > Dipteris > Dipteris shenzhenensis. Next base: position 29,370,309 of record NC_141608.1, on the reverse strand, counting down.
CAAGTAGAACTGACTGAAGTTCTTCCAGTGTTGGAATTTGCCATTGGATGGCAATACTCTGGACTAGATTCTCATATCCTTCTCCTAGTCCATTCAGGATTACTTGAACCATTTCTGCGGGATTCATAGTCTCTCCTGCTGCTGCAAGTTGATTGTTGTAGTCTTTGATGTGGAGTACATAAGCATGACCGGTTTCACTGCTGTTGCGGAAACTCTGGTTGATCTGGTTTCTCAGGGTGAGAATCCTGGATGTGTTCTTGGACTCGTAGAGAGCTGCGAACATATCCCATGCTTCTTTTGATGTCTTAACTGTGTTGAGCTGTCCTAGCATGACATCTTGCACGTTCTGCTTGATCAGGTGATAGGCATACTTGTCTTTCTTATCCCATTCTGCTTGAGCTCAGGCAATGGCAGGATCTGCTACTGATGCGGAAACTGTTTGTGTAGATGTAGATCCCGATGTAGATCCCGTTGCTGGTACTGTGACAACAGATGGAGTAGAGCTACTGGTGGCTGGATCGGCCAATGGTCTAGGTATAGATCCATCGACATACTCCCATTTGTCCTGAAGCACAAGAATGGTCTCCATTCGGTATTTCCATGTACCGTAATTGGAGTTGTCTAACTTAGCAAATGCCTCCAGATTGAGGTTGCTAGTCGACATGGTGCAAACAATGTACTCAAAAGTGTCCTGAAAAACTCTGTATGAATCAACTGCAAATACACTGAAGATGCCAAGTGAAATCTCTGTACCGTCGGTGAAGATAGAACTACAGTATATAAGATCTGATCTGTGTTACAAGGCTTGTGGCAATGATGCCGGGAATAGCCAAGAGGCTTTACAAGGCTAAAAATGATGTGCACGATGCCGTGAGATAGCCGAATAGGCTTTACAATGGTGGCATGTGTGTGTGAAATCAAATGATATCTGCCCACTGAACCAATCTGCAATGCCTCTGTACTCTGAAGTCTGCTCACTGAACTGATGAACGTAAGGTTTCAGGTAATGTAATGATGTGAAATCGGATGTGAGCGTATGGACTGACTCCGAGTAGATACTAGTCGGGAATTTCGGGCATGGCTTAGATTGGCAACTTGGGGAATTCAAAGCGTCCCCTCTATGGCAATCTAGTCTACTCTGATCTAGATCTAAACCAACCATCGATCGATGAAAGAGCAGCAAATAATTCCTTTTCTTTTGTTCTTTTTAAGTGCTGGGTCAGATGCGTCGATGTAGAGGCAAATGTGCGTGAAGGAAGTGGTTTTGTCGGCAAGGCTCAAATGTGAGTGTAACTTGCACCAAAATGTGCGCATGATGTAACGAGCGTGTAGAGCACGAAAAATCGAGCGACTTTCCTTTTTGGAGCGCCCTCAAATTCTTCCTAGATCAAGAGATACGACTTGATCTATGTGGAGGGGCAAAAGGAGTGCAAATGGTGCTCAATGATGATGTGTCACTGTGAGTCACATGCAGTGATGATGTGGCATTGTGCTTAACAAGAGGTGTGCCAGTGAAGCTCTGTGCTGAGGTGGCAGGAGTGTGCACAGTATGCCTGGCAAGGGACTGTGCTTGCAGAGGGTCAGTGCTGACTGGACTGCTGAGATGGCAGTGCTGAGGTGGCACTGATGATGTCGCCTGATGACGTGGCCTAGTGACGTGGCCTGGTGATGTGGTAGGTGATGTGGCACTGATGACATGGCCTGATGACGTGTCACTGATGATGTGTCAGGTGACGTGGCTCATGACATGTCACTGATGACGTGGCAAATGATGTGGCAGTCAATGATGACGTGGCAGTGCTGACGTGGATTGTTGACATGTCAATGATGACGTGGCAGGTGATATGGCAGTCGGTGGTGACGTGGTGCAGTAAGATAAGGTTGCCATGTGGCACAATTGTGATCAAACCACCTAACTAGGGGTTGACTGAACCTAACCCTGGTTAGGTCCTATCTGCCATGTGTCAAGTGACTGACCATTGGTGGCTAACCAAACCTAGGGTTGCTAACCAACCCTATCTACCATGTGTTGCGAGGTGAGCCACCGGAATCAAAAAAAAGATTCGTCGGAATCTTGATTTCGTCGAAGATGCCGATGCCGTCGCGGAGGGCTGAGGAGCACGTTGGCTCGTGGAGGCACCGCCGTGGAGATTTTACTTACCCAGTATTTGTCTTCTGGAGGCGTTATGGTGGTGCGCGGTTACCATGCTGGAGGCGGAAGTCGAGAGCAGAAATCTGCACCAAAGGATCACGAGAAGGATTGTTCGTCGACGCTCGTGACTGCGATATTCGCCCGAAACACCGCCTATGGAAGACTTGTCTGCGACAGACGTATGCCTACCTTGCGGCCTCGAGTTTCACGAGATTGGGACTGAAAGCATCGTGTCCTGATTGCAAAGGTAGCCCAGCAATCTATGCTCAACCACCGCAGACAACCCGCTTTTTCAGAGGGTCGCCCGTGAAGCTATTGTCGGGGGGTCATCCATGGAGCCATTGATGCTGAGAAGCTGCCTTTGCTGGGGAGCCATCATTTTGCGAGTCGAGAGCACGGAGTAGAGGCCTTGCTGACAGTCGTTGAGGCGGTTAAGGAGCTAGCTACCCGTCTGGCTTTCCAAACTATGAGAACTGCGAGTGCTGCTTGCCTTGTAGTAGGCCGTGCTTGGTGTTGTAGCAAGAGTTGGAGAGTTGCTCATGCATTGCTAGCTCTCTCAACGAAGCATATCTCTCAACATGTCTCCCTCTCACAGCAGAAATCTCTATACCTATTTTTTCTCACATACACTTGAAGAAGATCACTCTCTCTCACTTTCAATCAAAGAACTCTCGTAGTGGAGTTGAATGGACGGAAATCTTTCCAATGAACGGAAATTCTCTATGGAAGTGAACTCTCACAAGAACACTCGAGAACTCTCAATCTCATAATCTCTCTCGTACTCTCAAGAATCTCAATGTCTCAGCGGAAGACAAGGAAGCTCTGATACCATGACAAAATATGAAGAGGGGAGAGGAGAAGAGTGGAGATGAGGAGAGAGGGCACATCTAGAGAGCACACCACAAATGACTAACTGTACACTAGAATTAGTTGAAAAAATAGAATATATACAAACCCTTTTAGGGTTAGGGTTAGGGGATCTAACCCTTTCCTTTATAGCACTCTATAAGGTTAGTGCTATGCACATATGATCACGTGATGGTGCTATGCACACATGATCACATGATGTTGAGCGTGAACTCTCAACAGCATCTTCAACGACTTGGCATTGTGCCGAAGAGCAATAACTTAGATGGTCTCCTAGAGAAAGTAAACCACCAGCAAGTTTGAAATATGCTCAAAAAGGCAAATCAATTAGATTGAAACCACTAATTGTGCTCTTATGACCACCATCATGGGTGGCTATGGAAGAGCCAGTGTACTTTGAAGATGCAATTCATAAGCCATAATGGCAAACGACTACGAATGAAGAAATGGAAGCTTTGTACAAAAACAATACTTGGGATTTATGCAAGCTTACACCAATAAAGAAGGCCATTGCAAACAAATGGGTTAAGAAAGTGAAGTACAATTAGATGGAAGCATTGAAAGATACAAAGCTAGACTAGTAACAAAAGGTTTTTTCACTAACCATATTGTGATAAGACTTATGCTCCAGTAGCAAAGATGGATTCCATAAGATTTTTTATATCACTAACCACACTCAACAAATGGAATGTGTACCAGCTACATGTCAAAAACTATTTTCTCAATGGTTACCTACGTGAGGAAATCTATAGGTGCAACCAGTAGGGTATGTTGAACTAGGGAAAGAGCATCAAGTTTGCCATCTCAAGAAAAGTCTGTATGGCTTAAAACAAGCACCTAGAAGTTGGTATAGCAAAATTGATAAGTCTTTTGATAATCTGGGATACATGAAGTCCAATGCAAATGATTCTCTCTACTACAAAGTTAAAGGAAAAGACATTACTATTGCATTCTTGTATGTAGACGATTTGCTTGTGACAAGAAGCAATGAGAGCTTCATCTACAAGTTGGAACAAGACTTATCTACAACAGAGTTTGACATGAAAGATCTTGGACTTATGCACTGTTGTCTTGGTATTGAGTTTTGAAGAGACTCGGAAAGCACCTTCATGAGCCAACATAGATATATGGATCGTCTCTTTAAGAAGTTTCATATGGCAAATTGCAAGATTGCAACCACTCCCATGGAGTATACTTTGAAGCTTACCAAATATCAAGAAAAGCCTATAGTCAATGACAAATACTATCGGCACCTCATTGGATCTCTTATATATCTAACTATCTTAAGGCCAAATATTTGTTATGTAGTACTTTCACTTACACAGTTTATGCCAAATCCAAAACAATCTCACTAGAATGCAGCCAAGAGATTCATGAGGTACATCAGAGATACAAGATAATTTTGAATAGAATACAGAGAAAGTCATCCAAGGTTGCATGGATACTGTGACAGCGACTATGAAAAAGATCAAGACACCAAGAGATTCACACAAGGACATGCATTTTTCCTCGGTCAAGGTGCTATATCATGGTTGTCAAACAAGCAACCAACTATTTCTTTGTCTTGAGAAAGGGGGAACTTTTAAGCCCCATTTTCATCTATGCTAGATCATATAATGGTGGGGCTTGAAAAGTGCCCCCATTTAGGGTTCATGCATGCCCAATTCACCTTCAATTAGGTGGGTATATGATGTGATGCATCGGTAGTCAAATATATATGGCTTGAAAAGTGCTCCAAGGTTCATGGATGCCCAACCCCTTACAATTAGGGAGGTATATGTTGTGCTACATAGGTAGGTAGATATATTTAGAGTGTGGATATATGTCTATATCTAAGAGTAATTATCACACATGAACTCCCATTAAGAAATGATTCTGCCACAAGTTTGTCAAGTTTGTGTTTTCATTATGTTTTTGAGATCTTTGAATTATAACTAGTATGCCATAAGTTTGGGATTTGATTATTTCTTAGTCATTTAATATGCCACACTATGTCATTTTTTATGACTGCATATCCTCACTTCTAGACTTGTGGCACCCATTCAACCTTTGCTTCACATCTTATTTCCAAGTACTTGTTGTTGCTACCGTCACTTCCTTTTACTATTTCTTATCTTCTATACATGGCTTCCTATTTAACTTTTTTATTTTTATTTTGTCACCTTCACCTTTTTTTGTTGCTACCTCTCCCTCTTCTAAGAAAGTGTGGCACCCATTCACTATTTCTTGGCATTCCATTGCCAATCACCTATTGGTGCTACACCTCTCCATCCAGACAAGTGTGGCACTCATTCTACCATTTCTTCACATCCTATTTCCAAGAAAGGATTATTGTTTCCTCTATTTCGGGTGTGGCTTCCCATTCACTTTTTTTCTTTGGGTTGTGTTGCCACAAAGTTCTATAGTTTCTCAGTTCTAGGAGAGTTTTTCACCCATTTGGCTATTATTGCACATCATATTAGCTTATTACAGTAAGGACACAAAAGAAGCATCAATAGAATGTGTGTTTGATGAGTGAAAATTTTATTTTATGTGCCTATAACAGATGGAAGGGCTGTTATAATTTCTTTTTCCCTTCAAAGCTTTCTTCCACCTACCCAACAATTATAAGGCTTGATGCCATTATTGAACAAGCTGAAGGGAGTACTAAGGAGAACGTATCCTCACAGCATGATATACATTGCAAAGATCATTATCTAATGGATTCATCATTTTTGTAAGAGGTATGCCATTGCTCACAAAGCATGTGTGGTAGCACAACTAATAGTACAAATGGATCTAAAGAGTTGTTCCTATCACTATGTGTAAAAAGTTTGCTTAAGAATAAAAATGCTAGAGGGGTGATTGAAATTGAGGATGAAAGAGTAGAGCTGGAATCTCAAGAAGAAAAACTTCCTTTAAATGAAGTCACAAGAGCATCTCCAAGGATGGAAGTAAAAAATTCAATGATGTAAAGTGAGAAATGTTAAAAGTTTCAAAAGCAAGTGCTTTGACTATTTGGAGGGGGTTTGTTAACCATGTTGAATTCCAAAATGATACTATAACAATTATAGAGATGACGAAGGTGGTGACTATGCTTGCATGTAGCATTAGAGTGGCAATGATATTGAGGATGATGATAGCTGAATTGGCCAGAGTATTTTACCATGGATCATAAAAAATACTAATACCAATTTTGCTAAAAACTATGATCTCAAACATTAACAATAGGGTTCAAGTGAAAGACACTACAATGGAAATGTTGTTCTAGAATTATTAAGGAATGTATGGCATTAAACAAAAATTTTATTGTCACATTTGGACAAAAACTTTGTCCAACATTATGTCTATCCAATATAGTATGAGGTTAAGCTATTGCGTGGGGGATTTGTAATTCCATATGGTGAACTGTGACCTTACTAATTAATCATAAGAAATACAACACTACTTTCTTCAAATGGTTTTAACCAAAGAGACTAACATTAGGATTGATGACTATGGAAGGGATGGAAGCAATAAATTTGTTTGCTACTATTGCAAAATACTAGCATCTTGTGTTAACACTTGTCAACATATGTTTTATTAGTCAATGCCACATGATGAAACATTGACGCACATAATATAGGCATCATCATCAAGTCCAACTTGGAACCTCAAAGGCAATGATAGAGAAAACTAGGGAGTTTGTCTCCAATGATTTGAAGGGGGACAAAAATGCACGGCAACAAAAATTCCAAATGAGTGTGGCCAAGGAAATGCTAATGAATTCCATGATGTATGGTAATGAAGAAGCTCATAATAAGGCATTTTTGGAGATGAAAAATGGCATTTCTTTTCTTGTGGAGAATCAAATGTAATATGCTCGCCACCTACGCACTTTTATATTTTCTTCTTGCTATTGTTTTCCTTGCTTGGCATTGTTATGAGTGTCAAAGCATTGTTTCTCAAGAGAAGAAGAGGATGCCACTAGGAGAGAGAGATGATAGTCTCCTATTATTTAAGAAAGATAAATGTACTCCTGTTTTCACGGAAGTAGATTTCTAGGGTAGGGATTGCAGGATGAGAAGTGTTTTGTGTTTAAGATTTCCACTTGAGGACCAGCATTAGGGGTGGATCTTGCGAACTGCATGAGGCAAGGTGGGAAAGCCAATCTTCTTCTATCATGGGTGCAATTTGATCACACCCATAGAGACATTGCATTAAGCACAATGGCATGCCATATATACGATCTAGGGTGAGGCTAAGTTGAAATAGTTATCCTATGTTTTTGGTGGTACTATTACATTCATCTTAAATTTATTTGTGTTTCAATGTCTTAAAATTGATGAGCATAGCCACTTGTGAAGAGGAAGATACAAAAAACCAAGTTCTTTTCTGTGACTTGCATAATGCAACACATAGTATCCTTCAGACAAGGATGGGACTGGGGCCAATTCAAATGTAGTAAAGACTATGTTCAGTGGTGGCCCAAAAAATGTGACGTTGGGATGAGAACATAAGTGCCTTTTCCACTAGGAACAAAGCTGGCAGAAACATAAACTTTTGTGAGGGAGTCTCTGCATATAGAGCATGTACCAATGTATAAAAGATGGAGGTTAAGTGGAACAAAGAAAGAGGTATCTATACAAAGCAAGGATATACAAAAATGGTTGTGGGATGGAGATGTTCAAGAGGAGGGTATTCCATCCATGGACATTTGGCTTAGTTGGTGGTTTCATGACGATGGTTGAGAGCACACTTGGCATATGGATCATAATGGGGCTGCCCATACAATAGCGTCAAGAATGCTAGCTCCTCGCAGTGGTTGTCTTTAAAAAGGTTGAGTGGCAAGAATCCATTGGATGGTGCAATGACTACTAGCTTGTCTTGGAAGTCGATGACTTGCTGGCTTCTTTACAGCCCATGGACTAGAGTATTTGTGGCCGTATCACATTCGGGGTCAGGCATTCAGGGTTAGCAGGCTGAACGTTTGTCTCCTCATCTTGCACGTCTTGCTCCTGTATTGCTTGCCATGCAAGAATGTGTGACAACCACAATGGGTTCATTTGAACATTGTTCTCTTAATAAAGTTGTTTTTGTAGAAGCTCATGCATTGCACACATCGTTGTTGTGGGCTCCACAAGACCACTTATGTAATAGTGCGAGTATTGCATCCTCCTTTTGATCATGACTAAAACTGTAGCCTGAAAGAAACCTTGGCATGACATGTTGTGCCCTGTCAGTATCAGTGAAAACATTAACAACGCTCCCATGCAAACCATATTGCCCTTCATATGTGAGCTCCCTAATTTGAGCGAGCAGTATCTGTATTGTAACCAGCCTCTCTTCAATTCGATTCAATCTAGATGTGTATAGGCTTGTAGGTGCAAGGACCACATTCTTGGATGCGAATTTCGGTGTGACTCCCTAGCGTACTTGGCTGTAGGAGCTCGAGCAAATACATTGTTGATTGATCATTGCCTCGGTGAGGTGGACATTTGCATTTGGAAGAGCGAATATTTTTTTGGCATTAGCTTATGCAGCTTTGCATGAAATCCTAAGTTGTTACAACACTCACAAGGGAAGCTTGGTGTGTCTTCCAGCTTTTTCTTGTAGAAGGACCGGGCATTAGCAATGGTTCTTTTTCTTTTGCATGATTGCTTTGGGTGTTGTTCGATACCAACATTCACTATGCACTGCTGTGCTGCTATGTTCCAAGGGGTTGTAGTTGAAGTGCTCTATTGTGCGGCTGGCTCTATAATTTCAGCAGTGCTCGATAGCTCTACCCACATTCTGTAAATCTTATCACGAACGGTGTGCACAGAGTATCATGCATCATGCCTGCATTCTAGAAAGCATGATGCTGCCTCCCCTGTTGTAAGGCCAGGCGAATTTTGTAGCGCTATGTGCAACTCTACCTCATCAAATTTTTTCCAGGTTGTGTATCTCCTTTTCTTCGAAACCAACACCAACGGCACAATCGTTGGAGGTTGTTGGCAGTCATTTACCAATAGTGAGTGCTGGGGTTGTGCAGCTGGGAACTCGATGTCCACTACCTCAACAGGCATGGATCCAGTCCAATGGAAAACTCTGAAAGAGACAAGGCAAGCCTCTGAGATGTGTGCCAAGTCATCATGCATAAAATCTTTTGAGTTGGTGGAATTCTTAAGCGCCAATAATATGTCTAATGTTTGCAAAGGAGCCTCCTTAGTAGAGGGTGACACACCAAAGAAATCATGTAGGAGTACTCTCTCCCTTGAATGTTTTCCAAGAGGTGCTCATGCACGATCCGTAGCAATGTTTCACACGTTTGCCCCTACAATGTGTGTGCCAAGCATACTAGCACGTCTGTGTAGTCTTTGTTCTTATTATTGAACTCTATGTCCCAAGAAAGTTTATACATGTCGATGCTAAAGCGGTTTTCCATTTGGAAGCATAGTGCTATTCTTGCGTGAAGATGTTTCTTGCTTGTGGGAGTTTGCTCATTGGTTGTGCTGAATGCACATGTGTTGGACGTGTATGTGGTACGTTTGCTTGCAAAGTAGTGGGCTTAAACATGCATAGCTGCCCTTCAAAAAGATTGGTCGTCTAGAACATTCAGAGCTTATTTTGTAAAGCCTACTACACACACCATGAGCCCACATGTTATCGACTCTACCATGCTAGTAACAACACCTCTTGCACTTTCATGGATTTCCTTGAGCACATACCAAGAAAATACTTTTATTATTGTAGTATGAATATGCTCCCGCAATGTTGCGATTGTATGTACATCAGACAGTCCACCACAATTTATTTAGGGCTATTCACAGTAATGTGTGCCTATGGTGAATGCAACAGACGGCAAGCTAGCAAATGCCCAGCTCAAACACCGGCATCAAAAGCCGTAATGAAACTAGCACAACTGATGGTGAAATCTCCAAAGGGGTGGCAGTCAAGCAAGAGGCTCCTAGTGGCGACCATGTTGCACATGTAGTAGTCGATGAATGGGAGCTGTAGTTGCAATACCTCGTCCACATAAGCCCTGCAAGCTTCACATCAACATATGTGCCATCACGGAGAACCACGCATCCTTTCAGTGAAGGAATTTGGATAATGTCTTGTCGGCTACCGCACAAGTAGCAGAAGGGGTGAGTAGGATCACAGCTCACTCAAGAGCCTGCGTACTCGCCTCATTGAAACTCAACCAGTGGCTCATTCAACTCGACAAACTGCAACACTCCATTGACCTGCACGGGTGCATAAGAGGAATGTTCTGATTAGTATGGGCAAGGAATGTTTCAAAGATAATACATGTGTACTAAAGAGGGAGCTGCATTTTTGGTGGTCAACACCTTTTGGTCGTAGCCTGGATCAAAAACTTGGTGCCCAAACGTGGATAGCAGCCTTTCACAAAGTTTGCCCCTCGGGTACTGCTGTAAGGACAATGAAATAAAAAATGGTGAGCGAATGACGAGCATGCATGTAAGAGATGTTCCTCGCAACATACATCACAATCCCCCCATTGGCAAACTCTTGGATCAAGCGCGATAAATGAATCGACGATCAACCACGCAAGATAGCTACAATCACACGTGCATTGTTAGGTACATCACTTTTTTTACGTAACTAAAAAATATTCCATGAAAAGGTATTACCGTTTTGCAATCCTCTGGATTTGGGCCGTCTGCTATAATGATTTGCTCAGTCTCGTAAACATATCTAGGTCAACCTTAACCACAATGAAAGCAATTGTTTCCATCATTGATGTAAATGGGACTCTTCCACTTTGCATTTGTTACACCCCCCATGGTACGTATGCACTAACAATCTTCTCAGTCACAAGGTAGAGCGTTCCATCAAAGGCTCTACTTTGACTACATTAGTCGTTGCATTGATACGCAAGGACACGTCGCACGTTCCACCTTCTCCCGTGCTCTTCTTCGCTGTGGATGAGCCCTCGATCCGATAAAATTCATCCACCTCCAAAATATCCTTTAATTGAAAAACATAATTATTGTTGGGATAAGTATGATCAAGGGCTTGCTCTATGGTGCATGTGTGCATCTAGGGGAGTCACATGTGTGTTTGTGTGTGTTGTAAAGGCACATCAAGTGCTATGATGTGTCTAGTGTGTGACCTAAGTGATGATGTAAGACAAAGGCAATCCCACTGATGTAGGGACTGATTCCCACTGATGTAGGGGCTGATTGCCACTTATGTAGGGAAGGTATTACCTTCTCCTCCTTTCTATAAGAGAGAGTCCTCTGTCTCACAATCCATAATAGAGAACTACCATCTTTCTTTCATTGTGCTCTCACACCTCTTGCAAGATGCATCTATTCTATCCTACGGGATTCTACACTTGGTATTAGATCTTAGGTTCTAGATCTAGCCTAGCCTAGCATTAGATGCTTTCTCTAGCATAAACTACTAGTTTTCTCAAAGCTTCTTCATCTTCTCCATTTTCCTCCTTCTTCCCCAAATTTTGTGAGAGCCTGTTCTCTACCTACAAGCGACCATTGGTGAAACCCTTTGAGCTACAGACTCCTAGTGTACGGGCGACCTTCCAGCTACAAGCAATTAGAGAGTTCTCCTTTGTACGCGCAATGCCAACACAAAGACTACTCGACGATCTATCATTTAATGCCGCCTCTGTGCTTGCCCTTTTGCAAATTCCTCTGAGCCTGAGCTGCACGACACTATAGGTAAGATGCTGTTGAAATCTGAGCTCATTTGGTCAAGAAATGGAGGCACAACAGACAAAAAACCAGTCAGTCTTCTCAAGCTTGGCTATGGCGACCTGGCGCAACATTGCGCCCTTCCTTGGTGGAGGACCTTCTCTGGTATAAGGCCTTTCATCCTGCATAAAAATCCCCTTGAATAGAGCTATGAGCTGTGAGAATTGCACCCTCCAAGTTCAGGCCTTTGTTTTGGACAGTTTTGACAATGTTGTGAGTTTGATGCTACATTAGATGCTACTTTCGCATTTCTGATGTTTTAAAGTGTTGAATAGCATCAGTACAACTGTGGCTACAACTTTCCTTTAAGTTGGTATACCTGGATTTGCTTGGAATGCTTTCATTTAGCCACCTCTATGAAGCATGCAAGTTGAAGCATCATTTCCATTATGATTTGTAGTATGGAATTTGGTTACAAGTCTTTGCTACACTAAATGCTTGTACTTTGAAGTTTTTCAACTCTTTCTAGCCTTGTAAGAGAGTAGACACTGCCCATTTTGGGTTAGACCCTCTCATGGCTATCTTCTTGAATATGGATAAGTTCAATGGTAAAGGCTTTCACACATGGCAGATGAAGGTTAAGTTTGCATTGATGAGGGAAAACCTCTGGGGGCTTGTCAAACCTGCTTCAACTTCTTCTTCAACAGCCTCTAATGCTGGAGAATCCTCAGCTCCGACACGCCCGGCACGAGATCCTGCTAGAGAGGAGAAAGCCTATGGCATCATTGCTCTTGGCTTAGGAGATGACTATATTCATCACATTTCTGATTTGGAGTCTCCTTCTGAAGCTTGGCAGAAGCTTGATATTATTTTTGGTGCTAGCTCTCACATCTCAAAATTGTCACTTAAGATTTCTTTCTTTGAATTGAAAATGGCTAGCGGCACTCCTTTGGCTGCCCATGTCAATCACATGTGGAGTCTCATGACTCAACTTGCTTCTATCAACTCTCCAATCACTACAGATGATGCAATGGCAGTGTTGCTCAAAAGTATGCCTGAAGATTATGATCATGTTGTTACCACTTTGAAAAATCTTCCTAATCCTACTCTTGAAGGTCTTATTACTACTCTTCAGGAAGAAGAAAGGCACATGGAACTCCGGAGAGGCAATGACACAGCCTATGCCATAAAAACTCAAAAGGGCAAGTTTTCACCTTGCAAACATTGTGGGAAGACTAATCACCTCTCAAAAGATTGCTTCAAGATCAATCCTTGCAAACATTGTGGCAAAAACAATCACCATGAAAAGTATTGTAAAGCCAAAAAGGAAGCAACTACTAAGTCAAAAACTGCCAATCTACTTTCAGTTGATGTGCCTCCACAAGATGAGGCCTCCTATGAAAACTATGCTTTTCAAGCACTTTTTTGTTTATCATCACTTGGTCAAATTTTGAGGTTCTCTGCCTGGAGTAGTACTTCAAAAAGAATATGTTTTATGTAAATCACCTCTGGTCACCATATGATGTAGACCATATGATATGTGTTTTGTCTATCCCATTTCTGTGAACCTCACACCCTTGGGAACCCTTGCTAGCATGAGATCCTAGCCATAGATTTATCCTTGACCACCATGAGATGGCATGAGAAACTATGAGACTAGATGTATCCTTGACACTGCAAGAGGCAACCCCTTGAGGGGGGGTATGTTGGGATAAGTATGATCAAGCGCTTGCTCTATGGTGCATGTGTGCATCTAGGGGAGTCACATGTGTATTTGTGTGTGTTGTAAAGGCACATCAAGTGCTATGATGTGTCTAGTGTGTGACTGAAGTGATGATGTAAGACAAAGGCAATCCCACTGATGTAGGGACTGATTCCCACTGATGTAGGGGCTGATTGCCACTTATGTAGGGAAGGTATTACCTTCTCCCCCTTTTTATAAGAGAGAGTCCTCTCTCTCACAATCCATAATAGAGAACTTCCATCTTTCTTTCATGTGCTCTCACACCTCTTGCAAGATGCATCTATTCTATCCTACGGGATTCTACAATTATGAGGAACATGCAGGGTCAGTGTTTCATAACAATCCGAATCGGTAAGGTCCACGCGCAGGTACGTGGCATCCCACCCTTGCTTTGTAAGTTCTATATTTTGCCAATATGCGTCCCTCGAATGCAAACCGATGGTTCACATACTCCGACAGCTCAACTATTTTCAAGATTGGGAGCGCGTTGGAATGACCCACTTTATGATTGGATGGCACCAATGCCCTTGAATTAGTGGGAATATCTTGCGCAGCACTCTCCTCGTTCCCAACCAATGAGTTTCTAGGTGCTCGGTTTAAGGACACACATTTATAAATGTGTGAGAGCCATTATATGCATTCTATGTTGTGGCAAGATGCAACGCATTGTTGTTTTCCTTCACGTGTGCATGCAATTGTTGGGAGAATAAAGAAAACCATGTGAAGGAGCCGATTTGACTCAGAGCCACTCGCAACAAACCCACAACAAACCCACAGCAAACCCACTCGCAACAAACCCATAGCACGTGCGGACCAATTAACCATAGCGTCTACAAGTTGACAAAGGGAGATTTAGTTGTGTGCAAGAAAGATGGAATTGACCATCTATTGAAGCAATAGCAGAACGGATTCATGAGCAGTCAAAAGACCTGGAAATTCTCAAGAAAAACCTTCAACTAGAACCGGGCAGGCAGCGAGTGAACGGTGTCAGGCTGGGCGGCCGGAATCTCTAGACTCGCGATGACAATATCTAGCAACAGGATTCGCTCATGTGGGTTTGGGGTTGCTATTTATAGTGTGCCACGTGGCTTAACGAGAGGGAAGAAAGGGGGTTTGATTCCACTAGGATAAAGGGGCTGTAAAGAGGGGGGTGCCTTTAAAATGTCATCAACCCCCCCAATAGGGAGGCAGGTGCCACCCAATGCTCTTCATAGAAAAAGATGATGTGTAAAGCCCTCCTTTCACCACACATTGCCTTAGTAGTGGCCCACAGGTGACCTAAGCACTGGCACTCATAGATTACGTCACGTGATTTTTTTTTTGAAAAGTATTAAAATAAAAATTAGCTCCCTATTATGAACCTATGATAGGGACAGCTTCAAATCTGAATTCTGATTTTAGGAAGGCCATGTCCGCCATGGATTAGTGCTAAAAATTTAGCGCTGCATAGTACCGGCCCCCTTACCCTATGGTGTGTGCCTAATAAAAATGTAAAATTCCAAGGTTTGCGATTTGTTGGGAAAAATGTGGTATGTGGACAATGTAGACATTCACGGAATGAAAATGGGAATGAGAAAGCAGAGCTTTACATTGCAGGCCTGATTTCTCAAGCGTATAACTATAGCGATGGCGAGGAAGCCTGGGGATTTTTGTTTTCAAAGAAGGGAACCTGGGGATTTCTCTAGCGTATAACTATAGCGATGGCGATGGCGCCCCAGGCTCCCTGCGGGGTTTGCCCTGTAGACAGCGGAGCTACAGTCCGCCAGGACAAGATTTTTCCCACCCTCAGACCTCTGCTGGAAGACTCTCCCCTCCCTCGCTCACTTACTTCGACCTCAGGTCGCCCTTTGCTTCACTCACCTCGTATTTCAGTCTCCCCACTCCCTTCTCGCATCTGGGTTTTCATTCCCCCTTCATTCCTCGCAGGTAAACGGTTCGTGACACAGCGCTTGTGGCAAGACTTCTTCACGGATCCATCCCAGTGGTTGGACAACCGAAGTAGCAAAGTAAGGACGAATGATTTGCACAGGTAACGCTGTAGAATTGCTTGGTCACATTGGCTAGTCTGAGGATGTTTTTGTCAGAATTTAACAGGCAAGCCCGAGGGCTCCAGATTTCAAGCATAAAATCACCAACGAGTTGTTATGGATAGACGGATGGTATAATCCAGACTGGGTAAAAGCCATGCTTGAGGAAAAGGAGTCCGAAAGCAAAGGTTCGCATGGGGCTGAAGCATCTACCGGTCAGGACGTGTCGAACTTTGAAGACCGTGTCTCTATGGAGAGTGTCAGCGATTTCAAGGCCAGCGTTAGGTTTGAAGTGCGGCAGAGTAACGCAGAAGAACTTCGAGGGAATGGCTGGGAGATGCTTTGCTTAGAGGAGGCACTCACTTCTTTGGAACGAACGCCCCTGCTGCCTTCGCTTGAGAACGTTATATGCATCTTGCAGAAGTGCAGAAATGAGAAAGATTTAACCTATGCTAAGCGCTTGTATGCCTACATGTGTAAAAGTGGACTGGAGGCTCATAGATCACTTGGGAACTACCTTGTGCCACTGTTGGTGGAATGTGGAAGCATGTACCATGCTGTACAGGTTTTCAAAAGGTTGGTTAATCCCAATGAGTATTCTTGGACTTCTCTCATCACGGGTTATGTGGAATGTGGGGAATCAGAGCACGCCCTTAACATGTATCAGAAAATGCAACACGATTGGGTACATCCCAGCAAGCATACGTTTGTGGCCCTATTGAAAGCTTGTGCTAGGCTGAAAGATGCAGAGAGAGGTCAGAAAATACATGCCGAGTGTGCTAGGAAGGGATTCGGAAGCGATTCTACTCTTGGCAACACAGTAATCGATATGTACGCCAAATGTGGCTCCCTTGCAAAAGCACAGGAAGCCTTTGACAACCTTCCAGTTCGAAGTGTAGTCTCATGGAATGCACTAATTTCAGGATATGCCGAACACGGGCTTGGTGATGAAGCGCTGAACTGTTTCAGTCAGATGCAGCTGGAGGGTGTAACTCCAAATGCTGTCACTTTTGTTTGCAGCTTGAAAGCTTGTGGCAGCGTAGGAGCCTTAGACAAGGGTGGGGAAATACACACTGACATTGCCCGTAAGGGGTTGGAAAGCAATCCCTTCCTTGGAAACACCTTGGTTGATATGTATGCTAAATGTGGCTCACTCGCAAAAGCACAGCAAGTGTTTGACAAGCTTCCAGTTCGAGATGTAGTCTCATGGACTGCACTGATTGCAGGCTATGCTTTACATATGAATGGTGAGGAGGCGCTGAATTGTTTCCAACAGATGCGACTGGAGGGTGTATGTCCAAATGCTGTCACGTTTGTTTGCAGCTTGACAGCTTGTGGCAGCATGGGAGCCATAGCAAAGGGCAGGGAGATACACACCGAGATTGCTAGAAGGGGGTTGGAGAGCAATCCTTTTCTTGGCAACGCCTTGGTTGATATGTATGCCAAATGTGGCTCACTTGCAAAAGCACGGGAAGTGTTTGACAAGCTTCCAGTTCGAAATGCTGTCTCATGGACTGCACTCATCGCAGGGTATATCCAACATGGGCTTAATGAGGAAGGGCTCAACTGCTTGCAACTGATGCAGCAGAAGGGTGTCTCACGGGACATAACCTTTTGGAGTGCACTAATTGCAGGATACGCCCAGCTAGGAGAAAGTGATATTGTTTTCGATCTGCTTGAGAGAATGAGAGGAGAAGGCATAAAGCCAAATGGGGTTACATTCCTTAGTGTCCTTACTGTATGCAGCCATGGAGGTCTTGTGGATAAGGCCCAGGAGTACTTTGAGGCCATGAGGAAAGACTATGGGATTGTTCCCACTATTGAGCACTACACTTGTATTATTGATCTCCTTGGCCGTGTAGGTCAATTAAATGAAGCCATAGCAATGGTGGAGAAGATGCCTTTCCAACCTACTCTTGTGGTGTGGCATACCGTGCTGAGTGCTTGTCAAAAGTGGGGTAACGTAGAGCTTGGAAGACAGGTCTTTGAACATGCAGTGCAGTTGGATGAAAAGGATGCTGCAGCTTATGTTTTGATGTCTAACATCTATGCAGATGCCTGCATGCATGAGGATGAGGAGGAGGTCCAGGCAATGCTTGAAAGAGCAAGCATGGGGGAAGCAAGTTGATTTTGAATTGTGCTTTCGTTCCTATTGGGGAGGCAAGACATTCCCAAAAAGAATATAAATACAGAGCTCCTCTCTTGAAAAAAGGCAGTAGGTGTATGTCCCAATTTGCAGCATGTCGCAGGACATGTCTGATGATGCAAAGGAGGATATGTTATGTGAAAACAGTGGCTACCAGTGTTCCTGGCTCAATGTACCCGGGGGGACACTGTACATATTTTAAAAAATTGTCCAGATGTGTGATGTTGTCACACATCGAGATGTGCGGTGCAGTGAAGTACATGTGTTAGAGATGAAAATTGCATTCATATCTTCAAAAAAGAAGTGTACTCAGGGGGTCTTTTTGTAATGTAGTGCCAGTGTCCATCGTACGTGAAATGTCTGTGCTGGAAGGATGGAAAGACTGAGGTTGAGAGTATTGTAACTGGTGTTAGTGAGTTGCCTTCAAAATCTGGTGAATCAAATGTGCAGTTTCTAGTGATTTTTATAAATCAAAAAAGTTTTGCGATTTCCACAAATTACAGCTTTTTTTGGGTGATTTTGAGAGATAGGGCTTACTATTCTTGGTATTTCTTTCTCTCTCCTTACACATTTCCTTGTGATTTTCACTATTCTCCTTTTCGAAATGTGCACATGATAAAATTCTCTTTCCTTTGGTACACAGAAGTGAAGCTTATGACATCTATAATGAATGATCACATTAGCATAAGAGAACGGATGTTACACTCACAAGTTCAGCAATCCCCACTTACGATATCTTGATAATATAGCACACCATCCAAAAGATAATGCTATTGTGAAGAAAATTCTAGGATTTCCTCTTCTTCAAGTGTAGAAGTTGATATCTATAATAAATAGCCACCACCTTAGTATGCTGTGTCGATATCATATAAAGGCCTCACATTGAATCAATCATCTTTGATATGGCTAAATATGGAGCATTACTTTCCAATTCTATGGGTTCTCTTGTCTTTGTAGAAGTAAATGTGCCTTTATCTCTCCATTTAGTAATTTAATTTTGCTACTACTTCAAAAGGGCTATAGTATAATATAAAACTCTACTCTAGCCATTATACCATTGAAATCTCAGCTTTGAGTATGTTGTTGTAGTCACTATATCTTTAGAAGCTCACAATTGGGTGTGTTCATTGTTAATTAATATTTTTAAACTTAAAATTAATAATACACATATATTATTGTTTCCTTGTATTTGTATTCGTGCTTCATTTGTTTTCTTGTATTTGTGTTGGTTTATCTTTGTTTTATTATGCTAGCATTAGTGCTTCTTTTGTTTTTAATAATCAACCTAAGTTAGCTTGCTCTCTCTCTCTCTCTCTCTCTTGCGTGCGCGCCTGTGGTCCCTACCTCCACACCTCCATCTTTTGTGATGCATCTTCGGAAATTCCTCCACCAACCTTTTGGGCAGGCCTTATGAATGAACATTTCTTTCCCTTGTTTCTTCTTTGAAGCAATGCACTTGTGACATTCAGATATGTCATGGCTGGGCTTTCTGCAATAATTGCAATGCTTTTTCTTCTTCCCATCAATAGGAGAAGAAGAAGATGAGGTACTAGATGAAAGTTTGGGGCTTGTTGTATATTTCCCCCCTTTGCCTTTGCTTCGGTGGTCGGTGGCACAGGCCCGATCTGCATGAATAGAAGCAGCCTTCTTTTCATGACTCTGCTGCTCCTGTAGTAGTAGGGCAACAAGCTGATTGAAGCTATAGTTGTTGGGGTTACCCATGGTCACTAGCCTCAATGTTATAGCAAATCCCTAGTATGAGTCAAGGAGCCCATCAAGTGTCATAGACATTACTTGTGAATCTAGGCAATCTTATCAACATTGTGAGCTACCCTCTAAAATCCTTAATCTTGGTGAGATACGTCCCCTTCATTCATCTTAACATTATCCAGTTGCCTGTGTAAAAAGGCAACTCGGGCCTCATTGTGAATCTGATAGAGACTGGCCAAAGTATCTCATGCATCCTTGGCTGTCTTGCAATACCAAATGCGAGGTATTACCTCCCTCTTGCAACATGTTGAAACTGCAGTGCAAGGGGGGATGGGGAATACCATAGATGGGTTCCATCAAGGTCACCTCCACCTCCATCACCATCCTCCATCCTCTCCTATTTTTCGCAATTACTAACTATCCTTGATATCCTAGAAGTTATATTTGATACATAAAAAGCTGCAAATGTATCCAATGCTTCCCTTGATGTTTTCAATGTATTCAACATTCCAAGACAAAAATCTTTTACATTTTGCTTTATGAAAGTTGATAGGCATGTTTGCTCTTTTGGTCCCATTTAGTGTGTCATGGACTAGCAGGTGGTCCAAGTTATCTCCACATATTCCCATCTATTATACAAGACAAGAAGGGTTTCCATTTTGTCTTTCCAAGTACCACAATTTTAGTTGTCTAGGTTTTTTGAAGTCTCACGGTTGATGTTTCTTGTAGTTGACATGATTTGGATGTCAAATGACCTAGATACAAAGCAAACAATGCAAAAAGTGATGCTTTGGATACTCTTGTCCAAAAAGATACAAAAATTCTCAAAATTATCTTGAGAATGCCAGTTTTGACTTGTTGAAATTATTAGAACTGAATTTTAATCAAGGTATAACAAAAAATAGTATCTAAAATTGGCATCAAAGTATGCCACAACAATGGTGCTCAAATGTTGTCAAAAGTGCTAAGAAACAATGCCAAATTTACTTTCTACCTTTGAAATATTGGTTCAAACGTGGCCCATGTGAGATAACAAATTACAAGATATGATACACTAAAGGTATATATTTTTCAGCTTTGGTAATAGACTTACAAGGTACCACTTTACCACTTCTACCAAAAGGTATCCATGACTAAGTACTTTGAATTTTGTATGATTTGGATTTTGTGGAGTTGGTTCTTTGAGCTGAGCTAGAGGCACAAAAAGGGTTCCAAGGGTACCACATTACCACTTCTACCAAAAGGTATCCATCACTAGGTAATCATTTTGGTTCTTTTAACTAAGCTCGAGGCACAAAATGGTATCCAAGGGTACCACATTGCCACTTCTACCAAAAGATATCCATGACTAGGTACTCAATTTGGTTTGTCTGATTTGGATTTTGTCAAGTTCATTCTCTGATTTGAGCTATAGGCACGAAAATTGATTAACAGTCCACTACACAATGCATGAAATAAAGCAAAAATTTTGATACAAGGTGCAAAGTGAATCGAAATGATCATCTGGCATTCATGCGCATATGGAAAGTGTGTTCTCATGGAGGGTGTACCTCTGAAGCACTAAAGCCCCACTAAAATGATGTGGCACTATGGTGAGCTGATTGGGTTGCCATGTGCTACTGATGATGTTGGATGCCTATGTGGCCAAATGATGAAAGGATTATTGTAGGAGTGGAAAACTGAGAGCTTGCAACTGACCACCCAACCAACCCTCTACATAGTCTCCCTGTCTATCCTTGGAGACCTTTTCTAATATGGATAACCATGCCACACTTAGCTAATCACCCTTTTACGTGTGTGGCCACTACTACAGTTCCCACCACCATCTACTCTCTAGCGTAGCTATGCTGGTTGCCACTAAGGCCTAACTAATGGACACATACTTTACTTTATGATTGCATTTGCTAAGCTAACTTTACTTCCTAAGTCCGATCCTTTTCATGTCCATTATTGATCTCATCTCTCACTATGTTTTTGAGATTACTATTTTTTTTTTTGCAACAAAAAAAAAAAAACTATTTTTGTAACTTACTCCCCCCTTAAAGAGTTTTTGTATGACCTGTCCTTAAAGAGTTTTTGATATAACAAAATGCGATTTGACAGGTCATACAAAAACTCTTCAAGGGGGGAGTAAGTTACAAAAATATTTTTTTTTTTTTTGGCAAAAAAAAAAAAGTAATCTCAAAAACTGGCCTGTCAAATCGTATTTTGTTCTACACTTTTTTTCTTGGGCCTTTTTTGCATTTTTTGGGCCTCCAGTTGTCCGTTTTTAGTGTATGCGATTTGACAGGTCGGTGGCCTGTCAAATCGTATTTTGTTCTACACTTTTTTTCTCGGGCCTTTTTTGCATTTTTCAGGCCTCCAGTTGTCCGTTTTTAGTGTTTATGAAGTTGTTTCCGTTCGGAGGTTTTGGCCCGCTCCGGACACGTTGGTGAGGTCAACAACACCAAATTCTGCACCCTATGTCAGATATAATAAAGTAGCTCACGTATTTTCATTGAATGCAAACTCGACAGTCTTTTTTTTCTCCTTTTTTGATTTTTTCCAACGTTACGTTGGCCCTTGTTTGATTGGCGCGGAGGGCTATTTTCCTTCTGGGCTAAAAGGCCTCAAAATGAGCTTTGATGTTTCCTAATGTATGAAATATTGATTAATTGAGATAGATATAAATATACCTTTATATAATGTCGATATATGTTATCCAAGTGGTGACTTATTTTATGACTTTCAAATTTTTTGTTCTTTCACCATTGGATAGATCATGAAATTTGAAGCAAATATCCTCTTTACAGCTCCTCAGGTTGAGCTAAGAAAAAGATATAACCACTCTTTAATAGACCCTCCAAGTGTATTCTGCTAGAGGAACATGGCTTGAATAGTTTGCCCCAACCCTATTACATAGGCGAAATACCCTTGGATGGCCTACAAAGAAGGGGTCATAACTTTTGCCCCTTACCTCGGATTGAGGAGCTGTAAAAGGGGAAAATGTTCAAAATTTCATGATCTATACAATGGTAGGCTTGAAATTAAGGTATAGAAGAAGATAAGTTGGTAATTTCAAGATGTATATGAGAGTTACAACTTCTCCCTAATTCATATTATGGTAGGAAGGAGTTTAGTAGGGACCACATTTCCTTAAAAGTACTTAGGTTTGTAGAATTGGGAATATTTTAAGAATCACTCCCTTGCCTTCCCACATTTGGTAATATAGTAGAGATAATTTTATGATTGACTATAATGGCTTCGAGTATGAGGGTTTTCAATATCTTTTTCCTACTCATCCAAGGAATATGGTATACATTATTACATGAGAGCTTCTCAATACTTCAAATATGGGATTGCTAAAGCTAAGGGAAACTCTTTGAAACCCATTGATTGCCATAATCCTCAAAAGAGAGTATGGTAGGGAGGGATTTATAAGAGTTTCTAAAGTGTTCATTATTGGTTCATATATAGATGATGTTCTCTAAAATGAGGGTTAGGTAAGTATATGGTTCCATAAATGAGAAATTAATAAATAATTTTATATTCCTTTGAGAAATATACTAGCAAGGTTGGTGTCAAAAATTATCGCTCGAACTTTTCTACTCATAGGTTTGTGCTTAGAAATTATGCACATCCCCATTGGGTCTAGTTCAATTTGGGTTTTGTCACTGCTTCCACATCTGCTTGTAGTTTGAGTCTAGCAAAGTAGACTGCAGATGAGGGTAGTAGTTTAGAGTAGCTAGACTTGGCATTGGGTCTATTCCACTTTGGCCTTTTCGACTGATTTCACATCTTCTTGTAGTTTGAGTCCAATACAATAGTCATACATTAGGGTAGCAAGGTAGCAATTTAGAGTAGTTGGACTGAGCTAGGAAGTTGGATGGTAGGTATAACATCTTGGAGCAGATAGCTTTGAGTAGCATTCAGGCACTTCTTAGGCAACGCCAGTACAAATATAGCATCAATAGACTCCAAGGTACCACCTTTTGAAAAGAAGAATGTAGAATAGAGGAGATATTCCTATAGAAAGAAAGAAAGAAAGTTTATTAAAGTCTTCGGAAGATCGATGGGTCTATGAGACTGTGAAAAACCTAATACAATGAGCTGTGGTAGTAGAGCTACTAAACGAGCATCCACACCAATGCAGAATGCAGAATGCAAAAAAAAAGCAAAATGGCAGTACTAATTCCTAACTACAACAAAGTCATATCTCGACTATATATATCAATCTTAGCATCATCATCGACATCATCATAACCATCATCATCATCATCATCATCATCATCATCATCAGCAGCAGGACATTAGGATGGATGAGGCTATGGATGTGAAGGCATAAGGTCAGCAATAGAGCATTGTCAGCCCCCCAAGGGTGCAGTCCTGGTACGTCTCCTAGTCATAGCTCTACGTCTAACCAGGGCCATTGTGACCCCATCGGTCGGTGGGCTCTGTCGACCCTATGTCCCCAAGTATGATCTATGAGTCAACCCTTTGTCCGAGTTGTCGGGTCATAGGCTCCGGGTCATGGTCATGTCGAGGTCTCGCCTCGTGGGGGTCTATGTGATCTGGATGAAAGAACTCCATCATAGAGCTTTGAGAGGTATCAGTCAAGGAAGAAGTCTACTCCTATCTCTGTGCTTGGAGTATCCTATCGCGATGTTTGAGCACCTCATGAATGAAACCAACCAAACATCGATGGTCTTAGCTAGGAGAGGAAACGGGCCAAAACCCCATAACTATCTCTGAAGAGGCAGTAGAAATTCCCTCTGATCTCATAATAAATAGGATACCTGAAGATGAAATGCTCCTCTGTCTCAACCTCTTGCATGTCACAGTGTGCATATGCGCCTCTCCCTGGGTGACCACTCTGCTCTGCCGCTCTTGATACGAAGTTTGTGTGAAGAGACTTAGAACTGCCCAAGAGAGATCCTCAGCAAGTGGGCTAGGTGAATCTGCATGTATCCTAGTGGATCAATGAAACCCTCCACTGTGATATGTAAGAAGTGATCTCTGTAGAAGCCCAGCTTCACTGGAACATCATTCGAGCCCAACCAAGTTTGGAATGTATGTAGCTGTAGTAGATCCTCATGGATAACTTGGTTGACCTCGTGTGATAGGAGGGATGAGAAAGGAGCATCCATGTTGTACTGGAAAGGAGGTAGTTTGTCCATGTGGAGCCCTAGTCCTACAAATCATCTCTCTGTGTGTGCATACCAGCACCTCTGGTCTCCCCCTGCTACAAGTGCCATAGAAGAGGATAGCGCTAGCCATGGTATCATGTTATGCCCGGATGTGTAATCCCCCTACTCCCTAACTTGGTACAAATACGTAATGACCTGAAATGCAGCATCTAGCTGTAATAACACCGTATTAGTAATTTTGGGAAAATCTCAATATTTTGGGAAAATGAAATTGGGAGAGAGAACCTTACACTCTTCCATTTTTGGATCCCTTCCTCATACTCTTCTCATCTTTCTAACCCATCTTCATCTTGGCTCAACCACAATGGATCTCTTATTTCATAGTGATAGTCACACTGTGGATCTTTGGTTTGTTGCTGTGTCCATTGTTTCATTAATTTTGGGAACCAGTTGTTTCATCTTCTTAGACTAAGAATGTCAAATTCTATTAATTTTGGTTTTGTTATTTTACATTGATTAATTTAGAGTGTTTCATTAATTTTGGGAATGATGCATATGATCTTTCTTTATCTCATTGATGTCATTTTAATGAGAAAATAAGTGAGATGTTTCATTAACTTTGGGAATGAAGTATTTGTTGTGTAAACTCAAAAATCTTATTCAATTGCAACATGATTGCACAAGCCACCTACAATAACTCACCTTAAATTATTTAGTATTTGACAATGAAAACTTGAAAAACATTCCAATGCACACTGAAACCCTCAAATTTAACATTGCAATGCCATACAAGAGAGTTAACTTTGTTGAATTATCAACACATTTATATAATAGTTGGTGTAAAGATATAAATGCCATTTGTTTAAAGCAATGACGTCAAAGGTAATTGTTACACAATCCATGTAGCTTTCATAGACTAAGGGTTGTAACAATGATCCATCCTCAAATGTGATCTGATCTATCGGCCATGTCTCTAGCACTGTAATAGAATCTTTAACCTTTTAATTGCTCAAGTTTTCTGAGTGTGGCATATTACCTTCCACTATCACTCCAACATCATTTTCACCTAACTCTTGGAAGTTTACAACCTCATATGGTTGTACTAGAAACACTACCCCTATTTTAGGTGTTTGTGTCTTATCCTTAACCCATTGAAGAACTTTTTGCTCTCTCCATGTCTCCCGTACATCATATCCATCTGATTTGCTAAGTTGCATACTGACATTATGTTCATGCACGTCGACCTCCTGTGCAATGCTATTTGTATCATAGATCTTTAAGTCTTTCCTGTCCCACCTAATAGTGCTTCCCACTGCATCTCTAAGTTTGCATGTATCCATTGTTGGAAAAGGAAGTTCAATGTCTGCAT
Source organism: Dipteris shenzhenensis (assembly GCF_047967505.1). Taxonomy (NCBI): domain Eukaryota; kingdom Viridiplantae; phylum Streptophyta; class Polypodiopsida; order Gleicheniales; family Dipteridaceae; genus Dipteris; species Dipteris shenzhenensis. The sequence goes on along the minus strand of NC_141608.1, from coordinate 29,344,550 downwards.
CAAAACAAACATCGACTGACACAGATACACATGAAGACCCAATTTGCACACCTTGACACAAGCCACCTGCACCATTGTTGAATATTGTACCATGTGCAACAACAGTGCCACCACTAATACTAAGTTCCACCATATCACCAATGTTGAGCATATTGCCTACAGAATGTTCATGACATTGTGTCCAACATCATCATCTTATATAGTTCATCTCTCTCTCTCTCTCTCTCTCTCTCTCTCTCTCTCTCTCTCTCTCTCTGTGAGTGTGTGCGTACAGAATGTTCATGTGTCCAACACCATCATCTTATATAATTCACCTCTCTCTCTCTCTCTCTCTCTCTCTCTCTCTCTCTCTCGTTGACATGCTAATTGGGAGCCAAAAGTACAAGATTGGTTTGAAAGCCAGATCTTTGTCTCTCATGCCCGATGGAGGATGAAAGTTCAAGATCGGTTTTAAAACTGATTTGGACTGTCATGCATGGTGGATGATAAAAGTTCAAGATCGGTTTAAAAACCGATCTTAATCTCTCATGCCTCATGAAGGATGGAAGTTTAATGGTGGTTTCAAAATTGATCTTTGTCTCCCATTCTCAATTTAGGATGAGAGTTTAAGATTGATTTAAAAACCAATCTTGATCTCTTATGCACGATAAATGACAAGAGTTCAAGATCGGTTTTAAAACCAATCTTCATCCCTCATGCCCGACCGAGGATGAAAGTTTAAGATAATTTCCAAGACCAATCTTGGTCTCTCTTGTCCTATGGATGATGAGCTGTCAAGAACAGTTTTGAAACTGATCTGGTACAAAATGTCTGTTAAGGATTACAGTAGAAGATCACATTTAAAATAGATCGTGGTCACTCACGCACAATGGAGGTTGAATTTTTAAAACTGATCTGGATCTTGATCTCTCATGTCCGGATCGATTTTAAAACCAATCTCAAACTCCACTATTTCATGTGAAGGATGAAGCTTAGATTGGTTTTAAAACGATCATGGTCTCTCTTCATGGAAAAGATTAAATTTTTGTTAAAACTGATCTTGGACTTTAGGTGAGTTGGAGGATAATTGATCAAGATCAATTTTAAATTGATCTTCATGTCGGAAGCTGAATGGAGGAAGAGAATTTGAGTTTGTTTTAAAACACGATCATGGTCTCCATCATATCATGTGAAGGTTCAAGCCAAGATCAATTTTATAACAAATCTTCATCTCTCAACCATGGTAAAGTTAACATCAATCATGGAGTCTTATGCATGGTGGAGGATAAAAGTTCAACGTCGCATGAAGGATTAAAGTTTGAGATCAGTTTTAAAACTGATCTTAATCTCTCATGCCAGATGAAGGATGAAAGTTTGAGATCGGTTTTAAAACCGATCATGGCCTCCAACATGTCATGTGGAGGATGAAACCAACATCAATTTTAAGGATGATCTTTGTTTCCATCATGGAAAACTTCAAGATCGGTTTTAAAACCGATCTTGGACTCTCATGCATGTCATGGATGGTGAAAGTTTGAGATCGATTTTAAAATTGATTATGGTTTCCATCACGTCCTGTGGAGAATGAATCTTAAAATCGATCTACATCTCTCATCATGGGACACTTTAAGATCGGATTTGAAACCCCGGTCTTGGACTCTCATGCGTGGTGTGGACTAAAATATATTTAAATGTTTTATTATGGTGTTCTAAAGATATTTTAATTAAAGTGTACTAAAATACATAGTACAAACATAATAAAATTACTTATATTTATACTTTGAACCTTAAAATTTATCTAGAACCTAAACCAAAAATGATTAATTTTAACTAACTCCCTAAATAACGTTTTGTTTAAATTCCCTATCTACCGTTTTATTTTAATTCCTTAGCTAACGTTTTATTTATCCTAACAAACATTTAATTTAAATTCCCTAACAAACACTTTATTTATCCCTAACTAAAATATAATTACATGCTTTATTATGGGTTTTTTAATATATCTGACATATTTCTCCTTATCCAATTTTTCAAAATAATTAAAGTGTACTAAGATACATAGTCCAAACTATTCTAAATATACTTTTATATATTCCAAATATGTTTTACTAAATAAAATATTAATAGAATACGAGAACATATTTTAAATCTCTTCCATATTATATCCATGATTAATTAAACTATTTTCTATTCATACGTTTTATTAAAATATTTTTAAAAATATTATTACTTAAGTTTTAATAAATAAATCCTACAGAATATAAAATATATATATGGAATAAACAAAATATATTAAATAGTAGATAACTCTTTCACTAAATCCCTAACTAACATTTTAACGAACTCCCCAACTAATGTTTTAACGAACTCCCTAACTAACGTTTGATTTAAATTAACCAATATGACCAATTAGGCTAAAGTTTAAACCTTAAAATTTATCCTAATCCTAGGCAAAAAATGATTAATTTTAACTAACTCCCTAACTAACGTTTTATTTGATTTTCCTAACTAACTCCTTAACTAATGTGTTTAAACGTTAATATGACTAATTAATGTTTAAACCTAAACTAACATTTAATCCTAAACTTGCACTAACGTTTAACCTTAATATGACTAACTAATGTTTAACCGTAAACTAACATTTAAACCTTAACTAACGTTTAACCTTCACTAACAATTAAACCTAAACTAATTTGTCTAATTAGCCTACTAACTATCCTAAACCTAAATTAAACCTAAACTAACTAACCTTAACTAATTAGCCTAGACTAAGTCACTAATGTTAAATTAGCCTAAACTAATTAGTTTAGGTTTAAACCTAAACTAATTTAACTAATTAGCCTAGACTAAGTCACTAACATTTAATCTTAACTAATTAGCCTAAACTAATTTAACTAATTAGCCTAGACTAAGTCACTAGCGTAAACCTAAACCTAAAGGCCTAAGCTATTGGAGTAGGCTTACCATGAGCTGCAGTGCCGCCATCGCGATCACCCTCATGTAGTCCGAGTTCGCCATCACCATCACCCTCACGATCAGACTCTGCATGCAGACCGAGTCCTCCACCACCATCACCCTCATGCTCTCTCTCGAAGTCTGCATCAAGTACTATCTCGAAGTCTGCCTCACCCTCACACTCTCTCTCAGAGTCTTGAGAAAGATGTTTGTATGATTATATGTTCAGATGATCTCTTCCAAGGATGGATGGATATCATACATAGATATGTAAAGGGAAATTCGCCGAATCAAAAGGGTCAAGTATCGGTCCAAGAGATGAGCACAACACAAATTCCTACTTTTGGTAAAGTGGGAGAAATCAATCAAGCAAAGGGCACTAAAAGACTAGGACTAACAATGTTCCGCTATTTGTTGGGCATGGAGGACTCTATGATACCCACTTTGCAGCATGAAATCTTAGAGAAAAATGTGATTTTATCTGGTTCCAAGGCATCAAGCATCAAAACCATGGATGAAAGGTGTTGGGAAATGAAAAGTGACAAAGTCCTTCAACCAGAGATTGCTACTTTCCTCAAGTCAAAGTCAGAAGACAATGTAGGTAAGAGTTGGGAGGAGATGAAACTATTTGATGACATCATCGATGATAGGTATCAGACTGTCGATGATTCACGAGCAAAACCCTTGGGAATAGTGAATGGCATGCCAACAAAAGTCAAAGGAGTATACTTTTCCCTTCAATTCACAATCTTGGATCTCCCCAAGAAATCCTATCAAATCTTGATGGGACGATTGGGGAACTAATAGACTGACAATCCAAAATCGCAACACAGTAGTCAAGGTGAATGTGGGGATAGGAGCAATAAAACCAATTGTGCCTAGAGCATTCAATGAAACCTCTTCAATGACGATCTCAAGCAAATCAACTCCTCAGCAATAGCATGCCATAGTGGGTGATACATAAAGCAATGTTAATAATTGGATACAAACATTGGCAACCATTGAAAACTACCATTCATTAGAGCACATCTTCTCACAGATAGATGCTAGGGTCATGTAGGTAGATCCTCCACTCACACATGAAGAACCAATCGATCTAGATGTGCCATTCTTTATCATTGACCTCGAGTGGAATAATGAACCTGAAGAAGGTACCCATACCAATAATGACTCAGATTTTCCTTGGGACCTTGAAACTGAGGCTGCGAATGCTCAAATTGAAGATCAAGTCTTTGACAATGACTTAGCGATTCTGGATGCCCTAATGGTGGTTGAGCTTCCCAAAGTCGAACCTCCAAAGCTGAATAACGAAGAAGATCCTGCAAGAAAGCTGAAGGAGGAAATCGCCGAAAAGCCAAGGCTGAACACTTCAATGAATTCAAACGAGTCTAAACAATGATTGTCGAATTGTATCTTGCAAAGCCTGCTCCCTCAAAATTTGAGCCATCTCCTCTTGAATGGTCCCTTCAGGGACTGGAAGGAGTATGCACAACAAATGAACCCTTACGTGGGAACACCTTACCAGTGGAAAAGTTACCCCACAGTTCCCAACGTAAGAAGTTTCAAAAGTATAAGCCACATGTGCGGATAAAGCTCGATCAAGAGACTTTAGAAAAAGAAAGTCACCAAGAGCCTAACAAATTGGTTAATGATACTATGCCACCCAGTACCCATAGAACATGTCAGGCTAGTTCAACACCATAAGAGGCTGATCTTCGAGAAGTGTGGATTACTTCAAGAATTACACAAGTGGCAGTGTCCCCATAGCAATTCCAAGACCAGTAAGAGAATCTAAAGTTTAAGAAACTAATAGCATTGGAGGGACTCCAGTCTATGAGGGACCAGAAAAAACTTGAACAATAAACCTCGCCCTTGAAGGGGAGGAAGAAAAATTAGTTTTCATTGGGAAACAACTTCGACAGGAAGATAAAACCAATCTCAAAGCACTCCTAATAGAATATCGCGACTCCCTAGCATGGTCATAGAAAAAGATGAAAGGAATTTCACCAGACGTGGCAGTACACACGATACCTATAAGGGAAGGTGCCCACCGTAAGGTATGTGGACCTTATCGAACAAATTTGAAGTATGGCACCATGGTTTATGATGACAAACTGGAAAAAATCTTAGATGCCAGATTCATCTATGAGATAGAGCACATTGATTGGGTTTCACCCATTGTCATCGAGCCTAAATGCAACAAGAAGCTAAGAATATGCGTAAATGTGAATGCCGCCACAATTAGGGATCACTATCCCCTACCCTTAACAGAAACAATGTTGGAAAAGGTGGCAGGTTCTGAGATATATAGCTTGTTGGATGGCTTCCGTGGCTATAACCAAGTGCAAATAACTCTTGCAAACCAATCAAAAATAGCGTTTGCTACAAAATGGGGGATTTTTGCCTATAGAGTCATGCTATTCGGCCTTTGTAATGCCCCGGCCACATTCCAAAGAGTCATGTTCACAGCTTTCAAGTCATTTTTAAGTAAGTCTTGAATGATTTGTGCATCCAATCGAACAAAAAAGGCCACTTCAAATGTCTTGAAGTAGTTTTAATCAAATGCAGGGAGTATAGCATCTCCCTAAATCCAACAAAATCCCAGTTCATGGTCACCCACGGAGTTGTTTTGGGACACATCATTTCTCAACATGGGATTGCAACCAACATGGACAAAATCAAAATCATCATGGAATTGCCTCCTACAAATTCCAAAGGTGTACAGGTCTTTATGGGACATGCTGGCTATTATAAAGGTTTATCTTGCGGTAGGCCAAGATAGCCAAACCATTTTACAAATTATTAGTGGAATTCTTATGAATGAAAGAGTGCGACCAAGCCTTTGAGCTTTTAAAGTGGCACCTAAGCACAACACCCATCGTTATATCTCCCAATTGGGATATTGATTTTCATGTTCATACTGATGGATCCAAGTATTCAATTGGGAGTGTGATTTGCCAACCTGGTGAACATAAGAAAGAATACCCCCAGTCGACAACTCAATGATGCAGAGATCAACTATACCACCACAGAAAGAGAAGCCCTAGAAATGGTAAATAGTGTTAAGAAATTTTGGCACTATCTATTGGCAAATGATTTTTTCTTCTACATCAACCATCAAGCATTGCTTTATCTTGTGAACCGTCTGTGTACAAAAGGAAGAATATCCAGATGGCTCCTCTTGCTTCAAGAATTCAACTTCAAAACAGTGGTTCGCAAAGGTGCTAGAGGCACAGTTAGGTGCCCATAAGCACAGTTAGGTGGTGGAAAGCCACATAGGATAATTGAGAGAATCTAGGAGCAGATTGAGGAGATGATTGTGGAGCTCTGAAGTCATCAGTGATGTCAGTGAGCATGTATGAGGTGCCTACTTAAGGACCTCACTCTTCTTCATTCCATAATGCAAGTATTCTGAGTTTGTGTTCACTCTTTGCTTTCCTTTCAATTTACCAACATGGTATCAGAGCCATTTGATCCCCCTTGATCCATTTCTACCACATCATCATCTTCTCCTTCATCTTCTTCTTCTCCATTTTCCTCCTTCTTCCCAAAATCTTTGAGAGCTTGGTTCTCTGCCTACAAACCACCATTGCCCAAACCCTCTGAGCTACAAACTCCTCTAGTATGGGCAAACTTCCAACTGTAAGCTTTCTAGAAAATTCCAACTGTAGGTGAAATGCCAACACTTACACTGATCGATGAAAATCTGTGCAATTTTGCCTGTGTACCTGTCTATCTGCAAATTCCTTTCAGCCCGTGTTTGATGATATTGAGGGCAAGCTGCTGTTGAAATTTAAGTAGCAATGGCTACATATTCAAGGAGAAATCAGTGAAAAACCAGTCGACTTTGAAGGGGGAAGCCCTGATACTTTTAATTTGGATTCTCTTTTCAATTGTGTGCAAACTCTCTTCACTTATGATAAAGTGTGTATGGCACCCTGATGCGTTTTTGCGCCTTCTCTTTCCAGAGGACCTTCTGTGGTATATCAGCTCTCTTTTTCCTTAAAAACCCCCTTTTCCTTTGCTCTGAAGAGTAAGCTACAAGCCCTCCAAGTTCAGTCTTTTGGTTTTGACAGTTTTGACAAGTTTTTGAAGATGATGCTACATAAGATGCTATTCTAGCATTTCTAGTTTTTTGAAACTTTCAATAACATCAATACAAGTGTGGCTTTAGTTTTGCTTTGAATTGCTATACCTGGTTTTGATTGGAAAGTATTCATTTTAGCCACCTCTGTGAAGCATGTAAGTGAAAGCATCATTGATTGAAATTTGGTCACAAGACTTTGCTATATTAAATGCTTACATTTTGAAGCATTTCAGTTGTTATTCTAAGCCCTGTAAGAGAGAAGACACTGCCCAATACCTGGGTTAGACCCTCTCATGGCTTGCTTATGCAAAATATGTAAAAAGCCAAAACATAAAGCAATGTCTTGTTATGCTACAAAGGATGAAAATGCCAACCTGACTTCCTTGTTGAAGATTGCCAAAACAATGGTTGCCAAAAAGGAAGCAACTACAAAGCCAGAGATCTACCCTCTCATGGCACTTTTATTTGACTCCAAGTACAAGAAAAAGATGAAGGTCAGATACCTAAGATATGCTTCTCTACACAACTATGGAGATGACAAGATAATTGTTCTCTTGAAGGATATGATTTTCAGATCCACTTGTTCTATCATAGGACCATCTTATAAGGCACTAGACACTGCCCATCTGGTAAGACCTTGCCTTGACATGGATATTTTGCCTCCACAAGATGAGGCATCCCATGAAGATTATGCATTTTAAATCATCTCTATGTATGCTCCAGATCTCTCTTTTTATGTCAAGGTACTCAGCCTGGATAGTCCTCCAAAATGAATGAAATAAACTATTGTGTTTTGTGTGTTTTGTAAACACCTCTAGTCACCTTATGATGTAGGCCATGTGTATGTTTTGCTCCATGGTACCTCCTGCAGACATTGTGTGCATGTACATGCAAGGGAGATAACCATTGGAAGGTCTTTTTGTATCCCTTTTTGTTTACCGTACACCCATGGGAACCCTTGCTAGCATGAGATCCTAGCCATAGATTTATCCTTGACCACCATGAGATGGCATGAGAAACTATGAGACTAGATATATCCTTGACATAACCTGAGGCATTCCCTTGAGGGGGGGTATGTTGCTCGAGGTGTATGCCTCAGGCACACCTTGGTTTCTATGTGTGAGTGCTAGAGGCACAGTTAGGTGCCCATAAGCACAGTTAGGTGGTGGAAAGCCACATAGGATGATTGAGAGAATCCAGGAGCAGATTGAGGAGATGATTGTGGACCTCTGAAGTCATCAGTGATGTCAGTGAGCATGTATGAGGTGCCTACTTAAGGACCTCACTCTTCTTCATTCCATAATGCAAGTATTCTGAGTTTGTGTTCACTCTTTTCTTTCCTTGCTTTCCTTTCAGTTTACCAACAAAAGGTGCCCAACACTACATTGCCGATCACATGTCTCATGTCACGTCGAGAGAAGAAGCCACTGGAGTAGAAGGTGACATGCCAGATGCCACACTATTTTAGATAGATGTTGTTCCAGATTGGTGTGGAGATATCATTGGGTACTTAATGACAAGAAGACCACCCCCTGAAATGAAAGCAGTGGATGCCAAAAAACAAATTTTAAAAGCTGCACCCTATCAACTCATTGCCCGGACAACTATACAAGATGGGCAAGGACCAGGTTTTAAGAAGATGTGTAATGCCTCATGAGATCATACCAATCCTGAGTGAAGTCCATGAAGGCATTGTAGGAGAACACTTCCAAGGGGAAGCCACAACAAGAAAAGTCCTCCTTGCAAGCTACTAGTGGCCAACACTTTGGGCAGATGCCTATGAATATGTCATAGGTTGTGATGTATGCCAACTGACCACTAAACCCCAACACAAAGACTTTAATCCCCTAACAATAGTTGTTGCACAAAAACCATTTGAAAAATGGGGGATTGGCTATGTGGGTCCCATCCATCCAGTAGAGCAAAGGCAACACATGCATGCTACATCATTGTGGCCACTGATTACTTTACCAAATGGGCTAAAGCTAAAGTAGTCAAAAAGGCAGATGCTAGAAGCACAACAAGATTCTTATACAAGAATGTGATCACCCGATTCGGATGCCCCATTGAAATTGTGTCGGATAGAGGCACACATTTTGTCAATGAGGTAATCCAAGAACTCTTGTTTGGCTTTATGGTAATCCATAGAAAAAGCACACCCTACTACCCCTAAGGGAATGGACAGGCCGAATCCACCGACAAAATATTATGCATTATCCTCACCAAGGTAGTAGAACCACAGCGTTCTGATTGGGAAGAGAAACTAAATGCAGGCTTGTGGGCATACTGAACCACACTCAAGGTCAGTACAGGGAATACACCTTTTCAATTGGTGTACAGCCTTGAAGCTGTGGTCCCACTAGAGTTTGTAATACCAAGCCTACGCATAGTAGTACAGGAACGCATGGGAGATCATGCATCCTTGAAAGAAAGACTCTATCAATTGGAGAAGCATACAGAGACTAGATTAGTCACCTACCATGCCATGAAAATAGAAAAATGCAGAAGAAAGGCATGGTTTGACAGAAATCTTAAAGCCAAAGACATCACGGAAGGTGACCTAGTCTTGTTATACAATGCCAAAGTACACAAGGGAAAACTCAAGTATCTAGGACCCTACCGAGTCAAAAAAATGAATCCCATCAAAGCTGTGCTACTAGAAACATTGGATGGAGTGCAATTCAACACAACCATAAATAGGAGCCGACTGAAGCGCTACTACTTCAACATGCAAGCATCCCCGATAAAAATGAAGATTGGGGAACCTCCAACAAGTACTACAGAATCATCAAGATGGCTACATGGGCACCAATTGTATTAGCAGTATCGCCAGTCATCATCACCATCTGTCATTCTACATCATCAAGCTGGTCAAATGCTCCAAATGTCAAAACTATTCACTAGCTTGGCCAAGGAGGAACATGCACAAGAATTGGAAAGACAGACTGCAGCAACAATCAAAGGCTAATTCCAGGGAATTGTCAGAGAGGCCAGGGCACTTCGGTCTCAAATAGATGAGAAAGAGGTAGAAGAAGTGCTCATGAACCAAGCTCTCCAACCTCAAGAGAAGGTAGTGAGGGATGTGACCTCTAACCTCCACCAAAGCCAAATACAACTGACAGCAGTAGTACAAGCTACAGTAATCCTACAGACCTCCTATGACTCCTTGACCTCCACACATGCTCAGCATACGAAGGCACTGGCACAAGCTTGACTCACTCTAATCCACAAAGAAGAAGAGCTCTTGGATTGCCAAGACAAGCTTGAAGACATGCAACAGTCTTTGGCAATACGCACATTCAGCATTGAAGAGCTTTCAAGGCACTGTAGAATCTTAAAGGACCAACTTGCTATTGGTAAAGAGGCCAGCACTTCACAAGCACAAGTCTTGGACCAATGGTCTAATACCACTGAAGTCATTCCTCAACAAGCATAGGTCACCTTGCAAATGAGAAAGCTTAAGAAGGCATATACATCCATCTACCATAAATATAAAGAAAAAATGGATGAGATGCAATCCCAAAAGATAATCATCTCCAAGCTTGAACTCCAATTGCTAGTGCACAACAATGACGTGATGGAAGACAACACCAATGAAGTCCCACTACAATGCACAATGGTGGTGTACTGTGACATGAAGTTGGGGGTAATAAACTTCACGCACCTCTTCACTTCTTGCTGCTTTCGAACTGACTGACCAAGATATTTATCATTGAGAATGGGACATTAGAAAGAAGCTTTTATGCCAAGATACCACACCATACTTTCCTCCCTCAGATGAGAATGAAGATGGTAACATCCCAAGTGATGTTGTAATCAAGCATAGGGAGAAGGAAAGGACCAGCAGAGGCCATAATCTCAACGAGAAGGGTCTACGCCAAAGAGAAGAGCGATACATTGTTGAAAGAAGATCTTCCAGCTCAACATGACATGAACTGATATATATCGAGGAGTTTGAAGGGGCTGATTGGGCCGGATGGGTAGATTCCGAGGAAACATTGCACCTCCTTCATAGACACCTTTACACTTAGCTCAAAACACTCTACCAACTGTCATTAGACACAGAGGCCTATAACTTTCAGTAGAGACATGATATCAGAGATTCAAGCATGCAAAGAGATGCTCTTGAATATGGGCTTCGTGCTGATATAAGTTTCATTGAAAACAGACAGACGGTTGAAGAGATATGGACAGTTTACTAGAAGGGGGTAAAAACTGTCATGAAAACAGACTGTCAGACACAGAGACTCATAACATTTTGCAACAGTATCTGATTCACGATCTAAGCACTAGAGACATGCGCCTTAAAGAGAGCTTTGCGTTGATATATGTTTCATAAGAAACAGAGAAGCGGCCAAAAAGTTATGGACAGTTTACTAGACGGGGGTAAAAATTGTCATGAAAACAGACTGTCAGACATAGACTCATAACCGAGCTTCCTTTTCTTTAAGGTCGGACAACAAGTCATAGCTTCCAATTCCTTGTCCTAAAGGAAAGTATGACTGGCTAATTCTCCTTCTAGATGCCTTCTTTTTCTTACTACGGTGTTCCTCTTCTTGATGTTCCTCATCTACTTCTTCCTTGCTCTCTTCTTCTTCTTTTGCTCTACCACGCCCCCGTTTAGCCATCATTACCTCTCTTTCCTCATCCCTTGAAGAAGCTTCTAACAAGGGTACTTGTTTTTCTTCTTTCTTTCCCAATCTAGGACACTCGGAGTGATAGTGACCTTTTCCATTACATTCATAGCAATTGACCCCACTCCTATCTCGAGGCTTATCTTCACTCTTTGGTGCTCTAGGTTGTCGTGCATTAACCAAATGCAATTTCAAATCAGCAAACTCTGCCATCAATTGGGAGATATTATGATCTAACTCAGAGGACTTTGGTACCTGAGGAGTGCCCATTACCTCCACCTTAGAAGTTGAAGCTGTTGAAGACACAAAAGAGGATTCGATCTTTAGAGAAGCTTCTTTCTTGGTCGTAATGCGAAGTGCCTCCACGTATGTTGTTGGATCTTTACTCATTACTTTTGAGCGAAGACGAGGCCCCAAAGCCATAACAAATTTGCTCATCATTAAGTGCTCCATCCCTGAGAGACTTTGAGGGGCCAATGATGCAGATGCCACAGCTCGCAAAGCTGCCCTTTCATACTTTGTCCATAAAGTTTCATATCGGATTGCCAACGCAGAGACCAACTCACCCTCTCCTTGATAGAACCGGTCCAACTGCAACATCAAAGCATTTGGTGACTCCATTGCCCCAAATATCTACTTCATTGCTACCACCACTTGGTCCCAGTCCTCCTTGGTAGAGTCTGGCAAGGTCTCATGCCAACTCAAGGCTACACCTTCAAGAAAATTAGGCAAAATCTCCGCCCGATCCTTCATGGACCATCCAGAAAGCTGGCATCCTCGAACAAAATCCCGAAGATAAGACTCCGGGTCTTCCCCTTGGGTCCCTCGAAACACTAGAATCTTCACCATGATGAAACACAAAAAGGAAACACCAAGATCCAAATAATATCCCAAACAAGATCCGAACAAGATCCCACAGAGCCTTAGTATACCAAGACCAACTTATTATGAATAACCACTTGTTGAAGACCCTCCACAATGTGATCCTCAACAAAATCTTCAAAAATAAGTGACCAACCAGCACCATGAAAACATTGTGTATACATGCATTCTAGAATCACCCTTCTCACAATAGGAAGTGCACATAAAAGCTTCAAGATATTATACTCTTCATCATTTGCATAGCAAAAGAAGTTGAAAGCATTAAGAATCACCACTCCACTATTATAGTCGAAAACTACCCAAAGACTCAACTCTTCTTCACACCAAGTTGCCAGTGCATGGAACAATCCCCAATCTATCATTGTGCCTGCTGCCGGCATTGTCGATTCACCAACATATTCAACAGTGCAAACATAAAGGATATGATCATGGTGACTGTGCAAATAGCTTGAGCATCACCTTCACAATCTTTAAGTTCTCTCTTCTAACAGAGTTCTTCTAGGCAGTTTCTTTATCTCATCAGAAACACATGCCTATACTAGGCATAACATGCAATCAAGTACACCCGAGACCGTTTAGTAAGGTGGGATGGATCCAATACCAAACGTACCCGGCGTCTCCACCAAAAGATGTGACATGAAGTTGGGCATAATAAACTTCACGCACCTCTTCACTTCCTGTTGCTTTCGAACTGACTAACAAAGATATTTATCATTGAGAATGGGACATTAGAAAGAAGCTTTTATGCCAAGATACCACACCATACTTTCCTCCCTCATATGAGAATGAAGATGGTGACATCCCAAGTGATGTTGTAATCAAGCATAGGGAGAAGGAAAGGATCAGCAGAGGCCATAATCTCAGCAAGCCGGTCTGCACCAAAGAGAAGAGCGATACGTTGTTGAAAGAAGATCTTGTGGCTCAACATGACATGAACTGATATATATCGAGGAGTTTGAAGGGGCTGATTGGGTTGGATGGGTAGATTCCGAGGAAACATTGCACCTCCTTCATAGACACCTTTACAGTTAGCTCAAAACACTCTACAAACTATCATTAGATACAAAGGCTTATAACTTTCAGTAAAGACATGATATCAGAGATCAAGCACACAAAGAGATGCGCCTTAATATGGCTTCGTGCTGATATAAGTTTCATTGAAAACAGACAGACGGTTGAAGAGATATGGACAGTTTACTGGAAGGGGATAAAAATTGTCATGAAAACAGGTTGTCAGACACAGAGACTCATAACATTTTGCAGTAGTATTTGATTCAAGATCTAAGTACCTAAAGACATGCGCCTTAAAGAGAGCTTTGCGTGATATATGTTTCATAAGAAACAGAGAAGCGGCCAAAAAGTTATGGACAGTTTACTAGACGGGGGTAAAACTGTCATGAAAATAGACTGTCATACACAGAGACTCATAACTTTTTATAGCAGTATTTGATTCAAAATCTGATCACATACAAACATGTGCCTTAAAGAGAGCTTTGTGCTGATATAAATTTCATTAAAATCAGACTATCGAGCAGAAAGTTATGAGCAAAATACTAACAAGGGGTCAAATTGTCATGAAAACTGCCCTCCACCCATGCTAATTTCGCCTGAGCAGGATGATCCTCAAGACTCCACCTTCATCAACGATCCACCCCTCATAGATTTCACCTAGAAGAGGGGAAGAAGTTTGCATGGTGGCTCGGGAAACAGATGGACCATGTGTGCACAGTGAGCAATCGAATAGAAAGAACTTTTAAGGCTTTGAAAGAAAGAAAAGGGAAGAGACACTCAAGAGAGAGAGAATCTGAAGTGACCTTCATTACCAATAGAGTAAGAATCCACTCCAACACTACAAACACAAGGGAGAAGAAGAGGTTTTATACATACAAGAGGGAGCGGAAGCTCCAAGACTACTCATAGAGAGAGAATAAACTAGAGAGAGATGGACTCAAGAGTCTACATAAGAGAATATCTACAAGAGGGAGAGATGGACTCAAACCATTTGCCCGGGTTCTTCCCCCCCTCCCCTCTGATCCCGCTTCCACAACTAACACTCTTCCATATTTCTCCCCCATGTCCCCAGTTTCTCTCCTTGCCCCATCATCACCTCCGACACTACTTGTGCTACCATTAGTAGAAAATGACCCAGTATTTTATTTTGAATATCAGGATAGATAATCCAATTCGCACTCCCATGACAAATTCCAATGATGGGTATGATTTTTATGTGATACCACTTTCCAGTAACCCCATCAAGGAATTTTGGAGCAAATATCCTTATATGAAAACTCGAGGTGGATAGACCCTAGACAACTTCCCTACCAACCTTCGTCAGCGTCAAATTAGTGAAGATTGGGTAAGCAAGTTGGATCCCTAACCTGATTGGTGCCATCCCAAACTCTTTGATGTAATCTTCTTGAAAGAGTACCTACATGAACCTCCATGTCTCAGAACCCATCCCAAGTTCTATGCAGTTCCACGACATCAAAGATGGGAAGCCAACATACACACTTTGGGTGAATCGCACCATTAATTGGCCAATGATTGAACCATACTCTAGTGTAGAATGGAATATGTAGAATGGAATAATATCCAAGGCACATTGATCTGAGCACTTCAATAGCATGAGCAAATAATGCATGGCAACATTGACCGCTTCCTTCACTAAAGTGCTATCTTCTACAAAACATTGGAATACATTCTGGAGGTCCCTAGCCACATTGACTGCCATTTTCCTCCACTCAATTTCAATCCCAGTGAATGGATCGATGCTCAAATTACAACCTGACTCTATCAAAGAGTCATCTGCTTAAAAGCACACCACATATCTCTATTTGAACAAATGGTGGATACAAGCTACCTAGAAATAGAGCAAAAATTGTATGGTGCCAAGGCTTTATAGCAGTATCGAATGGCATGACACAAGTTCCACAACCATTGGATTTCACGCATGGCATCCCAGCTACGTGATCACAATAAGCCATAACTCGAGGATAGGTAATAAAATGGATCCGGGAGTATGTTGTCTCTATGCTGCCAACATGGACTTAGGTAGTACAGAATGTGTGTAGAGTAGAGGCGGCGAAGCTCTGCTTGTACTTGCATAAGGCTAGGAATAATAATCTCTCTTAGGAATCCTCAACATGCAAGTTCTACTTGCAACTCCTACATGCATGTTCTACATGCAAGTCCTACATGCATGTTCTACATGCAACTCCTACATGCAACTTGCAACATGCAAGTTCTACATGCAACTCCTACATGCAACTTGCAACATGCGAGTTCTACATGCAACTTGCAACTCCTCCCTCCTCCTCCTCCCTCCTCCCTCCTCCTCCTCCTCCCTTCTCCTCCTCCACTCTCCTCCTCCCTCCTCCTCCTTTCTCTCCTCCCTTCTCCTTCCCCCCCATGCTCTTACACCTTCTTGCTCTCCCACTCCTATGCTCCCCCTAAACCCTTAGTTCCTCAACCCTTGACCTCCATGATCTATGAGGGAGATGATTTCTCCACCATGTACTCTACCCTGAACCTTGGATCCTACTTCTAACCCTTGAATCTCTTCTAAACTCTGGAATCTCTCTCTGAACCTTGGAAATTCCTTATAAACCATGAACCTCCCTCTAACCCTTAAACTCCTCCTAAACCCTTCAACCCCCCATGAAGGCGAAAGCCTTCATTACCCCAACCATGATGATGCACATTCCTTTCACACATGCTTGCACTATGTTTGCTTACCCCACTTAAGCCTACGTCTCTCACCGGAATACGACTCGAGGTCCTAAGCTACACTTTTACTACAAATGACAACACCTATAAAACCATATAGAAACAATGAGACAAAAATGTAGTTGTTTATTCATAGAGTGGTTACATATATAGGCAACTTCCTCCATGTAGGTAGATCCCAGATCCATACTCATCTCCCTGATTCTCTCAATCACCTCCTATGATCACTCGAGTACTCATCACACCAACTTGACACACCTAACTAGAACTTTCTAGCACACCTACACTCACACACTTCTTGCATAGGACTCCACTCCCATAGGCACACACACACACATCAATTTGCCCCTTCATTCCCCCTCACAAATTGATGACCTCATCCCTTAGTAGTAATAGATGGGATGCTCCATGGCTTGCCCACTATCATATGGCAACACTCATGGCCCCAACCTGTGACTCACTCATAGGATTCTTGGTTTACAACTGGGAGATGGACACTGACTATGTATGTAAATCCCAATGAGTCCAACAAGGAAAAATCTCAAAAGACTAACAATCATTTAAGGATGGACTATCCATGGCAGAGGACCATTATTGACCTCACACACATAACTTAGAAAACATATGGATCCTTACCCTTGTCAAATTTGACTTGGGTGTTGTAAGCAGTGAGAGCTTGAGTTTTGACATTCTTCTTCTTCTTCAATTTCTACTTCCTCAACAAGATTGGCTAAACATCTCTTCTTGGCATAACGTTCCTTTTCAAAGTGTCCAGGTTTGCCACAAAAGTTACATTTCATTTTGCTCTTTCCCTTGAAGTTGCTTAAGTTGCTTCTGGCCAAATATGCCCCTTCTTTGGTAATCACTTCTTTGTTTGATCTTTCTCTCCTCTTCCAAGAGTGATGCTTCAATTTCTACCAGACTTATCTCTGGAATATTGGTGAGTGTGGTTATAATAGTGCCATATTCTTCAGTGAGACTTCTAAGTAAAATGGCAATTACAATATCTTCATCAAGATTAAATTTGATGCCAGATAACTGTGTCAAAATGCTCTTCATTGAATTTAGATGTGAAGAGATGGACTCCCCCCTATCCAATTTTAAGTCAAAGAACTTGATAAGCAAGCTATACTTAGAGCATCTTCCCTGTGCTCTAAACACATGCTCAAGATGAGTCCATGTAGCATGAGCAGTCTCACATCTATCAATGTGATGAATATAGGAATCACTCAAACCAAGAGCAATTATAGCAAGAGCTTTTTCATCTTTTGGAAGCCATGAAACTTCCCCTTCTCTAGTTGTAGGTTTAGTTTCTTTGCCATTTGCTACCTTTCATATTTCCCTTTTTCATGAGAATAAACTTTAGTTTTGTTTGCCAAGTGTGGAACCCCTCTCCTTCAAACTTATCTATTTTTAGTTTGGAAGCCATTTAGGAAGGTCTTACCAAATTAATGGTAGTGTCTAATACCTTTACAAAAGGTCAATCTTTCTGAACAAAAAAATCACCTTCACCATATAGATGCAAATTGCAAGATAAGAATTCTGAAAAACCTAATTGTTTGGCATAATCATAACCAGTTGGCTTCTCCCACAACCTCTTAACTGGAGTCTTCTTTACCTTGTACTTTGTCTTTGTAGTGTTCTTGATTTTGGAAGAGCTTTGAGAACTTGAGGTTAGCACCAATTGAACTAACATTATCAGAACTAAAATGACATACTTTGAACTGATTTTTGGAAGAATAATCTCTTAATTGAGTGTTTTACTCCTCAAGCATTTAGTGTAGCATAAAAAACTCTAAAAAATACACTAGAAATACTTGCAGAGTACATGTAAACTTGGAGGATGAAATTCAACTAGACGAGAGCAGCTCTTTGAGGGCTTTTGTTGTGCAATGGAAGATATAGGACTAGAGAAGACTCAGTACCAAGCTTGGGCAAAATGTTGCATCAGGTCGCCATAGTCAGAAGCTCCAATGTCGACTGGTTTTTTCATCAATACGCCTCAATTACTGGAGCATTTACCTTCATATTTGAGCTTTGGATAGCTATTAGTGTTGCCCAACTTCCTCTGAGAGGAATTACAAGATTGTTGATTGAGGTGAGCAGCATTGCAGAAGTGGTGCAAAATACTCAGAGAGGCAATGCGTCTTCATGGCGACATATTTCAGAGATCCCACCAGTCAAAAGGATCACCTAAAAGCAGGGAAGGTCTGGCTGAAAGGGCTCCTCAAGATATTACATGGATGGAGAGAACAGAGCTGTCAAAACTCAAGGTAGAAGAAGGGAAGACATGGAGGCATTTGAGATGAAGGAGGAATCTAGTTGGAATCTTCTAAGAATCTCATTCTTGGCACTCAAATTCTAACCAAGCTCTGATACCACGTGTAAAACCATATAGAAACAATGAGACACAAAATGTAGTTGTTTATTCATCGAGTGGTTACATATATAAGAAACTGCCTCCATGTAGGTAGATATTAGATCCATAATCATCTCCCTGATTATCTCAATCAATCACCTCCTATGATCACTCACTCATCACACCAACTTGACACACTTAACTAGAACCTTCTAGCACACCTACACTCACACACTTCTTGCATAGGACTCCACTCCCATAGGCACACACACACATCAATTTGCCCCTTCAACACCGATATATCTATAGGTGACAAAAAGCCTCGGAACCCTACATACTGAGAATACCCTTCTCTTCCTGTGGAAGCTATGGGAAAAAACCAACAAAGGGGACCTCAAACCCCAAGGCACAATGGGTGTGAGGGTAAAAGCGAGTAAAAGTTGCAAATCTAGATAAGGTGGAAGAGTGGGAGCAAAAGGATAATAAGGGCATTATCCATGATCATTAGAACGACAACAAATGCATTGATCCTATGTATTCAATTTGTGGATATCTCAAAAGGAGCATGGAACATGTTAAAAGACTTGTATGAGACACAAACGACTCTACCAAGAGCTTCAACATCAAGAATCAACTGTCCACAAGATGGAAGAGGGAGATGCCATGCATGACTATCGCACCTAAGGGTAAAGGTGGTCAAGGATCAACTAGAAATAGTTAATCACAAGTGAACTTGGTCCAATCTCTAATGCTCATCTTGAATGTGGCACTACAGAGCTTAAAAACCTTTGTGAGTAGCATTACATTCAAAGGAGTTGGGGGTTATGTTTATATAGGAAGAGGCAAGGGCAAATGTTTATGATGGAGAAGGCAATCGAACAAGGCTTTTGTTATACATGGCAAGGGTGAGGGCTTGAAAAACGACAAGCCCAACAAAGGCAAGCCCAACAAAAAGAAAGATGATGTCGAGTTTGATAACAAGGAGGACTCTTCTAGTGGTGGAAGCAAGAAGACAAAATGTGTCTACTATGACGAGCCCGGACAATATATATGAGACTGCAAAATGAAGATGAATCAAAAGTAGAGTTGTTAAGAGTCAAAAGAGTCAAAATTGTTTAGCAAACATGGCAATAGAAAAAACATGACTTTTCTTAGTGATGACTATGCATGGAGTATGTGTCCTTGGAGGGATTTTCTAGATCAAGATTACTTGAGTGTAGGGACACTAAAGGTTGTAATGTAGCATTATTAAAAGTGGAAGTGGATGCTATGGGTGCCCACCAAAGGTACTGTTATGGATAAATTTGTCTAAGGAAAAAGGCAATAATATGTGTGTGTGTTTGTATGTGTGGCAATAGTATAATAAAATATGGTGTGCATAGGGCCCAGGGTTGAGGTGGCAGGGCATGACCATGTGCCACCCTTCCACGTAAGAGGACCCATAAGGTGTGATGTACATAATCCATGGTAGTAATATTATAAAATGTAAGGTGGCATGGCTCCTCCATGTGCCACCCCTCCACCTAGGCTGCATTTAGTGAGATATGGCTCAAAGTCCATGGGAGAAGTAATATAAAATAGTGGAGATGGATATTATATTGGGTTATTCCCTCCATATAGGATAGGCTCATGTGGGGGAGGTATAGAAGGTCCAAGAGAGCAAGTTAAATAATGGGGAAAGTAGGATGAGGTGGTAAGATTCCTTGTGCCAACCCTCCACTTGTCCTCCTAGAGGTTTGAACATATTATAAAATTGGGAGAGACCAAGGGAGTATCATAGACTTGAGATATGGGGCTTGATTTATGTGGAAAAATGAGGCAAAGGGTTGTCGCACACAATTGAGAGTGCGTAACCACCTAGCCCACATGGGAGACTTTTCCACACACACCATACATGTGGGAGGATGCATTTATTGGGAGAGAGCCCCTCTCTTGGCTATAAAAGGAGGGGGCTATTCCTTGATGAGACACGCTCATTCTTGTAAAGCCACCTAGCTAGTACTTTGATTTCTCCCTTCCCTTCCTTTCAAAATAAAGCATGGTCCTCTTCCCTTGATGTCTCCATCTTTACATTCCTCCTCCTATCATGTACATGCTTCTCTTGCCCCTCTCCCTTTCCCCTTGTGTCATAGTCCCCCTCTTCATTCCCTCCCCTTCTAATTCCTTTTCCCCTCCCATGATAACGTTTTGCCCTCACGTTCTCCTTTCCTCTATGGCCCTCGAGCGTCGCCATGCTTAGCCTCTAGCCTCTGGTCCTGATTTCTTTTCCGGCTAATAGAAATGGTGTGGCTACTGGGATCAAAATCTCCATGGCTAGTGGTGTAAAACCTATTACTCCTACGACTGGGTGTAGCTCTGCAGCCTCTTCCATGCACAGTTCTCTACTTTTGCACCTCCAAACTATGTACCTTCCCTGTCCCTATGGCTGCAAAACCTCTGTTCTTCTGCACTTTCAATCTGCCTGCTTTCTGCTCATGGTTCCTACATGTATTCTGGCCAGCAAATCTTCTACTCGTACCGGTCGCATCTACAGAACTGTAACATCTTTGCTCCTTCTGAGTTCCTGCACACGCATTCGATTCGCGTGTCTACTGTGTTCACCCACGCGACAGTTTTCTAGGCTCCTGTGTCTTCTAGTCGCGGACAGTTTTCTCCCTTTGTGCATCTACTATGTTCACCTACGCGACAGTTTTTTGGGCTCTTGCGTCTTCTGGTCGCGAACAATTTTTCTGAGTTTCTACAAAACTGTAACAACAGATCCTGTGCCCCCCCCTCTCTCTTCTCTTCTTCTTCTCGTTCTCCTTCTCTTTCTCTTCTCCTTCTCCTCTCCTCTCCTCTCTTTTTATTAAAGAGTAGGTTTTGAACCCAAGACCTCCCCCTTCACAAAAGGGAGACTTATCATTGGGCCAACAAGTTGGAAGTGATGAAAATGTAATGATTTTTGTTTATATATTGAAATCTTAGAAACTATAACTCTCTAACCGTGGGGAGTTTAGTCTTGTTGTAAAAAGCAAAAGTACTTCATTTCATGTGCTCTATTCACATCTCCTACTGATCGCCGATTCGGAACTTTTCCAAGTCCACTTCACGGATGCATGCCACACGAGGAGGGTGGATATTTATGTCACTTCTCGACAGGTTTAAGGATTTGGTGCCTGGTGGTCCTCTGCTCATTACGGCTACCAATTGGCGAGATCTCTTTCTTGATCTTCATGTCGACCTTCAACGGCTGATTGTCCAGTGCATTGTTCAAGGAGACGACGGGTGGGATGATACACCATGGTTGGTTCAAGGTGAAGAACTATTGATATGCTGGGAGAACTTTGATTTTAATTCTACTCATTGTGCAGTGATCGAGCTACTTGCTGCTTCAGAGGTAATTAAAAGGGTGTCCTTCATCAAAGGGTGGGATGCTCCCCAAGCTTGGGGGGAGATTTGGCGCATCTGCTTGTTAATTCTTGTGGATAAGCTCGTCTTGAATGGTTTATTCTCAATCTCACTACAAAGGTTTCTAGGCCTCGGCTATGGTTGGTAATGTTTCGACCAAGGAATCCATTTGTACCTAATCAACCTTTTGTGCCTCATTTTGAGCTTCAAGTTGTAATTCTTTTTTGTCTAAAGATAAACTATCAACAAAGGATTGCCAGTTTATTTGGTGCTGAACGTTTGGCTCAAGTATTGAATTCTCCCCACCCTCTCCTTCTACCTATCTTGGACTACCGAGAAACTTGGGATGTCTGGATTTTAGTCTTGGTGTGATGACATCTTGGATCCTTCAATCTTGGGGGGGGGGGGGAGAGAGAGAGAGAGAGAGAGAGAGAGAGAGAGAGAGGGGGGGGGGGGGGCAGAAAATAGCAAGTGGACACTAAATTCTCCTTGGTCTCTACTATAATACCACATTGTACTTTAACAGCACATAAATTCTTACGAACACAATGGAGCATAAACACACATTTCCTACAGGGGTCATTGTTTGCTTGGGTGTAGCCATTTTTGGTGAGGTTCAAGGACCTTTCTGTATATGGATATCGTGCATGACCCATAACTTATGCATTGCTCAATGGAATTCGACAAATTTTGTCTTCAAGTTGTAGTACACATTCCAAACTTAAATATGAGAGCAAAAAAAATTGGAATAAGGATCTTGAACGAGACTGTTAAAGCATTACAAGTGCTATGTTGCATGGGTGGTTGGCATAGTATAATCCATTTTGCCTGTGTGTCATGATTTCCAAGGTCAAAGAGATCTCTGCAACACACGTGCAAACTTCTAGTTGCCATTACAAAGGGGATTTACAAAATGGGAAGATCTTCAAATCATAGGATACCTCAAACTAACTCCTCTCCCCCCCCTTTAATATCCATGCCCTCTTTCTATAGACATCCTTAGGTAACTAAAGCTCTAGTATTTTGTTTTTTCTAAGCCTTCAAAGTCTACTTTCGTACTTTCCATCCCTTTAAAGTTTCTCACAAGCTTTGAGTCACAAATTCTTTGAATCTTTTAGAGAATAGCCTAGACAAAGGAAGCATCTACAAAACATAGAACTTATTAATGTATAAGATGACCTAGAAGACATAATCACTCACGACTAGAATGATCTTCATTCCATTGTTATTCTCCAAGTGAATATTGACTTTGATACCATAGAGACGACTCCTTCCTAGAATTTTCTATTAAGATTAGCTTCATAGAACCATGAGTGAGGAACTAGAGAAATTGGGTGCACAATTTGGATTTCACTACACGACCATAGAGCCATCACTCACGACTAGAATGATCTTCATTCAATTGTGATTCTCCAACTTGTGAATACTACTTTGATACCAGTGAGATGACTCCTTCCTAGAGTTAGTGATTAAGATTAGCTTCATAGAACCATGAGCTAGGAACCAAAACATTGGGTGCATAATTTGGATCTCACCACCCAACCATAGAGCTATCAGGTCACCTCTAAGCACTAGAGGTCACGTGAAAGACACATGACCTAGCTCTAAATCATTATACCTGTATGTCCCATACCATGAAAGCTCCCATCCCATGAAAGCCCAATCTATGTGGGATGCATCTAGCTTTTTAGGAGCTTCCATGCCTCTAGAAGATCCACTATGTGGGTACTAATCAAGTATCCTAAAACTAAGGCCCCTATGCCAATATATGGCCACAATTCATAGCTATAATTAGCATATGGGCTCCATTCTCTTCTAGATATAACACTCTAGTAAAGATTACCTATCGTAACCCATTGACTCCACCCACTTGGGTCTCGGATTAGCTAGCCATTGGCTAGCAATGTAACACACAATGCTCCCTCACCTTGCTACCCTCCTCATAGTACCTCTTATTGTCTCCCACTCCTTTCACAAGCCTCCCTAGTTTCCTCGCAATCCTTGCAACCCCCTTCACTCCTCCTATACTTGATGGTTCTCACTTCTTCTCATTTGAAAAGGGAATTGTGGATTAATTTATTTTCATATTCAAGTTTGATTAGTTTTGACACCAAGTTTGTCAAATTCCGTTTAGCAATGCATAGATTATGGATTGAGCAAGTCACCCAAATGTAATTGATTCCTATAGCTCACAAAAAATGGCTACACATGATCATTTTGTGATGCATCAATGCGTGTTATCATCTTTTTGTTCATTGATTTTTCAATGATGCCATTGCAACTCCTTTGATATAATCACATAAGGTTTACATCTTATTTCAAGTTTCTTTACTCTTTGAGAAGCTTTTATCAAACTTTGAAGAGATTAATATTTGAATACAAGTGAATTTATGACATTATCAATATCTCTAGAAATATATCAACTATTAATTGCAAAAAATATATAGGTATAATTTAATTTATTATCATTGTACATTCTTTTTAAAAAGAGAGCATGAATGCTCATGGGCTTCCCCTTATCGATTATTAGGAGCTTAGAGGTTGAGAAAGGCAAGGAGATGTGTGTGTGTGTGTGTGGGTGGGTGGGTGTGGAGAGAGAGAGAAGTGTGTCTATGAGGAATAGAACTTATGTCGTGTCCTATATACCAAGTCAAAACAACACACATGCTGATGTGGCCACATGTTTGCCCCTCTCTCTCTCTCTCTCTCTCTCTCTCTCTCTCTCTCACACACACACACACACATCTCCCCGTGTATAATCACATCAAGACCATCATTTCTAACTGTATCCTTCCCATGCCGCCCCCCTCTCTCTCATCTTCCCGTGTATAATCACATCACAGCCAACATTTCTAGCGCTCATGTTGGTTTGTGGTGTGATCTTATGTGTTGTGTATTCGATCCTTGGATCGAATTCGTCTCTGAATGCTCCTGTGCTGCCTCTCCTCCCCCTCATATACTCGCTGAGGGCGGTGGAGGGAACCTTCTGGAAACCGACCTCCTAGAAGTCTCTCGAAATAAATACTCTCAAATCCGTTAATTGGCCATCAACCTTACCTGAATTCTTGACCCGCCTCTCCTCAACTAATACAAATGCGATTTTTTTCATCATCGTGTGGTGCTTACAAAGTTAAAAAACCTCTCATCCATTGCGCAAGGTCTCTCTCTCACGCACTGCAAACAACAGTAAACAGTTTCCCTGGGTGTTTCATAGTTCATAGAAAGTAGGAACCCTCATAATAAATATTAGAACTTGGCATGTGGTCAGAGTTCCTCTGGGTACTTCACAGTTCATAGACTCCGATCTTTTTCTCTCGATCAGCAGGATGTGGCATGTGGCCATAGTTCCTCTGGGTAATTTCAGGGTTCTCCCTGTAGTGCCGCATGGTTATCTCCATCTTCACTATGGCGAATTGATCCGAGGTCGTGGTCTGTAGCCTGCAATATCATTAACAGACAATAAGTACATTTACAGGTGTAGAGGAATTCCGCGTGTACTCAGTAAGCCATTAGAGCATAGCAGAGATTTGCGTACTGAGCGCCTGAATGAGGAAAACCTTCCGATGCGGCCCGACGAAGCCTGATCCGCGGCCCTCCTCAAAGGGACTGCAGCTGCGCAACTTCAGAATTAGTATGGATGGCATTTGACTCGAACAGAGATAATTCGAACTTCGCGCAAGCTGAGCTGTTTTACCATTCTCTTCTTCATAAAGACTTTAGCGCAAATGTTTAAGAATTGCGTAGACCCTCATAGAGTAGAGAGCAAGTTACCTAAGGGACCCATAGCAGCAGCTGCATCAATATGCAGAGAAAAATGGCTAGATTAAACGTTGCGCTAGCGTTGCAAAGCGTACATGCTCGTGCAGAAATCAAAGTGCGGTTCTTCATCGGGGGAAGGCTTAAAGCGAGAAAGAGAGTGGCGTGCACAAAAGTTTGAAGGAAGTGGATCTTAAAAAAAACCATGTGCCCTTTCCAAACAAGGTGGAGAATCCACTAAGGTCGTGCTTCTATCGAAACGTTACTTTGTGTGCAAATAAATTGATGTATTGTGTGTTGATGATGCTCATGCATGTATCTAGATGATTGAGTCCTCTCACCAATATGCTAATGATGATTGCGTTATCTCACCTATGCGCAAATGATCTTCCTGTCTCGGAGATAACAAAGCAAGATTTCAAAAGATTAAGTTCTGAGATGGAAGTAAGTGAGTTACCGAGGAGCTTCCGGATTGGAGTGAGTTCCGAGCAGTTTCGCCAAAATGCCCATTGAGAAAAGAAGGGTGCATGGCTCACAGCCCAGTTCCCCGAGTGACAAGACTTCTTGGAAATCACTGAGAACCGTTGACAAAGGTAATGCGGACATGTCAGAGATTCCTGATTATGCAGTTAAGAACCTGGTGTCAAATCTCAACTCGCTAGAGGTTGGATGTTTGGAGAATGATCTGCGAAGGACATTACAAAAAATTTGGACTCAAAAAGGGCCCTGTAAGGGAGCCCTTGGGCTGGTGACATGGAAGAATAAGGTGAATAAAACCCAATAGAATATTGGGTGGTGGATGGTAATAGAATATTGGAAGTGGCCTAACTTCTCTATTTCTTTATTCAATGGCCCAAACAATGAGGTGGAGCACCCACTTGCTACCTCAACTCTCCCATCATGTTTTTTAACTGTAACCAAACTGAGAAACCTAGTTTCTCAACCAAACTTATACCATTTGACATGAAACCAAATCTTCCCATCCAACTGCCACACTCCTTTCATTCTCTCTCATTCCTCTTGGTTCCCCCTCATTTCTGAGCACCATTTCGAATTTTTCTTTGCTCCATCCCTCTTTTCAAATTTCCTGCTGGCTCTTGAGCGGGAAGCTTCTTTCTCTATTCTCCCTCTCATGGGATGGTCTCTCACGCCCATTTCACTCTTATTCTTTCAAAACATTCAAGATTTTTGAATGAGATTCAACCTACCTTCTTCTTTCTCTATTTTGGGCGCTTCTCCTTCAAATCTCGCCACTTCCTCTCTCATCTAAGATTCTCCCAGGATCTGAAATCATTTCATTCAGGAAGACAAGGCAATCAATGTTCTGAGCGAGCCATGAATGATGCAAGGTGTTTGGAGCTTAGAAGGAGCTACTGGACGAGATTCTTTGAGAAAGGATCAAAGAAGATTGACTTTCATTCATTGCAGTTGCTGATGCATGAGAATCAATCTTTCTTTTGCCCATCTCTCAATACTAGTTACTTTCCCTACTACAATCTCTAAGGGTGCACGATTTCAAACCATTTGTGAAGGTTTGGGGTCCATCCAAATAGCTTGTATGGAGGTTTAGGTGAGATAATCTTTAGAACAATGCAACACAGTGATTATGACGAGATTTTTTTGTTAATGATGTAACTTTGAAGAGACAGTTAATTCGTAGTTCATTTTGTATAGTTGTGTTGTTTTGTTTTATTTCATGGTTTGAAAACGTTGAAAATTTTGTTTGTTTTGTAGAAATTCCATGAGAAATGAGTCTTTTTCACTCTTACTATCAATGGTTTTCTACAAAATATTGCTTGAAATAGATTTCGAGATGTTTGGGAGCATATAATTTGTTTGTGATACTGTAGGGATAAGTACAAGGGCAATCAAAAGTTGAGCTTGATGATGCAAGACAGTTTAGTGTGCAATCAGAATAGGAGATTTGGTGGTTGGCTGCCTTTCAGGTATGATGGAAATTTGAATTTTAATACAATAATGCAAAAAGACTTAGAATATTTTGAAATAACATTTGAGTTTTTTTTGCAGGTGCCGAAAGAGTCACATTCAATTTTAAAGTGGTTTTTTGACTAAACCGATATCCCAAGTGTGATCAAAGGTCATAACAATGGTGAGCTATTTTAAGTTGAGGCCTATGGATCCTACTGTATAGAATGGCATCTAGTTGTTGACCTCGAGACTATTAAATGTATGTTTAATGTGGCACATGGAGCAAATACAAGCCATCCTTGTCCACTGTGCATGCAAACGAGAGTACTTGCAAAGGGTGGTAAAAAGAATCAAAAGCAATGGGCCTCTGAACTTGCAGAGATAGATCAAACTAAAGCACCATATAGGGATGCTCTAGGGAAAGATCCATCATGGAGCCCAATTCTTGAAATTCCTCTGTAACATGCATGTTCTACATGCAACTCCTACATGCAACTTGCAACATGCAAGTTCTACATGCAACTCATACATGCAACTTGCAACATGCGAGTTCTACATGCAACTTGCAACTCCTCCCTCCTCCTCCTCCCTCCTCCCTCCTCCTCCTCCTCGCTTCTCCTCCTCCACTCTCCTCCTCCCTCCTCCTCCTTTCTCTCCTCCCTTCTCCTTCCCCCCCATGCTCTTACACCTTCTTGCTCTCCCACTCCTATGCTCCCCCTAAACCCTTAGTTCCTCAACCCTTGACCTCCATGATCTATGAGGGAGATGATTTCTCCACCATGTACTCTACCCTGAACCTTGGATCCTCCTTCTAACCCTTGAACCTCTTCTAAACTCTGGAATCTCTCTCTGAACCTTGGAAATTCCTTATAAACCATGAACCTCCCTCTAACCCTTAAACTCCTCCTAAACCCTTCAACCCCCCATGAAGGTGAAAGCCTTCATTACCCCAACCATGATGATGTACATTCCTTTCACACATGCTTGCACTATGTTTGCTTACCCCACTTAAGCCTACGTCTCTCACCGGAATACGACTCGAGGTCCTAAGCTACACTTTTACTACAAATGACAACACCTATAAAACCATATAGAAACAATGAGACAAAAATGTAGTTGTTTATTCATAGAGTGGTTACATATATAGGCAACTTCCTCCATGTAGGTAGATCCCAGATCCATACTCATCTCCCTGATTCTCTCAATCACCTCCTATGATCACTCGAGTACTCATCACACCAACTTGACACACCTAACTAGAACTTTCTAGCACACCTACACTCACACACTTCTTGCATAGGACTCCACTCCCATAGGCACACACACACACATCAATTTGCCCCTTCATTCCCCCTCACAAATTGATGACCTCATCCCTTAGTAGTAATACATGGGATGCTCCATGGCTTGCCCACTATCATATGGCAACACTCATGGCCCCAACCTGTGACTCACTCATAGGATTCTTGGTTTACAACTGGGAGATGGACACTGACTATGTATGTAAATCCCAATGAGTCCAACAAGGAAAAATCTCAAAAGACTAACAATCATTTAAGGATGGACTATCCATGGCAGAGGACCATTATTGACCTCACACACATAACTTAGAAAACATATGGATCCTTACCCTTGTCAAATTTGACTTGGGTGTTGTAAGCAGTGAGAGCTTGAGTTTTGACATTCTTCTTCTTCTTCAATTTCTACTTCCTCAACAAGATTGGCTAAACATCTCTTCTTGGCATAACGTTCCTTTTCAAAGTGTCCAGGTTTGCCACAAAAGTTACATTTCATTTTGCTCTTTCCCTTGAAGTTGCTTAAGTTGCTTCTGGCCAAATATGCCCCTTCTTTGTAATATGCCCCTTCTTTGGTAATCACTTCTTTGTTTGATCTTTCTCTCCTCTTCCAAGAGTAATGCTTCAATTTCTACCAGACTTATCTCTGGAATATTGGTGAGTGTGGTTATAATAGTGCCATATTCTTCAGTGAGACTTCTAAGTAAAATGGCAATTACAATATCTTCATCAAGATTAAATTTGATGCCAGATAACTGTGTCAAAATGCTCTTCATTGAATTTAGATGTGAAGAGATGGACTCCCCCCTATCCAATTTTAAGTCAAAGAACTTGATAAGCAAGCTATACTTAGAGCATCTTCCCTGTGCTCTAAACACATGCTCAAGATGAGTCCATGTAGCATGAGCAGTCTCACATCTATCAATGTGATGAATATAGGAATCACTCAAACCAAGAGCAATTATAGCAAGAGCTTTTTCATCTTTTGGAAGCCATGAAGCTTCCCCTTCTCTAGTTGTAGGTTTAGTTTCTTTGCCATTTGCTACCTTTCATATTCCCTTTTTCCTGAGAATAAACTTTAGTTTTGTTTGCCAAGTGTGGAACCCCTCTCCTTCAAACTTATCTATTTTCAGTTTGGAAGCCATTTAGGAAGGTCTTACCAAATTAATGGTAGTGTCTAATACCTTTACAAAAGGTCAATCTTTCTGAACAAAAAAATCACCTTCACCATATAGATGCAAATTGCAAGATAAGAATTCTGAAAAACCTAATTGTTTGGCATAATCATAACCAGTTGGCTTCTCCCACAACCTCTTAACTGGAGTCTTCTTCACCTTGTACTTTGTCTTTGTAGTGTTCTTGATTTTGGAAGAGCTTTGAGAACTTGAGGTTAGCACCAATTGAACTAACATTATCAGAACTAAAATGACATACTTTGAACTGCTTTTTGGAAGAATAATCTCTTAATTGAGTGTTTTACTCCTCAAGCATTTAGTGTAGCATAAAAAACTCTAAAAAATACACTAGAAATACTTGCAGAGTACATGTAAACTTGGAGGATGAAATTCAACTAGACGAGAGCAGCTCTTTGAGGGCTTTTGTTGTGCAATGGAAGATATAGAACTAGAGAAGACTCAGTACCAAGCTTTGGCAAAATGTTGCGTCAGGTCGCCATAGTCAGAAGCTCCAATGTCGACTGGTTTTTTCATCAATACGCCTCAATTACTGGAGCATTTACCTTCATATTTGAGCTTTGGATAGCTATTAGTGTTGCCCAAATTCCTCTGAGAGGAATTACAAGATTTTTGATTGAGGTGAGCAGCATTGCAGAAGTGGTGCAAAATACTCAGAGAGGCAATGCGTCTTCATGGCGACATATTTCAGAGATCCCACCAGTCAGAAGGGTCACCTAAAAGCAGGGAAGGTCTGGCTGAAAGGGCTCCTCAAGATATTACATGGATGGAGAGAACAGAGCTGTCAAAACTCAAGGTAGAAGAAGGGAAGACATGGAGGCATTTGAGATGAAGGAGGAATCTAGTTGGAATCTTCTAAGAATCTCATTCTTGGCACTCAAATTCTAACCAAGCTCTGATACCACGTGTAAAACCATATAGAAACAATGAGACACAAAATGTAGTTGTTTATTCATCGAGTGGTTACATATATAAGAAACTGCCTTCATGTAGGTAGATATTAGATCCATTATCATCTCCCTGATTATCTCAATCAATCACCTCCTATGATCACTCACTCATCACACCAACTTGACACACTTAACTAGAACCTTCTAGCACACCTACACTCACACACTTCTTGCATAGGACTCCACTCCCATAGGCACACACACACATCAATTTGCCCCTTCAACACCGATATATCTGTAGGTGACAAAAAGCCTCGGAACCCTACATACTAAGAATACCCTTCTCTTCCTGTGGAAGCTATGGGAAAGAACCAACAAAGGGGACCTCAAACCCCAAGGCACAATGGGTGTGAGGGTAAAAGCGAGTAAAAGTTGCAAATCTAGATAAGGTGGAAGAGTGGGAGCAAAAGGATAATAAGGGCATTATCCATGTTCATTAGAACGACAACAAATGCATTGATCCTATGTATTCAATTTGTGGATATCTCAAAAGGAGCATGGAACATGTTAAAAGACTTGTATGAGACACAAACGACTCTACCAAGAGCTTCAACATCAAGAATCAACTGTCCACAAGATGGAAGAGGGAGATGCCATGCATGACTATCGCACCTAAGGGTAAAGGTGGTCAAGGATCAACTAGAAATAGTTAATCACAAGTGAACTTGGTCCAATCTCTAATGCTCATCTTGAATGTGGCACTACAAAGCTTAAAAACCTTTGTGAGTAGCATTACATTCAGAGGAGTTGGGGGTTATGTTTATATAGGAAGAGGCAAGGGCAAATGTTTATGATGGAGAAGGCAATCGAACAAGGCTTTTGTTAAACAAGGCAAGGGTGAGGGCTTGAAAAACGACAAGCCCAACAAAGGCAAGCCCAACAAAAAGAAAGATGATGTCGAGTTTGATAACAAGGAGGACTCTTCTAGTGGTGGAAGCAAGAAGACAAAATGTGTCTACTATGACGAGCCCGGACAATATATATGAGACTGCAAAATGAAGATGAATCAAAAGTAGAGTTGTTAAGAGTCAAAAGAGTCAAAATTATTTAGCAAACATGGCAATAGAAAAAACATGACTTTTCTTAGTGATGACTATGCATGGAGTATGTGTCCTTGGAGGGATTTTCTAGATCAGGATTACATGAGTGTAGGGACACTAAAGGTTGTAATGTAGCATTATTAAAAGTGGAAGTGGATGCTATGGGTGCCCACCAAAGGTACTGTTATGGATAAATTTGTCTAAGGAAAAAGGCAATAATATGTGTGTGTGTTTGTATGTGTGGCAATAGTATAATAAAATATGGTGTGCATAGGGCCCAGGGTTGAGGTGGCAGGGCATGACCATGTGCCACCCTTCCACGTAAGAGGACCCATAAGGTGTGATGTACATAATCCATGGTAGTAATATTATAAAATGTAAGATGGCATGGCTCCTCCATGTGCCACCCCTCCACCTAGGCTGCATATTATATTGGGTTATTATAAAATAGGTGGAGATGGATATTATATTGGGTTATTCCCTCCATATAGGATAGGCTCATGTGGGGGAGGTATAGAAGGTCCAAGAGAGCAAGTTAAATAATGGGGAAAGTAGGATGAGGTGGCAAGATTCCTTGTGCCAACCCTCCACTTGTCCTCCTAGAGGTTTGAACATATTATAAAATTGGGAGAGACCAAGGGAGTATCATAGACTTGAGATATGGGGCTTGATTTATGTGGAAAAATGAGGCAAAGGGTTGTCGCACACAATTGAGAGTGCGTAACCACCTAGCCCACATGGGAGACTTTTCCACACACACCCATTAGGAAAAAAGGGAGCTCATTTTGGGGCCTTTTACGGTTTGGAAAAATAAGCTCTCAACCAATCAATAGAAGGCCAACGTAACGTTGAAAATTCACGAAAATAAGAGAAAAAAGAAACAATACTTTATGTAAGTACAAGCGTGCTACATTAATGAGGAGATTGGTTTTTTATTCGTAGAAGATCTTTGGACAAGAAGATAGAATCTAAACTGACATTTTATCTGACAAGATCCTTCCCGCTTCCACCTTCCTTTGAATTTTCAAATATTGTGCCGCCTTTCGTGCGAAAGGTCTACCATTCTACACCATTGCCTCATTGTGCAACTGCCTTCCTTTTCCAAAACTGCTCCCTTGATCCTGTTTGGCGTAGAGTAAGATGTTTCTCGTCTACTGTCTGTTTGCCCACTTTCTCTTTCTTGAAACTTCAAATTGTTATCTTAGTTACATTACTTTGCTATTGTTACAGATTCAGAAAATCTCCATGGTGAACCAAAACCACGGCCGTTCTTGTGCAAGACGCTCTGTGGATGATAATGCTACGAAGGCAGAATTATACCAAACATCCTTACCCCGTCGACCTGCTTCTTCTATTTCGTCGGTAGAGAATTCAAGTACAGTCAAAACAGAAGGAACTTGGGAAAGGTTTAGTGTTTCGAAAGGAGCATGTGTGCTCATGCAACCTAGCAAAAGAAAAAGACCCCAGACAAAAAACATTTTCTTGGCATCGTGGAAGGGAAGAGTACGAGATTTTAAAATCACCAAAGGGAAGATATCCGTGAAAGAAGTTTTGATTCAGCACGTGTATATGCATAAAGAACTTGTCTTGCGAGACTATCCAAAAAATCTTCCGCAACACAGGCCTAATTGTATATTTTTCTATTCTGGTTTTTTCCTTCATGAGGTGTATGGATTTTTAAGATGAAGCTTTCTCTCTTAACTTATTGACATTCTTGTGTTGTTTTATTTCAGATTTATATCCTTCATCGTATGAGACATGGCAAAACATCGATTGTATTCTGGGATTTATAGATGTTCTGCATGGATCGATAGGAGAACAACAATACCAAGGTTGATGTGCAACAGAGCTAGCTCAATCGGGTATATTTTTTACTGATCATTTTTATCAGTTGCTGGACAAAGCTAACACACATGGTGTATTAATAAAACAAGACCTTCCGGCGTGGAATTCGGTGGATTGGCCTCACCCACATTCTAGTGTTACAGAGGCATATAGGGCGAAGCTTTTTACAGAAGTACAGAAAGCTCTGAGGCCCAATATTGCCACTAGGATAGTAAAAATTTCTTTGTGCATGCCTCTCACAGTTTTTGTAGACTTGTTTAATACCTTTCCAGTAAAGGTTTCAAAAACAATGCTCACAGTTAAAGCAACAAATTCGGCATGCATGCCACAATTTTTGGATAAAGGTTGGGATAAGAAGACATGTAGTTCAGTGTTTTGTGAGGTGGTCCAACCTTCTATGCAACTGAAGTACATGGTTGCATCACAAAATTTTATTTTCTCTTTTTATTACAAGCGCAGTCGAATGCTAGGTTCAAAGCTTGTCCCAATGGACCAAGATGAAGAGTCGTTTGGTGCACAAAATAAACTTATTGATATTGATGTTATTGAGAATGGTGATGTGGTAGCCAGTATCTCGTTAAGAGAATGTTGCTCCCTAGCTCAATTACGCAGTGACATTCTGTTTGAGACTGAAGGTTCTATCTCAAACGACTTTTTATTTATCTACAAGAACAGAAAGGTACACCATCTGATTTATCCTAGTCTCTATAAGCATTGCTATTAGTTTTATTTACCACTCTAATTCATATTGCTTTTTTGCAGTTACTCAGAAGAAGAGAGAGCTCAGTTAAATGCAAAGACATAGAAAATTTTAAAATTGAGATCACACATACTCCATAAAGAAAGGTTTTGTATTCAATCAAGTAAGATTTTGTACAGAATTGTTTAGCTGAATCTGTAGAACATATTTCTAACATCCATTTTCTATTTATGTACAGTTTCATCCAGAGGCTGCTCTACATTTTCTGGAGGATCTTCTCTCTGCTGCTCCATCCTGTCCGTGCTCCATCCTGTCTCCTCCACTGCCCCAGAAGCCTCTCTTTGCTGCTTCTCCACCTTCTCCTCAACATCAGCAGCAGGTCTTTGCTCCTGTGTCTGCTCCTCCTCAGCACTCTGTGATTGCTCCTGTGGCTTCTGGTCCTCAACATCAGGTGCTTCATATGTGGGATCAAGGTGTATGACACCTTCATGTACTTTAGAGCTTTCACCCAGCTCCACAGTAGCTGCTACAATAGGTCTGGGGGAGGCATAGCTCAAAAACCTCAAAATTGTATGAGCTCTAAAATTATGTACATAGTTGGGGCTGAAGCTATCCTCTTTCATCTGCAATGGCAGAGGATAATTTAGAACACTTTGTATCATTATGAATTATATTCAAGCTAAATGAAAAGTATTTTTCCTTACCATATCTGGCTGTTCCTTTTCAAAGTAGCTTGAAAGTATATATTTTGCATTGATCAGCACCCTCCATCCACAACTACTTGAATCATTTTGTTGTGGTGTCTGGACAGTTAGAAAAAAATGTTAGAAATTGTGAGCATCAGCACAAAACAAAATTATTCAATAAGTTCAAAGACATAGCATTTAATAGACTTTTTACCTCTAGACTTAATGGCTCTATTGAATCCAACAGAGAGACATTTGGAGGACAATGATCCAATGCATCTAATAGCCTTCTAATACAACTGCAATATGTATAATTTAGTTAGTATGGTATCAAAATAATAAAGTTTTGAGTTCAAAAAGCACACACAGTACTTACAATTTCAGCTCTCTGTGTGTGTTTTTTAGAGAGTTGAATAGAAAGCACTGCTTCTGCTGGATGTCAATAGACACAAAACTCCAGTGGTCACTGCATAAGGAAAAAAGCATAAGCAAATGAAAGGCTACAAGAGTTCCCAATATTAAAGAAGAATCTTAAAAGAAGTAGTCACCCACATACCTGCTATGATATGGAAGTAGCAAAATGTCAATTACTTCAAAATTGCAGTGTTTGAACCAGCTGGAAATACTCATGGGAGTCTCTTTTGCATCTCTTAATCTAGAAGAAATGGCTGGATCAACAATATGGACTGTATGTTGTACAGAGGGATGAAGCCAGCTTCTCATCATGCTGCATAGGATCAGAACATAATTAGGGTAGGTTATAAAAGAGTTACAAGGAGGATTGATTTGCAAAAAATGTAAAATTTAAAGACACTTACTAGAGCCAAGAATGAGAGTATCTGAGCAATACTCATTCTTGTTAGCCAATGCTGCTAAGCATTGTTTTGTCAAATCAAAATCATTCACTGAAACTTCATCCTCAATATGTACAACTACATCAGGGCCCAGCTCCTTCAACCTTCTATGTATGTGTAGCTCCTTCTTTCCAGTTTCTACATCTATCACAGATTTTGTTTCTTTTACTTGCTGCTTCAGTGAGTCCTCATAAGCAGCCTTCCCTCTGGTGTTCTTTGAGTGTGTTACCTCAACAACCTTTACCTCATCAACCTTGACCTTCCTTGTGGGTGGAATTAGCAATATATCTCTCATTTTGATGTCCTGCCATTCCACAGGATGAACCAGCTTGTCATATCTCCATCTCACTCTGGACAAAGTGTTGAAATCTTTGGCCATCAAAGTCACCCTGTGAGCATGGGCTGCTACAAGCATTGCATCCTCAAAATATTTCTCCAGGTAATCCTCTGCCATTTCCTGCAAGGAAAGAATGGCAGTTCTATTCCACCTAAACCCAAGGTTCCAACTGTCACAAATTTCTCTCACCAGTCTTTGAAAGGGTGCTTTGGGTATTGCAAAACCTATGGCTTTCTGTTGCCTCCTTATTTCCCTAAGCACACCTGCACCCTTATTCAATCTTTTGGCCTTTTGCTTGAGCAAGCGCATTGGCTTACCCTTCCTGCCATGTGAAGCTCTTCCCTTTGGAGGCACACTAAACTTCTTGGAACCTGTCCCAGCTGCTGTTGCTGCAAGACCTGGTCCTTTGCCAACTTGCCTTGCAGTTGATTTGGTCCTTGCCATCACTCTGAAAAACTGCATACAAAGGATTGGAAAGAGATCAAAGACATGAAGAACATGTTCTAACAAAGAAAAGGCAATCACAGGGGTGGTAGAAGCCAAATAGAGAAATTTGCAATAAAATGCGATATGAGCAGTTTGGAATTTCAAACAGGTCCACATCGCATTTTGCTGCAAATTTTTTAAATGAAATGTTGGTGCACTCCTACAGTGATTTCTATGTTTCTCCAACCAAATACAGTATGAATGGAGGTCATCCAAGAAGATCACATGCAAATATCACACTTGAAAATCTGCATTCCTCCAGTGATTTCTCTGTCTTGGTTTGAGCCTATGCATTTCCATACAGGATGTAATTTTTCTATTTTAGGCAAGAAGATTGCAGAGACTAAGGAGAGTCACAAAACCAGACATGTTCTCATGAAGAAAAGGCAATCACAGAGGTGGAAGAAGCCAAATAGACAAATTTGCAATAAAATGCGATATGAGCAGTTTGGAATTTCAAACAGGTCCACATCGCATTTTGCAGCAAATTTCTGAAATGACATGCTGGTGAACTTCTACAGTGATTTCTTTGTCTCTCCAGCCAAATACAATATGAATGGAGTTTATGCAAGCAGACTACAGCTATGGAAGTCAAAAAACCAGAACATGTTCTCACAAAGAAGGCAATCACATGGTGGAAGAAGCCAAATAGAGAAATTTGCAATAAAATGCGATATGAGCAGTTTGGAATTTCAAACAGGTCCACATCGCATTTTGCTGCAAATTTTCTAAATGACATGCTGGTGCACTCCTGCAGTGATTTCTATGTTTCTCCAACCAAATACAGTATGAATGGAGGTTATGCAAGAAGATCACATGCAAATACCACACTTGAAGATCTGCTTTCCCACAGTGATTTCTTTGTCTTGGTTTGAGTCTATGCATTTCCATACAGTATGTATTTTGATTATTTTAAGCAAAAAGATTGCAGAGACTAAGGGGAGAACCCATTGTTCCTGACCTGGAGTCTATCTGTGGATGTGCTGTGCTGCTGAGGAGTGCTGCTGAGGAGTAATCTGTGCTGAGGATGATTCTGTGCTGCTGGACAAGATGCTGATGCTGCAGAGGCAAGAGAGCAGAGATTGGAGGGCAAGAGTTCTAAAACAGGATACCACAAAGAAGTGCAAATAGAATTAAAGAATCACTAAATCCCACACGTGTGGAATCTAGTCGTTTTTCACACGTGTGGATGGGACCCAGATCTCTTGGAGTTTGAAATCTGGCACGTGTGAAAGTACACTTTATTCCTTGGAACTTGTGCCATTCATTATTTCATCATGAATACCACAACCACTTTTCCCTCCCCTGGATTCCAATCTCTCATCCCTGCCACGACTCTCTCCTGATCCTTTCTCTCTGATTCTCTCCTACCCAGCACACTCCATCCAGACTGCAACCTGCCTCAGATCTCCAGGTTACCTAGAGTGCAAGGTTCAAGATAGAGAAAGAGCAGGAGATTCACCAAAGCAACTCATTCAGCATGGAAAAGGAAAAAAAAGGTCAGAGTTCTAGTTTGGTTTCAATGTTTTTCAACATTTATTTCTTCCAGCCATTGGATTTTTTATGTCCCAATGTCTTCACTCAGCTCCATCCTTCTTCCACAATGTGGTAAATCACCCAGAAATTAGATTGTAGGTTGATATGAACAGAACCAAGAAATTTGCAACAAAATGCGAGGAGAGTGGTTTGGAATTCTCTAAACAGCCCATCTCGCATTTTGCTGCAAATTCCTCTTGTGGACTCCTTGCTCATGAAAATTTTCATTCATTCCATTTTTTCTCTTGCATATGAGAGCATAGTGTCCAGGAATCACTGAAATGATCCAAGTGCTTGATTTGACATGCACATGAACAGAACTTGAGAATTTGCAACAAAATGCGAGGAGAGTGGTTTATAGTTCTCTAAACAGCCCATATCGCATTTTGCTGCAAATTCCTGTTGTTGACACATTCCTCATGAATAGTATCACTCATTCCATTATTTCTCTTGTATATGAGATCATAGTGTCCAGGAATCACTGAGATGAACCAAGTTCTTGATTTGACATGCACATGACCAGAATTTGAGAATTTGCAACAAAATGCGAGGAGGGTGGTTTACAATTCTCTAAACAGCCCATATCGCATTTTGCTGCAAATTCCTGTGTATTATTTGTTTCTCACTTCTACCTCATTAATTTGCTACCTTTAGCCCTGTGGAGATCTTCCTTGATGATGAGAAATGTTTTTGTTTTGGAACAGCTGGCTCCCAGGCCCCACCTTTCAAGAGGAAGCTGGACTTTTCTGCTGCTATAATAAAACCTCAGCAATCACCAAGTGAGTAATGAGATGTCATGAAGGAATTATCTGGTGATATACAATGCACTCACTGATTGCTTATGTCAGCATATAGAATTCATAGTATATAAGTTTTTGAACAGGCAAAAAGAAGAGGCTGGAGCAGAGTGCTGATTCTTCCAGCAAAAAACAAATGGAACCAGAAGAGGACAGTTCTCCAGATTTGCTCCTATTTGAGTTTCTTCACAAATGCAAGGCTCAGAGTAACTTCCATTTATACCACAGTATTTTCAACATGGAGTTCTCAATGAGCTCTGTACTGAAGCAACACAAAGATTTTCTTTCAGACTATTGGGATGCCTTCAAAGAACTGACAGAGGCAGGAAGAATTGTGGGAGGTGAAAAGGTTTTTGTGCACATTAATCATATTGTCTCCAATGACAGGCTGAGGTACCATGTGAGCAGAAGATTTGACAGCCTGCCTGATCACTATAAATTCAACTGTACTTTGCACACCAGAAAGTGCAGAGTGCTGGAGGAGAGCATGGCATTTCTCATGTACATTGTCTTCAGTCAGGAGTCTTTGGATGAACAAGGGCAGGAAACAGAAGAAGAAGACACATCTGAAGCTTCTGAAAAGGAGGATGTTTCTTTGGGCTCTGAAATGGCAGAGCAAGAAGAAGATATCAACCTTCAGGATGAGGGGCTGCAAGTGGCTGCTCTTGACCTTGTTCAACTGAGGAATAAAACTCTGAGGGGAGCAGAGCCAGTTGAAGATTTTGATGTTCAAAGCAGCAACTATGCAGTGCCCATGCTTCCAGGTGTGTTGATTGGTGGAAAGGATTATGTTTTCCTCCATGATATAGAGTATATGTTTGATTTGAGGGAGGACTATGCCATTTCCCTTATTGCCCAGGCTTCAAGGCTTGACAAGGAGGTTGGCATAGAGGATGACCAATCACTTCTGGCTTTGGAAACAATGTTTGATCCTGTAGAGGCCCTTTCATTTTGTTTCAAAGAGGCTGAAAAGTTCCAAGAGCCAGATGAAGCTGCCTTCCAGCTCACACAGGAAGCTATGAATCTCCCAGCTCTATACACAGAAAAGACTAGAGAAGAGGCTGTACAAGAAGGGAGAGGGATAAATCTTTGGAAAGATGAACTGCTTGTTGCTGATGAAAATGAGAAGGTACTTCAAATCATATACTTTGACTTCTGCTTAACTTTAGTTTTGTAGGTTGTGTATTGTCTCACTCCAATCCTTTGATATGTTGCAGCTACAAATTGAGGATGACACATTCCTCCAGAGATCAAGTGGAAGCAGGCAGGTTGGGTTTGGCAAAATGTCAGGCCTAGCTCATTATATTCATGATCTAGGCAGAGCCAAGATCTTGATTTACCATAGGCAGTTGAGCACCAATGGAGAAGCCATTGTTTACTTCCTAAAATGTTTGTCCAGGGCTTTAGGTGGACATGCTCTTTCATGGCAAAAGGAAAAGATCATTTTGATAGAGAGGTTGTCTGCCATAGATATATTTGGAGATTATGTGAATAAGCAGGCCTCTAGGGCCGCTTACTTTTTGTCTTACACTTCTTATGCATTAGCATGTGGTGTTAAGGACCCCAAATATCTGGAGGGCTATGGAAAACACCAGCTTGTAAGGTTTCGAGAGCCACCCATGATTGCATCAGGCCACACAATCCAAGAAGAGGAACAGGTGGAGAGAGCTGAAGAAAAGGATAAAGAGACAGTCAACATCAAGCCAATAAAGAAGAAAAAGACTCCAATCAAGATCAAAAAGAGAGTTCCGATGAACAGGCCCTGGGAGAAATAGGATTTAGTCATCGAATATAGCACAAACATTATATTAAATTTGAACTGATTTGTATAAAGTCTTTGATATCTGGTATGATCTTGTATAAATGATTAATAAGTTGATGATGAAATGATTTGTATATTTACATAGAGTGGTGTCGTTAAATATTAAATGAACAATATATTGAAATTGTAAACAAATTGTATTAAGTTCAGATCATATGTTTCACATTGAAATTTTTTTCATGCATAACACCAAGAGTCACTTGTTCCACTAAAAAAATTTATATTGAATGAGTTTGAAAACATGTGGACATAACCCCAATATGTTACAAATGAGTCCTATTCATGTTTACTTGTCCATTTATGGTTTCTAAATATCTTCGATTCCCTCCACTGTCTATGTCTCTCTGCTGCAATTGAATTGTCTAGAGCTTGTCTTCGTCTTTGCTTTTGGGCTAGAAGAAAAGCAAGCTTGATTTTGGAGCTAGCAACTTTTCTTTTAGCATGCAGCCTTTGTAGTATGCCTCGGTAAAACCATTGGAAGACTTCCTTCAGACTATTCGCCTTCTGACTCCCTCCATAGTGTTGTGTGTGTCTAAAAAATGCATTACGTGCCATGTAGTGAGACTTCGCCATGCCTTGGGTAGACCAAATAGCTGGGCATCCATACTTTTTGACAAAATAGGGAAGGTGGTTGTATATGATATGCTGTAAGACATAAGAATGCATAGTAAGTAATAAAAAAAAGAGGATCACACTTAAGTAAAAGAAAAAGACAGAACCTTACCATGTAGTGAGTTATATTGCAGGCTGTCCACGCGTCTTTCATTGACTTCCCAAAATGTTTAATTGCCTCCTCAAAGTTCTTGTAATCACTCTTTGTCCATGTTACTTTGTCACAGAACATGAAGAGTTGATCAAGAGACCTCCACACCTCTGCCTTCCTATTTCGTGCTTCCCCATCAGCCTCATGATCTTTCACAGCATTATGGACTTACTTCCACATTCCATAATTAATCTTTGAAACTGCTCTACCTTGCCTTACTTGCTTAATGTGTTTGGGTCGAGACAAGAATCTTCTTGCCTTAACACCACCAATAGAGGGCTTGATTGGTACCTCCTTGCCATTGGTAGACTTTTTAAAATCCTTTGTGATTTGAACATCTCCTCCATGCAGACCTATATCGGATAACACTTTTTCCAATGCTTGAAGAGCATCCTTTCTATTTTTTTCGGGACGGAGTTTCCAAGCAAATCCAATATATAAAAATACCAATTTCTCAATAATTCGACATAGACCATGCAATGTGCAGATGTGAACATTACATAGTGGAATGTCCAGAATGGCCTTGAAGTCAGGGTCAACTTTATCTCTATTAGGTGCTCTCTTCCACCATTTTGAATCCATTACTTGAGCTGATTCTTTGCAGTAAAGACAAGGAGACTTTGAGTTGCCTCCTTTACTAATGTTATACATGCACTTAAGTGTTTTAAGATCCCCGGCCATGTGCCACTCGACTTGAAAATCACCTTTTCCTGCAACATGGAGATTCTCGCCTTGCACTTGTCTTTTGATTATTGTTGGTATTTCCGTGTGATGAAACACCCAATCTAGTGTTTCATGGTCTTCGGTCTTCACCTGCGAGATTATAGAAAACAAAAGTATTACTATATCAGATTTGATAACAATGATCAAAATCAAGTATAAAACAGCCCATGATCATACCTGGAACGAGCCTAACCACCATATGTGTTTCTCTGACTGCACACTAAAATACTTCGAACTCGCTTCAGTCAATGATGTATCAATCGCTCCATTCATCAATGTAATAGTAACTCTTTCCATTTTCTTTTCCTTTACAACCTCACACTCATCCAGTTTGATAACAAATTTCAAAATGCCTTTGCACTCCTCAAATGTTATTCCATAAAACTCGACCATTCTTTTTTGAAGTTGTTGCAGATCTAAAAATATATTGTTCCAAGGATCATACACAGTGGTTCCTTTAACACCATGAAATATTTCTTCAATATGGATATACTGCCCAATAAATTCATCTATACTTTCATTCAAATGACCTCTTATCCTCCACACGGTTGCTGGATTTGGCAGTAAAACTCGTTTAATCCTTTGATCTTTCAAAGTTGAGGATATCGCATGGAAAATCGAACTATATCCCTTCCTGCTAACTCCACTAACATCAAGAGCCTCTTGGATTATAGTGCCATCAACTTGATTATTGGATACAAAGTCCTCTACAACATTGCGTTT
This sequence comes from Dipteris shenzhenensis, assembly GCF_047967505.1. Lineage (NCBI taxonomy): Eukaryota > Viridiplantae > Streptophyta > Polypodiopsida > Gleicheniales > Dipteridaceae > Dipteris > Dipteris shenzhenensis. The sequence continues at coordinate 29,301,106 of NC_141608.1, read as the reverse complement.
GACTGTTTTGTATTTTTTTTCCTCAATCAAACCTTTTCCTACACCGCAAGAAAGCAATCCTTTCATTTGTTTAACAGGAAGAAGGTTCGGGTCCATATTTTCTTTTGCAGGCTCCAATAATTTCCTGTAATAACAACATTATATGACTATATTATTCAGCACCTCCATTCTTATTTTGCGACAATCAACGAAATGACATTTTGGATATATGCTTCCGTCGCACCATAAGTCAATATGTTGAAGCCCTTCTCTTCTCATATTTTCCCGCTGTTGAGCATTCAGCACCGTATCCTTTCGTCTTTTTTGTGCTGGAGCATATTGTTCTTCCAAGTCGATGTGAAGATGGTGTAATCGCTTCTTCTGAGATAGTGACTCACTAGTATCGGCCATTTTTTGTGCTCCTGAGGTTGCGAAGTTTGTTTTTCAATCTCATAGTCGTTTTGTAACATGAATCGTGGAAGTGTGGCGGTATCCATGTGAATATTTTGAAAACTTGCAATCACTAAGTTCAGTGATGGACTCTTAATGAAAGACCTGCACACGTCGGCCAAAGAGATGCGGAATCTTTGGTAAACAAAAAAAAATCTAAGAGGATATTTAATACAAAATCGTGTTAGTTAGACAAAAGATTATCTTATTCCTTTTTGAATTGATAGTTCTGTAGTCCTTACTGACAAATCTGAGCCACGTTTCCGTATTTTACTATTTTTGAGGTCTTTTAGGAGAGAAATAAATCAAAAAATAGTGAATTTCTTACAGGGCCCCAAAATGAGTTCCCTTTTTCCCTAATGATACATGTGGGAGGATGCATTTATTGGGAGAGAGCCCCTCTCTTGGCTATAAAAGGAGGGGGCTATTCCTTGATGAGACATGCTCATTCTTGTAAAGCCACCTAGCTAGTACTTTGATTTCTCCCTTCCCTTCCTTTCAAAATAAAGCATGGTCCTCTTCCCTTGATGTCTCCATCTTTACATTCATCCTCCTATCATGTACATGCTTCTCTTGCCCCTCTCCCTTTCCCCTTGTGTCATAGTCTCCCTCTTCATTCCCTCCCCTTCTAATTCCTTTTCCCCTCCCATGATAACGTTTCGCCCTCACGTTCTCCTTTCCTCTATGGCCCTCGAGCGTCGCCATGCTTAGCCTCTAGCCTCTGGTCCTGATTTCTTTTCCGGCTAATAGAAATGGTGTGGCTACTGGGATCGAAATCTCCATGGCTAGTGGTGTAAAACCTATTACTCCTACGACTGGGTGCAGCTCTGCGGCCTCTTCCATGCACAGTTCTCTACTTTTGCACCTCCAAACTGTGTACCTTCCCTGTCCCTATGGCTGCAAAACCTCCGTGCTTCTGCACTTTCAATCTGCCTGCTTTCTGCTCATGGTTCCTACATGTATTCTGGCCAGCAAATCTTCTGCTCGTACCGGTTGCATCTACAGAACTGTAACATCTGTGCTCCTTCTGAGTTCCTGCACACGCATTCGATTCGCGTGTCTACTGTGTTCACCCACGCGACAGTTTTCTAGGCTCCTGTGTCTTCTAGTCACGGACAGTTTTCTCCCTTTGTGCATCTACTGTGTTCACCTACGCGACAGTTTTTTGGGCTCTTGCGTCTTCTGGTCGCGAACAGTTTTTCTGAGTTTCTACAAAACTGTAACAATAGATCCCGTGCTCCCCCCTCTCTCTTCTCTTCTTCTTCTCATTCTCCTTCTCTTTCTCTTCTCCTTCTCCTCTCCTCTCCTCTCTTTTTATTAAAGAGTAGGTTTTGAACCCAAGACCTCCCCCTTCACAAAAGGGAGACTTATCATTGGGCCAACAAGTTGGAAGTGATGAAAATGTAATGATTTTTGTTTATATATTGAAATCTTAGGAACTGTAACTCTCTAACCGTGGGGAGTTTAGTCTTGTTGTAAAAAGCAAAAGTACTTCATTTCATGTGCTCTATTCACATCTCCTACTAGATCGCCGATTCGGAACTTTTCCAAGTCCACTTCACGGATGCATGCCACACGAGGAGGGTGGATATTTATGTCACTTCTCGACAGGTTTAAGGATTTGGTGCCTGGTCCTCTGCTCATTACGGCTACCAATTGGCGAGATCTCTTTCTTGATCTTCATGTCGACCTTCAACGGCTGATTGTCCAGTGCATTGTTCAAGGAGACGACGGGTGGGATGATACACCATGGTTGGTTCAAGGTGAAGAACTATTGATATGCTGGGAGAACTTTGATTTTAATTCTACTCATTGTGCAGTGATCGAGCTACTTGCTGCTTCAGAGGTAATTAAAAGGGTGTCCTTCATCAAAGGGTGGGATGCTCCCCAAGCTTGGGGGGAGATTTGGCGCATCTGCTTGTTAATTCTTGTGGATAAGCTCGTCTTGAATGGTTTATTCTCAATCTCACTACAAAGGTTTCTAGGCCTCGGCTATGGTTGGTAATGTTTCGACCAAGGAATCCATTTGTACCTAATCAACCTTTTGTGCCTCATTTTGAGCTTCAAGTTGTAATTCTTTTTTGTCTAAAGATAAACTATCAACAAAGGATTGCCAGTTTATTTGGTGCTGAACGTTTGGCTCAAGTATTGAATTCTCCCCACCCTCTCCTTCTACCTATCTTGGACTACCGAGAAACTTGGGATGTCTGGATTTTAGTCTTGGTGTGATGACATCTTGGATCCTTCAATTTGATGGAGCTTACAAACCTTCGACCAAGGCTGCTAGCGTGGGTGTGAAGCTCACTTCACCGGGTGGTGAGGAGTATTGTTATAGCAAGTTTGCACATGCAAGTAGTTGCAATCAAGCTGAGTACTCGGCGCTCATTTTTGGGCTACAAAAGGCACAAGAACATCACGTCAAGCAACTTGAAGTGCAAGGAGATTCTCAACTAGTGTGTGAACAAGTTAGTGGAAGGTGGAAGGTGCGGAGCAAAGGCTTGGTTCCATGACATTAACAAGCATTGGAACTTTGCAACCAATTTGAAGAGGTAAAAATTCAGCATATCCTTCGAGCTCGAAATCTAGTTGCTGATTTCTTGGCACGTGAAGCTTGTACTTCAATCACGCATGACGCGAGTGGAAGCACTACCCCAACAAAGCCGCAAGCCACGAAGGAGGCTGATCATTTGTAAGGAATGCAAAGGTTGTGGTCATCATGAAACTAAGTGTTGGGCATACTTGATACGAGTTTACCGACTTCGGAAGATCATCAGAAAGGTCCTCAAGGACATTGCTCAAAAGAAGGATGCTAGACTGCACACCCCTTGAAGAAATAGCATGGCGACTACAAGAACTAGAAGAAGCTGAAGGTGATGTGCAAGCTCTCCAACTGTTGACATTTGTCATGGCATTCTTGTTTGCCTTGATGAACAACCTCATGCAGCGCCGTGTCTCTAACCCTCGCTTGTAAAGATGGATGTGATATCATGAGGGTTGGTCCTTTTAAGATTGTCTATGTGCTATTCTATGCTGAAGATTCTTCCCATGTAGTATTTCACAATACACTGAGTCACACCCTACCCTGCCTATGTGTGCTTTGTGGATGTATCTTCACCCAATTTTCAGTTCAAGCTTCCTCTTTCTATTGTTTGTCCATAGATAAGCCTCGTCTTGCCTCTCTTTTCCATCTTCCAAGCATGGCTGACATTCTTGTGTTTTGTGGATGGGTGGAAGAAAATCTAAATGAGTATCTTGTGGCCTTCAAGCGCCATTGTGTTTCTCTCAACTTTCTTACTGAACACAGATGGCTGTTGGTTCTTCCCACATTTCTAAAGGGTTTGGCTCAAGTGTGGTATGAGAAGCAGGCTGAAGACGTTCGCCAAAGCTGGCCAAGGTTGACAGCATCGATGATTGAGTATTTCGGCAAAGAAGAGGAGCCGGAGAATGTGTACCTGCAAGTGGCAAACTTGAAGCAGTCAGAAGGTGAGATGGCATGTCGATATGTGGATCGAGCGGCCGTGCTCCTGGATCGTTTAATTGCCACACATGAGGACAATGCCATATTTTGAGCTAGAATGACTCAACATGTGCTGGGCTACCTTGTAGCAGGAGCAAGTGATGAATACAGCCTCAAGCTTAAATGGGAGAATCCAGAAACTATGGTGCTAGCACATGAGATTGCTCAAAAGTTTGATAAAGTTCAGTGTGACCCCGTTTCAAAGAAGACGATTGTCCCTCTGCAACCCCCTCAATTCCTGCAACAACAACCTGGGGGGTCTAACTCAAGGGCATACCCCCACCCCTCATCAGGGATGTATCCACTGCCTCCACCTCAAATGTATGGTCCTCCCTTAGATGCTTACCCTCAACAAGGTGTATATTCTCACCCTTCGCCTCGAAGATTTCCACAGCCTTGCCCACGAGCCCGCCTCCTTTCTACTCCCTTGGCCCCTCTAGCTAAATAGGCCCCCCCTACAATAGAACTTGGAGTCAATGACCTAGCCAAGGCCCTGAATGATCTTCGGCTTGAGATGGTGGGCATCAGAAATCAAGCCAACCACCCTCCAAGAGACCGTGCTAATGTTGTATGCTACGAGTGCCACCAGAAGGGTCATTATCGCACGGAATGTCCCAATATTCCAAGGGTGAATCTTCTAAGTGAATCAGGCACTGAGGATTCTGACGTAGAGATCCTTGACCTTGGGAAAAGAAGTTGTACCACCTCGGACCCCTCTCCAAACCGTGGATCGGGCCGCCCTAGGAAGAAGGTGTCCTTCTCAGAGCCCTCAAATGCTGAGATGGTAGACCCACCAACAGAGAAGACTAAAAGATCCCACAGGAGTAAGTGGTCGCCCTCGGATTTTCCCATCGGCTCGGGGCAAGAAGACTATTCGGTTGTTTAGGACCTTGCTCATCGTTCTTTGAGCATCACGCTCCCTCAACTAATAGCATTAAGCCCTAAGGTGAGATGTGAGCTGCAGCAAGGGCTCTCAACAAGGAGGAACAAGAAAAAGGAAAAGGTAAGAGAGGTATCTTCTATCTCTGAAGAAATTGATCGGCACCCACATACAGTCGATGTCATCATAGATAATTGCCGTGTCAAAAATGTGTGTGTTGATGGGGGAGCTACATGTAATATCATGGTGCCCCGAATCATGAAGAAATTGAATTTGAAATGTACAAGGCGTTCCTCCACTTGAATCAAGGTAGCAGATGGTCGACGACTCACCACCCTAGGAGTCATTAAGGATTTGCCCATCACTATCAATGGGTTGACCACCACCATCAATTTCTATGTAGTGGACATTGAAGATACACATAGGAGTTACCCAACCATACTCGGGAGACCATGGTTGAGAAAGAGCGATGCAATCTTTTGGTGCTTCTAAGGAGAAGATCCCGGTGCAATTAGGTGCCACGAAACTAGAAGAAGAAGAGGAGCAAGACAGTGATACTCTCTCATCCTCGGTGTCTGAATCAATGGAAGAATCAGACGGGGGGAGGAGTCCTCAGAGGAGGAAGTTTACATGATGGGGGTGTCTCCGACCTTGCCACCTGCAGAAAAGGTAATAGCTAGTCCTCAACAGCTTGAATCTATGCTTTCCCCAGACCTCACTCCAAGTGAGAAAGATGAGTTCCTAGAAATGTTCAAAGATTTCCCTGACCTTTTCGCAACTAGCTACCACCACCTTCGCCATGTGACTACCATAGAACACAAGATAGAGCTGAAGCCTGATGCGACGCCTGTGGCTCAGAAGTATCGGAGATTAGGGCCCCTACAGACCGATGCTTTGCACTCAGAGTTGCAAAAACTTGTAGAAGCTCGGTTTATTGTTCCGGTTCACAATACAGAATGGGTTTCACCAGTGGTAGTCACCCCAAAGAAAAACAACAAGTGGTGGGTCTGCATCGACTATAAGAAACTCAATGCAACCACCAAGAGGGACCATCATCCTCTTCCCTTTCAAGACCTCATTCTTGAGAAGGTAAGTGGTCATGAGATGTATACTTTCTGTGATGGTTACTCCGGGTTTTATCAAATCAGGATTGCTAAGGAGGATGTGCCTAAAACCACATTTGCCACACCTTGGGGGACATTTGCATTCAAAGTAATGCCATTTGGCCTCACCAATGCTCTTGCTATCTTTCAGAGATTTATGCAGATGGTGTTTGCTCCTTATTTGGGGGATTTCTTAGAGGTGTTTTTAGACAATTTTTGTATATTCTCGTCACGTAAGGAGCATGTCATGAAGGTTAGGTTGGCCTTCCAAAGGGTCAATGATGCGAATGGCAGTCTCAACCCTAAGAAATGCACCATTGGAGCTACCCAAGGGAGGTTACTGGGACATATTGTCTCATCTAAGGGCGTCAAGCCTAACCCCGAGAAGGTAGAAGCTATCCTCAAGCTCTCTCCACCAAGCTCATTTGTCAATCTAGTAGGATATTATCGCCGCTTCATTGATCAATATGCTGCTTTGACACAACCCATGACTATGCTATTAAAAGATGGGGTTGATTTCTCTTGGGATGAGGATTGTGATCATGGGTTTGCACAAATTAAGAATGCGCTGGCTTTAGAACCCATTCTATGCAATCCAGATTGGTCAAAGACTTTCTATATCAATCCTGGGTTTGGTGAGCACAGTCTGGCAGGTATTCTTCTTCAGCAAGGGGAGGATCGGTTCATGTATCCCGTTCAATTTGCTTCTCAACAATTGCTCGACACTGAGCGACGCTATTCATAGGCTGACAAGCATGCCTTGTCTTTAGTGTTTTGCATTGAGAAATTTAGGCATTATGTGGCTGGAAAGTCCTTCATTATACTCACTAGCACTGGTCTTGCAAAGCAGGTTCTTCAATCACCAAACCCCATGGGCCGGTTGGCCAAATGGTTGGCAGTTTTACAAGAATATGATTTTTCTTTCAAAATTGTAAAACGGGGTTGTTCCAACTTGAAGAATGCTTTGATTGATTTAGAGGAGTGCCTTGATGTAACCCTTGTAGCAGCCATAGAAGTTGGGGATCCATGGTATGGTGGTATCTACAGGTTTCTGACTGCTTTCTCCTTTCCTCCAGAAAGTACTAGCTATGAGAGAAAGAAGATCCACAGAGATAGTAGGCGCTACACCCTCCTTGATGGGGTGTTGTACCATCAAGGCATGGATGGGGTACTAAGACGGGCCATTGATGCAGATGAAGTGCCTAAGGTATTGAAGCATTATCATGATGGATTTTGTGGAGGCCACTATGCCAGTGACTATACAGCTAAGAAGATTTTACATGCTGGATACTATTGGCCGACCTTGTTCAAGGATGTCACTTTCTATTGCAAAACATGTGAACCATGCCAATTCTTTGGTAGGAAGGATTTGCATCGTGGGCAACATCACCCAGTGATGTCCATCCATCCGTTTCAGAAGTGGGGAATAGATTTTGTCGAGCCCTTGCCCATGACTGCCTACAAAAAGAAGTATCTTTTGGTAGCCACTCAGTATGTCACTAAGTGGGCTGAAGCTATCGCCCTCCCCGCTGCAAATGGTAAGGCAGTTTCAAATTTCATATTTCAACATATCTGCACAAGGTTTGGGACACCCATGGAAATAGTGTCTGACCATGGGAGTCCATTCTTAAATGAAGCAGTGGAGTTACTCATGGATCGCATGGGTATTGATCATTGCACTTCTAGCATCTATTATCCAACATCCATGGGTCAAACGGAGCAGACCAATGGCCTCCTTTGTAAAACCATGGGAAAAATGGCCACAGGGAATAGGAGCCAGTGGGATTAAAAGGTCACAGAAGCCGTGTGGGCTTACAACATCACTCATAAAACGTCTACAAGTCACACTCCTTTTGAGTTGGTGTATGGAACTGAGGCAGTTTTACCACTAGAGATAGAGATTCTGGCCTTGAGATTGGCACAAGAACAGAGGATGATAGAAGATGAACATGTAGAGGCCAGATTGGTGCAACTTGAGAAGATAGATGAAACCCAACTCCTTGCACTACACCAAATAGAGATCCAAAAGAATCGACAAAAGGCCCGCTTGGATGCTAAGATTCGCAAGGGATGGGAAAGACGCTTTGCTGAGGGGGATGTTGTGCTATGCTTTGATAACAGATTGGACCACCAAATGGATAAGAAATTTCTGCCACTATGGACCGGTCCATACAAAGTCATCAAGGAACATAGCAATGGGTCTGTACAAGTTCAGGAGCTGCATGAGCCATATGGCAGGAAGGTGATCAACAAGCGTTATCTCAAGCCCTTCTTTGTGCATGATGGACCCAAGCATGGAAATGCTGTGCATTCCCTGCCTGGGGGGGGGAAACTGTTATGGATAAATTTGTCTAAGGAAAAAGGCATTAATATGTGTGTGTATTTGTATGTGTGGCAATAGTATAATAAAATATGGTGTGCATAGGGCCCTTGAGGTGGCAGGGCATGACCATGTGCCACCCTTCCACATAAGAGGACCCATAAGGTGTGATGTCCATAATCCATGGTAGTAATATTATAAAATGTAAGGTGGCATGGCTCCTCCATGTGCCACCCCTCCACCTAGGCTGCATTTAGTGAGATATGGCTCAAAGTCCATGGGAGAAGTAATATAAAATAGGTGGAGATGGATATTATATTGGGTTATTCCCTCCATATAGGATAGGCTCATGTGGGGGAGGTATAGAAGGTCCAAGAGAGCAAGTTAAATAATGGGGAAAGCAGGATGAGGTGGCAAGATTCCTTGTTCCAACCCTCCACTTGTTCTCCTAGAGGTTTGAACATATTATAAAATTGGGAGAGACCAAGGGAGTATCATAGACTTAAGATATGGGGCTTGATTTATGTGGAAAAATGAGGCAAAGGGTTGTCGCACACAATTGAGAGTGCGTAACCACCTAGCCCACATGGGAGACTTTTCCACACACACCATACATGTGGGAGGATGCATTTATTGGGAGAGAGCCCCTCTCTTGGCTATAAAAGGAGGGGGCTATTCCTTGATGAGACACGCTCATTCTTGTAAAGCCACCTAGCTAGTACTTTGATTTCTCCCTTCCCTTCCTTTCAAAATAAAGCATGGTCCTCTTCCCTTGATGTCTCCATCTTTACATTCCTCCTCCTATCATGTACATGCTTCTCTTCCCCCTCTCCCTTTCCCCTTGTGTCATAGTCTCCCTCTTCATTCCCTCCCCTTCTAATTCCTTTTCCCCTCCCATGATAATTTTTTGCCCTCACGTTCTCCTTTCCTCTATGGCCCTCGAGCGTCGCCATGCTTAGCCTCTAGCCTTTGGTCCTCCTTTCTTTTCCGGCTAAGAGTACCTAGCTCACTTTCAATGCAAGCAATCAAACAAGTGGATCCAATAATGTGTATATTTTTTATGATTTGAACCTTAATTTTTTGTTTTGGACACAATCATTGGCTTGTTTTTCTCATGTGTTGAGACAACGGAGGGTAAAAGCATTCCTGCTACATAGAGAGAAAAGTCTTGTTCAAAGCCTAATTTTTATCAAGGTCAATGTTGACACTTGAGAAGCTTCAATTACTAACATAGATAAGTGTTATGGAAGCTTCTTCAGGACCCAATTGCAAGATGCAAGGAGTAGAAAAGAGTGAGCCTCTTGAAGCCTTTTTGGTGGAGATGAAAGGACAAAAAAATCATGAGTATAATGTTATTAATGAGTTACTCATGACAAAACTCATTTGTATCTTTTGACTAGAGATCGATAGAAGGTAATGCATGATTATGAGAAGTGCCACTGGTGATGGGGATTCATGTGGAGCAACCACAAAGATCCCAATACTTAGATCAATTCAATGCATAAATGTAGATGTCATTGTCGCTACTCTTCTTTGTGTATGTGTCTATCACTATCTTTGTGTGTGTGTGTGTGTGTGTGTGTGTGTGTGTGTGTGTGTGTGTGTGTGTGTGTGTGTGTGTGTGTGTTTGTGTGTGTGTGTGTGTGTACGTGTGCATGTGCGTGTGCCTGTGTGTGTGTGCATGCATGCCTGCATGTGTGCATGTGTCTGTGTGTGTGCATGTGTGCGTGCATGCGGGGGTGGGGGTGGGGGTGGGGGTGGGGGATGTGTGCTTCATAAGGGATCTCCCTATTAGATTCATATGCCTCTAGATGCTCCATTATTTTGGCCCTAGTTTTGTATCAAACCTGTTATGCCATACCAAATTTATAAGCATATGTGACCATGTTTTAATCACCTGCCATGTGCCTTGAATCCATGTTATCTCACTATGTATATAGAGATAGCATATCCTTATGTAGTATCGATACTTGTCCATCTTTCCAAGACCCAATGACCTTTGAAGAATTGTACTCAAAACACATATCATGTAAAGAGTTATCAGTAGTGTATTAGACCTAGTTACCACCACATACCAATGGCTGCCTGTTTGATCCTTTTATTCCCAACCACATATTTGCAATAGTCCCCCATACTTTTGGTTCCTAATTGGCATACAAATTCCATAAGCTATGACAATAGCAATTTATCCATCTCTTCTAAAGAAGTCACAATGGTAGAATAATTGCTCACCAATATTTTTCGTCGATGTCAACATTCAAGTACTATCAGCCACTCATGCATGTGCACATGAGTGATCGTGTTCATTATGTAATAATAGGTTAAAGTAGTAAGTTATGGGGACATGGGCAAGAGGCATATAAGGGCTAAAAAGATAACCTATGTGGCATAGTATATACGCTATACATTCTAATGCACAAAGGATATTTACAAATGATGACATGTACAAAAGAAATAGTTGTCAATCAACTCGCATTTGCATGGGAGTGAGATGGGAGTGCAAACGTTGAGTGAAAACACAAAATGAACCAACTGTAAGTCGGACCATAGAGCCAAGATGATATATAACACAATGCTCGGCCGCCATCTATCGCATCATTTGAGCTGCAAGCTTTGAAGGCCAGAGGGAAGGAGCCAATTGACCAACCTTAGAGTTGGAACATTCTTCTATGTCATGTCCTTGCCATTATATATCTCATACTATAAGCATTCATTGCCAAAGTCGATATTGCCAAAGTATCATATGCAAATGCTTGCTTTAGTAGATATTTCTTCAATCAGCTCACTGTAACTATCCTTTAACAGTTTTGCAAGAGAGCGATGAGGGAAAGCATGAACTACATCCCCTTATATATACATTTTTGTCCTTAATCGACTACAATGAGTTGAGAGTCTGTTGGCTTTTCGTTTGTAATTTTCATTATTGGAGCACTTTTATGTGCCATGTCATCTTTTTTATACCTTTGTGAAGTACTGCTCTTTGTGACCTTTAAGTAACCCATGACTCCTTGATTTCATGAAAAATATATGTTCCTCATGATCATTACATTCTCAATGTTGTGTAAAATCCTCCATTTGCAGCATATTTTAGGATCCAAATCCCATGACCATTATTGTCATGTTTTATGTAAAAGACCTCTTTGCTATGCTATTGTACTCCATTGTATGAAATGTTGTCCTTTTGAATCATTTTTAAATCATATCATAATGCATGCTTCCTCCATATCCCTCTCATTATATAATTAGTTGCCTATCTCATACCCACACCACCATGTGTGTGTTGTGCATGTGTGTGTGTGTGTGTGTGTGTGTATGTGCGCACCTGCAAGAGGCAAGGAAATTTTAAACGAAGGAAATTTTGAATGTCCAGAAGCCTCCAACGCCCCCTGGTCCAATCTTCGGAAGAAAATCAATACAAATGTAGCTTGAAGTCCTAATCTCGATAAAGGAAAACCCTTGCCGCAACTACTCTCCCACCTCTACTTCCCATGCCCAATGCTAGGGAACCTACCCAAAAATTTTGTGAACAACAAGTGCACGAAGTCGTCCTTTGTGCACAATGCCACTTCAAAATAGGACAACAGCCTTGGAAGATTGAAGTCGTGGAAGCGTTTCCAACCCCTTCTTGTCCTGTGCCAACACGGGCAATTCCATCAAGGAGCGGGGCTAGACGTCTCCAATCACCTCGCCTGTAAGACAAATTCCAACACTCCATGAGCAAAAGTTTCACAAGCGTTGGGTTGTGGGGGCAACAAGGCTCTTAGAAGACCAAGGCTACTATCAAGGCGAGTGATACGTTTGGGTTTCAAAGCTTCCAACGACACCGAATATGTGACCTCAACTTGCTGGGATTCATAAGATAGTAACACAAGAACCTGCGTCAACTCTAATGCAGTCCCACAAGAACCTACCCTCAAGCCCAGCACAATGAACAATTATGTGAGCCCAAGGTATGTCATGATTCCACGTATAGTGCAACTCAATGAGAAATCCACCAAGGTCATCAAGGAAGCAACACAAGAACTGGCCCCTAAAGTTGGGGTAGCTACACAAGAACCTTCCTTGAGGCCCATGCGCATGCCATCAAAAGTCACCTCAGTTAGGGGAGCACCCGCAGTGTCACCCAAACCTACTTTTCCTATCAAATCCAAGGTCACAGTACCACAAGAACCCACGTGCCTTATTCCAGGAGAGATCCATCAAACTGAACATCATAATGCCAATACACACCTGACAACCAGGATGATGCACAAACTCAACACATGCTCTACTTGGTTGATGAATGATGAAACCAAGTCTGTCCACCCTGTTTTCCCTCCAGGCAACACCCTCAGTATCAGCATCCCTCTTCCCCCTCTCTACAACTCTAAAAATTGTCAACCTGTCGATGACTCGTTGCCTTACATCCATCCTGCATCGTCTAACAGCTATCCTGCCAGATCGTTGTCTTACAGCTATCCCACCGGATCTTTTCCTTACAGCTATCCTACTGAATTGTCGCCTTGCTCCCATCCCGCCGAATCGTCACCTTATAGCTATCCTGCTAGATCGTCGGCTTGCTCCTATCCCACCGAATCATCGCCTTGCTCCTATTCCACCAGATTGTTGCCTTGTAGCCATCCCGCTAGAGTGTCACCTTACTCCTATCCCGCTGACCCGTTGCCTTAACGCCATCCCCCCGGCCATTGGGATACTAAAAACTATAAAAAGGCACCTTATCCCCTCGGATAGTCACTTTAGCAAGAACAGTCAAACTCTACTAATTTTCTGCCAGAATTTCCATAGCCCCTTGCCTCTTTCCATACTACCTTCCAGCCACCCTTTGGATGTCCTCAGCCTCATCCTTCCCTCGACTCATTTGTCACCCACTTGCCTTCTTTCTTCCCCATGGATCCCGACAATGAGTTTTTTGAATTCGAAAGGGACCTCGGCCTCCACCCCCCAAATCCATTACCCACCATCCCTTCTGAATCCCAAAGCATGCCCTCAAGGACAATCATAATGCCATTAGACATCCCAGCAGTGAAATTACAAAGGAGATCTTAACCCAACAGATCTCTAAAGCACCACTATCAACAACGACTACAACCCCTCCCTCCCAATCATCTAGGAAGTGCACGCTAGCTCCAACATAGGGGGAATACAAGGTCATGAGGTCACTAACATACTCCAGAAGCATGGCTCCAACAACTTAATGGCTGCGTGATCCACTCGAAGTACATGTATGAGGGGGAAGATTATATCCTCTACTACCACAATACGGCTGCATGCCAAGCACTCAAGAGCAAGAACTACAAGCATCCTTGGTGATGATAGGTCTCAAGCCCATTGCGGACCGTCTGCCATGTCACCTCAACATGAAGCTTCTCAGGCAGTTCATCAGTGCCTACAAGTCAAACTCTAACAGTGGCATTCTTGACGATGCAACAGGGACCCCCCACTTCCACCACCTTAATGTGGACGTGGTGCACTCTGCTTCAGCCTCCTCATCATTGTAGAGAAGTACTCACATAAGAAATACCTACACGAGCCTCTTAGCAAGATTTGCAACTATGATAGGAAGAAGAGCAAGGGTTGAATCCACTTCTCTGAGCTGACAGTGCCTGCGCTGGATAAATCAACAAGAGTGCTCCGGTGGTTGACTCAGGTAAAACACACGGACCACCATTAGTCAATAGTGTCGAACATCCTCACGAGGTTGGCAAAGTCGCAAGTCACCAACTGGGAAGATTATTTCTGTACGCAAATGAGGGAAGACCTAAAGACACATGGTAATGTCCTGGGCAACCCGATGATGTACTTTACCATATGTTGGGGCAACAGCTGCCTATCGAATATGAGCGGGCCGACAAAGCAGCTACATGACCCATTCCAACAGATGAAGAGATGACGACGGCCGACCCCAAATGACTTAAAAGTGATCCAAGTGCTACCCCACTCAACAGCCACTTGACAATCAACTACGGGAACAATAGGCAGACCGTCAAGTGCGAGAATTCCCAATGAGGAGACAACAATGCCTCGAGGCCTCCACCCAACACCCTAAAGGCAAGACAACCATTCAAAACCCCATTGATGTAGAAGGGTTTCATAGGGATGATACTATAAATATTGGTCTCCCCCCCGTAGCAATGAGCATTTCCCCCACCCCCTCTGCTCCCCAGACTATAGCCACTACCCCAGTACATCCCCAAGAGCTTGCTTCATTTATCACGGGCTCTTCCTCTTCTCCATGGGCCGGGCTCACAGGAGCCATACAATTTTGCAACGCACCTCAGTACCAAACACCTAAAGGCTACAGTGACATGTCGGTCGAACAGCTATCACAGGCGAACCACATGGAGCTCCAACTCTGCTGGATGCAATGGCCCATCTCCCTCAGGTAGCATGAACAATATTGCAGCAGAGGCAAGAGCATGCCTCCCAATTGTCCTCCTCTCTCCTAGAAGCACAAATCAGTGCATGCAATAGCCACACCCTCATAGTCGTCACACAAACTACCGGGCAAACCTCCCTCAATAGAGCAAAGGAGTATAGGGCAAAGGTTGAAGAGCTAGAGGTCACTCTTACAAAGCTCAAGGATGAGGCCTCTGCTAGCAAATCCCTGGTTTAAACCATGATGGACCAGCTAGACAAGGCAGAATCTAACCTTCGTACTGCAGAAGAACGAAGGGCATAGGCTGAGCAAGTACGCTAAGCTCAGGGAGGGATCCAACCGACAAATGGAAACCCTTTAGGATCTCCTTGCATAGGAGTGAGCCCTCACAATTGCCATGCAAGCTCACAATGAGCACCTTCACACCTCTTACCACCCAGAGGAATCCCCATTGGAAGATAGAGAGCAACAACAGCAATTCATGATGTACAAGGATGTTTTCGCACAACTCGCCACCATGATATATAAGGAGTTCACGATGTATAGGGAGGTCTCTGCACAACTCGCCACGTACACCCTAGCCCCACGCACCATCCCCCAAACACTTCAGATGCACTCCATGCCCAAAACCTCATCTTCCACATAGATCTCACCACCCCTCTCCCACCCAACACACTCCAGACCATCCTTTGCTGTAATCCCGACCATTGTCACCCTGTCCTCGCCATGTCCTACTTCTCCCTAAACCTTCAGCCCACCAACCTATCCCTCCTTCGTCCCTCCGATCTTCAAACCTTAGCCACCCACCCCATCCTCCTAAACTTCCAGGCATGGTGTTGAGTAATCACTAAGTCCACCAATTATCCAATGATTACTCGTTGTGAACTTGCATGGCGACAATGATGTGATGCAGCTAGCCAAGCTCAATGAGTAAGCCCATGGGTCTGTACTCTCGACAGCCTACAAGCCGACATCGATTGGATGCAATCCTATGGCCATGCTTCCGCAGTTCAAACACAAGGACATTTAGTTGCACATCGCTCCATGGCCTACCATCCCCTCGTCAGCATCATCTTGTACAATCGGGTGCTACAAGCTCTCCAGGACTCACTCGAGTCCCTGGTCAACAATTTTGAAACAATTCATGTACCATACCCCGAAGACGTCACCGAGGAGGAGGGTCAAGATGCAATCTCCATCTTTGACTCCACCCCCCCCCAACCCCCGGCAGAAATTCCCCAGTCACCCCCTATAGATCCCACCCAACCCCCTCAACAACCCACCAATCCCATCCTACCTTCTCTTCCCCATACAAACCTACCTAAATACTCCTCTAACACCTCCAATACTAGCACCACATAGCACGGGACCTCCCAGTCCATCTCCTCCAATGCTCGTGCTGACCTTCCAGACGAGGATCTCAATACACTATTGTGGCCATCAAATTTTGTCCATACGCCCATCGACCCTTCGCCAGGAGGGAATGAAATGAAAAGGAGGACCCTATACCCAATGTCTACGATGATGTCCCTCTAGCACTCCCCTCCTCACTGCCCAAAGATATCCAATGGTGGCCCACCAACATGTAATCCTTCTAGGACTTACCCGATAGTGCCCTCATGCATCACTGGAAGGCCCAACTAGAAGGCTCTTGCCTTCATCTATACGAGATCATGGAAGTTTGCCCACTCACTCAATTTATCACCCAGCCCTTCAATGACTAGAGGCGAACCCACTCGAAGCACACACGTGGCAGGCAGTTACCACTTAGCCCTAGACACACCCATTCCCCTCACCACCGACTTGGATGCTGGCCTTCAACCCCATGGGTGCATCCCCTTTTTTAAAAAGGAGCAATTTTGGCACTACTATCGCAGTGCACACCAGATCCATCCCCTCTACATGCCCATGGAAAGATGATGGACCTAGGCTCAATTCCGGGAGCTCCAACAAAAGGATCCCAATATTATATACTTCTCAAAGTACAACTTCCCCAAGGAAATGACTCACGGAGGATCTTGCTTTCACCTCCATTCATTCAACAATTCCTACGGCTCAGTTCTCCACCTCGTGGTGGTTGCAGTGGTACACTTCAACTGCCTTATCCTTTTGCTGCTCCACGATCTCCCTGCAGCCCATTAACAACAAGCTACATAACCTCAATAACCAGATTGGCTTCAACCCCGACATAGATTCCTCCCAATTCCAAGACTTATGCCTATACCTTCGGGTCCGTAACCTCCATGGCCATCACATTCGAACATTCAAGGACATGCATGCCACCCACTTCTGGAAGAACTGGGCTTATTTCACGTTGATCACCCCTCAGCATTTGGACCACTATGTAGTCCGCCAGACAGTCCTCTCCACTTGCATACTCTAGCGCCGCTGATGCTGATCTGAGGACCGGGCTCAACAATAGGAAGGGGGGCATGTTAAAACAGCCATTGAGCATGTTGATAGATCTGGCCCTACAGGTTTTGAGCCGCAAATGACTCAGGATCGAGGTAGTCTTGTGGGTTTTGAGCCTCAAATGGCTTAGAACTGATCATCGGGATCACCCAAATTGGCAAGGATAACATAAGAGCCATTCGGATCCCATATACTAATAACACAAGAGCCATTTGAAGACAAAGAGGAGGTTGAGAGAATCAGCATATGCCTTGGCACCATATAGGCCCAAGTGGTTGTAGCAAAAGAGAGAAGAGAGAGAGTGGTATAAGGAATAGGGTTGGCCCTCTCTTCAAAAGGTGACTTGTATAAAAGGCCAAATGGTTGACTTTGGTCTTCATTGTTGTATACAACCTTGAGAAATACAAGCTCTCTTCTTGCGCATGTGTTGAGATTGCAGTTTGCTTGCTCTCTTGTTTGCCGTTGGTGTTTGCCACGATTTCTCTTCCCCTTCTTCTCCTTCTCCATCTCCCTTCCTTCTTTCCTCCTCCTCTCCTCTCTCTCTTCCTCTCACTCCCTTCTTCTTGGTGGAAACCCCATTGCAACGATCTAGTAGGCACTCGAATGACACAAGTGAAGGCTTTACTACACAATGCTCCCACAAGGAGTAGCACGGGAGTGAGAAACTCCATCGGCACACTTCAAGGATCCCCACAACACATGTGTCTCCGCAGACAACACATTGAGTCAGAGGAGCATTTCATTTTTAGATCCCTAGTACCAGTAGTGGGCCATTTTGTAGAAATGACTTTGTGGAAACTGTATAGAGGTTGAGCTTGGGTAAGTCCTGGCAAGCATCACTTTTATTGAGGAGGGAAGTTTGCCTACCTGCCACCATCCAACAAGAAATACATGGTGAGAACTAGTTAAAACTTAGTTGGGAAGACAAGTGTCATAAACACCCCTCCCTTGTTATCGGGGTCAAAATAAAAGTAAATTCTTAACCATTGACTTACAAAGCTAGATGAAATAAATATAAGTGCAAAGTTGTATGGAGAAATGGAATGATCAAGAGAAGTGTGTAGGATAAAGGAAATGGTGTTAAGAGAATTATGCGGGTGATAAAGTGAAGGTACAATGAAGAAAAGGACATAAGCATTTCCACAAAAAAACTGAGAATTTAAGCTTTATGGACAAAATTACAGTCATGAACACATAGAAGGTAGGGAGGGAAAGAAAAATGTTAGGAGAGACTCTTTAGAAAAAATTAGGCTATATAGGTTTTAAAAAGTTAATAAGGGATATGACAAAATAATTTTTTTTACAATATTAGGTAAGGAAAAAATGGAAAAGAAGGGAGAAACAATTATAAGGGGGTAAGGTTTAGAAGTAATCTTATATAAAAACTAAGCCTTAGAAAAGGTAAAATTAACTTTTATACAGTGTAAAGTAATTAGAATCATAAAAGGGAATAAGGAAAAAAGGTGGAGATCATTGCTTGAAAGGATTTAGGTAGGGTTTGGAATAGAGTATAAAAGAAATACAAGGTTTTGCAAAGAGGAAAGGGGAACAAATGGTAGAAGTAGGAAAAGACAAAGGGAAAATAGATTTAAAAGAGAAAAAATATAAAAAGGAAAGCAAAGGGGGTTTAGAAGAGACTAATAGGGGGAAAAAGCCTAATTAACCATAATTAATGAAAAAGGGTTCAAAAAGGAGGAAGGAAGGTACCTTAGTTTCACGTATTGAGGGTGTTAATGAAGGGTACTGTAAGGTCGAGGTCCGAGGAGGGGTACTATGGTGGATCGTGGTAATCTATAGAGAGATGGGTTGTGGGCTAGTGATGCTAGTCCTCGTTCGTAGCAGCAAAGAATTGTCGCACAGTCGCGGTGTGGCCAAACTCCAGAGGGCAATTTTAAAGAAGGGACATTTGGAAGCGGGGCAGTCAAGGCTGAGCAGCGGGGCAGTCGAGGCTTGTGAAGGAGAAGAGGTAATGTAGGCTAAGGAGGTGACGGCTAACTAGGTAGCTGAGGGGATTAAACAAGAACGCGATGTGAAGGGGCCATGGGGGGTTATGGCGGGAGTGTTCAGAGGAGGGCAAAGTCAGGGAGGGCGCCATGGGGAGGGAGAATCATAGCACCAGAGTTATACTGTAGAGGTGTGTGGGGGATTAAAGAAAGCGACGACGAGTGAGCAGACTGTGAGAGAACATAGGGGGGAGTAAATGAGTAGAAGAGGGGGAGGGGGAGGGGGGACAATGACTCGGAAGAGGTGAGGTGATTTATAGGTAACGAGGTTTGTTAATCGAGGAAGAGAGAGGGTCAGGGATGTGGGGAGTCGGGAGAGACGAGGAGGAAAGTGGGGTTGGGCTTTAGTGGATAGATTGTTGTACAAAGGTTTAGGAAAAATAGAAAATAAAAAATTAAAGAAAAGAAATGAGAAGAAATTAGGAATAGAGAACAAAATAAGGAAAAAAGTGGAAGTTAGGAATTTTCTAGGAAAGTTTGCAAAAAAAAACCTAGGATACATAGAAAATAATTAGGAAAAATATATTAGGAAATAAATAGGGGGAAATATATTAGGAAATAATTAAGGGGAAAATGGGGAAAAGATAATAAGAAATAATATTAGAAATTAAGAAAGAAGGGAAAAATATATCAGGAAATAATTAGGGGAAGAAAGGGGAAAGAAAATAAGAAAAAATATTAGAAATTAAGAGAGAAGGGGAAGGTATAAATCAGTAAAATAAATATAAATATAAAAGGAAAACTAAGAAAAAAAATAGGAGATAAGGAAGATAAGTAGATTATAAGGAAGATAGGAAAATTAGAAAATAGGAGAGAGAGAGAGAGAGAGAGAGAGAGAGAGAGAGAGAGTAGGGAAATATAGGCAAATTTTAAGAAAATTTTAGAAAACTATTTAGGAAAAATTAAAAGGAAACTTAGAAATAATAGAAATAATAGGGAGAAATAGGAAATAATTAGCGGAATTTAGGAAAAAATATAGGAAGAACTAGGGAAAAATAGGGGAGAATAGAAAAAATTAGGAAAAAACTATGAAAATTAAAAAAGAGCCTAGAGTGGGGTAAACTAAGATGTTTTAGGGGAGTTTAGGAGAGAGGGGAGAAAAGAGTAGAGAGAGAGTGAGGAAAAAACTAGAGAGAGGGAGAAAGGGAGAAAGGCAGTATAAAAGGGTTTTCAAGGGAATATAAAGGGAAGAAAAGTAATTAGTATGTTCAAAAGAGGATAGTAAGTGTGTGCGTGTGTGTGTGTGTGTGTGTGTGTGTGTGTGTCTACATACATACATACACACACATGCAAGTGCACATCCCTCTCTCTCTCTCTCTCTCTCTCCCCTGTGTACTATGAGATTCAAGATCATTATCACACTGTGTATTCAGGTATCAAAGTCCTATCTAGCTTCCTCTCTTAACCCAAATTAGAGATGCCTTGCTGTCTTCATCCATGAGATCGTTAAACATAGAGAGCACCGGATTAGGAAACAGACGAGGGATCAGGACACATAGCCAAACTCTAACCAGAACTAGATCATACATACCAGCAGATCATGGGTAGTTGGCGAGGCCGAAATTCAAAGCCAATGACACAACAATCTCGACAACAAATTAACGCAGGGATCATGCTTAGGGATCTTCCCTCCAGACGAAGGTTACACTGGCTTTTGTCAAGCGTAGGGGCATTATAGGAGACCACAACGGATCACACGCATACCACTCTGGACGCTCTATCACAGATTTCATCATTACGACCTCATCCAATGTTGGGCCCACCTTGAGCTTCCACATTGGCCACAGGTTAAGATTTCTCTCATGTATTAGATCTTATATGATTTCATTACGTTGTGTTCATTGTGAGTGATGAAGCCCAATAAGAGGCTCCACCCTTTCAACTCATTTATCTAAGCTTCTTCAATCTCATAGACCGTTTGGTCTTTCGAAGACTTCTAATAAACTCTCTCTCTCTCTCTCTCTAATAGAGAGAGAGAGAGAGAGAGAGAGAGAGAGAGAGAGAGAGAGGGGGGGGGGGGAGAGAGAATAGAGCCAAAACTATCCTTGGCTTATGATAGGGACAATTGGATGCACCTGATGGGGGTACCTGTATTGGTCAAGGCCATGGGTGTGTTTGTGTTCAAGGACTGTGCCATGGACTAAGTGTTTCTCGTTTCGGGATGGCTTACCTTGGTAGAGTTGGACCTAGAGGAACAAGAGCTCAGCACTGAAGATTTGAGGATGCCTTCCTAAGAGTTCTCCATGAAAGTCGATAAAGCAACAGCATCGATGAGTGGGCATGGGCCCACATTGGGTTGGTGAGAGAGATTCCATGTATAAGGCCGCACTAATAACCAAGCAGGCTGGGCCAACCCTAGATGTGAGACAATCTGAGGCCCCTATCAAACCTGATCTAGGCCACTTTGCCAATCTAGAATAGAATAGAAGACCTTGAGATGGAATTTCTCGCCCCTGCTTAGGTTTATCCACATTCCTCATTGGTGTATATAAACCCTTCAGGCATCCTAAACCTGCCCCTTTTGCTGGTATATGCCTAAGGACATGTTAACTACTCCTGTAGCAAACAGATCCATGGCGGATCTGCTGTCCACATGCAGCTCTTAGACGCTGCCTTAATAGCACATTTGCATCTGTCTCGAAAGCTTGCGGCAGCATATAATCTAGTTGCCAACTAATGTAGATGGTTGTCCCTTTTACCAAGCGAGGTATTCAGTGGATGTATAGACATCCAACCTGGTTGTTAGCCCCTGTTTCAGAGATTCTCTCAGCATTGAGCTGGGTTCTCTGGAAACAGGCTGGTTTTTCTGACAGCCAATTTTTTCCGTTTTCCCCATAATCAGAGCCTTTCAGATGCTGATTCGTACAGTTGGTTTCTCAAGCATTAGAAGTAAGTACTTTTCTCGGGGGAAAAAAGGTGATTCGTGCGGTTGGTTTCTCAAGCATTAGAAGTACGTACTTTTCTCGGGGGAAAAAAGGTAGACGGTTACCCCACGAGAGTGCAACAAAAAGGATCTGCAGTGATTTTTTCCCTTGATAACCATATAGAATGTCAGCCTGTATCAGTACATTGAACAGAGAAGTTCCTCAATTTCCAGGCCTAATCTGTGCTTTTGTGCATCTCATGTGCATCTGGAATATTAATTCTCTCTTTAGACATGTATTCACTTTGTACTTATCTCCAAACTCCATGCTATATAAATGTAAGTTTTCTTTGAAAAATATCTTGCTACTTTGTTCTTCCATAACCCTGAATGTTGCTTCTCCCCGTTGAATAAGGATTTTGACATTACTGTAGAATTGAACCACGTCAACCATGGGAAGAACACCCTCACACCTGCACCACCATGACTATATCGTCTCTCTCTCTCTCTCTCTCTCTCTATATATATATATATATATGTATATAACACACACACACACACACACGGTAGAAAGACGACGAAATAATTCCCTTCTGCAACCTTGAACATACCATCCTTCAGTCCAACCCAAAAGTTACATATTCTCTCTACATAAGTTCCAATTTCTTTATTCTTTATTGAAGCTGTTGGCGTGGTTCTTACTACCTTCAGGGAAAGCCAGCTAACCAGGTATATGGTGTTCTTTATTGGCTCTGTGACAAAGATTTAAAAAATCATACAAATCTGGAAAGCCCGTCAAGGCTACCAAAAGTATTAGAGGGTGCCAGTCACAGCATCAACCCTTGAAAAATAGATGGTTGCACAAAATTGGGAAATTAATGGAGCCAAATCCAGACCACAATGACAATTATCAAAGTGGCAGCCATCCCAACATACGCAATCCATTTGTCAACACGATGCCGTCTCTCCACAAGCTTTAGCACAGAGTTGGATAAGCCTACCGTGTTCATGATGTCCAAAGCTTTTCGCTGAGCACGCTGCAGTTTCATGACATATGACAGTAAAATCGGTCATTAGCAAAAAACATAGGGTAAATCATATGCAGAGTGGCTTCCCGCTTAGTACATATACCAATTGTCCCAGTCCCACCCTTAAAGTCAAAGCTTAAGCACCTACTTATTATCCAATGATAAGTTATGGATTAACCAAATTGTCCCACCACAAGCAGCATCTGATATCTCGTTTTCATTGGAGTCACCGCTTGGATAAGCAACTTCAGCACTATATAACGGATATAAAGAACCCACGTTACCTTTAACCTATCACGCTGCTGTGCATACTTGGCAAGCACTTCTACGCCTGTTGCATATGCATCTTCAAGCAGGTGAGATGAGTTTTGTGCAGATTGTAAGGCTTGCATCCCATCATCGTGAATCTGCAGGATTCGAGCTCCTTCAATTCCATCTCCATTCTACAGCAATAAGTAAACCGTAAGCCCATCACGTTATATTCAATAGCCACGAAGGTTCAGATACTAAAAAGGTACAATGTTCAAGCGCATCCAAAACCTGTCAACCATTTTCCTTTTTCCACAAATGGACAATCGAACAGTATGCATTGGACCATACGAAGGGAAAGATTGCAGTAACAACTTCCCGCTTCTTTTAGGGATATTGGCGTCAATGTAAAATCTTAATCAGACATGCAAATAAGAAATCTCAGTCCGACACAACAATCCCAAATCGTACCGTCCTTCGAAACAGCTCTGCTCTTTCATTTGCCTCAGTCTGTCTCCGATGCTGCCGATTTAGATACTTGTCCAATCCTATTTTTAAAGAATCTGCCTCCTCTGCGATCTGTTCCACCTTTCTGCGTTATACCAGATATAAAATAAGAAGCTTATACCTTCCAAGTCTAGACAATCAAAAGCTTACTCAAATAAGCAGCGTTACGTCTGTCTACAGGTTCACTAATGGAGCACCTGGTGGATCCATTTCTCCGAAAAGGAGATCCACAAAAATTGGTTCCCAATTCACATGAGCTACCCTATTCTTCAGAATCAGAACGTGAAACGACTCACACACAATGCCACCAGAAAATTGAGCAATTAAGCCTGACATTTTCCACAAACAGCACATGCCAAGATAAGCGCAGAATTGGAAGAGCGAGGATCGACCGTTTCCAAAGATCTCGATGAGGCTTGGCGATTTGAGAGCGCCACATGCGATCCATTTCCACGCTATACTGTTGCACCTGCGCCAGCTCGCGCTTGACATGCTGAGCGAGATCCGGGGAGGCAACGAGGGTGTCGGGAGGGGGGTTGCCAGTGGAGGTGCCACCGAAACTGGAGGAGGAAGCGTACTCAAGGCGCTCGAGTCTCTCGAGGCCATCGCGGACGACAAGGAGGGAGTGGCGAGCCTGCTGGTAGACATCGGAGAGAGTAGCACCAGACATGGATGTGCAGACCTAAAAGAGGGATCAATAGGAAAGATCGACGGAGAAAATCCCTTGTGCAAAATGGAGAGGAAGAAGCAGGAAGAAGATGGAGATGGAGATGGAGATGGAAATGCACATGCACATGCACATGCGCCATGGCCATGGCCATGGCATCAACAACACACTTCCTCTCGTGTGTGTGCGGGTTCGGTCCCGCACGCCTGCAGACACTGTCAATCACGTAGACTTGGCCGGCACTGCAAGATTTACCCGCTCGACTGCCCATCCTCCCACGATATTGAAAGGGTGCTGCTGGTCGACCAGGCACACGATGATCGGTCCGCCGCTCAAGAGAGATCTCCATAGCCTAATGAACTTCTCAAGACGTGCCTTTGAAGGGTACCATTAAGAGAGGTAAAAGAAAAGATGGGGTAAATGCAATGATTTAAGGCTACCCTTCTTCTAGCGATATTAGCCTAGAAGCCTCTCCATCTGTCTAATTTGCCTCTGAATCTATTGAGAAACGAATCCCATCTTTCTTTCGTAACATCAAATCCCATGGAAATACCCTAGCATGTCTAATTGTTGTTCCATAATCGACACTCACTTTCTTCCTTACCACAAAAGGAGCATGCTGTGTTGGTATTCTTTGGTTTTTCTCCTTGGTAGGACCTTTTAGCACTTGATCGAAACCTGCAATTGTCTTGTGCTTGTTAAACCAACACTTTTTGGTTTGTGTGGTCTAAGCAACTGCAAATGTTGCAGTATTTACCCAACTAACACATTCATTGTATGGCTGGCTATTTCTTTAGCATCTCTTTCTCAAACTTGGTGTCCTTTTTAACCACCAAATTAGTGTCTGGCTCCTCTTCGCTATCCACATCATGAATGGAATCTTTTTCTTTCTTCAAGGTTTGCTGATGAGCCTTTTTTTTAATGCAATTGTTTTTTGAAGCAATTCATTACATGTCTTTCTTAGATAGGTGATCTCAATGTTGTGAAACTTTGCACAAATAGTGAGACTAGTCAACAATCAAGATCACATGGTCTTTTTGTCTTGCATGTTGTTTATTTACTTGGTTAGCACCCTCATTCATGTTGTAAAGTCACACACCAATTTTACCTAGAATTTGTTTGATTCTATTAAGCTTCAACATGCGGGCTTCATTGTTGAACTCATGTTGAAACATCCTAAATAAGGCTTCCTTAATTCATCCCATATGGTGAAATGATAATATAGATACTAATCAAACCGTTAAATGACTTTGTCTACTATGAACATGATAGAGATGTACATTAAGTCCTCCCTATCAACTTGCAATATTGCCTCCTTTTGCAAAAAACCCACATGGGATCAAGGATTCTTATCCTCTCATCCCATGTTACATCCATTTTTTCTAACATTCATTATGGGTCAAATCACACTATTCCCATCACTGGCTTATCCTTTACGGACCAAAAATCGTTCCTCAATAGGATCATCAAATGCTATGCTTAAATCATGGTCAATACATTGCTTAGCTTGACACGCTATTGCATCTGTATTTATATAAGTATGTAAGGTAGATTGCCATTTCTAGAAACCAAGTCAAGAGCAAGCACTTTGCATGTCACAAAGAATCGAATGTAAAGCAAGTACACACATTGCTTGGAAAAAATCGAAAAGTTGGAATGGTCCCTTAGCAAACGATAGAAATATGTTTATATTACAATAGTCCTTGGGGGGTAATGAAAGTACAACTAGCTCTTTGGCCAAACTCTATGCACAACATTGTATTAAAAAATTTGGACTTTAATAAAGTCTAATTTCAAAACTAGACTAAATAAAAGTCTAAATTTTTTGAATATCATAGTCCCATGCTTTTTTCCTATGTTAGAAAACAAATAATGCTTGGAATAGGCCAAAATAATCATGTCAAATACTTTATACACATAGTTGACATTAGAGTAATCATACTCCCATGATTAGATTTTCATATCTCTCAAAACAAATATTGCAATATTGATTGAAACCTAAAATAGCATGACAGAATAAGTAAGCCAAATACTTTACAAATCCACTTGCATAGAGTAATTGTGATCATTGGATAAATGAAGATATAAGTGTTCCCACAGAGAGGTGGTGTACATATATACCCTCTTGGTATTAATGTTTGCAATAAAAATATTAAAATAAAATAATTAAGTCAAATACTTTATACACACGATTTTATAGAGTAATTTTGATCCTTGGACGAGAAGATAAATGTAATGTTCTCTCATAGTGGTGGTGTACATATACACCATCTTGGTGTTAATATTTATTGCTAAAATGTTAAAATAAACTATTTAACAATGGTACATCTGACCCATAACTCCCTTGTTTTAATGAGAACCTCTAAAATAGTGACTTATTCTTCTTTTGAAATTGTTCATTATTGAGCCTCATATATTCCAATATGTATTTTGAATCATCTTCAAAGAGACAAATATGATCTATGACATTTGCAAACTTCTTCATGCACTCCCCAAACTGCAAGTTTCCTTTTCTAGATTCATCATATGCAATTCTGCATGCTTCATAGAAATGTTTCCCATCAATAAGCTCAAACTTGCATCTTTCAAGAACCTATTTCGAGAGAGCATGTAAATTTCCTTGTAAAACTCTCATAAACTGTTGCTTCACAAACTATGTCAATCTATCCGAATTTGTCAAATGCTCAAAATAAGTCTACATGCTTTCATAAGGTCACATCAAGCAACATTGGATCATCACTTTGAATCCTTTTGGATGACATCAGTGTTAAAGTGATGATATTGGCAGTGGGTTCTTTTTCCCACCTTGCATCCTCATATAACTTTCATGCAAAGTGCTCATCAAGATTTCTTGGATTGGTAAAAAAGTTCAATATGATATGTAGTGTTAGCACCATGGATTTAATTCACATTTTCATTAATTTGTCACTAACGAACATCATATTTGGTACAAATCGAAAAAAGACAACTAGTAAACCAGATAACACTATTGCCAATATGAGACCTATTACAAGTGGTAATAGGCATAATGTTGTTCATAAAAGGCATATTATTAATGCTATCGGCTACTATTGATAGTATTAGGCCTATTGTCAATCATAGTAGGCCATAAGGCTAGCAATAACAGGCCTATTACCAGTGATAGTAGGGAAACTACTGATGGTAAAAGGCATTTTACTGATAGTAGGGATACTACTAATGGTAAAAGGCATTTTACCAAGAATAATAAAGCTACTACCAATGATAATATGGCCACTATAGACAATAATTTTTCAGGTTTCCTACTTGTTTTTTATATTAAAATGCTTGTGGGAGCTAAAGCAAATTTTATTTAGCAAGATTAGAGTAAGATGGACCACAATTGAGTTGTGAGAATCTAAGGGAGGCAGAGATTGAGAGAGTGAGGATCCATTGTTCTTTTGGTTTCTTTTGGAAAGATAGTAGTCCATAGCTCCTGCAGCTATAGTGTTCGAAGCAATGTGATAATGAAGCAACAATGTGAGAAGTGAAATGCATGAAATACACAATACAAAAATCTCACAGAATAAAAAGAAAGAGAGACACCCATTTACATGGTTCACCTAGTGGACTATGTCCACGGAGAAATAGCAAGTCTTGATTTTTTCTTATCCACAGCAACAAGTGAGAAGGTACGAGATATATACAGTATATCCACTGCTTTCTTGCTATGTGAGGCACGTTCTTATCTTACAATTTTGAAGACACAACTCATGCACCAATTTTCATGTATTTTTGGCTTCAAGGGCATTGCCCCTTAACCCCCACCAAGAGGGGCCTAATAGCTATAGCTAGCCCCCCTTGGAACCCCCTAGAAAAAATCCTAAGGGGGGCCCCCCCTTTATAGGATGGGTATAAACATGCACGGGTCCAAAGCATGGCCAAAAAACAACCTCTAAAAAAATATTAGATCCAAATGCAACACCTAATGCGGTGGGGTGAGGTGGAACACAATTAAGTCACAAGAATTTACCAAAGGAAGACTGTGAGAGAGTAAGTGTCCATTGTTCTTTTAGTTTCTCTTAGCAAGTTTGTAGTCCATAGCTCTGCACCTAGTGTGATGGGGTAAGGTGGACCACAGTTGATGAAGAATCTAAGAGAGGCAAAGGGTCATAAAGCGAGTGTTCAATGTCCTTTTGGTTTGTTTTGGCAAGATTGCAGTCCAAAGCTTTGCACCTAGGTTGGTAGCATAAGTAGAGTACAATTGAGTTGCAAAAATCTAAGAGAGTGAGAGAGTGAGAGTGTTCATTTTTATTTTCTATTCTTTTGGCAAGATTGTAGTCCATAGCTCTTGCACATTATGTAGTGGGGTAAGGTGGACCACAATTGATAGGCAAGAATCTAAGATCTGAGGGAGAGAGTAAGTGTTCATTGCACTTACAAAATAGTTTCTAAAGTGGTTTATCGCTCCAATATTGTAGTCCATAGTGCACCTTGTGTAATGGGATAAGGTGGAGCACAATTGAGTGGCCAGAATCTAATAGAGGGAGAGAGTGAGTATTCATTGCACTTGCAAAGGATTTGCTAAAGTGGTTGGTCACTCCAATATCTTGCATGTTGGGGTAAAGTTTTGGCACAATTACAAGATAATGAATGTGATTGTAAACATGGAGGAAGAATGTTTGTCTTGTTTCAACTCAATTAATGCATGTATGTGCCATTCGTATACAAACCCATGCAATGGAACTAATGCCTAGAGTTTATGACTTGGATCGATTTGTGCATGCCCAAAGTTTGTGACTTGGATGGATTTGCAAAAAAAGAAGACAAAGGATATTGGTTCCACCACAAAGAGGAAGAAAGGCACTAAGGTAAGACATGATGAGGGCACTTCAAAGGCAGCAAGGAATTTGGAGTTTGAAGGTTGCCCTAGTGGTGAAGGAAAGACAAGTGGGGGAGATGACACAAGCATGCAAGAGGGGGGAGATGATGATGACAATATGGATCCGAGAAAGCGTAAGTGAGTATGAAACAACATTATCCTCTCTTGTGAGCAAGGTTGGTCAATCAATATAGGGTGTTTCATGACACTGTGGTTTTCAACTTGCTATAGAGGTGGAGGTGGAGGTGTACCATTGAGTCATTAAAGCTGACATGATAGATGTGTAGATGCTCTTGGATGAGGGAAAGCGGCATAAGTATCCATTTGGTTGAGCCTAGATATAGAACTAGTTTTTCATAATTTCTTTAAATCTGAGTATTAATGCCGTGGCCTATTTATGCAGAGCTTTTGTAAAACTTAGAATTGTCACGATACGATTTTGTAGTCTAGAATGTATTAGGCTAGCATGATCAAATGTAGTAATTAGAAGGTAGGCTAGGTAGGTTTAAATGCCTAAATGCCATATGGATAATGTATTGGATATGTTAATTGATATGGAATAAAGGGTGCACTCACACATGTAGGTCCTAGGATAGGAATGGGTAGGAATGCATGGGTGCATTAATAAATGGTAGGCATAAAGTGTCATAAGCTAAGGATAGAATAATGGGGTATGACCAAGGGATGGATCCCAAGAGGCATGAGAGGTTGTGACCTCTCGTATGCATGGAATGTGTGCATGAGGCGTTATGCATTCATATGTGGTTTGTGGATTGCATGAGCATTGTAGAGTTGTCAATAGCAAAAGTACACTCACGTGGGCACTCCTTCCACCCCATTTGGAGGGCCAATGCTTCTCAATTTATGCATCATTCTATCACACATGTGCAACCAGTACTACGTGACAAGTGGTATCAGAGTAGTGATCCTCTGTGGACCTGCCCTGTGGAAGCTGTTACAAATGCAGACATTAGCATAGCATCATCACGCCAATAAACAAACATACATTCACCCAACAAACATTCTCCAAGGAGCTTTCTTTCTTTTTCTAATTTAGCATTGTTAATTTTGTGAGAAAAAAATGGAAAACAATGGAAGAGAAAAACAACAGGGTAAAGGAAAAAAATAGAAGAGAGAAATAATAGCACAGCAAAGCAGCGAGGCCTTTGAATTGTTTTCCTCACCCCTCAATTAATAGGGGGACTGGGGTAAAGGAGGGAGGGCATCGCCCACATACACAAGCACCCAGTCTATCCTCCCCTGTTTAATTAGGGGGGGGGGGGGCATAGAATTTTGTGTGATGCATTGCCCCACGGTATTCGTGTCTCCGAAGTCTATGTGCAGTCTCGCTACACCACGTTGCCTCTACGCCCCTGTATGCCATATGGCATGCTGCAATCTGCACCAGGATTCACATCCTCTAGCCCTCGGCCCCGTTTAGCTGCCCAGTCTGTCCAAGTCGCCCAGCCGCCTAGCTCTTTAATTGGGGGGGGGCCAAGCCTCAAGGACTTTTGTGTAATAAGGGGGGGGGGGGGGCTTGTAGAAATCTACGCCGACCCCCATCCCAAAAATTTGTGCTGCAGGCTACATAGACCTACAACTGTTGCCTCTACATTGGATCGCGCACCACGAGTCGCACCGAAAAATGCACCACCAATCGCCTCTACAGCCTCTCCAGAGCTGCTAGCCATGTCATGCCCCTAGCCACCGCCGTCAACCCTACCACCTCTACCGCCGCACTGTCTCCTTTGCCATCAGTAGCCTAACCGCCGCCACTGACACACCATAATCAACCCTCCCTCTACCTACTACCCTCCCCTCGTATTTCAAACCCCCCTCTCTTTCATTTCAAACCCCCTCCCCTCTCCTTAGTTAGTCACCTTTCCCCTAAGTCCCTCTAGTTCCTCATTTCCCCCCTTTCTTTTCCTTTGGCTCCCTCTAATTCCCTTACCTTGCAATTTTTCTTTATAAAAATTTAGATAGAGATAAAAGATTTAAAAAATGGAGAAAATAATAAGAAAAGATAGAATAAAAGAAGTTAAAACATAAATATTAAAAGGAAAAATGAAAATTAAAAGAGAGCATTTTAAAAAAATAAAATAAAAGGAGACTATTGAGAAAACAAAAGGAAAAAGGTTTATTTTAAAAAAGAGGTTAGACAATTAAAGGGGACGGAAATAGACTGGTAAACGTGATAGGAAAAAGAATAGTTACATTATTCGAGATATAAAATAAAGGAAATATCAAAGAAAATAAAAAGAATTGGGATTGAAAAAAAGAAGTAATTTGTAGGATATAGAATTTAGGAAAGATTATGAGAACATAAAATTAAGGGGTACCATAGATGAAGCGTGGTCGCTTCACAATTAGCAAGGAGGGGACTGCTACAAAAAACTATTAAAAAAAAAGGTGAAGGCTACAAAAGTGGAGGAAACTCGAATGACGGCTACAAAGTGACTCGTCATCTAGAAAAGAATGGAATATACAATTGCATGGTGATGACAAGGGTCAAATGATTGATCTACTTAAATTTAAGATGAGCATTTAGGGACAAGGAATGAAGTAATAAATGCATTTGCATGTAGGGTCATACATAAAAATAGGAAAAACTCAAGAATTGAGCACATGCACAACTATTACTTTGGAAATGTACACAATGGTATCACATATAGAGACACTCGATAATTTAAGGATTCTTTGGAAGGCATCCATGGTGCCAAGAGTCTTGAAGTTGGAGTGCTAGAGATGGTTAAGTCATTCTCTTAGGTTGGGTTGATGAGCCAAGGTAGTACTTGGGCTCTTCCCAAGCAAGAGGGTGCTATACATGGCCATAGGTGGTGGATATGTAAGCGCTTAC
This sequence comes from Dipteris shenzhenensis, assembly GCF_047967505.1. Taxonomy (NCBI): domain Eukaryota; kingdom Viridiplantae; phylum Streptophyta; class Polypodiopsida; order Gleicheniales; family Dipteridaceae; genus Dipteris; species Dipteris shenzhenensis. The sequence continues at coordinate 29,269,055 of NC_141608.1, read as the reverse complement.
TCAGGTCTAGTGACCTTAGTGTTAGAGTTAGCTCAAATGTCCACCTCTCATGTAACCCACCAATATTCTGTGTACCCAATGTTGTAAGGCCCCCATATGAGGAGAAGCCATGATGGGTATCAGATATTGGGAGGGATCCCCAGTTTAGACACTGGAAGGGGTCTTAGAGTAGACCAGATGGTTATGAGACGGCTTAGGAGCCAAGAGTAGATACCCGTCTGCACAAAGGGGGGGTTCGGGGGGGCGATAGCCCCCCCGATAGCAGGGGGTCCAGGGGGCGCAGGCCCCCGGTGGGGGTCTGGGGGCAAAGCCCCCAGTGGCAGGCCCGACGGTATGACCTATGCGCGATCCTTCATCTGCCCGACGGCATGTTTTCTGAAGGGTCGGTTGGTCTTCCAGGCCGACTGTCTATTAGGCCGACTGCCTATTACAGGGCCGACCGTCAACCACTTACACTATATAAGTGGCCACCCCCTATCATCAGATCACCAGTTCTTCACGCTCATAGTCCTCCGTCCAGCATCTGTCTAGATCACCATCGAAGCTCTGTCTGTAGAGCGCACGGGTGGACAGCCAACCATCAGTTGTATCAGCAGTTTGGTATATCAGAATTTTTTGTATTCTCTCCAGCTTTCCATCGTGTACTTGCGTTTTGTTGTTATCTTCCGCTGCGTACTATTTTCTTACACTTAGAGAGATCTCAAGTAATTGGTAAGTCATGGATGCATGACTATGGGTGGGACCTAGTGGTCTAGAATGAGTACTCAAGCAAGATCTAGTGATCTTGACCTTTTAAGTTAGGCCTATCTTGTAAGATTTGGGTGTGATCAACCTAAAACTAATGGTTCCAAGTTGGTCACTTGGGATTTGGACCAATGCATGCATATGAGAGAGATAGATTAGGAAATGGTATCCTGTTAGAAAGGAAAACTAGAATGTGAGACATCTTGTTCTTCCATTCCTCACTAACTCATTGTTAGAAGGCATGTTCTTGCACAAAAAAGGGCATGGAGAAGGCTAGTCAATACCTTGTCTCATACCAATCTTGCCATAGAGTAGGGCCCACTCGCCTAACTTCGCTCACCTAAACTACTAAAAGCTCTAGGTTAAGTGTGACCTGGAGCTTTTAGTAGTTTAGGTGAGTGAAGCTAGGCGAGGCCGCCCTACTCTATGGCAAGATTGGTATGAGACAAGGTATTGACTAGCCTTCTCCAGGCCCTTTTTTGTGCAAGAACCTGCCTTCTAGCAGTGAGTTAGTGAGGAATGGAAGAACAAGATGTCTCACAAAGCTCATGTGGATATCATATTCAAGTAAGAAGGCATGATACAATTAATATTGGAACAATATATATAGCCTACATGCATTTCTCCACAACAATAAATGTAAGGGGTCGTAAGCTCAACTGAATAAAAGCATAATCAATCATAAGATCCACAATAATCAATCCTAAGCATAATCTGTCATAAGCTCCACAATGATAAATATAAGTGCCCACAAGCTCCATAATAATAAATGCAATGAGTCATGAGCTCCACATACGTTTCACCCACAATAATAAATGTAGCGGTCAAAAGCTTCACTGACTACAATGGTTCATTTCAACAAATCTCCCTTCATAGTCTCAATCCCTCTTTTTGGCATTTGGGTGAGGGTTCTCCAAGGGCTTCAAGCAAGTAGACAACATGATATCATCTCTTTCAAGAGAGACACAATGTCTCCCTAGCTTAGGGAATGGTTCTCCACTTATGACAATGGAAAGACAGGTTGTGTGCATCTTGGATTCCTACACCTGCAAATGCATCAATGACCACGTCCCCCTCCCTTGTCAAGGTGTGTAAGAGAAACCTACGAGGAAGAAACATTTTTGAACAAACCATTAATGTCTTTGGTTGCAAGAAACATGAGGCACCAAAACCGGTTGTACTCACCTACTCAAGTCTTATTCTTGCTTTACACTACCTCATAGAATCTTGCACCCATCCCTTGTGACTTTGAAGGTGTCAAATGGAGACTCCCTCACCCAGTTGCACTCAGCCATGCAATCTTTGCTAATCTCCTATTGTAGTACTTGGGAACTTTGCTTCCTTGGCACTCAAACATGGCTAAAACCATCCAATTGATTTGTCAACAACACCACACGACATGGTAAGTATTATTGTGCATTCTTTTAAATAGCTTTCATGCTTAAATGGTTTTATCTACCTTATTCCTGGGGTCATCCACTCACATATCCACACTCGTTGAGCACCATCACGGTGTGTTATGTATGAATCCATTGTCCACTGCCACCTACTGCACATAATACACATGGTCTAGCAAGCATGTCGTAATCAACCAACCCCCATCTGCTACCACCTAGAATGCCAAGGCCAGAATAGCATCCACAAGAATGGTATTCCAATTTGGAACTTTCGTTCTAGCGACACACTCAACCAGTGTTGACATGGAAAAGTCTACCCACATCATGCTTGTTGCTACCTTGCTAGGTGAACCACCTATTGTGAGGGATGGAGGCGTGACTAGTTTCAAAAAAATTCTTGTCACATAGGATGCACATGTGTGATAGAATGATGCATAAATTGAGAAGCATTGGCCCTCCAAATGGGGTGGAAGGAGTGCCCACGTGAGTGTACTTTTGCTATTGACAACTCTACAATGCTCATGCAATCCACAAACCACATATGAATGCATAATGCCTCATGCACACATTCCATGCATATGAGAGGTCACAATCTCTCATGCCTCTTGGGATCCATCCCTTGGACATACCCCATTATTCTACCCTTAGCTTATGACACTAAGCCTACCATTTATTAATGCACCCATGCATTCCTACCCATTCCTATCCTAGGACCTACATGTGTGAGTGCACCCTTTATTCCATATCAATTAACATATCCAATACATTATCCATATGGCATTTAGCCATTTAAACCTACCTAGCCTACCTTCTAATTAATACATTTGATCATGCTAGCCTAGACTACAAAATCATGTCGTGACATGCCCTCTTGCTTGGGATATAGATGTCGTCATCTATTACTCTTCTTTGTCCTTATGATCTTTAGCACTCTTTAGGTTCATGTATAAACTTCCATACAACAAGTTCAATCTTTCATCTTCATATTTGGTACTCCTGCCAAACAAGTCCAACATTAATATGTTCCTTTAAATCAAATTTCCAAATAAATCAGTAAGAAAGACAGTACTTATGTTTCATGTTGTGTTGTCCATGTACTCCTTTGCTTTGGACATTCCTTCAAAGACTAATTTTAACTTTATCCATTAGGGTTAGTAGGAATCCATTTCCGTTCTAGTCTTCCTTTCTGACACGATACCATTTCCTAATCTATCTCTCTCATATGCATGCATTGGTCCAAATCCCAAGTGAACAACTTGGAACCATTAGTTTTAGGTTGATCACACCCAAATCTTACAAGGTAGGCCTAACTTAAAAGGTCAAGATCACCAGATCTTGCTTGAGTAGTACTCATTCTAGACCACTAGGTCCCACCCATAGTCATGCATCCATGACTTACCAATTACTTGAGATCTCTCTAAGGTCACTAGACCTGACTAAGCGCTTACATATCCACCACCTATGGCCATGTATAGCACCCTCTTGCTTGGGAAGAGCCCAAGTACTACCTTGGCTCATCAACCCAACCTAAGAATGACTTAACCATCTCTAGCACTCCAACTTCAAGACTCTTGGCACCATGGATGCCTTCCAAATAATCCTTATCGAGTGTCTCTATATGATACCATTGTGTACATTTCCAAAGTAATAGTTGCGCATGTGCTCAATTCTTGAGTTTTTCCTATTTTTAAGTATGACCCTACATGCAAATGCATTTATTACTTCATTCCTTGTCCCTAAATGCTCATCTTAAATTTAAGTAGATCAATCATTTGACCCTTGTCATCACCATGCAATTGTATATTCCATTGTTTTCTAGATGACGAGTCACTTTGTAGCCTTCATTCGAGTTTCCTCCACTTTTGTAGCCTTCACTCTTTTTTTTTAGTAGTGTTTTGTAGCGGTCCCCTCCTTGCTAATTGTGAACCGACCACGCTTCATCTATGGTACCCCTTGATTTTATGTTCTCATAATCTTTCCTAAATTCTATATCCTACAAATTACTTCTTTTTTTCAATCCCAATTCTTTTTATTTTCTTTGATATTTCCTTTATTTTATATCTCGAATAATGTAACTATCCTTTTTCCTATCACGTTTGCCAGACTATTTATGTCCTAATTGTCTAACCTCTTTTTTTTTAATAAACCTTTTACCTTTTGTTTTCTCAATAATCTCCTTTTGTTTTGTTTTTTTTTAATGCTCTCCTTTAATTTTCATTTTTCCTTTTAATATCTATGTTTTAACTTCTTTTTATCTATCTTTTCTTATTATTTTCTCCAATTTTTTAAATCTTTTATCTCTATCTATTTTTTTATAAATAAAAATTGCAAGGTAAGGGAATTAGAGGGAACTAAGGGAAAAGAAAGGGGGGAAATGAGGAACTAGAGGGACTTAGGGGAAAGGCAACTAACTAAGGAGAGGGGAGGGGGTTTGAAATGAAAGAGAGGGGGGTTTGAAATACGAGGGGAGGGTAGTAGGTAGAGGGAGGGGTGATTATGGTGTGTCAGTGGTAGCGGCTAGGCTACTAATGGCAGAGGAGACAATGCGGTGGTAGAGGTGGCAGGGCTGGCGGCAGTGGTCGGGGGCTTGCGGGTCTGGAGAGGCTACAGAGGTAGTTGGTGGTGCATTTTTCGGTGTGTCTCGTGGTGCACGACCCAACGTAGAGGCAGTAGCTTTAGGTCTAGGTAGCCTACAGCACAAATTTCAAGATGGGGGGCGACGTAGATTTTGACAAGCCCCCCCCTTATTACACAAAAGTCCTTGAGGCTTTGCCCCCCCAATTAAAGAGCTGGGCGACTAGGCGACTAGGATAGACTAGGCAGCTGAGCGGGGCAGAGGGCCAGTGGATGTAAATCCTGGCGTGAATTGCAACATGCCACATGGCATACAGGGGCACAAAGGCAATGGGGTGCAGCGACTGCACACAAACTTCAGAGACACGAATACCAAGGGGCAATGCATCACACAAAATTCTATAACCCCTGTCCCTAATTAAATAGGGGAGGACAGGCTGGGCACCCATGTATGTGGGTGGCGCCTTCCCTCCCTTACGCTGGTCCTCCTATTAATTAAGGGGTGAGGAAAACAATTCAAAGGCCTCGCTGCTTCGCTATGCTATTATTTCTCCCTTCTATTGTTTTCATTTACCCCGTTGCTTCTCTCTTCTATTGTTTTCCATTGTTTTGTCACAGAATTGACAATGCGAAAGTAGAAAAAGAAAGAAAGCTCCCTGGAGAATGTTTGTTGGGCTCGGGGGGGTCACTATGTATAAACCCTCTATATCACATGCGTTCAAGGCCTATATTTAAAATCCCTTATCTGTAAATTTTTTCATTAATAAAATGTACCCCTTTTCTATACAAATCTGTAATTTTTTTCCAAAACTATTTTAAATAGTCCCTTATGTATATTTATTTCTATAAATTTTAGAAATAAAAAATATCCTTATGTTGAACTCACGTGATAGGGTTGCATATGATGAGTGACCCCCCCGAGTTGTTGGGTGAATGTATGTTTGTTTATTGGCATGATGATGCTATGCTGATGTCCGCATTTGTAACAGCTTCCACATGGCAGGTCCACAGAGGATCACTGCTCTGATACCACTTGTCATGTAGTACCGGTAGACACATAATAACACATGATGTTGAGATGAATCCTCAACAAGAAGTACATGAATTGCAAGGTGTATTGTCTACAAGATTGAAGCATTTAGGTTCTTCCTGAAAGTTCTTGGATTGTATATATGATTTTGAGCATGTGTAGCCAAGGGCAGTTCTGATTCTCTTCCTCGCTTTTGCATTCTAGAGATTTTGTCGTGTATTCATCAATCTATCATGAATTTGGCATGAATGTTTTGAGGAGAAATAGATCTTTTGGGTTGTAGCAACATATTCAATAGATTGCACATTTTTTGTGGCATTAACTATTTTTTGCATCTACAAGCACAAAGCAACTTTAAGATAGCTTTAGGACTTCCCAGTGTAGCATTTGTCTTCATGTGCTTCATAGCAATATTGGAAATGTGATAGGTGAACATTATTGAATTGGGAGTTGTTTGAAGAATCATTGATATCCTTTGTCTAACAATTGAGTCGTTGGACATCAACCCATGGTCCTTGAGAAAGGATTTCCATACTAACATTGTCTGATCTTCTCTAATTTGTAGTTCTTGAACTATCCTTGACATGATCATTGATTGTAGACTCTCTACATTATATGAATGAGCCATAAGGTGTGTCAAGACCAAGAAGATATCTATATTCTAAGGAAATAATTGGAATAAGCTGAAGTTATTTCAAAAAAATTGATTTCTTTTTATTGGAATAACTCCATAGTCTAGGAAGTGTCCTTGACAAGATGAATTGTGCAAGTTGAATTGAGAACTACAACTTAAGTATGGATTTAGAATTAGTTTGGTTTAAAGAAAAAGGATACTACAAAATATATGTGTGCTTTCTATTGAAGCAGGAGACATAGGGAGCCAAAAAGGGATTGTGATGAGACCAAAAAAGGCACCTTGATGAAACAAAAAATGCCAAAGAAGGGATTGTGATGAGACCACAAGTGCCTAAAATGTGACATATACTTCAAATAGCCGATGTGATGAAAAAAATATTCTTTTTAAAATTTTTTGGGTATTATAGATACATTTTAAAAAATATATATATTTGTATTACAAATACATAAAAATGGCTACAAAGAATGTTGAACTTCACTTCTTTTATTAATAGCATACAACTAGTAGATGTGCATAAAATGTCTAAAGTACACTAAAGCTTGAAAGCATGCATTGGAATTTGCATAGAAAAAGACATTTGATCTTATATGAGCAAAAGCCATAAGTTGTAAAAACCTATAGATTCTCCAAAACCAAAACATTATGCATGGAAAAGTTCAAAATAACAATTGTACTTTCCCCCTTTAAGTTCAAATGAAGCAATAGTTCTAAAATCTTCTATATACTTACGATGCAAAAAATATATTATGCATGGAACACTTCAAAACAACAAGAAAAAGATTAGAAAGAATGTTATGCCAAAAATAATTATAAGTATCAAAAGAGGCTACAAAAGATGTCTAACTTGTCTTAATTAATGGCATACAAACTACAAATCTATATTAGATGTACAAAGTGCACTATGTAAGCCTCAAAGCCTCCAATTATTCATTGTATTTTACATTACAAAAGACATTTGAGTTTACATGAGAAAAAGTGAAAGGTGCAAAGACTTGTCGATCCTCCAAGAACAAAATATTCTGCAAGGAAGACTTGCAAACTATAGTTTAAGCCTTGCTAAAGTATGAATGATAGCAAAACTACGTCCCTTGTTTAGGCTGAAAGTGTGCCCTTAATGGTTGATGGAGAAAGTTCCAGCTTTTCTTAAACTAGCAAGTAAAATTTGTACACTTATCGAGCTCTTGGAATAGATTTAGAGAAAGGACCCCTCAAGCCCAAGAACCTTGTCGATTATGGCACTATGAAGTAATACGTTTGTTTTTGTAATGTCTCACAATGCAAATTCTCCTTGCAAAGTAGCTACCAGAGAAATTTGGGTGTACTGGGAACATTCATGGTAGAAGTGTTTCAACGATTTCTTGGTACCCTTACATTACTATTAAATTTAACAATTTGTAATGTTCCAAATAACTGCAATTTATTATCATCTTAGGGCAAAAGATAATTCAATCAAGCATTTAAAAGCATAAGCAATGTGAACTTCTATAAAGTTACCTTCCTTCCATATCCCAATTCTAAAAACTACGACAGAGCATCCATTAATTAATTCTCTATTTGAGTTGTTGGAAGTAGAGTGACAATTGTGCCATCTAAAATTGAAAGCATATTACTGCTTTGTTTCCAAACACCTATGTTATGTGCTACATACATTGCATAGCCCTTTTGGTGAAAATCATTGACCATTCATCAGTATTTATAGTGTTATTCAGGCACAAATGATAATTGCAATAGATGTAAGAAAAAGTGATTTGATGTCAAAAAAAGGAATTTTCTACTACAAACTTAAAATAGAGTAAAAGTAATCATAGTTCTCTATCAGTTGAGAGTGATCGTCAATTATTCAGCTTGCCCTCTAGCTACTTTAGAGACTCTGTCAATGTTGATGAGACTGCATAAGTTATTGTGGCAAGATCGATAGAGGAACCTCTTCCTTTTGAAGTAGATGAAACTTCCAACAAAAACTCATTGCTTTCCCAAGAAATAATCTTATGTGACAAGGAAATTCCTCAACTTTTATTAATTTTGTCATAGCCTCCACATGAAGGGTGAAATTAGATGCAAAATCATCCTTATGGTTTATTGGCCTTAACAACAACAACTCCTTTTATGCATGTGTGTAAGAAAACAATAGAACGTCTGTGCTCAATAGATAACAGGATCTCATACACAAGAGAGAAAATAGATAGTATGGAGAATCAAAATTTTGATTACTGTAGAACTGATACAGTAGATGGCGCTGCCTCCCAGCCATGCGCTCCTGTGAAAGAAGCTTCGATGGCAAGCTGGAAACAGTAGAGGACGGAGGCTGGATGCTAAGGAATCAGGGTTGCTGTAGCTAGTGATGAAATGGGCTTCACGGGCTTGCTCTTATATAGCCACTAGTTATAACCAGTTGGACCCAATTGGGTGACCAACCCAATCCGTCCAAAACGGTCAACTGGGGGTCGGTCCCAAAATAGGCCACTGACCACATGATAGAACCGGTGCACAAAATAGAGCAACTGACCAGAGCCATCCGGGATCATCTGGGGCTCCAAATGGGCCCCGCAACCCAAGAGTGGTGGACTACCCTAGGAAATGCTCCATCTACCCTCAATGTGGTCAGTCATGGGATGCCTTTCCATACTTGCATGTAGCCTAGTTGGCAGTGTGCCAACTCCAGCCATCAGGCCACACATGGCCCCCATCTAGTGTCCAAACTAGGAACTACCGGATAATTGAGCTACTCAAATGCCTTCTCCTCATATGGGGGGCTTACAAGTAGAGTTAGCTGGTTCCCGTGTAGTTACATGAGAGTGGAGCATTGATATCTAACACCCCCCCTCAATGTCCACCCGCAAGTGAACTTACTTTTTTGGCCCAATGCCACGTCGATGAAGATGCCTCTCTAGCAAGTCTCTTCCAAGAGCCTTCGTGAAGATGTCCGCAGCATTCTCTGTAGTCGGACAGTACACCAAGTCAACCTCTCCATCCATGATGAGCTCGCGTACAAAGTGATATTGAATCTCAATGTGTTTTGTGCGAGCGTGGAACACAGGGTTCTTTGCAATCGCCATGCAACTCTGATTGTCACATGATAACTGCATAGGCTTGTTCTGCACTGCACCCATGTCCCCCAAAATCCTCCTCAACCACACTGCTTTGCAAGAAGCAAAGCATGCAGATTTGTACTCAGCCTCGGTAGAAGAAAGAGCAACTGTGGGTTGCTTCTTGCTGACCCATGACACAGCTCCAGATCCAAGTGAGAAATAGTAACCTGTCACTGACCTCCTGTTGTCCATGTCTCCTGCCCAATCTGAGTCACAGAATTTGATCAAGATGTTTCCCTTGATATAGGTGATGCCATAATCAAGTGTGCCTTTGATGAATTTTAGCACCCGCATCCCTGCCCTCCAATGGTTCTCCCGAGGCTTATTGGAAAACCTGCTTAGTACACGAGTCGCAAAGCTGATGTCCGACCGCGTGTTGCACAAGTAAATCAAACTGCCCACAAGCCTTCTATACTTCGCTTTGTCCACCAGTGGTGATGAATCCTCGTTTGAGAGCTTCACGTCAACCTCCATAGGGGTACCAACTGTCTTGTAGTTTGGCATGCCAAATGCCTTCAGTATCTCTCCAACATACTTCAGCTGTGAAATGAAGATCTGTTTCGGCTCTTGCCAAACTTCAATCCCCAAACAAAAATGCATGAGTCCAAGGTCTGTCATTTCAAACTCTCTTCCTAGCAAATGCTTTGTCTGCGAGATCTTCTCTTCATGGTTCCCTGTTATGACAAGGTCGTCCACATAAAGGACCACAATCATACACCTTCCTCCTTCTCTAAAGATATACAAATTTGCATCAGATGGGCTCCTCTTGAAGCTGTTTTGCAGAAAGGAGGCATCAATCCGCTGGTACCATGCTCGTGGGGCGTGTTTTAGCTTGTAAAGTGCCTTCTTCAGTTTATAAACTTTATCTTTTGAACTGGGGATCTCAAAACCTGGTGGTTGTTCCACATATACCTCCTCCTTGAGATCTACATTCAGAAAGGCAGATTTTACATCCATCTGAAACATGAGCCAACTTCCCTAGGTACCTAAAGCCAAAACACTACAAATTGTGGTTAGTCGAGTTGTGGGAGAAAAAGTATCTTGATAATCAAAACCATGTATCTGTGCAAATCCTTTTGCCACGAGCCGAGCCTTGTACTTATCCAACGTGCCGTCGGACTTGTACTTGGTCTTGTACACCCACTTGGTGCCGATTACCTTGTGTTTTGGTGGACGATCCACAAGGTCCCAAGTGTTGTTCTTCATTATGGAGCCATACTCCGACTGCATAGCCTCCATCCACCTATCATCACCCTATGCCTCTTCAATACACTTGGGTTCATAAGCATGGATCACTTCTATCATCAAAGCATAGTTGACCAAGTGTTCCTGCGCCCTTCTTTGCTCCTCTAATCTCTTGGACCGTCGGCGGTGTTCGGATGGTTCCTCCTCAATGGCTGGAGGTTCTCTATCATCCAAAAGCTGCTTTACCCACTTCGGGAATGGCCGTTGCCGTTGTGGTTCTGCAGGCTCTTCTTCATATTCTTTGTCTTGAATGCTCCCAAGCATTGTTATTGATGTGAACTCTCCACCTCTGTCTGATCTCAATTTCTTCATCTTCCTCCCCGATTCTTTCTCTATCATTACATGCCATTCCTTGAACTTACTAAAAGCCTCATCTTTAGTCTTCAAGAAGTATATCCATATCCTTCTACTATAGTCGTCGATCAGCGTCATGAAGCAGTAGGAACCACCCAAAGCTTCCATCTCCATCTTTCTGGAGAGCTCTGTGTGAACGAGCTCTAGAGGAGCCTTTGCCCTGCTGGCCTCTTTAGGAAAGGGCTGCCGATGTTGCTTGCCCATCCTGCAAGCTTCACATACATCGGGCAGATCTATAATTTCTAGTAGGTCTGCAATCATTCCACTTTTATGCATCTCCTTTAAAGAACTAAGGTTTCGATGACCAAACCTCTCATGCCATAGCTTAGTGTTCTTCACATCAGCTTGAGCAGTGAAAGCTCAGAGTTCGTAGATGTTGTTGCGCCGTGTACCTTTACCAATGACCTTCCCTTGAAGATCCAGAATCTGTGCACCATTCTTATCGAATTGAACTTTGAGGTCCGATCCGTGATCGCAGAAATGGACAACAAGTTCCTCTTGATATCTGGCACATAAAGAACATTAGACAACTGTTTTACAACTCCATCTGACTTGAGAGCAATCGTACCTTTTTCTTTTGCTGGACATTTTGCATCATTCACTAGAAAATACCGACGCTTTTTACATTAAATTTTTTTTTTTCATGGGCGCAAACGTCACTATAAGAGTCGCTAAAAGCATCGAAAAAGAACCATTGCTATATAGCGATGATGATAAATGTCGCTATATAGCGACACATTTAATCGTCGCTATATAGCGACATTGGTAAACATTGCTATATAGCGACGATTAACAGAACTTTAAGAAAAGGGTTAGTGGGGCTAAACAGGGCTTGCTATGGCCCTGTTTAGCCCCACTAATCCTTTTTTTTTTGGGTAATTACAAAACAAAGTTTTTTTATAACAAAATTTCCCTTGCGAAAAGGGTGATACAAAATCGCTCAAATGAAATGATTGAGCAACAAAAGCATATACATGTCGGACATATACAACATTGTTTGTAACAAAATTACCCTTTCGAAAGGGCGATACAAAATTGCTCAAACGAATGGGTATACAAAATGACATACAGGGCGAAGAAAATGCTACTACCAGTACTACTACTACTACTCATCCGAATCCGAATCGTCCTCATCTTATTGGCGTGTTCCTTGGTCCTCGTCAGCTGGTTCTTCTCCCTCATCCTCGTCACGTGCGTCTGATCCCTGGCCCTGTTGATTGCTCGCCTCCGATGATGGGACGCTTGAGCTTTGACCCTAAGAGTGAACCATATAAATTGAAAATTAGATTGGAACTTAAAGAATAAAACAATTTAAAAAGTGAGATTACAAGTAGGAGTAAACTTATACCGTGCAAGCAGCCACCTCAGCCCAATCGACTGTCGCTCCCATTGCCTCTTGCTCAATAAACCACGGCTTTGTTCCTATCCGAAATGTGCGTCGCGTCTCTGCATCTGTAGGAAGATGACCCATCGCAGCTTGCTGTGGATCCAATTTACGAGAGTTAGAGTTAGCTAAAGTGCATGTAATATGTAGTAAAACAAATAGAACAATACATTAAATGAGAAGAAGTCTCGAACGCCAACTGTCCGCTTGCACCAAAGTGCGAAGTACCTATGACGTCCAGCTGTCTCTTCGCAGCCTCCTCTAACCCTCGAATAATTCAGGATGGTTCCTATTCTGCTTCTTGAAGAACTTCCAATCAGCTTTGTCTGCCCAGCTGGGTTTAGCCAACCCCTTTGTGATGGAAGTACGCAAGGTTGATCTACGATGCTTCAAGACCAAACCCATGTGCTCTCGCATATAATCCTCATTAAACTCCCAATTTGGCGGGTTAGGGTATTTTTGTTTTAACTCATCGATGACCGCCTGCTTCTTTTGGCCATCTTGATACCGCCAATCGGTATTTATGCTGCTCTTGAAGTGATGGCTCATCAACCTCCTCATGGTGGCCATAACTTCTTTGCCCTTTCTATCTTCTATTATCTCTCCGGCAGCTGTGATTTGATAGGAGAGATCCCTTGATGAGTAAGGAGGGCTGATGGTAGCAGAGTCAAAAGGAGTGGAAGCTGCGCGAGCGCTTCCGAAGCGGGAAGTAGCAGTGGGAGTAGGAGAGGGAAAGGGACCTGACTGATACTGTGTCTCCGGACCAACTGGAAACCTGTAGGAACGTGAGTGTGCTGACTCGTCTACATCTCCCGAGTCAGCACAACATAAGCTGCCCTTCCTACTCTTCCTTCCCTTACGAGAGGCATGCGCAGGTGATGACCCCTCAGTCAAAGCGGCACGAGGGGACGGTTGGGCAGTACGTCCAGCCGTCGGTGTAGGGGAGGGAATTGCTGAGGTCCTCTGAGATAGCAAAGAGAAGAATCTCGATGCCTCCTCATCGCTCATCTACGCTACAAACTCGTCGGAACTCTCGACAAAGCCATGCGTGGCTAGCAAAGGAGTTCCCCGAGGGGTAGTCGCAGTGCTACGTGGAAGAGGAGTCGGACCAGGGGTAGTCGTAGTGCTAGGTCCGAGAGGAGTCGGACCAGGGGTAGTCATCGGGGTAGTTGCCTGAGAGGAATCAAAGTCCTCTGGAGCATAAAGATCATGAGCTCTTCTCCTACGAGGCTGTCCGTACTCGTCGAATGAGCGACGTGATCCCATGTCTAACATAGACACAAACACGAAAACAAAAAACAAAAAAACAAACATAAGCATAGGCATAAGAGAAGGGGGAAAGAGAGAAGAAGAGGAAAAGAAGAAGAGGAAGAGAAGAGGAATCTAAAGAAGAGGGAAGAGAAGAGGGAAATGAGAGAAGAGCATAAGAGAAGAGGAATCTCTTATGCTCATGCATAAGCATAAGCATTTTTATGCTCATGCTTATGTTTATGCATGAGCATAAGAGAAGGGGGAAAGAGAGAAGAAGAGGAAGAGAAGAAGAGGAAGAGAGAAGGGGGAAATAGAGAAGAGCATAAGAGAAGAGGAATCTCTTATGCTCATGCATAAGCATAAGCATTCTTATGCTCATGTTTATGTTTATACATGAGCATAAGAGAAGGGGGAAAGAGAGAAGAAGAGGAAGAGAAGAAGAGGAAGAGAAGAGGAATCTGAAGAAGAGGGAAGAGAAGAGGGAAATGAGAGAAGAGCATAAGTGAAGAGGGAAGTGAGAGAAGAGCATAAGAGAAAGGGGAAAAAAGAGCATAAGACAAGAGGGAAATGAGAGAAGAGCATAAGAGAAGGGGGAAAAAAGAGGGAGAGAAAGAGAGAAGGGAGAATAAGAGGATAAGAGAAGGGGAAAAAAAGAGACATATGCTCTTATGCTCATGCATGAGCATATGTCTCATTTTCTTATGCTCACGCTTATGCTTAAGCATAAGCATAAGCATAAGCTCATGCTTATGCTTATGCATGAGCATAAGAGAAGGGGGAAATAGAGAATAAGAGGGAAAGGAAAGAGGGAAAGGAAAGAGAGAAGGGGGAAAGAGAGAATAAGAGAAGGGGGAAAAAAGAGACATATGCTCATGCTTATGCATGAGCATATGTCTACTTCGCTTATGCTCATGCATAAGCATAAGCATGAGCATATGTCTCATTTTCTTATGCTCATGCTTATGCCGCATAAGCTCATGCTCATGCATAAGCATAAGCATGAGCTCATGCTTATGCTTATGCAGAAATAGAGAATAAGACGGAAAGGAAAGAGAGAAGGGGGAAAGAGAGAATAAGAGAAGGGGTGAAAAAAGAGACATATGCTCATGCTTATGCATGAGCATATGTCTACTCCGCTTATGCTCATGTATAAGCATAAGCATGAGCATATGTCTCATTTTCTTATGCTCATGCTTATGCTTAAGCATAAGCATAAGCATAAGCTCATGCTTATGCTTATGCATGAGCATGAGCTTATGCGGAAATAGAGAATAAGAGGGAAAGGAAAGAGAGAAGGGGGAAAGAGAGAATAAGAGAAGGGGGAAAAAAGAGACATATGCTCATGCTTATGCATGAGCATATGTCTACTTCGCTTATGCTCATGCATAAGCATAAGCATGAGCATATGTCTCATTTTCTTATGCTCATGCTTATGCCGCATAAGCTCATGCTCATGCATAAGCATAAGCATGAGCTTATGCTTATGCATGAGCTTATGCGGAAATAGAGAATAAGAGGGAAAGGAAAGAGAGAAAGGGGAAAGAGAGAATAAGAGAAGGGGGGAAAAAAGAGACATATGCTCATGCTTATGCATGAGCATATGTCTACTCCGCTTATGCTCATGCATAAGCATAAGCATGAGCATATGTCTCATTTTCTTATGCTCATGCTTATGCTTATGCATGAGCATGAGCTTATGCGGAAATAGAGAATAAGAGGGAAAGGAAAGAGAGAAGGGGCAAAGAGAGAATAAGAGAAGGGGGAAAAAAGAGACATATGCTCATACTTATGCATGAGCATATGTCTACTTCGCTTATGCTCATGCATAAGCATAAGCATGAGCATATGTCTCATTTTCTTATGCTCATGCTTATGCCGTATAAGCTCATGCTCATGCATAAGCATAAGCATGAGCTTATGCGGAAATAGAGAATAAGAGGGAAAGGAAAGAGAGAATAAGAGAAAGGGGGAAAAAAGAGACATATGCTCATGCTTATGCATGAGCATATGTCTCATTTTCTTATGCTCATGCTTATGCCACATAAGCTCATGCTCATGCATAAGCATAAGCATGAGCTCATGCTTATGCTTATGCATGAGCTTATGCAGAAATAGAGAATAAGAGGGAAAGGAAAGAGAGAAGGGGGAAAGAGAGAATAAGAGAAGGGGAGAAAAAAGAGACATATGCTCATGCTTATGCTTATGCATGAGCATAAGAGAAGGGGGAAATAGAGAATAAGAGGGAAAGGAAAGAGAGAAGGGGGAAAGAGGAGGAAATAGATTGAAGGAGGGAAGAAGGAAAGAGATTGAGGGGAAGAGAGGGTTTCTACGCCCATCACTGCAGCTAGCGCCTTAGCGCTAGCTGCAGGCCAATGCAAATAACAAAAATAATAAATGGAAAAAAGAGGAAGCACTTACTTGAAATAGTACGTCCCGCTCGGTGTTGTGGACTGGCCCTACAAAAGAGAGGAAACAACCCATTTTTCAAATAAGATGTTAGAGGAAGGAGGAGATTACAAAAGTAACTTCTTGAAAGGAGGAGATTGAGGAGACAAGGAAAGGAGGAGATTGAGAGGACAAGGAGAAAGAGAAGGAAGAGAAATACAGAAAAAAGAGGTGAGTCTTCTTTCTTTCTTGAAATCTCGTTTTTTGTTTCAATCCTTTGAAAACAAGCATGAAAACTAGTTTACAGGTTTAGCAATACAAGGAGAAGCACTCACAAAACTAAAGCTAACAAATAAACAACCTACATTGTTGAAACAAACTCACCTCTTGAAGAACTTCCTTTCAAGAAACCAAAGAGGGAAAAGGGTAGAGAGGGAGTACAAGAGCTAGGAGAAGGGTGAGGAGTGGAGAATAGAGTGGGAGGTTGTCGAAAATAGGTGGGAGGTCGTCGAAAATAGGTGGGAGGAAAGATTGGCTTGCTTACTTGAGGGATTAGAGAAGAGGATAAAGAAAGCGCCACGTGATGAGAGTCTCAAGTTTTAACCCATAGCGTCGCTAATTAAAAACGTCACTATATAGCGACGGAAAAGAGTAAAAAGGTCACTATATAGCGATGCTTACAGTCACTTTTTTGTTGTAGCATGAAAAAAAGCTCATAGATGCTATTTTATAACTATTAATATCTCTTCTGCATGCTTATGTTGTGATTTTATAAGTGTAGATGGAAGGGACGAGTGGAAGCTCGTCCAATGATGCACTAACGCCCGGGAGCACGAAGTGGCTTACGGAGAGGTTATGCTGTCATTGCACTCATTGCAAGCGAGAAGTACGACATCAACGTCATATTATCATGTGCCACTTGCGGATGTATGGGGAGGAGTCGGAACCAGTACCCACCGTTGGTGTTGCACGTGTTGATGGACCATCGATAAGTCAAAGCTATTTAAGTTCGCAGTCTTATTGTATACCAGGAAATACAAGATCTTATATTTACACGAAATCTTAAAACAGGATGAGGAGGGTGACGAGGGTACGCATATACCTTCTCACTTTCAGCAAGACTATAGTCTCCTGGATGATGACGAGGGTATGGTCGACATGATGGATTCCATTTTTAGGGGCACTACATCCCATGTACACGTGATGTCAGAGTCTGAGGTCAAAATGCGAGAGTTGCAATCAACACAATTGTACGAGGGTGCTAGGATGTCTAAACTACGTGCTTGTCTCTCAATCTTGAATCTACAAGTAAAGTATGGGTGGTCGGATACAAGTGTCTTGGCCTTCATGAGGTTAGCTCTTGCATTAATTTGACTCATTATTTGGATATTGTTTGTTTTGAGAATCATCATTTGGATAGTGTATATCGAATCATCATTGTTCAAAGCCTATGTATGTTTTGAATTGTCATAGGTTGCTCCAAAAGATGTTGCCTACACCAAATACCATACCCGCATCAAGAGATGAAGCGAAAAAGATGCTAACAACGGTGGGTATGGATTATGATACCATCCATGCTTGCCGTAATGATTGTATTCTCTTTCATCGTGAGCATGGAGATTTGGCTAGTTGTCCAAAGTGTGGGGAACAACGATATAGAGATGACTTGCAGGCTAACTTCACACAAGATAGCCGAGCAAGTGCTTCGGATACCAATCTTCTCTCCTCACAGTTGGATTATTGTGGAACCATACGCGACATCTATGAAGTTGATTTCAGACGATTTAGTATTTTCATTCTTGATGTAAAATGGTTTAGAACTATTTACAACGGTCCCCATGCGATAGTGAGAAAAGATAGTAGCGGTCTCTTTGCAATAGACTCCACCAAACATTGGACCGATGAAAGTGATACTTTTGTTCTTCCCGAGCACTGTGAGCAGGTGCATACTAATGATTTAATTAATCGAAGCTTTCGTTTTTAAAGTCCATTGATACATGTACTTGAGCATAATTTCATATATATAATTGACGACATTTGGCACCCATCTTCAATATAGGTGGTTTTTCATCCGGATCGTTCTGATCCAAGATGGTGGTACGTGATCCAAGTTGCACCATGAAGTAAGCAAATTTTTGAAGATCGAGATGTGGATATGGAGATGCCACTACCAATGCCGGATCCAATTGATGAATCTAACAAAGAAGATGTAGATCACCACATGAGCCAAGAGGAAGATGCGCATAATGACATCGCACAGGAGGAAGATGGAGATCACGATATTGAGGAAGAAGACAACAATCATCAAGAATCACCACACTTTATTGAAGAAGATGATCAAATACTTTTAGGTGAACGTACAATGTAGAGTACGATGATGATATAGGAGATCAACTCGGTATAGAGTTGGAGATAGACTTTTTTGGTGCCTTAGACTTGGCTCAAGATGAAACAGTTGATGTAAATGCTCTTAATTGATTTTTCTCATCTCATGAATATATGAGCTTCAAAGGCTTGATGTACATGCTCTCATTTATTTATTCTCTATGAGATCAAACATGTATGAAAATTTGTCATTGGAAAAAACTAACTTTCAAGGCTTATTTTAAAAAAAAAACCTCTCTGGAAAATATCATTATAAAATAGTATAACAGTGTCGCTATATAGCGACGTTTAAAAGTCGCTATATAGCGATCTTTATAAATGTCGCTATATAGCGACTTTTAGCAAGAGTCGCTATATAGCGACGCTTTAGGAAACCCCCTTTTAATACATACGATTAGCACTAAGCGGGTGCTAAACGTCGGTACGTAAACGTCGCAATAGGATCTGTGTGTAGTAGTGATTGCTGACTGCTACCAGGATGTCATTTCCTATCGGCTATAGAGAGGTATACCAATCCTTCCGACTGGTCATGTGGCGTGATGCACCACTATCAATGATCCAAGGTTCATTTGCAGGTACATGAACTGCCTCCGTGCAAATCTCCTCAATTGCTACGAACAACTCTACTAGCACTGCCTGCGCGTTGTTGCTGGACTCTTTCTTTACTCCGTTCTTCTCATCTGCAATCTTCTTTCGACACTCATTCTACTTGTGCCCTGCCTCGTTGCAATAGAAGCACTTGATCTTCTTCTTTCTCTTTTTATCATCAGAAGAAGATGGGTTACTAGAGTCCTTACCCTTACCTTTCTTTGATCCAGTCCAGAAAGCCGAATCTTCTCCAGTCCTCATCTTTCGACGCATCTCCTCCTCCAAAAGCATCGCGCTAAAATCCTCAAAGTTGAGGAGTGCATTTCTGTTCTGCGTATTCAGCGCCATAACAACACCGTCGTACTTTGGTGGGAGAATCCGTATGCACCTTCGTGCTTGATTCTCGTTGGTGATGGTGATGCCAATCGTAATCATCTGATCGCGCAGATTCTTCACCCTGGTGATGAACTTCTCTACTGCTTCAGACTAAACAATTTCTCGTTCATGAGTTGAGTCTCCAGATTCTGAATCCGCATCTGATTCATGGACTCGTACTAATTTTTCAAGACCGTCCATGCCTCCTCCGCTATGGTGTCATGTTGAATTAACGCCATGACAGAATTACTTACACTGTAGACAATAGAACAAAATGCATCTGCATTTCTTCTTGTCCACACGAGAATCTCATCCGTAATTGGTACTATCTGTTGTCCTGCATTGGTTGGATCCGGATCTCGGAACCGGCCTCACATCCACCCAATAGCAGTGTCCCAAAGCTCATATGCGCTTAGGATGGTCTTCATCTTGAACTTCAAGAGTGGATAGTTAGAGCCCTCCAACTTTCCGCTTTTGCCGAACGGTGGGATTCGCAGTCTTGCGGGCTGGGCCATCTCTCACAATTTGCTCACAAACAGAAACACACTACCAAATCTTCTTGCTAGAGTCCAGGCTCTGATACCATGTAAGAAAACAATACAACCTCTGTGCTCAACAAATAACAGGATCTCGTACGCAAGAGAGAAAACAGATAATATGGAGAATAAAAATTTTGATTACTGTAGAACTGATACAATAGATGGTGCTACCTCCCAAGAAGCTTCGATGGCAAGCTGGAAATAGTAGAGGACGGAGGCTGGATGCTAAGGAATCAGGGTTGTTGTAGCTAGTGATGAAATGGGCTTCACGGGCTCCCTCTTATATAGCCACTAGTTGTAGTCAGTTAGACCCAATTGGGTGACCGACCCAGTCTTCCCAAAACAGTCGACTAGGGGTTGTCGGTCCCGAAATAGGCCACCGACCACACGATAGAACTAGTTCGCAAAATAGAGCAACAGACCTATAGTTATTGTTTGGCCCAAAGCCATCCGGGATCATCTGGGGCTCCAAACGAGCCCCGCAACCCGAGAGTGGGCTGCCCCAAGAAATGCTCTGTCTACCCTCAATACAATCAGTCATGGGATGCCTTCCCGCACTTGCATGTAGCCTAGTTGGCAGTGTGCCAACTCCGTCCAGTCATCAGGCCACACATGGCTCCCATCTGGTGTCCAAACAAGGACCTACCGGATAATCGAGCTACTCAAATGCCTTCTATGGGGGGCTTACAAGTCGAGTTAGCTGGTTCTTGCGTAGTTACACAAGAGTGGAGCATTGATATCTAACAATATGTAGCTATCAACTTTCACAATGTCTGTGCAAACCTTGCTAGGAAGAGTTCAAAAACAACAATGTGCCAATATCACTAGCTTTGCGATCAATTAGGTCAACCTTTAATAGTTTTGGCGAAGGGACTTTTTTTGCATGGTACCTACTATATTTTTCCAAGACCTTCCCTTTGAATTCTAATCTCATAGATCTTGCAAAAAGCTATTTAATTCCTAGGAGAGGGAAAATATTAGTATAGTCCACTAGCTAGTTGGATGGAATGGTGGATGTCTCCTCGCAAAGTTCAATGGTTTGGACCTTACAGGGGACTATAGTTGATTTTGCTGTATACTTTTCAAATATTGCAAATGTTTAAAATCTTTTAGCATCATTAAGCAAAGCTCTATTAAGCTCTCATCAATATAGATGCTATTTTAAAGAAAACTATCTTCTAACCTTCTTTGAGTCAAGCAACTCTGTGTTCATATGTAGTTGCAAACATCATCGTTGTCTTATATCCAGAATACCCAAGATTCTTTCATGAACTAGCATGCTTCAAAGAAGTCTTTTGGGGTGTGAAAGGTGAGCTAGATATTCTCTTAGAGCCTAGATTCTCAGATCCATCCAAAGGAGAAAATGTTTTTGTGTAGGCATTAGGTGGTGCACTAGAGAATCCCTTCTTAGAATCCAAGAAATGAAATAACTCAACTTAAGCCTTAGAATTCATAGTTCCAAATGACATTTGGCATAGGCAATTCAAAGTAATAATTTTTTATTATGTGCAAATGTCATCGTTGTCTTATATCCGAGATACCCAAGATTCTTGCTTGAACTAGCATGCTTCAAAGAAGTCTTATGGGGTGTGATAAGTGAGCTAGATGTTTTGTTGGAGCCTATAGATTCTCAGAATCCAAATGTTTTTGTGTAGGCATTAGGTGGTGCACTAGATAATCCCTTCTAAGAAATGAAATAACTCAACTTAAGCCTTAGAATTCATAGTTCCAAATAAAATTTGGCATAGGCAATTCAAAGTAATGATTTTTTATTATGTGCAAAGATTACCATAAACCAAGTCCATAGGTTGGAACCCATCCAAAATCTCAAGATTTTCTTATGCCACAAAGTCCTCATGTGTTCACTACTTTATTAGGAGAAAATTGCAGGGGTGTGCATTCCCAGCATGGATGATTTTTTCAAGTTAGTTTCATTAAGAAGATAAAGTTTAATATTGGCGTCAAAAGTTTGTATGCCTTGATAAAAATAAAAGCTTGAAACATTTGCCAGAATTTGAAACTTTTATGTAAAAATATTCAAAGTTTCGCCACAATTTACATTTTTTACTTAACAATTCAAAAGAAAGTATATCAAAGTGTGCCACATACTATGAATATTGTGAAACTAAAAAAAAGAGCTCGATAAACTTTTGCCAAGATTTAATATCAAGACATAAGCATAGCATTGATAAAAACATCCACGATTCCAAGAGATTCAAGGTCATACATATTGTTCTTTTTTCTTATTCTTTATGGAAGAGGTTGATCATTAGGCTCAAAACCATGAACATATCTAGCCATTTTAAAAGAAAATCAAAAGAAAGAATAGCCAAAATTTCTTACACTTTGTAAAAGACATCAAACATTAGCTAGCTATTCAAACCCATCAATACATTTACTAATTTGAAAGAAAAGAAAAACAAATAGATATCAGTCTTCTCCTTCATGAAAAACCTTAAGCATTAGCTATGTTAAGACATTAATAGTCTTAGGGATCCGAGTGGGGATTCCAAGAGGTGTGAGTAGTTTTCAAGTCTATCTCTATGTATTTCCATTTGCACATCAGTATATCTCTTGTTTATCCATTATGTGATTCTCTATGATTCCCTTAGTGTCTTTATCTATTATGTAGAGGTGTTACACATTGGAGATCACAATTCATCTTACCTCATATGTGCGGTGTTCTTGGGTTTTCATGTCTACCCACTAGTGTCTACAATGTGGTATGGTAGTCAAACCTACAAGAAGAAGCATACAGTGATCTCTCGTTTGTCAACACTGTGGTTTGCTTAATTCAAAAGATCCGGGTGGCGATCCATACTCTTTTCGATGCTAACCTAGAATAAGACATAGCAATACATGCACACATGAGCATAAGGACCCCCAGAACCATGGGTGCTGATGACACAGCAACCACGATGACAATCGACAAATCTTCTTGGATGATGGAGATCCACTTGAGGAATTCGATTTCCACTAGGAGACAGATTATAATGCAAGAAGAGGCAAGGTTACTCTGTTCGGTGTGAGGCAGTGGGTCACGATCAATTCCTATGGTTTGAGTCCTGGATGGCCAATGGGTTCTGAGTGAACTGTCCTCATCGGCTATTAGGAAGGCATCTTTTATGACATGAGGATTGCTCTCATTTTTGTCAAATCCTCCATCTCTACCTTTGGAGTCATCTAGATTGTGGTTGTGATGATAATGGCAACTATGGATGTGATTCATCTCAAGTATACTAAGTTCTCTAAGAAGTCCAAGGAGGATCTGAACACACTGGCAGTTCTAGCCAAAGAGGCAGTTTTCAAATCGCATGTGGGGTGTAAAGCATCAAGGTGTTGGTAGAGTACCTCGTAGATTATTTTTTAACCTATGATGCCGTAAGAGTTTCTTTCTTGAGGCACTTTTGTAAAAAAAAACATTCCGCAAACTCTTGAGGGATTGTGTCTCTTGAAGCAAGGTGATTAGGAAATCGAGTACATGGCACAATTCTACCAACTTTTGCACAAGGTTCCACAGGCACAACAATCGGCAATTGAGGTGCTGAATGAACATTTCATTTTGGACCTGGCAAGAGACTTGAGGACAGCCATGGCTGCAAAGGATTTGGGGAATGTAGCACTTGATTATGTGATTGATCAAGTGACTCGAATGGTGAGCCATTGCAGGGTTGGATGGCAAATCATCTCAAGTCATCCAAAAGCAAAGATAAGAAGTGATTTTCCAAGAGTAAGAAGCACAATGCTAGTGACAAGGAGTTAGATGAAGATAGCTCTAATGATAGCTTCGTAGATGATAGTAGTGAGGACCTGGAGGCCAAAGATGAGAAGAAGACTAAGAAGCCCTCAAAGTGAGAAAAGGTCTTCTCGGCAACATTTAGAGGGCCCTCCGACAAAGTGTGGATGGAGCTATGGTGTGTCAACTACTTGAATCTAGGTCACTCGATGATGACTGAGTGCGCTTTCATGAGAAGCGGTGTAGGCATTTCTAGAGAGAGAGCACAAGCCCTTGCTCCATCAAGGCACGCAAGCCCTTGCTCTGTTAAGACAATAAGCCCTCCATTTGAGGCATGTTCTTCATCCTCTTAAGCTCTCATTGTAGAGCTCATTCTCCTCTCTGTTTTGGTTTAGAAAGCTTAGGAATCCATTTCCTTCAGCTTGGGATATGATCATTTGTGTGTCGATATGTTCATTTGGTTAAGGTTCTTTACTTGAGAGAAATAGAGATCTTTTTGTGATAGCAGCTAATTTTGATTTGTGACCTGTTAAGTCCCTTTCTACTCTCAAAAACAAGGTTATGTTCTTTGGAGATACTTTACTCCAAGGAGGTTGTCTGCACCTTGTCTAGCCTCAACTGGCATATTGCTTTGTCTAACAGTGCATGCACAGTAGCCTCCATTAAACTCTAGCATTGGCACTCCAAAGCAAAGCTTGGCAACCCTTCCAACGGACAATAGAGGAGTGCCTAATAGTAGAAGTGAGAGAGGGAGAGAGAGAGGAGTGCACATGATATAGCTACATATACACTATGTTGTATTGAACATGAACATGAACATATACATGTGAACCCCTTAGGGTTAGGGTTAGGGTTTGTTCTATGTCCTCGAGGTATGGTGCAATTTACACCATCCTCAACACCCCCTCTTAAATTGCACTAGGTAAGTAGAGGGTGCATGTACAAGAACTTTTTGTGGATTGCATATGCTAGCATTCAAAACTAAAAAGAATCAGAGTCCAAGGTGCATGTGTGAGCACAATGACTACGTAGCGGAAGCATGTACAATGAGTACAACTTATGATCATATACATTATGTGGATTTCCCCCTCTTAAGTTGTGGGTCATCCTTCGCCTTTGGGAATGAAACCTAGAAAATAGGACGAAGGAAAGAGAAAGGAAATGTGCAAATAGTAAAGTCCACCTGGATCAAAGACTGGATCGACAGTAAAGTCCACCTAGATCGAAAGATGACTGAGTGAAGAGCTATGTGTATGGTTTTGTGCTAAACATGTCAAAATTCACCATGGATTGTGCAACTACTCTGTGGAAGAGAAATTTGGATTTGAGGCTAGTTGATGTAGAAATGGAGAAAGAATCCGGTAGGTTGTGACATACGAGGGTGTCACCAACCCAAAAGAACTAACAACAATGTGTGAGGTATGTTGCTACATGGCAATGCTTTCTTTCCATGTGGCAAAGAAACCAAGTCCCAAGTCTTATGAATCCCCCATGTCCACAACCTCCCACTGTATCACAAACGGTCCTTACAAATGAAGCTATGAGAATCCTAGTGCAAGCACTAGGAAGCGGGGCCACCACTCCACCAATGTTTCCAGGTTGGGATACCAATCCCTCAAGGAGCAAGCCTATCACAATCTCTAAGCTAATCACCGAGTTTGGTATAATCTCTATCGAATGATATGGGGTCAAAGAAGACTGCATAGTCGGTATGGATAGAGTGATCCAAGGGTTGAAAATCTGGGGCTGAAGGTGCAAGTATGATACATTTCTCTACTAAAGAAGAGGCCCATATAACAAGGTACGACAACCTGTCAAACTTGTATGCTCAACTATCATGACTTGAAGGTCGTCTGATGTGTGCATGGCTAAACATCCATCAGCATGGGATGTAGCATCTGTCATAGGCTCATCAAGAAGGAGTTGACAGTATAATGGCCTAGAAGCCTAAAATACAAATAAGAAAATATAGGATATCCTTGAAGCATATGAGGTGTTGAATGCAGATGAATGCTGATGAAGGGACTGATTTGTAGTCCTAGATCCAACCACTAATTTGCATCAAGTAAGGACTGTATATTACAACCATAAGTGCATGTTGAAACACTGAGTCTCCCTAGGTTGCACTATGGCTGAACTTGATGATGCCTACTACACTGGGGCAAGACCGCACTGATGCATAAATGTCCTCATGCTGAGGAATGATCTGTTGATCGAAGGTGGTGATAATGGGTGGTACAATGTGGCATGACTAATCCGATGCTAAAATGTCTTGAAGACTAGTGTGTCGATCTATACTTCTCGTGGAACCTGTGTCCAAGATATGCTCCATATCAGATATGAAAGCATTAGGGATCGATGCTAGAATGGAATCACTTGAAGAGCCAAATGCATTGTGGAATGTATCTCTGCATTAGTGCCTTGTACTAAGGACTTACCTGCTAAAAAACAGCATGATCACTAAACTCCACCTGAATATCTGCATCTGGTGTGATAGTATAAATGGAGTCAAATAATACAGATCCATTCTATGCTCATGCGCATGACTCAGAATTCTACATGGTATCAGAGGCCGGCTGGTACCCAAACCAGCCACGCTTTCTGCCAACCGATGGCCTATTGATTCTCCTCATTGAAGGAGCGAAACTGTGGTCCTGCACCGGGCAATCCTCCAGCCTCTAAAAGGAGAAGCAGCCACCGATGCTATAGCAGACTTAGATCTACAATTCCCCAACGAAGGGAAAGAAGAATAAACTGGGCAAAGCGATCCCAAGGAAGGCACCCTCCCGCGCCACAAACAGGAGACGATGCAAAAGCAGGCTCCCTCCGGCCAAAAATAGGAGCAGTGAAGGGCCAATTCGAGCCCAAATGCAAAGGCCATAAAGCCAAGCAAGGAAAAGCAGCAAAGGAACTGCGGAAGCCCACGATTGATGGACGGAATACTGGACAAGAGAGGTGATCTCCTGCCCATAACTGGAGCGACCTATGGCGTCAGGAAGAAGAAGACAGCAATCTTCTTGTATCTCTTCATAAAGACCCCATTTCATCCTGGGGAGACAGACTACGGAGAAGATTCAATCAGAGAACGAGCCACCTACGAACGTAATGCCCATGCCAACAAACATGCAACTAAAGACGACCATCACGAAGCAGTTGGAATTTTCGTCGAAGCAGAAAAAGAAGATCGCGAAGACAATTCTGAGGCGAAGATAACGGAGAATATAGTGACGTAGATGTAATTCACGAAGATGGAGATATGAAGCGATGGTGTTCTTTGCTTGCTTGGCAGACTTCCTCCAATCCCCAATCACCCTCTCCGTTACAGAATGTATGGAAAGTCCCTGCACCGAATGTCTATCGCCAAATGGAATTCAAGTCGTTCCAACTCCACGTACTATCCACACAAGGGCGACACATCTGGCCTGATCAAGCAACAACGTGGACGTCTCAAACCATGCAACAAATGAACACTCACATCGATGCTGCAGACAATAGAACTATTGATGAACAAGACTCCACGGAACCTGAGGGCCAGGATCCAGTAGACCAAGAAAACACCGACCGTGTTGAAGAACAAGATGACCATGCTGATGGCGCTGAAGAATGAAATAAATCTGACAAAGACAGCAGCAGCGATGAACAAGAGGATCCTGATCAACATTCAGACGATAGTGGGGATGATTCAGATGACCCCGCAGACACAGATGAAGATGAAGACCCAGGTTGTGAAGTTGAAGATGTCGCTGATGACGAAGCTGACCCTAACAGTGATGACAACGCAGAAGGAAATGACCAGAATGACGTACGATGATGAGGCTGATGATTAAGAGGATAAAGATGATGATGATCAAGATGATGAGGATACAGATGATCCAGAAGACCATTTAGCAGGTCCTAATGTTGATAGAGATGACAAAAAAGATGGAGTTGAAAGCTTCTTGTATTTCTCTCGCTTGAGGGGGAGAATAGATGGACAAGCTCAAGAAATCAACATGGATAAGTTTCCACATGCATCATGAACAAAACTGAAGACCAAATTGATAATGCTGATCATCATCCATGCAGCCTTAGATCCTGGTTGAATTGTATTTACACAAACTTTTATATAATTGGGGACTCACCTCCAAGTGAAAACTGGTGATATACACACACATTCTTACTCTATTACTCTTCAAGACCTTATCAGTCTTAAGGGGGAGTATTGAAAGTAAGACTTGATTAAGGTCTTAATCACACACCCGGTGATGTCAATCGGAGTATTGAAACTAAGACTTGATTAAGGTCTTAATCACACACCCGGTGATGTCAATCGACACACCTACTAGGTGGCAACCGTCACAACGACATGTATGTATTCGACACATTCTCTAATCAATACAGATCCATTCTATGCTAATGCGCACGACTCAGAATTCTACAGGGGTTGGAGAAAGATGCTGCTAGCTCTATAAGCCGCTGACTGCTTGCGGGGCCATTTGTTCGTTGATGAAGCTTAGAAGCAGGTGTTGGCCGACTCCAAGAGGTTGTCAATTGTCGTCTGCCAGTTCAGGAGATGAAGGGATTGGAGCTCATGGGTGCTATACAGGTCATTGATGCTTTTGTGAGTCGCTCAGGTCGTGTTGAGCATGGTGGAGATCCGCTTGGGAGTCGAGGAAGAGCCAGGGCGCTGCTTGAAGGTTATCGGGCAGCGTGTGTCACTGTTTTGTTGGAGCACGGTCGAGTTTGATGGTCAAAGTTGGTTGTTAGTGTCCTGAGAGGCTAGAGGCGCCTCTGTTGCTCATGGATGGGTTCAGAGGGGAGCCACCTAGCCCGTGTTGTAGACGGCTGAAGCAGCGCATTGGAGGTGTAGCTTTAGCCGGTTGAAGGTGCACTACAGTCTTGCATGGCGAGGCAAGTCGTTAAGAGATGGGAGTTGAGCCGGTTGTGGCTCAGCGATGGAGGTTGAGGGACTATGAGGAGCCGTGGGGTCAGTTGTAGAGTTGTTGATTGTGGAGTGGGATTGCTAGGAAGGAGCCTCGGCCGGGAGCTTCTACAATTGGAGAAGCTTGCTGGAGGAGTTGACTGTGAGTCGTTCAAGCTATCGGAATCCTTGATTGTCATGAACATACCAAGCGATTCAAACACGGCCGTGAACATGGAATGAACACTCTCCTTCCATGGATCTAATGCTACAGAGGTCAGTGTTTTGTTTGGAGCTCGAAGCTAGGGCACTTGCTGTCCCAAGCTTCTCTCTTCATCATGTTTGGAGCTCGAAGCTAGGGCACTTGCTGTCCCAAGCTTCTCTCTTCATCAGTCCTTTGCTTGAGCTTTGATGGGATGGCACAGTAGCAACCAGAGAATCGAGAACATGCTATAGAAGTTGGAAGTGGCTCTACAGACACCAAGGAACCTAGAACTCTATTTCTCTCACAAACAAAGAGACCTTAGAGAACCTGAGATCTCTCCCTCACACAAAAATGAGCATAACCGAAGCTCCATGAAGCAGAATCGAGAGCTTTTTTATCCAAAATGGAGAGGGAGATGAGCTCTACAAGAAGAGTTGGAGAGACATTGAAGGTGCCTCTGAGAGAGGGCTTGTACCTTGACGGAAGCAAGGGCTTAACACCTTGATGAAGCAAGGGCTTTCACTTTCTCTCACAAAAATCTCTCTCAATGGAAGATGCCTCACGCAAGAAGGGATTGACACTCATGAAGGGAGTGAAAAGCACCATCGACTCTGATACCATGATAGTGGAGGTGAGAGAGGGAGAGAGAGAGAGAGAGAGGAGTGCACACGATATAGCTACATGTACACTATGTTGTATTGGATATGAACATGAAGATATACATGTGAACCCCTTAGGTTTAGGGTTAGGGTTTGCCCCTATGCCCTAGAGGTATGGTGCAATTTACACCATCCTCAGTGCCTATGCTCCATCCAACCATAGCTCAGTACAGCCTTAACACCCTCAGCCTTGGATCTCCAACAACAACCACATCCTCATAGCTCCAATGACCTCTCAACAAACTCAACCATGATCTCCAACTTCATGGCCTCTACAATGCATGTGCAGCTACGCTTCCAACGACAATCAACAAGCACGGCCAACAGGTATGGCAACTACGACTCCTAAGCCATCTTCAAACGATAACTTTGTAGCAACCTCTCCAAACAAACTCTAAAGTAGCAATAGCAGGCCTCGATGGCGCTCCAACCCATGGCATAGCAACAACCAAAGAACAACAGATGGCTCGCTTATCAACAACTATGATTTTTGACTTGAGCTCATCGACATAGCATCCTTTTTGTCAAGGCAAGCTCTAGGAGATTGGGCGGCACCTCATCAATGGATTTCTCAACCCAACACAATACCAAACATCCCATAAATGATGCCTTCACACCCCACCAGCTCCAAATGACTCGGCTCCTCCATAGCGCCTATAACGGATGGGATGACTAGCTAGCAGTGCTCTCACCAACCACCGAAACCAAGCAACAACATCTTTAACGTGCTTCAATGCCTTCATCAACTTCGGTGATGTCTATGAAAGACTAAGGTAGCCAGCCCCACTGCCAACAATGCCAATCTTCACAAGCCCTACGTGATGCATGCAACACAACCATGACCCGCAAACTCCACCCCTAAAGCGACAACACGTCTGTGTGGACGGAATCGTTCAAATTTCCAACGGATTCCCCATATATTCCGTCAAGGCTTGTCTCCAATGCTTTTTTACACATGGAAACCCTTTGGATAACCACACATAGATGTGTGGTCAATCATTTACCACGTGGCACCTTAACCCAATTTGCCACATGTAAGCCTTAAGTGCCACATCATCCTACACATAGCATGTGCTACATCATCATGACCGTATACAGTCTAACTACCATGTCATCATCAAAGCTAGCATTCCATGTCACCATGCCGCCTCACTGCCCATGTGGCAGTGCCACATCACTATAGTCAAGTCAGTATTTTCCACCTTAGCAACATGGTAGAGTGCTTCACAGGCGCAGTTAGCAACTTCCATGTGTATCTAGCTACCAGCTAGGAGCAGTGCTCTCTAAGCACAATCTTCCACATAGGCATATTGCACGTGACCTCTCATGCTACATCACCCTCCATGCCACCTCATCATTTTGATCACCCTCTTGGGATCAAAATTTGGATATCCCTCTAGGAGCCATAACTTTTGATCCATAGGGAATTTTGTGGTGACTCAGAAAGCAAAAATGATCACCAGATCATGCTCTATGCACTGGTCACCTCATATCTATATTTGACATTTCCACAGGTCAGCATCATTGAATCCTCATCATTGAAACCACCTCTTGATCCATTGCAGCACACCGAGCACATAAAATGAATCCAGATAAAATTCTTTTACTGCATTTGATGCTTCGACATGTAGTCTAGCTATAAACTAGCACCTCCTTATAGGAGATCCAACTCCACCAAGCCAAGTAAGCCATTGCCACATTACCCGATTAGTTTCCATCGGCACATTCCCAGTGTACACACTCACACATTTGACTCAGTCTCTTGGCATTTTGGTAGCTTCGTACATCAGTGACACTTGGTAGGATGATCTTTCTCTCAGATTTAAGAGTGTTGCACACATCTTGCACACACATGCCACCCATGTAATGTCACACATTGTTGACTATTCTTGTCATTGGTTTGTACACATATCCACCAACCTTGTATAACCTCTTGGCTTACTCCCGACATGCAGTTGTCATCATTTTACTACAGGCATGATCCTTGGCACAAAGTTGTTCTCATATGACTTGGTTTTGACCATTTTGCATTAGACCCCATCGGTAACTCAAGTGTAAACCCCCAATGGTAGCTTTCACATAGTGTTCTCATGGGTAGACACTCTCAGTGTGGGTAAGCCTCTTGCATAGAGCACCAAACTGCCTCTGGCATGGAGCTATTTACATCACATGTGCAGTTGATGATACACCAATCATGACTCTGAATAAGATATATGAGTGGAAAGAGAACCTTCTTTGACCATTCATTGCCATAGGATATGTTTCAGTTTATGATACTGGCTCGAGTCTCATTGGTCTCAAGAGATTGGATGCAAATGCTTGACTTGCTAGCATGAATCAGCCCACACATTCTGATCATGCATGTTTGTTGGTAAGCCCTAAGCATGAGGCACATTTCTTGATAAGCCCTCATCATGAGGCACATTTGACAATAAGCCCTTAGTAACTTCCTTAGCAGGAGGATATTTATGCATCAGTGCAATCCTACCCCACTACAGTGGACATCATTAGGTTCAGCCATAGTGCAACTTGGGGAGACTTAGTCTTTACATGATATAAATTAGTGGTTAGATCCAAGACTTTAGATTAGTCCTGACATCAACATTTGGCACCGCATATGCCTCAGGGACACCTTATGGTTTCTTAGTTGTATTTCAGGCTTCTAGGCCCTTATACTATCAACTCCTTCTCGACGAGCCTATGTAAGATGTTACATCCCATGCCGATGGATGTTTATCCATGACCGTTGAGCATACAAGTCCTACAGGTTGCCATACCTTGTCATTTTTATGAGCCTCTTGATCAGCAAAGTAGTGTATCACACCTGCACCTTTGGCCCTAGATTTCAGCCCTTGGATCACTCTATCCACACAAACTATGCGGTCTTCTTCGACCCCACATCATTTGACAGAGATCATAGTTCTATTGCAGCATACCTCCACTAGTATTGTCAATTTTTTTGGGTTAATTAGACCCTCATATGTCACAACCTACCAAATCCCATCTCTAGCGCTACATTGACTAGCTTCACATCCAGATGTCTCTTCCACAAAGCAGCTGCATAGTCCATGGTGACACATAACATGTTCAGCTTTGACATGTTGAAGCACGCATCCATACACACAGTTCTTCACGCAATCATCTTTTGATTGACTAGTCTTTGATCTAGGTGGACTTTACTTTGATTTACCTAGAAATATAGACAGCCATATGGATTCTTAAATAACTTTAAAAAAACTAAGTCACAAGTGAAGTTTAACACAAGTGGAGTAAGGAGCAAATTAGTGCATGGGTTGAGAAGGTATTAGAGGAGGTCTTGGATTATTAGTGGGCTATGTGTGTCGAGTGGTTACAAAGAAACTGTAAAGGGGAGATTTCACGGGGGGTACATAAAAGAATAATTCATAAAAATAGAGCATTTACACATCTTCCTCATTTTCCCATGAAAAAGTATAGAATACTTCTTTTGAGTGAAGAAGTATCCAACTTATTGGTTTATCATACTTCCTTTCAAAAATGAGATTGGAAAGTATAATAGTTGAACTGAGATAGAATTTATTAAAGCAAGATACTAGATTATCCCTAAGAGACATCCTCTCTAAAACTCAAGAGAAGTAATAAAGATGCAAGATGCCAACAGTTTCTTTTTTAAGAGATTTTTTTACCAAAACCAATCTTCCATAAGACTCCATCAAAGGTCTAGAACCTGTATCACACCAAAGACCATTTAAGTTTTTTGCCAAGGTAGGAGCATTATTGTTATTGTAGGTCATAGGCCTTTTGCCTCTATTGGAGCTAAAGCTTGAAGCTGGAGTACTATCCCCAATTATTAGAACTGGAGTGCTAGGGGTATTAGAGGGTGGTGTGGATACAGATACAATGTCTTGGCAAGGAAAAGTAGATCCACGCCATTATTATGATGACCAGATCTGGCTCCACCCCAAAAAGGGACTTGATTTCCTCTTACATAGCCTCTACCACCATATTTTGGCTTCATAATATTGGCACTTTCCCTTGAAAAGGAAGGAGGTTTGATTGATTTTTCAATCATAGTGAGTGCTTGCTCACTATCCATTGAAGAAAAAAGTTTGGCCTTTGGATTTTCTACATATTCCACAACCCCTTGAATCACAAATTCTCTCACAAAGATAAAAGTGACAAGAGTTTCAACTATGGGTTTTGCTGGTCGATTCAACCATATGAGGAATGCAGTAAAAGATGTTGCTAAACTCATATCCGGGTAAAAGAAATCCAAGTGATTCACCATATACCAAGATAACATGGTTTGCCCAAATGAGTGATCCACCACATTTGTCAGCAACACATGCACACCTAAGGAATGGTCGTAACGAGTTCCACCATAGGAATTTGTAATTTGCAGCCTTTTCTGTACTGGAGTTAAAGCCTCCATGAACAAGTATTAGGATTTTGGAGTTAGAACACTTCCTAGCATCCATCGTACATAGTGCAAGTGCACAAGGAATGCTTACCTTTTTGAAAGTTGTTAATGAGACTCCTTTGAGAGCAGCCTATTTGCATTTTTCCACATCCACATTAGATAGTGAACCCTAAAATTTTAAGATATCTATGCTCACAGGTGCTAATAGATTCAAATTATTAAGAGTTCACATCTTGTCTTGATGAGTCTCTTGAGACACATCAAATTCCACCTCCTGAGTAGGAAATGTAGGAATGCAAGATTATCCTTGTGACGTGGTGAGATTATCTTTCGCTTTCTGTTCTACTAAAGTAGTAAGTAATTGGGAGAAAGTATCCAACTTTTCTTGTTCAAATGAATAAAGAGAAATTTTTTTGAACCAAGGAAGTTCTGTAGTGGCTTCTGCTATAATGGTAGAAGATAGAGCCTTTCAATTCTAGGAAGCATTTCTTCATGATGATGCACATTGACATCATCATTAGAAATGATTTCATCGATCATAGTTTCCATTTCAAAAAGGAGTGCATGGGCTTTCGTTGTACTCTTTTGGCTTGTATCAAGGACCAACGAACATTCTTCAATGCCAAGAGTATGTAACAATGTGTTATTACCTCTACTTCCTTAGCCACCATGTCATATATACTTCAACCAGCAACGCTAATACCTGCCACCATCCAATAAGCTTAAGTTAGGATAGCTTAAACCAAAAGGGAAGACAGGTGTCATAGCATTAGTGGACTTGTTATTGATGTCCAAAATATAAAGTAAAAGATTAGACCATGAAAAATAAAAGGATTAGGAAAATTCCTCAATCCTCACACATATAAAATATCCCCACATATGCATAGAATTAATTATCCCTTTATAAAGGATATAGCTATATTAAAAAGCTAGTGCTACTAGAAAAATATAGGCATATACTTTTTTTAAATTTCCATTCAAACTTGGTAATGCCTTTTCTTTTTGAAATTCTAATTTTCCAAAAGATGTCATGTTTTGCCTAAAACCAAATGAAAATAGAATTTTAACAAAGGAAAAAAAAGCCAAGGGCCACAAGGTACTTCACACATAAAGGGGTCGAAAAGGGACAAAATGGAAATTGTCCTAAGGTCCTATGGTCCAGTTAAAAGGTACCAAGGTCCAAAGGTAGAAGTAATAGGTCCTAAGGTCCTAAGGTCACATTAAAGGACCTAAAAAAATTGTTTTAGACGAATGGCCTTTACTAATTACATTATTTACATATGCATGGCATAACGTCACCATATACGTCCTTACTGTCATCCCATGGCTCGAGGCCACAAGACCCAAGGGACAAAATGGACAACTGTCCTAAGGTCCTATGGTCCAGTTAAAAGGCACCAAGGTCCAAAGGTAGAAGTAATAGGTCCTAAGGTTGCAATACAGGACCTAGAAAAATTGTTTTAGACAAATGGCCTTTACTAACTACATTATTTACATATGCATGGCATAAGGTCACCATATACATCCTTACTGTCATCCCATGGCTCGAGGCCACAAGACCCAAGGGACCAAGGAGTCGAGACTCCTGTGCCACATGAGTTGTACTGCAGACCTTCACTGCGTTGCCCTACTCATATGCTATTAATGGCATGCCTATGCATATTGTACACTACTTATTACTCTCAGCTTACATTGCATGTGCTTGGATAGTGATGGTCTTCCATGTGGTCATGAGGCCCCAAACGTACCTCTCTAGATATGTGTCAGTGACTCAACACAGTGCATGGAAGGCTAATAAACATTAGAAAGAATGAAAGCACCCATATACTTTGGCTACCGATGGATTTAATGCGTCGGACTACTACTTGTGACTATGTGGACAGGCCCATGTAGTTTAATGCAACATCCTTTCCCTACGTATCAGCTTTCAAGTACTTAGTATGAATAAAAGGTGGGAGTTTGCATACACTTGCCTTATGCAGTCGTCCACACAGTCAATTGTAAGCACGTACTTTTCAATGCTCCCCTCTTAAAGTAGAGGTGCTATTTATAGCAGTGCCTCCCAATAAATGATAGGTTAGCTTGGAACATGAGGGGTCCTTTAGAATGATTCATCTCCTACTATGTACACGAATCAACTTTTCCATTCTTTACTTATGTAAATATTGGGATTCTCCGGAGATCTTAGTTAAAGGCTAAGCAGCCTATAATTATTTTTCCATTGACTATTAGCCTTCGAGTCATTACACGTTAATAGCATGACTATTCATGCATATCAAGCAACACATTCTTTACCCAAAAACCACATGAGCATAGTACATTCCTTACTTTTTCTTTTAGAAGCCCCTTTTACCTCCTTTATTTTATCATTTCCCTTTTATTTATATCAAGGCAAGAATTATCCACCATAATTCCACAATTCTCTTGAGCCAATATAATCCAAAGAAAAAAAAAACTTCTTGAAGGGTTAATCTCATGTTATTACCAAGTCATGGTCAATTAGCTGCCCTTTAGAGCCGATAGACCTTTGAACAAATATATATAGGTCATCTGCCATTTGACCTACCTTATTGAAGAAAAATTATTTTTATACAAGGGAAAAAAAACATCCATTCTTGACAGTAATTGTCAGGAAGGAGTGTGTGTGTGTGTGTGTGTGTGTGTGTGTGTGTGTGTGTGTGTGTGTGTGTGTGTGTGTGTGTGTGTGTGTGTGTGTGTGTGTGTGTGTGTGTGTGTGTGTTAGGACTAGGAATTCACTCCTAGAAACAGGCTAGTGGTTCTATCCTAGTTAATAGAGAATTTGAACTTGCAATTTATTTGAAAAAATGACTTTATTAATAATAGAATATACATTCATTAAGGGCATTTCTAAAATAACAGATCTTATAGTGATTGGGATGAGAAGAATTCTAGTGTTAAGGACTGTTACCTGCCACCATCCAACAAGCTTAACTTAGGATCATGGCTTAAATCAGAAGGGAAGACAGGTGTCATCATCCTTGACTGCTTGTTATCGTAGTCAAGAACTCCCATCCACAGCTAACTAAGAGACTCAACTTGAAAATCAAAACTATATTAAGAGCTAAAACTAGAAATATTGAAGCAGAAAAAGGGGTTTAATGAGATGATTTAGAAGGGAACGGTCGAAATAATTACACCAAGGTTTCATATCGCACTTGTATTCTTGCAAAATAATTACACCAAGGTTTCATAAGATTGTATACCAATGGGTGTCTAATGAAAACCTTTAAGAAAAGCTCATAGAATATCACATAATGAAAAAGGTGAATGTAACAACTCCATGGAAATCCTTTGGACCATTCCATCAATATATCCACTTCATTAAACATTTCTTGTATTTTAAAGATAGACACCCGGTATATATTAAGTGAGCAACTAGTTGGGATAAGTTAGAAGCTATGAAAATTCTGCCATCATCTGATTTGAGCCGCAAAGGCATGTGTATGCATAAAGAGGAAACTCGTGGACATAAATGGAACAAATGAATGGAGTGTTGGGCTAGGGCTCGGTATGCACAGCCACCATTACTTGGTGGTAGGCAAGACACGCCCTTCTATGAGTACGTAGCCAGAGTAGCAAAAAGCATTATCAAAAAGACAAAAACAGCAAGCATATCAAGGCTATGGATTAATATAATGCATATACATAGACATGTCCCTAGCCCTTTTTTTTAGGATATGGGTAAACAAGAGAAGACCATGCATACATGACATCAAGCACACAAGAAACTAACCATCTATGAGATAAAGGAGATAAAGGAGATGCCCATCACAAACCATTAATATGGGTCTGAATGAGCAGACAATCATGGTCATGAATTAGATATAAATAGTGGTAACTAATGTATTCATATAAAAGCTTTAGGCTTACTTACCATAACTATCATATCCAAACATCTTACAATCTGTATGCAAAATGCAAACAGACATATGCTATTTCTCTAAAGGACCTTATTTGGTCACGCAATGATTCATTCAATACTCATCATTATACATATAAAGAAATTACATATGCTTATGTTCAGACACACCCGCAACCATAGCTAGCAATAGAGACCTTGGGATTTGAATCTTGAAGTCATAAAAAGAAAGGCAACTAATGCAAACTAGTCCAATCAAATGCAACTAGAATCAAGGTAACATAATGCAAAAGAACATGAGGGAACACGTCCTTAAAGACACACAGCTGAACTCCAGGGGCAAGCTCAACCATAATCACTTCGAGGGTGGTCTTCAATAAATAATGAGGAGACCAAGTTGACTGACATCTATCCTCTACACACATCCGACTGTGATAAAAACAAGATGTAAGGGAAGGAGGAGTCTCCCTCTTCTTGGGATCCTTTTGAATTGAAAAGCTTACTGCAACTATCACTGAATCCACACATATATAATGTTTAAAAACAATATCATTAAGGTTTACGAGTAGAAGGAGGCAAGCTCGACCATAATCACTTCGAGGGTGGTCTTCAATAAATAATGGGGAGACCAAATTGACTGACATCTATCCTCTACACACATCTGACTGTGATAAAAACAAGATGTAACTGAAAGGGGAGTCTCCCTCTTCTTGGGATCCTTTTGAACTGAAAAGCTTACTACAACTATCACTGAATCCACACATATAATGTTTAAAAACAAGATCATTAAGATTTACAAGTAGAAGGAGGTATTGCCAGGCTCTCCCAACAAGAAAGGGCCAGTGACAACCCAACTGTTGATGAGTAACAGAACCGAAAAGACATTCGTGGATGTATACTTCCTAAAAACTAAACAACTAATTTCATGCTACTTGACAAATTCGTCCAAAAGTACAGTTGAGTAACTAGTGAATGAAACAAGGACCTAGCTGAAGGCTTGGTATACAAAAAAAAGACACAGCATGCAAGTGTTGAGATATCGAGCTCCACTCGTGATATGCCAGGGTGACTGTTGTGCATTTATGTCACCGACTTGTTAGCTGCAGATGCGATTTCGTACACCACCCATGAATAATAGCTGGATCACAGCTATCCTTATGTACTCTAGTTTGTGGCTCAATTAGTTTGCCACCTTAGTTAGCTGAGTTTAGTTTGAGACCCACATATAGGGTTCTTCTATTTCTTTGTACTAGAGTTCTTTTGGCTTTCACAACTAAGAAGAGGAAAACTGTTTTTAGCCTCCACCTTTATGTGTATTCCCCCATTGTGTATGAGAGAAAGCTGCAAGTGAGACTCCTTCCCTCTCTCCCACTATCTTCACATGGTATCAGAGCCTGCTTCATGGTAAGGAGCTCAAGAAAGCAAACCAAGTTCGCGGTGTCCTGGTAAGAGGACCAGTGTTGCTTTCCTCTTTCGAGTTTGGGAGCAAATCTCTAAAGGTAGCACAGCCGGAAAAAGCAAGAGTGCATTGTCTCAGATTGAGACGCCCTTCACGGTGTGGCGAGAGGGCAATATATGCTGCGGGACTGGGTGAAGCCCTCGGCGACTTTATTTTTCTAATTCGAGGCCATTTCGGGACCCGTTTTGGAGGTGGAAGTTCTCCGCAAGCACTGAGAAAAAGGCCCTGTTTTTGCTGTGCGACCACTGCTCTGTAGGTCGGTGAAAATTTGCCACAGAAATTACATCGTATGCCTTCATGCAGAGATATTGGGAGTTACAGAATCATCCTTATTGCATGTTGATGCAAAATCGTCACTAGGAAGTGACTGTGTGGTCAAATACCACTTTCGTCAATTTTGTAGATTTGCCCTTGTGAGGAAGAAGCTGTGCTTTTTGCAGTGACAGAATATTTTGCAATGTTCTATAATGGCATCTGATTCTCTTTCACAGACTATCACTGAAAAGCTTGACAAGAACAACTTCCAAGCATGGAAGAATAGAATGATGAATTTCCTTATGGTAAAAGGCTATTGGGAGTTCATTACAGGAAATGAAGAAGAACCAGTTCTTCCTAATGTTCCCAATCAACAGGAAATTCAAGCATTTAAAGGATGGCATGAGAGAGCGAGAAAAGTTATGTACTGGCTATCTATCAGTATTTCAGATTCTATGATTGTGCATATTTAGGATGCAAGTACGCCAAAGGAGGCATGGGATACTTTGGTAAAAATATACAGCACAAATATGCAAGCTAGGAAAATGCAGCTCAAGTAGAAGTTGCACAATGTGTTGAGAGAAAATATGAGAATCAATGACTACCACATGAAGGTGAAGAAAATTTCAGATGCACTTGCTTCCATTGGGTCGCCAGTGGAAGATGATGATTTGGTTTCTGTGACCTTGAATGGTCTAGGAAAGGATTATGCAGAGTTCCGGACATCCATTGCCGGCCGTGAAAAATTTCCTGATTTTGAGGAGTTGTTTGCTCTTCTAATTTCTGAAGAGCAGAGAAATGGTGGTGCATCTTCTTTAGGAGGAACTTCAAAAGAAACTGTCTTCTACTCAAATGCTGGAGACTGTGGTAGAAATCAGAATATGCAGCAAACTCAAGAATACTAGTCCTTTGGAGGAGGACGTGGTAACTCTAGAGGCAGGGGGAGCCAAAGAGGTCGTGGTGGATGGGATAGAGGCCAAAATGCAAACAGCAATGTCGAATGCTACTATTGTGGTAAAATGGGTCATATGGCTAAAGATTGCTACAAAAAGCAGAATGACATTATGAATGGAAAATTGCAGCAAGGCAATTATGCATCCTCTAGTAGACAGGGTGATGACAGAAATGAGCATTTGTTTATGGTGCAGCACATGACCAATTCTGTGACAAGTGCAGAAGAAAGTAATGATGTGTGGTATGTTGACTCAGGTGCATCAAACCACATGACAGGTCATGCAGAATGGATGCAGGATGCAAGGAAAATGGATAGATCAGGATTTGTGGAGACTGGTGATGATACTGCATATCCTATTGTGTAGATTGGTAAAATTCCTTTGTCTATGCAGGATGGGAAAAAGAAATACCTGTCTGATGTATTTCATGTCCCGAACATCACCAAGAACCTGGTTTCTATTGGTCAAATGGTTGAGCAGGGCTTGCAGGTCAGATTTAATCCTCATGGATGCTTTGTTGAGGATATGAAAAATAACGGTCGCTTGATAGCAAAAGGAAAGAAGAAGGGCAGGATGTTTACATTGGATGCGGACATTCTTGAATTCAGTGCAGCAATGTTTGCACATGGGACCGGTGTAGTTGCAGATATTGATATCTGGCATAAACGCATTGGCCATGTTAATGTACAGTGACTTAAATCAATGCAGGCCCAAAATATTGTTGCAGGATTGCCTAAATTCAAGGTTGCAGAAATGCATAAGCTATGTGAAGCCTGTCAATTTGACGCTAGAGGAGATGTATACTGGTAGGAAACCAGATATTTCTCATTTCAAAATTTTTTGTTGCATTGCCTATGTTCATGTGCCAGATGAGTTGAGCTCCAAGTTGGATCCAAAAGCTGAGAAGTGCATCTTTATTGGTTATTCTCTGCAGCAAAAAGGGTATAGATGCTATAACCCTTCTACTCTTAAGTTTACAGTGAGCAAAGATGTTGTTTTTGATGAGATGAGCAGCTGGTATAAACCAGTAAATGTGATGATTGATGTAGATGCACAAAATGGTAATCCTACACAGAATTCACAACAACAATCACAAAATATTAGTGGACCTGTAGTGTCATCTAGCAGTGGTTCACATACTTCGCCATGGACAGGCAGATTGAGATTTAGAGAATCTCCTCAAAGCAATGCAGATAGTGGTACGCAGGTATCACGAAAAGGAAAAGAGAAGGTAGATCAGCCCATGTTTGATGTGAATGCAGGTCACTCTTATGTGGATGGTGAATCCAATGGCTCAGAACAGAGCATTGATGATGATTTGGGTATTCCTTCTATTGTTACACCTAGAGTAAGAAAGACCAGGGATGTTTTGAGAGCACCTGGAAGTGAGCCTATTTTGCGCAAGTCTACTAGAGCTAGATATCCTATGGATAGGCTGAAATATGATGGATTTACAGCCATTCACTATGCCTATATGGTCAAAGTGATACAGGAACCAGAACCCACTTCTTTTGAGCAAGCC
This sequence comes from Dipteris shenzhenensis, assembly GCF_047967505.1. NCBI lineage: Eukaryota > Viridiplantae > Streptophyta > Polypodiopsida > Gleicheniales > Dipteridaceae > Dipteris > Dipteris shenzhenensis. The sequence goes on along the minus strand of NC_141608.1, from coordinate 29,227,110 downwards.
ATGGGAAAAGATAAATGGGAGAAAGCCATGGATGAAGAAATGGATGCCTTGGAAGCAAATGCTACATGGGAATTGGTGCCTTTGCCTAAAGACAAGAATGCAATTGGCTGTAAGTGGGTTTATAAGGTGAAGCACAATGCAGATGGTTCTGTGAACAGATACAAGGCAAGATTAGTTGTCAAGGGGTATGCACAGACATATGGCATTGATTATGAAGAAACATTCAGTCCGGTTGCAAGGATGGCAACCGTAAGAGCAGTTATTGCTATGGCTGCATCGAAGGGATGGTCTTTACATCAGATGGATGTAAAGAATGCCTTCTTGCATGGTGATTTGCAAGAAGAGGTCCTTATGGAGCAGCCACCAGGTTATGTTCATGCTGTTCATCTTGAGTTTGTTTGCAGGTTGAAGAAAGCCTTGTATGGCTTGAAGCAAGCACCTAGAGCATGGTCTAACAAGAAAGGACAGTATCTTGTCACTATTGGCTTTTAGATTTCCAAGGCAGATTTCTCACTTTATGTGAGAAAAACAGAGAAAGGTATTATGCTGCTTGTCATTTATGTTGATGATTTGATCATCACAGGTGATAGTGATGAAGATATCCTTCGTGTGAAAATGCTATTGAAGCAGAGGTTTGAGATGAAGGATTTGGGAGAGCTATGTCATTTCTTGGGCATTGAGGTGATTAGATCACCAAGTGGGATACAGCTCTTGCAGAGGCAGTATGGATTGGACATGCTGTCCAAATATGGGATGACAGGCTGTAAGCCTATTTCAGTTCCTTTGGAGCAGAATCTGAAACTGAGCGCAGATGCACATGAGCTTCTGGAAGACTACTATGTACAGACGCATAGTAGGAAGTTTGATTTATATGACTATTATCAGGCCAGATTTGAGCTATGCTGATGGATTGGTAAGTCAGTTTATGTAGGCTCCAAGGAAACCGCATTTGGATGCGGCTAGACGCATACTCAAGTATGTGAAGTCCACATTGCAGTATGGACTATTTTATGAGACTAGGGTTTAGATACAGTTGCATGGATACACTGATGCTGATTGGGCCGGTAGTATTTCTGATAGATTATCTACCGGTGGATATGTGTTCTCTTTTGGGAGTGCTGCAGTCACTTGGAGTAGCAAGAAACAGCCTACAGTTGCCTTGTCGAGCACAGAGGCTGAGTACAGGGGTGCAACAATGGCTGCATGTGAGGTAGCTTGGTTGCATAAGCTACTTTATGATATGCATCAGTCTACAGATGGGCCAGTTGTCATTTATTGTGACAGCATGAGCAGTACACACTTGGCAAATAACCTAGTCTATCATGCTAGAACAAAGCACATGGAGGTGCATTATCACTATGTGCGGGAGAAGGTTTTACTAGGTCTTGTTGATCTAGTTTATGTCAGCAGAGAGGATCAGGTAGCTGACATATTCACGAAGGCATTAGGCGCAGAGAAGCTGCACAAGTTCAGAGACCTGCTTGGTGTGCAAGAATTGGGATTGAGCTCGAGGGGGAGTGTTGAGATATCGAGCTCCACTCATGATATGCGAGGGTGACTGTTGTGCATTTATGTCACTGACTTGTTAGCTGCAGATGCGGTTGGTACACCGCCCATGAATAATAGCTGGATCACAGCTATCCTTATGTACTCTAGTTTGTGGCTCAGTTAGTATGCCACCTTAGCTAGCTGAGTTTGGTTTGAGACCCACATATAGGGTTCTTCTATTCCTTTGTACTAGAGTTCTTTTGGCTTTCACAACTAAGAAGAGGAAAATTGTTTTCAGCCTCCACCTTTGTGTGTATTCCCCCATTGTGTATGTGAGAAAGCCGCAAGTGAGACTCCTTCCCTCTCTCCCACTATCTTCACAGCAAGTTTGTATTAGCTATAGCATCCACACCAAATGGTCTAAATAAATGATGGATGCAATCGTACCATTAATGGCGAGATCAAGATAGTCACATAGAGCTTAATCGATGATATATGACTGTGAGTAGTGAATAATGAAACACAATCCTAGGGAAGCAAGAGAGCCGTGAAGATGCAAGCAAAAGCCAGACTGGCATTTCTATGAGACTTAGCAAACTATTTTCCCATAAAAAACAATTAACTACGATAAGAGCAATTAAAGGATGCTTGACTCAAGCAATCCATCTCACACTTGGTATAGAGACACCAACAAGCAGCCGAAACATTCTGAGACAGATAATGGCAGTAGAAAAAAGCATGAAACATTCCATATTCAAACAAAGTCCACAGGCCCATGAACATAGGCTCTAATTCAGCAATCAGACTACAATGTCATTGCCATGAATCAAGAATGATTCTGGTGACTTACATGCGAAAAGTGCCAGAGGATTGGAACCTGAGAAGAAGACAAAACGTTGTCTGCTATATCGGGTTGCTCAGGTGTATCGATGGGGGATGCTTCCATGGCAGCCATCATCCGAGTTCTCAGCGTACCCACACGGAGCAGGGCAGATACCACAGGAGCAGCGCAGAGATGGGGGATGCAGCTGATCTAAGAACGTGCGGAAGAGGATAGACTACTGCCTTAGAGATGGGATTTAGACGAATCCGCCATGGGGGAGAGAAAAAGAGTATGGAAGAAAAGAAAGGGTAGAGTAGAATAGAAGGGTGGAAAGGAGGGATGTGAGGGCAAAGAGGAGGAGCTCAAGGAGGGATGTAAGGGCACTAAGAAGGGATGCAAGGGATGAGAGCAAAAGGAGGTGGATGAAGGAGAAAAAGAAGTTTAGCCAACCGATTACCAGAGAGGAGTTCAGAGAATGGCCAAAGTAACCATTCGACTTGAGACTTAGGGTAGGGGACTTAGGGTTAGATATAGGATAGACTCATGTACTATGGAGGCTCATGCCTTAAATGTTGATTCAGCCACCAGCATACTAACTTTAGTTACCATCTACTTACTGCAATTTCTAACCTGTCTTTCTAGCAACCATATTAAACATGTATTAGAGTACACTCCACCCATTCCCTTTCAAAGATTGACGAGAATCCAAGGGGGAGAGAGACACACTAGTGCTATGACTATTTCATTAAGGATTTTGGTATCATCCTTTCAAAGAGTATTGGTACATGGATAACCATGCGAAATTGGAAATAAGGTGATTATTAGGGTCAAATCAATTTTTCTATTGGATTGACAAGACATGGTATCATTGACTGAGGGTAAATCCTAGGATGTTTACTATACCCAAGGAGGGAACCTGGTGAAACTATCAGGGAGTGGAGTTATACTTGGATGTATTAGACCCAACAATGGTGATAAGCCGTAGCTAACTCTATGTAGAATTCTTAACGGCATATATAGTTCGGGAAAAGGGATAGTATGTATGTGAACTTATGTGAAGGTACATGTGATAATTAAAGAAATTAATACTAACTCATGTATTTGACCATCATGCATACGACTTGGTAACAAAATAAGATCGAGTGTGTGTGTGCATGTGTGTGCATGTGCATGTGCGTATGTGCATGTGCGTGTGCGTGTATGTGTGTTCGTGCACGTGCATGTGCACGTGCATGTGCATGTGCATGTGCGTGTACATGTGCGTGTGCATGTGCATGTGTGTGCATGTGTGTGTGTACTCTGTGTGTGTGTGTGTGTGTGTGTGTGTGTGTGAACATGTGCACATGCGCATGTGTTCATATTGACCTCGATGAGAGATTAAACAAATTATAGGAGGGTGATCCCTATTAGCATAATATACCATATGAAAACCTTATACCCGGAATCTACCCAACAAAGCCTAATTAATTTAATAATACTTGCTTGATCAACATCATATCTGGTGATCCCCACGGTGATAGGCTTGAAGTTAAGCCCTTGACCTCTATGATAGGATCGATTAAATGGGGGAAGGGCTTAGCCCTACATAACGTGTCACTTGCATTCAGCATCATAATAATAAATAAATATAGAAATGGGAAGTAATACCGCAATTATGGCATCCTTGAAATGTTTTCCCAAAGATTTGCACATTTTAATTGTGGCATCCTTGAAATGGTTTACCAAAGATTTGCACATTTGGCATCATTATTCCCTACCATAAATTTTGACATTTAGAAAAGACTATTATAACCTTATGGCTTTTTACCAATTGCACCCCAAGCTATATAAAGGATGGTCTTTTAAAAAAAGGACCCTTTTGATACGAAATGATATAGATCTATTGGTGAGACTAGCCTAGTAATCTTATGGCATTTATTTTCCATTAACCTTATCTTTATATTATATTATACTATATTTATTTATTTATTTATTAAAGGATTGATCATAACAGAAGGTAAGTGGGTACCCCTTTACAAACAACTAAGCTTAACCATAGACTTAGGGTAAGGAAAGTAACAAGAGCTTTGGAACTACGATTTATTTATCATTTGAAGAGGGCCCTTGCAGGTTATAGGTTATGGAGAAAAGAAAGATAGAAAAATAGAAGAATAAGGTGAAAATTTCACTAACCATGCTAAAGGAGATGTAGATTAGGAGAACCTTGATATTATTATCCTTCCATGATAGTATTCATTTAAGCACACTTAGATTAGGACAACCTTTAGATCCCCTCTCACGTTATCGTTCCATGATAGCATTCACTTAAGAACCTCGCACGATGCCCAAAGATAGAGAAAGGCAAAACAAACACCTAGAGCAATGTCGAAAGGCAAAACAAACACCTAGAGCAATGTCACGCATGGTTCTTTCTCTGCTGAATTGCTTTGAGGTATCGCATTCACACAGGAAGGTAGCTCCAACTTCTATTAGAGGCAATAGATTGTTCTCATTGGCTCTCTTATGGGAATTGTAGGTGCATTCAATCGAGTAAATGATCTACATAGTTTGTAAAAGCCATCCCATTGGCTGAAGCAGCATTCAAATGCAAAGAGAAGTAGCTTCTCCAAGGGCATCCCTCCTTATAAAGAGGGGCTCAATTTTCACCATTTGACAAAGTTCTTCTCACCTTTTCATGAATCAATTCGCAAATTATCAGAAGTAAAGGCATCGCATGATAGCCCTCTTAGGCATTTGCCTTTAGCATGCCCAAAAACAATGAAGAGAAAAACAAATGAAAGAGATATCTACGATTGATTCGCACGAGATTTGGTATGGGAGACCGCCTGAGCAACTATTAGGGAGGAGTGTGGGAAAAGTTAAATGCCCACGACCTCGAGCCCCTAAACGACCTAGAATAACTGGAACTACTATGCAACCTAGGCATTGTTGTGGGATATAAAAGACACTAGTACATAAAAGACCTTTGATTTTAACTTGACACTTAGAAAATGTGCATCCTATGTTTCATAATTGCTGCAGATTCCTCATTTTCAATGTAGTCAAAGTATTGCGAGAAAGAAATGATCATCCTCCTCCACATGGAAGATCCTTCTCAATACCTATCCTAGATTGTTGTGCAACTCTCTAATTAGGTGACATATTTCTAGGCAATAGTCTCTCTATCTTGACAAACATCCTCAAGAAAATGGATCACCAATCTCAACACCATGCACACTTTTAGATAGAAGCATAAATTTCCACATCAGCTATAATCATGTTACAAAAATTGCAATAACATAATGAAGTGTTACAAAACAAATATTGCATGCTCCTCAGAGCTATAGAAATTGCAATGCCGCAATGTAGTATTGCAACTATTTGTGAAAGGGAGTTCCGTTTTGTTGATAATAAGAACATGACTGGTCTTGTAAGGATTTGAACCTTTAGCCGAGTTTGAATGTATGATGTTGTCTCATTGAAAATTTAAATTATCTTGAAATGTGGGTAAAAGTTACTAAAAGGCTACGACAGAGGTCAAAAGTTGACAGAGGCCAAAGTTGTCATGTGCTTTCTTTTTCATAAGGTAGAGTTGTACAATCTCGAAGTTTGTGATGGCTAGATTGACTCAGAAACTTGTTGATTGTGAAGTAAAGGTTTTAAGTGATTTCATCATTGATTTTGAAGGGACATTGAGTGTTTTCATAATTTGAATTTGTAATAAAATTAAACTTGGCTTGGGCCAATGAGAAAAAGCATGGATACTAAGTCATGGCTCTAGAGTCCAATATATCAATGTTCATCACATTGGCATTAGTTGCTCATGGCTATTTTTACCTCCCAACTTCTGCAGCCATCACCTCCTCCTTTTGCGGACAAGTTCTCTTGGCCCAACCGTTTTCTTGAACCTACCTGCATGATCATGATGTAGTCACCATGGCGGTCTTGCCAATGCTTGTTGCCCACCCCCTTCGGCAACTCCATCGAAAAGTGTTCTCCTCAATCGCTCCTGCATGAGTGTTTGAGCTTGTTTGTGCCGCTTTGACTGGTATTTTTGGAGGTGTGTCACGTTCTTTGGTGAGGGCATTGGTCATCTTGTAGCTTTTGCTTCCATTGTTTTGAACTCTTATTGTATTCCTGAAAAGGGTTGGGTTGAAAATCCCGAAAGGCAGAGGGGCTATTCGAACTGCATACAATGCACCCAACTCTACACTATGGGCTGAAAGTAAACAATTGAAGGCTTTGTAATGGGACAAATCCCCGCTTTGGAACTCACCAGTACATATGGGTGCAGGAGGATTTGCTCTTAGAATTATATATCTCTACAGTACAGAGCCCAGGATCATGTTTGTAGTATAATTTACAAACATGGATACATAGAAATCGTTGCTTCTTGTGCTCAAGGAAATCAGGTTGCTTCTCCTTGTGCTCAAGGTTGCTATCTCAAGGAAATCTCTACGCTTATAGGTTCCAGGTGAAGTGACTTGACGGAATAGAAATCGAAAAGATAGAACAAGTGAGAACAGTGAATTACAGTGAAATGAAGGAGATCTCAAAACAAAACGTTGTTGATTCATCGTTCATGGTTGCAAGCTTATATATAGTATAACTTCAACACAGGAAGCGGTTTGCAGATGCTCTCAACTGGCAGTCTTACAATCAACCATGATAATGCCATAGCATTTTCTTTATTACAACAGCGCGCCAGAATCTAGCAAGTTATCCTGATGACAAAATTGCTTATGTCAATTTCTACTTGCATCACTCCTACCCATCAGGCTACTTGCCCATTATTGACCAATACTAACTATTCGTACTGAATGACTCCTACCCAAAAACTTGATCATCTGTTATTCGACTCTAAAGACTTCTACCCAAAAGCTTGATCATTTGTCCTTCAGTGACTAGTCTCATCGTCTGATGCGCTGGTTGTTGAGCTCCTCGTTCACCCGCTGCATCGTCTGGATTGTGGGTCTGCTGCTGAATTCTCTGTGTGTCTGCTGTTGTTGAAAATCTCACACCCAGTAGACATCCAAAGGGAATGGGATAGGAACACGTGACGAGCAGCGGAGAGGGGTTTGGTGAAGATTCAGCTAGCATTTGATGAGTAGGGCAATAGGTTAATTGGAGTTCCGAATAAAATGCTGATGCACTTGCATGTGTTTTATGTTTGTGGAAGGTGCCACTACCAGATAAAACATATAACACCCCTAGTATCAGAGAAGAGTCAGCTGAGCTAAGGGCAATACATTCAAACCTCAGTGCTGGAGAGAGCAATGCATTCTTGACGGCGAGAGGACCAGCTGACAGGACCCCAGCTAATAAAAAGACGTATCCAGAATTGGAGTGACGAGTGGAAGGATCACCAGCCCAATCTGCATCAACATATCCGTGGAGGGAGAAACTGGGAGAGGTAAAAACAATGGAGGCATGAATACTGCCTCACACCCGTGAATGTTGCCAAGGCTGTGTCCTCACAAAAACTACTCCCTGCAGGCAATCTTGTTGTGATGACAAACCCTAAGCATTCCCACACTCACTAGGAAACAACGGTGTGGACAACTGATTTGTAAAGAGGAAACGTATGATATATCAGACTTCTTTGGTGATGATACTGCTATGGCAAAGGAATTTAAAGCTTGAAGAGAAAGGAGAAAGATCACTTTGCATGGGTGTGGGTACGGTGTTGCAATCGAGAAAGTCCCATTGACGAAGAAGAAAGGAAAGATATGTAGCTTGCCAGAGAGAGAGAGAGAGACTTGTGAAATCAGGAGCCCATTGAATGTGCATACCGGGGAAATGAGAGACAATGCCAAGATCTTTCATCCCAAAGCTGGATTGGAGGGCTTGTTTGATTTCAGGGATGAGGTGATCGCTAAGAGAGAGGAGGAGAAGATCATTGACATAGACAGCAACAAGGCAAGAGACTCCATCGTGACCATGAAGGTAGGTACTGGGATCGGCACGGAGGGGACGAAAACCATGCTAGGTAAAGAAAGTGTCAAGTGACAAGACGTTTACATCAAGCACGGGAATTTGAGGCCGTAAATGGCTTTCCTCAATTTGCAGACATGATGATGATGCTGGGAGTGAATAAATCCTTCAGGTTGTTGAACATAGAGATCTTCATGAATATCCCCATAAAGAAAAGCGCAGTCACGTCCATATGGTAGACACGCCAGCCATGAATGACAAAAAGATGTGAACTGAGCTGATGTGGGCAGCCGGGGCTGCGGGCATATGTATCAACATATAAGAAGAGAGAGGGAATGTAGGAGAGAGTTTGCGGAATAGCAGGTGATGATTCCCTTGGAGCCGAATTAGCCCAAGCGGTTGATAAAATGAGAGAAGAGAGGTACTAAATAGTGCAAGGGTTAGCCCTCCCTTGAAAAGGTTGATATGTATATAAGGCCAAAAGTTTGACCTTGATTTCATTCCATACCTTCGAAGGAATGGAAGCTCTCTTTCTTCTCATTCTCTTGCTTTAAGTTTTCTTGCTCTTCCTTGTGAGTTGTCTTGTGATTGTGACTACTCCCATCTCCTTTCCTCCATGCTCTCATCTCCCTTCTCCCGTCTCTCCCCTTCCCCCATGGAATCACTTGCACATGATCTGATGGACGCTTGGGTGATACAAGCAGATGGCTTGCACATGTGGAGCTCCCACAAGGAGTTGTTTGAGAGTAGAGGCTTCGACAACATTCCCGCAAGATCACCATGGCACATGAGTCGTCACACTATCGGAGGCTACACATTTTTGATGCCATTATCGGGATATCGAGGTATGCTTCTGTATTGCACAAGCTTCTATTGATATCCACCCATTGCACAATGCTTCTAGCTTATCTAGAGATGTTGTTAGTGGAGTATAGGCTGATTTGGTAGGAGAAAAGTGTGATTTTGGAGAAGGAAAAGTAGAAATTGTCCTTCATATCCATAGAATGTTTTTTTATGTTTCTTGTTGCCACATTGTAGGAGTAGTTAGTAGAGATGATTGCTAAGGTGTGTATAGTGTCACACCTTCAAAAATCCTCATTTTGATGCTTTTAAGTCGTCGTTTTTTGTGCTGTTTTATTTGAGAAGGTAAATTAGGTAGTGTAGCTTCCATTTTGCTCACAAACCTTGAACAAAAACTTCAAAATCTCTAGAGAGCACCAAAAACCAATCAGCGACTATGCCAGACTGGGATTTGTTGCTATAAATTTAACGTAGCGACTCATCCAATCGTTGCTATATAATGTAGTGACTGACACGTGGACTGCCAGTTGGTCAACCACCCCCACCCACCTCCCCCAACACCACATGGTAATGAACTCACAACTGTCACTTCATAGGTCAACCCTCTCTTTAAGGCTAGCATAGCCATTGAGGACTCGTCGTTGTATTATTAACGCAATGACCCATGACCCATCGCTTAAATCAATCGTTGTTGCTATACTACCCGCTGCATTATTGACTCGCTGCTCTAATCATCCACTGCTTTATTGGTCGCTGCTTTATTCAAACATTATGTTATTGAGTCATTGATATAATCAATCGTGAGAAGGTATATGCGTACCCTCGTCACCCTCCTCATCCTGTTTTAAGATTTCGTGTAAATATAAGATCTTGTATTTCCTGGTATACAATAAGACTGCGAACTTAAATAGCTTTGACTTATCGATGGTCCATCAACACGTGCAACACCAACGGTGGGTACTGGTTCCGACTCCTCCCCATACATCCGCAAGTGGCACATGATAATATGACGTTGATGTCGTACTTCTCGCTTGCAATGAGTGCAATGACAGCATAACCTCTCCGTAAGCCACTTCGTGCTCCCGGGCGTTAGTGCATCATTGGACGAGCTTCCACTCGTCCCTTCCATCTACACTTATAAAATCACAACATAAGCATGCAGAAGAGATATTAATAGTTATAAAATAGCATCTATGAGCTTTTTTTCATGCTACAACTAACAAGCAATGACTCACTGATTCGCTGCTTTAAGTTTAACGGAGTGACTGCTACTTTAATAGACAGAAAGGCGTAGAGATTGATTCTAAGTAGAAAGTCAGGCGAGGTAGGCAACACATGCACCTAATGCCTGGGAGGGTGATATGTATTCAACCCAAACCAAAGGATAGTGCTTCCAACAACATCTAACCGGTCCATCTAGTGCCGCACTTTCAGTCCCACCATTCGAGCTCTCAAGCTTAAGCTCATATTTGGTGCATGTTCCCATGCACACTAAGTCCTCAAGTTCAGAGTACGCTATGACCTTCGATGCTAAGATGGGAAAAAACATGAACCTAGATCCTAGAGGCTCGATGGCTCCTAACTCTAGCCATGTAACACCCCTTCCACCACAGCCTCATGAATGAGGGAGTCGTTCTCCAATCTCGTGGGACAATTCAGCTTGGCTAACTATGACCAAACCAATCCGTTCGCCAAGCAAAATAAGGCAGCTGGGGAGCAGCAAGACCCAGCAAGTAGTTCACCAAGTAGATATTGATGCATTGTTTAGCCGTTTTTCAGAACAGTTGAGGACAATTCATTCTCTCACTCTAGCACATCTTATGAAAACCTTCAACAAGTGCACAAGCTCAAGGCCTACTCCTTTTATGATGACAGAGGTTCTAGACTTTAAAGAGTTTATTGATGGTTACTTATGTGAAGGCCAAAGAAAATTTATTGGACATTTAAACCCACTACAATTTCATTTTTTCATGCAAGATGACATTCTAGTAATGCAGTACGAAATGACTCACATGCAAGATCACTGGATGCCAAAGGGTGGTGGCATAGAGTTGTGGAAAAGAGATACTCTTAGAAAACCTTTGTTGCCAATTGGGGAACCACCAGTACTTCCAATGTGTGAGTACTTAAAAGATAGTGCTCTAGTGGTGAATGGCATAAAGGACTATATAAAATATTGGAACAAGCATCACATTGACAAAGGCTCATTGGATCCTTATTCTATATACATTACGCTAGTGATACAATATTGGGAAAACATGATCAATGCATTGTCAAAATCTGCATCAACTATACAAAGTCAAGATATATGTTCAGACTTTTGGCCAAAGACAACACATGCAGCAGAGCAGAACACCAGCATCGAAAATGAAGGTTTCATGGGTTTAAAGGCATTGGAAGACCACTACTATGGTCCACAACGTAACAAGCCAAAAGATACATTCCAACCTCTTATAGATGTAAAAAAGGTTAGAGGAAGAGACATCTTGACAGAAATGCCAAGCACTAAGAAAGATAAATGGATTAGAGTTAATCTAAAGAAATATGTAGCAACCAGTATTCATGCCAAAATTTCCAACGCCCAGACACCTGGTAAAACCCCAATAGCCCCAGCCCACCAACCTTTAGTGTCAATACCAACAATTGATACTGGCTCACTCAACATAGTGTTTAGAGCAGAGCTTGAATATGCAATGAGAATTGTCCACAAATTCCACGAGCATTAGAACAACATCCATGAAAAAATCCTCATGCAGACACAGACCGACAGAGAAGAGAAACAACCCCAGGGGATTCACAGGGGGAAACTTATGATATCACGTGAGTGTACAATAGGGGGTTTTTTTGAAATGAGGCATAAGCTTATACATTAGGGGTGGGGGCCCTTTTTTTTCCCCAATATTGAATTTAAGCTAGGGGGACCATGTCATATTTAAGAAGGGGGGACATAATATAGGTTACCTTGGGTAACTAGTCCAAACAAGTTTGATTTTGTGTATGGTTTTAAATAGTCATAGGGAAAGTAACCTAAATTTGCTTATTGTGTAATCTAAATGCTTGAGAGAGAATGTAGATTTAAGGAAAGGGGGGGACATAATGGAATTTTGGTGGTATCTTATAAGCTTAACTAGGGGTGTTTTATCATCCTACGTGGATCTTAAATAGGGGGTTTTCTTGAAGTTCATGCACGCACGTGACGTCCCCCTTTAATGAAGAGTGAATCCCCTGGGGAAACAACAATTGTTATCCTACATTGCAGAATTAGAAAAGTAGGGTCATCAATTGGCCAAGCCATAAGAGCAGATAACGACATAGACAAAAGCCCATGAAGAGGCAATGGCAGCCAAGCAAACCCAAGTGCAGCTATTCAAAAGTCAAGTGACAGTGCAACAACAATGCCTCCCAATAGTCCACAAGCTGGCTTGCTAAAATAAAATTAGAGTTTTTTTTGCAATTTGAAAGGCTCACAAGTGACTACATGCACATCCAGGTGGAGAACACACTACTAAAGGATAGAGTCAAGGCCCAAGAAGCTATGGAACAACTGAAAGCAATGACTGAGGAAGATGCAGAGATTGATGGTGTCTTTATGTCACCAATGGAGCTAAATGATATGAAGATCCAACTGTTGGAGACTTCAGAGGAACTGTGGGCTACCATCAAGAGCTGAATGATGACTATTGCTAAGAGGCCCTATGAGGAGTTCTCCCCAGCTGCCTACACCCATGACATCATGGCCTCACAGATTACTGAGTTGAAAGCAACAATCGAGCATCTTACTCATTTCCTCACAGAATTAGAGACACTACAATAGACTGATCCTACTGATTCAAACAAGCTAAAAGTGTTAGCTGCTTATGGTGGAGCCCAAAAGGACAACATAGAGGAGAATATCCACATCAACATGTTCATGCCAAAAGAACCACATAGTGTAGATACAATGCACATTCCAGACACCATGGTAGATATGAGAGATGCTTCACCACCAACTCAAGGGGAGGAGATTTGGAATGAAACAGAGGGTCCTGTAGATAACAAACTTGAGGAGCAGGAAACCTCGGATGGTGGGGGAGTGGAAGACACCAATTCAGTGGACCAAAGCATGGAGACAGAACAGTAGGACAGACTCTCTGCTGTAGCACTCCCACATCCAGAGATGCCCATAGCAGAACCCGGGGACTTGCTGAACATGAAGGAAGCCCTTAAAATCATGTGTACCCAACAATTGACCTGAAATATGTTAAGGACTATTTCATGTAAAGAACATTTTCTTTGGGGTTTGAGTTAGAAATTTTTGTTCCAAGAAAAGTGGTCCACTGGGAGTGCCAAGTGTTAGGGGATAACCCAGCACCAAGTGTAACACACTTTTGTAATCAACATAAGTAATAGTAGGTGGGGAAAATAGCCAGATGGGCAGTTATAACTATTTGGACTGTTACAAAACATAGTCATGGTAATATGATAAGTGTAACAACTCTCACTGTCTTCACTAGTTGAATATTATGGGGAGAAGAGCAATTTGTACTATTGGTTGTTGGAAGAAGAAAGCTTTTTGCTCCTATCTTTCTCTGTTATGTCTACTTTTACCTTGAATGATACATTTCTGAGCTAATACATAGTCCAAACTTGTGTCCACGACTACCTTCTGTTTTTAGCATTGTCATGTTGCCTTGCATAGCTGATACATCTTTTTGTTTTGGGTAAGTTTAGCCCATAACACTGGCCTAGCTTATGGACAGGTATCTTTAGCATCGGCTCTTCTTGTGTGGGGCTTTGACGTCCTCAGTGTTCACCTCTTCTGGGTTGACCATCTACCTATTCATCCGATTGGAGAGATCTTTCCAAAGGATTGAATTTCCTCTTAGCAGGGTTGCTATGGACATCTTTATCTCTATGGATAGGAACATGGTGAGCCAAACCACATCTCGTGGTTGACCAATTGGTTCTCTACCCTCGGACCAGGGTTCTTCAAACCCATAAAAAGACATTGGGTGCTCGTCTATAACTTGAGGCCAAGTCGGGTACTCCTCAAACATCCTGTGTCATAGTAGGGACTTCCCCAATGAAGTGTTGTTTGCAAATATCTCATCTAGCTTTGCATCTCCCTTTGGCACTTGATGATTGGGATGGATAGTATCCATATTCTTAAGAGTCCTGAGCCGTTGCTCAAATCTCTCTTAACAATCTTGGATTAGCTATTGTGCCTCAGCCAGTAGGCGTTGCTTCTCTGTGACTAGGTCAGGGTATTTGTTTTGGCCCACTAGGCTTACATCCCATCTTTGAGACTGTGCTTTCCTTGCTTTGCCCTTCACCTTGGACCACAATGCTGTGGATTCCATGATTGATCGGTTGTGTCCTGATGATGTTGAAGTGGAGACCGTTGCAGTCTCTTCGTTTGAACCACTTTGGATAATGAATTGATCTAGACCTTTCCCTACTTTAACTGCAGTCGTGCGAGCCTTGCCTTTGGACTGAGATGCGGATGCCCTTTTCCTATTGGCCTGATTGTGGAACTCCTTATGTCTTTGGCTTGGGCCCTCATGATCACATTCAATGACATCAAGGACACTTTCCCCCTTTCAATACTTAGCAAGTTAATGCTGGCTTTTGGGTCAAGAGCTAGCCTAGGAGTCGTTCTCATAGGGCAAACTTTATAGAGATGATCCACCCCACAATAGGAACGCAATGGGGTTTTTGAATTGGTTGTTGTAGTTGGCCCAAGTGCGGGTCGATCATCCTTATATGGATAGTCAGTGATGCCCTTGACATTTATAATAGGAAATGGCCTACTTAGTAGTAATTTTTTATGAACACTCACTAGCGTGGTGTGGACCTTGCAAGTATAACATTGGATTGTTGGTTTGCTATTCACGATGTCCATGTCCCTGGCTTGCAACATTGCAAGAGCTGTTTGATACGTCAGGATGTACTATTCATCCTGCATCACATAATGACTAATCTGACTAGCTTGATACACATGACTCTCATAGGGAGATGGCTCAGATTCGAGTAAGGCATAGTCAGGGTTCTCCCACTTGCTTGGTGGCTCCTCAATGATTATCTGGTTTATGGGCCCTTTCAATCCTTAGCAAGTTAATGCTGGCTTTTGGGTTAGGAGCCAGCAGTCTAGGAGTCCTCATAGGGAAATATTTATAGAGATGATCCACCCCACAATAGGAACACAATGGGGTATTTGAATTGGTTGCGGTTGGCCCAGGTGTAGGTTGATCATCTTTGTATGGGCAGTCCCTAAGTAAGTGAGGCCCTTGAAATTTATAATAGGCAATGGCCTAGTTACTAGAAATTTTTTACGAACACGTACTAGCGTGGTGCGGAACTTGGCAAGTATAACACTAGATTGTTGGTCTGCAATTCACAGCATTCATGTCCTTAGCTTGCCACATTGCAAGAGCTATTTTATACACGGGGATGTACTATTCATCCCGCATCACATAATGACTAATCCGACTAGTTTGATACATGGGACTCTTGTAGATCCTGGTAAGGTGTAGTGAGGGTCCTCCCACTTGCTTGGTAGCTCCTCAATGATTACTTGGTTTATGGGAGTAATCTGAGGCGATGGGGTTTGTGGACCTAGAACTGGCAATGGGAATGAAAAATTTTGATCCCATATTGGCCCTTGGTTGGCCTAGAGGGCTCCCTACAAGGGTAATTGGCCCTAATTGTATTGATTAGGTGGTGTCAATAAGTATAGTGGTTGCCTTTGTTGGTACATGGGTGGGGGCATCGTCTTAGGGTAACAACATTGTGAAGTTTTATGATTTCCCCACTTGGCAAAATGGCCATAGTAGAGTGCTGGCCTTGCCCATAGGTGAGGGCACTCATTTGTCGGGTGTTTGCATATGTATATCCCACACAATACACTGTCTCGCCTTGAAAACAATTGCAAATTACTTGGGACCTCCTTGCCCAACCCACCCTTGAGTTGTTGTGCTACTTGATTCAGTAGGTTCGTGGCCACTTCATCTATGTTTGCACCCTTAGTCCCTTGGGTGGCATCCTTGACCTCGACAAAGCTACTGCTCTTGGGCAGAATGAGACACTATTGAAGGAGGAGCCGATGATTTGTCAGGCTATGCCTCATCCTTCATGTTGTATTCCAGGAGCATGGTAGTCTTGCTACATAGATTGAAAGATGTGGGACTTAGGGTGAATATATGGTCATGCAACTTAGCATCCCTTAATCCTATGAGGAATTGAGGCAACATCTACTCGTCACTCATCCTCTCATGTGATTCACAATGGGAATTTAAATGTTTGATCCTTGCAATGTATTCCCAATGAGTTTCATGCTCCTTTTACTTAACCTCGTATAATTGGTTGATCGAAATCCACTTTGGACCCATGGGAGCAAATCCCACTACAAAGGCCTTCCTTAAGGGCTTCTTGTTATCTTTTCCTCATCCCCTAAGGCTTTGTACCACTGGCATGCCTTGCCATCAAGGCTAAGCCTAAAAGCATTTACCTTATCTAGGTCACTAATGTCTCCAAAGGTCTTGCAAATGTGCTCAAACTTTTTGCCGTGGGAAACACGATATCCTTTGCCTAAAAAACTTAGTGATGAACTTCATGACCACTTGCCTAAAAGCTTCGTGATGCACTGGTGTCTCTTCTGGACTAAAATACATTTAAATGTTTTATAATGGTGTTCTAAAGATATTTTAATTAAAGTGTACTAAAATACATAGTACAAACGTAATAGAATTACTTATTTTAATACTTTGAACCTTAAATTTTATCTAGAACCTAAACTAAAAATGATTAATTTTAACTAACTCCCTAAATAAAACTCCCTAAATAACATTTTGTTTAAATTCCCTATCTACCGTTTTATTTTAATTCCTTAGCTAACGTTTTATTTATCCTAACAAACATTTAATTTAAATTCCCTAACAAATGCCTTATAATATTGTTAGAACTCTCTGCCTAGGCATTTCCCTGAGGGTAGTACATCATTAATTTCTTGTGTGAATAATCATGCAAAGTTTTGTAAGCTTTTGGATGACTTTGTTTATGAAATGTTGGCCCTGATCTAAAACAATTTTGATTGGAACTGCAAATCTTGTAATGATGTTTTTATATTAAAAAATTGCCACTACTCGCTTTGTTATCTCTGAGAGCAATAGCTTCAACCCATTGTGTGCAATAGTCAATTGCAATCAATATATACTGGTTTTGTGTGTACTTTGCTGGAGGTTTGATTGGACCAATAAATTCGAGTCCCCATTTTTGAAAGGGTTTGAGTGGCAAGATCGGTTGGTGTGGCATCCTATCAAAATCTATCGGTTTTCCATCCCTTTGGCATGGTAAGCAGTATTGATGTGCATCTTTGAATACTGTTGGCCACCATAGGCTAGCTTGCATAATTTTTCTTCATGTAATCTCTTGTGAGAAGTGACCCCTTGTTGTCCCCTCATGAGCCTCAGTTAGGACAGCTTTTTGTTCATGGGTAGGTACACATCTTTTGATCACTTGATCAATGACTCATTTATACAACACTTTTGCAATCACTAGCTAGGGTTTGCTTTGCAGTACTAGTTTCTTTTTTTTATCTCGAGTCAGTGATTCTAATATGACACCATCAGTTAGGAAGAAAAGAATCTTGTCATACCAATCTAGTGGTGCTTCCACTCGAACTAGAAAGATGTCTGCATCAGGTAGGTCATCGAAAATACCTATAGGAGGTTCTCCCTTGGTAAGGTTGCTTAGATAGTTGGCTACAGTGTGTTGTCACCCAAGTTTATGAATGATTTGGTAGTCGAATTATTATAGGATGAGCATCCATCAAGCAAGTCTACTTGCCAAGCTGATCTTTATCAATCAAATAAATCAATGCTTGGTGGGCCACATGGAAAATCAATTTGTTGGCTAGTAGATAATGTCTAAATTTCCTGAGTGCATACACCATCCCCAATGCTTCCCTCTCCATGACTGTGTAGTTTTTCTCTACACTGGATAGTACTCTACTGGCATAATAGATTGCTCGGAACCATTTTTGAACCTTTTTCTACATTAAAACTACTCCTACATCCACATCTGCTGCATTGACAAAAACATGGAATGGTAAGGACCAACGGGGTGGTTGCATAATAGGTGCAATGGCGAGCATTTTCTTCAAAATATCAAAATCCTTCCTTTGACTTTTGCTGCAAACAAAGGGTGCATTATCCTTAGTGAGTTCAGTCAATGGTTTGCATATGTGGGAGAGATATCTCAAGAATTGGTTGTGCCATTTTATTTAACCAATGAATTTGGATAACTGCTTGACATTTTTAAGAGGGGAAACTTTATGAACTACGGCTACCTTCCTTGGGCCTCTATCACAATACCTTCTTTAGAGATGATATTTCCCAAGAGCACTCCTCCTTTGACTCTGCAAAAGCACACTTGGCAAGGTTAAGACTTAGTCGGGACATCCTGCATTTTTTGAAGATAGTCGGAGATGGTGGAGATGTTCATACTTTTTTCCAAAGACTAAAAATTCATCCAAGAAAACTCTCATGAATTCATTCTGATATGGTCAGAAGAAATCTTGGATCCATTTTGGAAATGTTGGAGGACCATTGTTAAGACCATAACCCATGACATTACTGGCAAACAGTCCCCATTCAGTGATGAAAGATGTCTTGTCTTTGTCTTCCGATGCCATTCAAATCTAGTTGTAACCACTGAACCCATTGAGGAAGCTATAGATCTCATGGCCAGCTACTGCATCAAGCATAGTGTAACAAAATGGTAGTGGGAATAGATCTATAATTGTAGATGCATTGAGCTTTCTATAGTTGACACACACTCTAAGCTTACCATTCATTTTGGGTACAATGACGAGGTGAGAGCCATGTCACTTTGTCTAGAGGATAAATGAAACCTACACTCAGGATTTTGTCCAGTTCCTCTTTGACTTGTTTAGCATAATTTGTATTCATCTGATATCTTTGTTGCACCACTGCCACAACGTCTTTTTTGAGGTTGATCTTGTGCTCACAGAAGGAGGGATCAACACCCTTCATGTCGGTGTAATTCCAAGCAAAGACATCCTTGAATTCCAGTAAGAGTTTTTGTAAATCTGCTCTAAATGTTTGTTCCAATTTTGCACTGGCATAGACTAATTCCGGGTCATTAGGAAAGCCCAGATTGATCTCATCTAGATCATCCTCCTTTGCCCTAGAGCTCTTTCTCATATGTTCTACAAATGCTCTTTTTGCCTCAAGAATAGCCTGGCTCTCTGTTATGTCGAATGGATTCATGCACTCATTGAACTAGTCTGTTTGGCATTAGTACCATCTTACTTCTGAGTTTGATCGGCAGACTGTTGTCCATTCTGCATCTCCCTGTGAGTTTTGTTGGTCGAACTAGGTCTCGTTTGAGGATTACTGTTAGTTGTGTATTGATCCATAATCTTGACTACATCTATCTCAAAAAGAGGTACTAGAGATGGTTTTCTCTACAAAAAATACTCTTCTTCATCTTCTTCAAGCTCAATCACCATGTTAACTCCTTCGGCCTAGAGTGGCTACATCATTCGAGGAATTGGGTGCTTACAAGTACTAATGGAATCTTGTATTTCTTCTTACCTCTTTAGATTGTAATCTGATGTCCTCCCTAGTCTAGCTTCACCTTAGTAGCTTTGAGCGATGGTCATCCAAGCAGCATGGGGTAGGCGCCATCTTCTCCTTCCATTCTTAGGACTAAAAAACTTATTACTGGAAAAGTTAGTCCATAAACTCTAATTTCTTGATATCTCATGATTCCCAAAGGTTGGATCCTTCACCTGGATCCTTCACTGATCTACCATTTTAACTTGAAATGGTGCTAGGACGAGTTCATGACAACAAAATGTTTTGTAGAAAGATTCAGATAAGATATTGACACCTGATCCCCCATCCAAAAGGACATCGGGGATTTTTCATCTCTTGTACACCACGTGGATGGTGGGTACTTTGTAATTCACCTCTTCTACCAAGGAAACATAAGTCTCCGGATCCTTTTGCTCAAGAGAGGTGGCTGGCTGCTTATCAATTATGAAAGGTAATGGTTTTTCCTACAACCTAGATATTAAATCATCTTTGAAAGCTAGTATCAAGTTGAGAAGTTGACTTAGTGTCATGCTAAGTTGGGATTCTAGCAAGGCTTCAAACAATGCATCAGATAAACCTTTGCTATTGTGGGAGTTATGTTTGATCATAGTACCTTCAAGGTGTACCTCGGTTTGAGAGGGTATGTCCGTTGCCCGCTTTGTTGCTTCTAGTATCCTGGTTGGATGGGGTTCCCATTTGTTCCAATTATTATCGGCCTGTGACTAGACATCGGCATTTTGGCATGTTGGCTTGTTCATCTTGGACTGTCCTTGTTGTTGGGAGTTAAGGGGTAAGGTATCTGCCATCCTTTCTTTTCCATGCATGGCTTCTTTGGCTACATTAATCTCTTGGATTTGTTCAAGTGCTTGTTCTCAGACTTTCTCCTATTGTACCCAATAAATGGGGCTCTTTGAATTGCTTCACGGGTTATATTTTTGTTCAGGATCCTCTGGAACTTTTCCCTTTGATCAGGTCATGACATAGCTTCGACCATAGGTGGTGGGTCGGTATGACCTGTCATTGGTGGAGTTGTCATGTGTTCAGACTCTTCCTAGATTGTTTCAAGGAGGATTGTGTTGATTCCAATTGCTGGTGGAGGTTACTGCTCTTGCCCTTGTCTTTGGTTGTATTGCACTATCAGTATACCCTATTCTCCTTTGTGTTTGCACCACAATTCACATAGAAGTCCCTACTGGCATCTTGCTACTCCATAATAAGCATGAGGCTTGTTGGCATTGGGTCTTGCTGGTGGTCCCCAATTCTGATTTTTTGGTCTTCTAGTGTTTTAGACTTGGCCTTGTTGTTGGTGTGTCACTTTTTCTTTTTCTCTAAATCCTCATCTAAATCGAATCTTGAGTCTAAGCTATCTGAGGATGATTCTTCACTGTCATCCTCCTCTTAGCCAGAGGCTTCTTCTTCATCGGACTCTGTATCAAAGTCTTGATACTTCTTCTTCTTTCCTCTTTTGTCCTTTGGCTTGATGATGCCAAACCTTCTTTCAGCTCGCTGAGCTGCTTCCACAAAGTTATTGAAATTGTTGGCTCCTACCAACTGATCTCTTCTGGCCACTGTAGTTTTTAATTGCTTGTTAACACCCTCACAAAAGTAATCTCCTAACTATTCCTCAAATGGCCTTTGTGGTGCTGCTAGTATTCTATTCAAACTTCTAAATTTTTGGGCATAGTCCTCTACCAAAAGGTCTTTTTCTTAAAGTGTTCTCAACCTTTTCAGAATGGCTTCTGGTGTCTTTTCTTTGCAAAATCTTCTGGTGTCTTTTCTTTGCCAAATCTTGCTTTAACTCATCATATGTAGCAAAATGTACAATACCATATTGCATAAACCAAGACATAACTTTGCCTTCAAATGTAGTAGCAAATTTCTCCTTTTTAACTGCATTCGGAAGTTGTGCTAAGCCAATGGCTACCCATCATGTTTCGAATTGCCCCACGTGACTGTCAGGATTGTATCCTTTCTTACTTATGAATTTCATGGCCTTGATCATTGGATTCTACATCCTAGGTGGTTGTTGGGGTGGAAGCGGTTGTGGGAGTGGAGCATGCTATCGTCTTTAAGGTCGAGGAGGTAATGGGTCGAACAGTCACCTCCTAATTGCTAAACAAATTCCTGTAGACAAGTGAGTCTCACAAGTAGTTCAGATGAAGACTTTAGCTAGGCTGAGTCTTTCCAAGAGTTGGATGTTGGCTTCAACTTCCTAGAACTATGAGCTCTAGATTCTAGAGCTCTAGATAGAATCTAATGAAGAGCTGACATCACTAGGAACGTAATCAGAATACTCCGTACTATTGTCAAAATATTCAGATATTGTTCTATCTTCTGAGTGATCTTCATATTGTGCTTAGGCTCTCTCTTGGGTGAAGTAAGGTTCTATATTCTCCTCGTCTGACATTTGTTTTGAGACTTTCCATGAGAGACTAGTGCTACTCTATCAAGTTTATTGTAGTGTCTTGTTGTTGAATAAAATTAATGCCATGGTCAGCTGCTGTGATCTTATAAAGGTCACTTTACTCAGCTTTAGATTGGATGGTATTGCATACAGTCTCAGTCAGATGCTTTGCCACCATGAAAATTCATCAACCCCAACTGGTCAGATGCTTATAGTGATATCTTTCGATCACCTTCCACTACCCTTGTCTGGATGAGGATGTCATATTTATGCGCCTTCTCCGTTTGAGCACATTGGATTGTGAAGTTGTATGTTGGAAGAACTTCATGTGTTGTTTCCGCTCAAGAGTTCTACAGTGTAGCTGCTTGTCAGATTGGAGTCAGAATGTATTCTAAGCTGCTAGTTGGTTGGTCTATCACAACCA
This sequence comes from Dipteris shenzhenensis, assembly GCF_047967505.1. Lineage (NCBI taxonomy): Eukaryota > Viridiplantae > Streptophyta > Polypodiopsida > Gleicheniales > Dipteridaceae > Dipteris > Dipteris shenzhenensis. Next base: position 29,204,659 of record NC_141608.1, on the reverse strand, counting down.
AAGTAATTCAAGGTCATTTAGAGGCAAGATCACCAAATGTATTATGGGCTAAACTTACCCAGAACAAAAGATGTATCAGAGCTATGCAAGGCAATATGACAATGCAAAAAACAGAAAAGGTAGTCATGGACACAAGTCGGGACTATGTATTAACTCAGAAATGTATCATTTAAGGAAAAAGTAGATATAATAGGGAAAGATAGGAGCAAAAAGATTTCTCCTTTCAATAACCAATAGTATAACTTGCTCTTCTCCTCATAATATTTAACTAGTGAAGAGAGCGAGAGTTGTGACACTTATCATATTACCATGACTATATTTTGTAATAGTCCAAATAGTCATAACTACCCATATGGCTATTTTCCCCACTACTACTATTACTTCTGTTGATTAAAAAAGTGTGTTCTACTTGGTGATGTGTTGTCCCCTAATTGCCAGTACTTCAAGAGTTGACACGAGTGCCATAATTTCAATTTTCTACCAAAATAAAAAGGCCATGACTATCTTGAATGGCAAACCGAGTGTCAGTATCGTCATGAAGCAGTGTTGGCCAAAACAGTGAAAGCCTAAGATGGAAATCACCAATTTGATTGTGCAACTAGCCGATAGTGCAACGACACAGCAAGTGGGGGTCCTAAAGCACATAAAGATCAAGACCTTTGGTCTCACCTATTGTGTTGAGTTTGTGGTGATGGATTTCCATGGGCAGCTGGATGGCCATGATGTCATCCTAGGCAAAACTTTCATGTATGATGTAGGCCTAGTAGGCCTCTAATCAGATTTATATGCACAAGGACAAGCATATTGTGAGGGTTGACCTATTGACTTGGAAGGCACACCCCATGACTGGCAATCTAATGTGTTCCAGGTGTGCAATGAAAGAGATATGGGTGAGGACCGCCAAGACAAACACTGGTATGCTTTGCTATGCCAGAGATTCAGTTTTTCCAAAACTTGATGCATGTCTTAGCAACTATAGAGGCGGTTGAAAAGACAAAGACCAAGATTGCGGCTCATGATCAGATACAATAGTTTCCCTTAGCATGATAAATGTTTCCCTTAACATGATAAATGTCTTGAGAGACCCCACGGAGGATCAAGGGGGAGGAAATTCAATAATTCATTGGTTGAGTTATGTGGGTGCTGTTATGGCACACCACAATCTCTCATCAAACTAGGAAACTAGATTGAACAGGCTAAAGGTCCCCCTTGGTTCCCTTAAGTCAAAGGAGGCTCTTCTTGTAGATATGTCTCATATAGAGGATAAAATACCCCAAAAAACCAAGGCCCCAAAGGCCAAGGACACTAAGGCCCACCCCCTACAAGGGAAAGTAGCACATCTACACCAAGAACTAGCACAATTTTGATTAGGCATTAGGTTAGCTGGTCAACCCAGGGGTGAGAGGAAAAGAGCATCAACATTTTTCAATCCTACTAGGGAAACATGTGTTGAGAGAATGAGTGGGGACTTGAGTGGATTGAGCATAGGAGTCTTAGGATTGAGTGTACAAACATTAAGAACAACAATTCACGGTAACAGGTGACAAGCTATGGTAGTTGCTTAGACTACTGTCCAGGCAAGAACACCTACATCAAGGTGAAATGAGTTGGCAAAATCGGTAATGGAAGTTGGAATAGCATAAAAATTAGGGATAGATGGTCAATGGTGATGAGTGGAAGTAGCAAAAGCCATACGACAATGACGAGCTCAAGGATGGAGAAGGTCTAGCTATGCACATGGTGAGGCAAAAATTGACTACTACACCACTACCAGGAGTGAACTAGTCTCTTAGATTCATCCAAGATGACCCAAGGAGCATGCAATTCACAAGTCCTTAAGGTGATGGTATGAATAATTCAAGCATTTTTTCATAGAGAGCTAATACTTTGATATGTTCAATGAGTCCACCCATGAACATGGTCATCAACCTAGAAGGCATGAATCAAGTCTAAAGGTAGATGATCCTTGAAGTCATAATTAGGGAGACCTACCCATGAGATGGAGTCATAATTAAGGAGAGACCATGAGATGGAGGTGGATCATGAACCAAGTCATTGTTGATAGAATGCACCAACTAGATCATGTGTAGAAAAATTAGCCCTAGTTGGTGGAAGGCCAGTCTATCTCGAAGAGATTCTAGAAGAACTATTGTAGCAAGAGCAAGTACTTGGGTCTTCTTGCAAACACTATGGATGAGTACCTAGATGGACATATTGCAACCATGTTCACATTGGCTAAGTACCTAGATGAACACACGGTAACCATGTTCACAGTGATAGTCACTAGCATGAAATAGATGGACACACACCCACAGACACAGACACACCTATATGTGTATGTATATACATATACATAAATATAATTGTATATAAATTTAAGAGAGAGTGTGTGTGTGAGAGTTAGAGAGAAATATAGAGATAGAGGGAGAGAGAGAGAGGCAGACAGACAGAGAGAGAGAGAGAGAGAGAGAGAGAGAGAAAGAGAAGATAGAAAGAGCGGGAGGGAGGGAGGGAGGGAGGGAGCAAGCGAGCGAGCAAGCGAGGGAGAGAGAGAGAGAGAGAGAGAGAGAGAGAGATCCAACACCCAAGAGGAAAGGAGCCTTTAAAATGTATAGGGAGAATGGTTAAGAGCATACAAGAACCTAAGAGTGACACCAGAGGCACTAAACCCATGAGCAAGCCTAGAGTGTTAGAGTTGAAGTCAAGGAGAAAAGAAGGAGAAAGCCTAGTGTGAAATGCTCAGGCTAGCCAAGGAATAAGATCTTCAAAAGCCACATTTCAGTTTAGAGGCTTGGCAACTTGTAAATATTAAGGCTTAGTTCCATCTCAATTGATCAAATAGTCTCAAGATTACATAGTGGAATGGAAAGAGAACTACAAGTAGCATTGGCAACACAAAAAAGTGTTAAAGGTAGGAAGGAGGGCCAAAGAAAGGTCGTTAAGATGGAATGATGCAATGGTTTGGAGTCGATAGATAGAATGAGATGTTAGATAAAATACAGTCATAACCCAACTATATTTTTCAAGCTAGGAAAATGTTGATCCAAGGAAAAGTCTAAGGGAGGTAGCAGTGGAAGAAGTTGCATGACACTTGTTGGCTATAGTTTTGGGTCGAGTCCCAATAGATTTGGTGATTTTAGATGCACTTTGTATTGCATCATAGGTGTGTCTCCCTACATGAAAAACTAGTATTGTAATGGTTTTGGATGACCAACTATCAGTCTTGGCCATCACATAGGTAGCCTTCCACATAACCTTGAAGTCTGCAACCCAAGAGAGAAGAAATGTTACAAGAGAGGATGATATAAATTTATTGAATGTATCCATCAGATGAGGAAAGGTGAATGTTTTCCCCACCCACAATTTCTGAGAGAACCTTCTAAACATGGCACCAATGTCCTCATGTGTGTGCCCTACCATCAAGAATCCCGATTGAATAGTCTTGAAAACATATCTTGCTGTAATAGTAGAAAAAGGTATGCAAATAAGTATGTGTTCTTGTTCTTCAATACACAAACGTCTATTTGGAGTAGCAAGTTCTCTAGCAAAAGAACCTTTCCAAGATGGTATATGAGAAGCACAGGTGGTTTCTTACTGTGGACCATCCATATCGATTGGATCCATCTTTTGGGGAGGCAAAACTAGCTCCAACTCCTCCAATCATGAGATTCGATGATTGCAAGCAACTTTGGCATGATCAACAAGTCAAAAAACCTCCACCTAGCATGCAATATCTTTCCATATTCTACACTCTTCTTGATTTGAGGCATCATAAAGTCAATATCTATTAGACCCAATGCATATATTCAAAAATGTGTCAAAATTTTTGTGGAAACATATGATTGGGGATGGAGATAGTCCAAAAGCACGAGAGGACTTGAAAGTGATGAAAACAAAAAGACCCTTCTGGCCAAAACAAAACCGTGGCGGCAAGGTGATTTTACCAAAGGCACCATGGGTGTTGCGAAAAGCTGAAGGGGCCTTGGTGAAGAGTGTTATTGCGGGTATGAAAACCCCAACTTGTTACGTGTTAAAGGGTGCCTTTACTTTGGATGGAAAACTAAGTGGTCTAAAGTTGCATGATTGGCAGAAAATGATACAAGTCACATTATTTCCATGCTACTTGATTTAGAAACATTTTGGACTCTTGTTTCAAGTTTAGTAACACATAATTGTTACTATACCATGTATTTCTAATTGCTTTGTAGGGATGTAGTACTAAGATGTGTCAAATGCCATCAACAAGCTCAGTATGTTTGTGAGGTATGTCAAAGGGTATGCAAGTGCATATTTAATTTCCCTTCTCATTGCAAAATTTAGCTCCATTGCTTACCAAACCAATAAATGCAAGAGGATATCATCAAAAGAAATCATCCATTTTAGAATTGAGAATTATCACCATCAAAGCCGTATGTTTGATGATACTGTAGGAGGATATCATCAAAAGAAATCAAGAAATCATCCATTTTGGAATTGAGAATTATCACCATCAAAGCCGAGTGTTTGATTGAAAAGGCATTTCCAACAAGTATCATGGGGACATCCAATTTGCATCTACTCGTGCACTTGGTAGATGAAGTGGCATATCTAGGCACTTTATGTAGTCGGTGGATGTTTTTCTTGGAATGGTTTATGAAGATGTTGAAAGTGTCTAGTTCTATAAGACAAAAAGCTAGAAGGCTATCTGGTGCAAAGATTCTAGGGCCTGGATTGAAGTGCAATTTTCACTCATCTCCTCCCTTGGATCTACTAGCAAATCTATGGCCCATATTGAAGCACATTTGTCCAGTAGATCTTTGTGTTGGTCAAGGGTTGAGATTTGATTCTTCTATCCTTTGATGGTATCCCTTATATTTGCCCCGTTTTCTAATGGATGGGAGTGCTCTACCTCAAATTCAAATGTATCCCTTGGATTGGAGATTAGATCAAGGGCTAGGAGTGAAGATCATGGGTCCAAACTCTGGATTAGAGGTCTCCACATAGTTAAATGCTTTTGTTAACTTCAACATGGCATTGCCACACACCTTAAAGCACTCTCATTGGTACGCCTTAAATTGCTCTCTAATCCCATGAAATTAGGAAACACTAATTGGAGGCCCTTTTGAGACCCCAAATCTCCCCTAATGGGAGGTAATAAGTATCCCCCAGAGTTACCGAAAATGGATTATAAATGTACTATTGATCGGTTAGAAGACAGTCTCAAAGACGCTAGGCAAAGAGGGAAGAGTTTGATAGATATGGAGGAGGAATTCGCACAAGATTATGATCTAAAGGTATATAATCATGTTACTTTTATTTACATTCATTTATAATCTTCTTTCATAGATTGCTAAGGAGAATCCATCACCTTTGATCACTACAAAGTACAAAAAATATGTAATATGAAACACAAGGGAGTCATGGCCAACTTTTTGCAAGAGAGTAGAGCTAGTGCAAGGGATACAAATCTCATTGCATGTAAAATGGATTATGTTGGTGGTATCCCTTACGTCAGGCTAACATGAGTAGGGGTCAAAGTGCAGTCACCGAGTGCCGACTTACTTGGAAGCGATGGAATGTTTTGGACCACCGAGCATTGTTTTGTAGTTAAGGTGAAGGAGATTGTAATAGATCCACAAATGGCAAGTAGCGCCATGATTCTAAGTGCTACTGCTCTTAGAAGGTGGCTTTGCTTAGCTAGAAAAGAGGTAGTTGTAACAAGGAGAGTAGAGAAGGGAACAAGAGAGTAGTGTGCCAAGCTCTCTCCCTCTCACTTGACCTTGCTAGGTTAGGAAGGTTACTGAGTGTTCATTACAAGCCCAGGCAGCTTGGTTGTAAGCAAAATATCAATACAAGTTGATTCCTTTTGTTTATACTCTTGTCCTTTAAGGTAGATTTCACTCAGTATTCTCCCATTATCATATGGTCTTCCTATGAACAACCAACCCCAAACTCTAAGTGTTAATGTTGCCATCTGTTATGTCACTTGAGCACACCATAATTAAGGGTTGCTAGAGCAAATGTCTTCACCAAAGGGTCAAGTTAGCATCGATCACTTTAAGTTAGCCATGCATGAGCAAAAAGAAGCATCAATATTTTGGCAATCCTACTGGGGCAAGGTCAATTGAATTTTGAGTTGACAAGTTGTTGTGGTAAGGTTCATGTTGACCCATGAGATGAAGTGAAACAGTTGTTGGAAAGTGTGGGCTACTATAAGAAATTTCTCCAAGTAACTCCAGACGAGTGGCATAGTTTGGTGATGTGCTTGAAGATTGGTGTGTGGGATACAAAAAGTATTCAAATAGCCACTCGGATAATTTCTACCTTAGTCAATGGCTAACACATGCTTGGAAAGAAGGTAAAGATATGTGGCTAGTCATCGTGAAGAGTGGAGTCTCTGTCATCGAACAGAACAGGGAAAAGCTCAAAAAACGACTTTTTCTTTGAAACCACTTAACCAGCTCTCAAAACCACTTCGCAAAGCCAAAGTGACTTTTCCAAAGGTTTCTCCAAGGTCTCTACAGACTCGGATGCAAGTAAAGTCACCCACAAAGCTTCCCACATAGCTTCTCCTTCTTCCCACAGAGCTGCTGAGCTTCAAGCATTCACGCACGCTCAGCTAGATCAACCGGGCTCTGATACCAGTTGAGAGTGCTCTCAACAAAAGCAAGAACGAAAGAGGGAGAGAGAGAGAGAGAAACAGAGAGCCACACAAGTTTTGGTGGGTGCAGAACCACCCTAATCTTCTTTTTCATTCATTTATATACGTGTTTGAGTATTGTACATAACCGGGGTAAAGGCACAGTGACCTTTAACCCCCACAACTCCCCATAGGGAATAGTTCTCCACTTATGACAATGGAAAGACAGGTTGTGTGCATCTTGGAAATGACTATGCATGTGACATAGTGGGAGTAGGTGACATCTACAATGTGAGACATGTGCCTAAGTTGACCAAGAGTCTTATTTTAGTGTGTCAACTAGATGATGCTGGTTTTCACACCACTTTTGGCTTTCAGAGTTGGAAAATTCAGAAGGGCTCTATGCTTTTGGCCAGGGGTGCCAAGTGTGGGACTTTTTATCTCTTACATGTATTAGGGGTATTTGATCATGTTGTTGCAATAACCGAGCAGCCAAGCACTTCTTTATGGCATTGTAGGTTGGGGCACATGAGCCAGAATGGAATGAAACTCTTATGCCGTTTGGGTTATGTACCGCATTTGAGTTTCTCTGATTTTGAATTTTGTGAGCATTCTCTATGGGAAGCAGACTAAATCAGCCCATAAAAGAAGGGGAAGGAAAGAGTTTAAAAAGCTTGATTTGGTGCATTTAGACGTATGTGGTCCCATGCCTACACGGTCATTAGGCGGGGCTGAATACTATGTGACATTCATTGATGATGCAACTAGGAAAGTGTGGGCTTATGCTATAGCTCGGAAGACTAATGTGTTCCAGATATTTCAGAAATGGCTGGCCTTGGTTGAGAATCAGTCAGGTAGAACGCTTAAATGCCTACGGACTGACAATGGTGGAGAGTATCTCTCTCATGACTTTCAGCATTTCTGTGATACACGTGGGATTAAGAGGGAGCTCACATCCCCTCGTACTGCAGAGCAAAATCCAGTTGCAGAAAAGATGAACCACACCATTCAAGAAAGGTTGCAATGCATGCTTTCCAAAATGCAAGTCTTTCTGGTGGTTTTTGGGCTGAGGCAATGAAGACTACAGTGCATGTGATCAATATATCACCTAGTAAGAGTTTGGATGGTGGTATTCCTAAAGAGGCATGGAGTGGCAAGAAGCCCTCTTACTCTCATTTGCATATATTTGGGTGTGAGGCATATGCACATGTGCCAAAAGAGCTTCAAAAGAAGCTAGATCCTAAGTCTAGGAAATGCATCTTTCTGGGTTATGGTGAAAGTGGAGAGATGGGCTATCGTCTCTGGGATCCAAAAGCAAAGAAGATCATACGCAGCCATGATGTAGTCTGCAATGAGAAGAAGATGCATAAGGCACCCATGAGGGATGTGGAAATGAGGAGAATCACTTTCTAGGATGTGAATCCACTTGCATATGTTGATAGACAGCAAGCTGTCGATGCACCAAATGTGCAAGAAATGGTACCACCAAGTACTCACACATGTATACAATCAAGGGTAGATGATGGATCATCTATTGGTGGAAATGATGAGCCAAATGTGGTTGATATGCAGGTGGGACAGCAAGCTGAAATGCCCTTGAGAAGATCATCTCGAGTGTCTAGACCGCCTGATAGGTTTGTTCCAGAGGTAGACTATGTGATGCTTACTAATTGCGGGGAGCCTTCTTACTATAGAGAGGCTATGATGCGCGAGGATCAATGCAAGTGGGAGTATGCTATGCAATCAGAGATGAGTTCACTTATGAAGAATAATACTTGGGACTTGGTTTCTTTGCCACATGGAAAGAAAGCATTGCCATGTAAATGGGTCTACAAAATGAAGGTCACAGGTGATGATGTGCCTAGGTACAAGGCCCGTTTGGTCACTAAAGGGTTCAAGCAAGAGAAGGGTGTGGACTTTGATGAGATATTATCTCCGGTGTTGAAGATGACCACACTTAGATGCATGCTTGGACTAGTGGCATCAGAGGATATGGAGCTTATGCAAATGGATGTCAAGACAGCTTTCTTGCATGGGGATTTGCATGAGGAAATTTACATGGTGCAGCCGGAAGGCTTTGAAGAAAAGAGCAAAGAGCATTTAGTTTGCAAGCTGAAGAAGAGTCTCTATGGTCTTAAGCAAGCGCCTAGAGAATGGTATCAGAAGTTTGATGCTTTCATTTGGTCCCAGGGTTTTAGAAGGAGTGAAATTGATCACTGCCTCTACACTAAAAGGGCTAAGGATAATAGCCTAATAATCTTGGCACTATATGTGGATGATATGGTATTGGCTAGCAAGAATACTTATGAGCTAGATGCATTAAAGGCCAAGTTGCATGAGGCCTTTGATATGAAGGATTTGGGACTTGCAGGTCATATTCTTGGTATGCGCATCACGCGTGATCGGAGTAGGAAACTCCTTTGGCTTTCACAGAAGGAGTATGTTACAAAAGTATTGCACTATTTCAATATGGAGGGGGGGAAGGCAATGAGTACTACATTGCCTCCATATGTGAAACTGAGTCATACAGATAGTCCCAAATTAGATGAGGAGAGGGCCATGATGGCCAAGGTTCCTTATGCATCAGCGGTTGGGAGTCCTATGTATGCTATGATAGCTACTAGACCAGACATTGCATTTGCAGTGGGAGTTGTTAGCCGGTATATGGCTAATCCAGGAAAGAGGCATTGTGAGGTAGTTAAGTGCATCATGAGGTACATGAAGCGTACCAAGGAGATTTGCATCTACTTTGGTAGAGGAGACGTGTGTACTTGGGTACACAGATTCAGACTATGCAGGGCATGTGGATAGTAGGAGATCCACTTCTAGTTATGTGTTCACCTTTGCAGGTGGTGCAGTGTCATGGATGTCTTGTGCACAGAAGTGTGTTACTTTGTCTACCACAGAGGCTGAGTATGTTGCAGCCACAGAGGGTTGCAAGGAGGCTATATGGCTTGATCGGCTAGTGGGAGATTTGGGGATTCATACAGGTGTACCAACATTGCATAGTGATTCCATGAGTGCTATTCAGCTAGCACAGAATCCGGTCTTTCATGCAAAGACCAAACACATTGAGGTCAGGGACCATTTCATCAGGGAGGTACTTGAGGACAAGCACATAGAGCTTGTCAAGGTTCATACAGATGATAACCCTGCAGATATGCTAACGAAGAGTCTACCTAGTCAGCGGTTTGAGTATTGTCGTGTATTGATGGGCATTGGATATTATGCTCACTGGTTGTTCTCCCTTAAAGGCACATTGTCCTTTAAGTGGGAGGTTGTGGGGGTTAAAGGTCACTATGCCTTTACCCCGGTTATGTACAATACTCAAACACATATATAAATGAATGAAAAAGAAGATTAGGGTGTTCTGCACCCACCAAACTTGTGTGGCTTTCTGTTTCTCTCTCTCCCTCTTCCATTCTTGCTTCCATTGAGAGCACTCTCAAAGATGTATATCATTTGATTAAGAGAATTATGCAAGATGTCATGCTTGGATAGCTCAACATAGTGAAGATATCTAAAGAAGCATGGGATATGTTCGTAGCTCTGTATGAGTCTGATAACCATCCAGGATTCTCATGTCACTAAGAAACCAAACCATGTCACTAAGAAACTAGATCAACCAGAGTTTCTACAATAGCAAGAAAACTTATCATGCTTATTTACTTAGGATCAAGGATTACAGCAATCAACTTGCAACCACAAAACATACTATGAATTCCGTAGAGATGGTTCAAGTCATCCTAAATGGAGTAGGAGAGGGATACAATAATCTAGTCTAGAGTATTGCCATTCAAAGGCAAATTCCAACACTAGAAGAGTTATAGTCAGTGTTACTTGGTGAAGAACTCAAGACTCGATCCATTCAAGAACAAAAAGGTCATTCTAATGATCAAGACTCACTGCCCTAGACAAGGGTAGAGGTAGAGGAAGAGGAAGAGGTAGAGCATCTCAAAGAAGTGGTCATTATCATCATCAAAATCAGCATCAACAACATCATTAGCAGAGTAGTATCAGCATCAGCATCATCATCCAAGAGGAGATAATTCCAATACAAGAATATTCAAGGAAGAGGGGAATGCATTCACCAATGTGTCAAACATTCAGTGCAAGTATTGTCAAAAGTTTGGGCACTATGAAGGAGATTTTTGCAAGAAGCATTATGATCAAAGAGGTCAATCTAGCAAAAATAGAGGGAATTTTTATGGAAGAGGAAATCACCGTCGTGGACATCCAAATCACAATTATTATGCCAATGAACCTCAGATAATCTATCTTGCAAGTGAAGATATGAAAAATAATGCATATTGCAAGTGAGCCTCAGATAATGTATCTTGCAATTGAAGATATGTAGAAGAATGAAACAGTTTACATGGACATTGATTGTAATTCCAAATGAGAATACAACTATCAAGTTAATCAAGCAAATCAAGATCCTTGGTACATAGATAGCAGTGCATCATATCACATGACAAAGAATTAGGAATGTTTTACAGAGATGAAACCGTTGGAAGGACCCAAGAATGTTATCTACATGACAGCTAACACACCAAGTCTAGTTCAAGGGAAAGGCATTGTCCCTATAAACAATTTCATTCGTATGAAAGGACTGGTGAAATATGTACAAAGCAATCTTGTCAATTGGGCAAATGACTGAACACTATCGAGTCATCTTTGATGGGGATGAATGCACAATCAAAGATAAGTCCAGAGGATATCATCTAGTGGGAAAAGTAATCAAGGAAGGACGCTTGTTTAAAATGCTAGCTTCAATACCATATTTATATGCCATGTCAACTCGACGGTCACCGATGCTACTTTATGCAATTTGGTACAAGAGACATGGACATGTCGATTTCAAAATTTTAATGCAATCGAGAAATCAAAATATGCACTTGGCATTCTAAAATTTCAATTTCTAGGAAATTTTTGTGAAGCGTGTTGTTTCATAAAACCAAAAAAAAAAAACAAATTTTAAGAGAATCACCTCTCGAGCAAGAGGTATTCTTGATTTGATACATACAAATGTATGGGGTTATGCACAAAATCACAGCATTAATGTTCACTTTACTACTTGACTTTCATCGATGAGTACAACATATATTATTGGGTGTACTTTCTCAAAAGAAATCAATGTTTTCCAAATTTTAGGAATTCAAATCCATGGTAGAGAACCAGACCGGTAGAAAGATCAAAGTCATGAGGTCAAATAAAGGAGGGGGATACATGTCTTTAGCATTCTTGGATTTTATAGAAGCAACGGAATTCGAAGGCAATTCACATGTGTAGATACTCCTCACCAGAATGCAATAGGTGAAAGAGAGAATGGGACTTCAACAAATAGTTCTAGAGCAATGCTCAATGATAAGCATCTTCGAATTGGTATTGGGCAGAAGCAATTGCCATGGCAAACTACTTGCTTAATCGGCTTTCAACCAAACCAATTAAGGGTATGACACCTTATGAGACATTCGCTCGATACAACCCATGCATTGGACATCTAGAGCTGCATATTTGGTTGCATATCAATTATGCCCACATACATGATTATCATCACAAAAAGTTGGATGTCAAGTCATGTAAATGCATCATGGTTGGCTACGTGAAGAGACCAAAGAATACAAGTTGGACGATCCCATCAACCAAAAGATCATAATCCATAGAGATGTAATCTTTGATGAAGAAGAAGAGTTTGAGATGAAAGATCTTGGGCTTATGCACTATTTCTTGGTATTGAGTTTTGGAGAGTCATGAGCCAACAGAAATATGTGGATAGTCTTCTAAAGAAGTTTCATATGGTAGATTGCAAGATTGCAGCCACTCCCATGGATGAGAGTTTAAAACTTACCAAAGATTTAGACAAGCTTACATACAATGGACAAGTACTATTGGCAGCTCATTGGGTCTCTTATATATCTAACTATCACATGGCCAGATATTGTTATGCAATAAATTCACTTGCACAATTTATGGCAAATCCAAAACAGTCCCACTAGATGCAGCCAAGAGAGTCTTAACGTACATCAGAGGTACAAGACACTTTGGAATAGAATACAGAGGAAGTCATCCAAGGTTGCATGGATACTGTAATGACAGTGACTATGAATCGAGATCATGAGAGTAGGAGATCATGAGTGTAGGAGATCCACACAAGGATATGCATTTTTCCTTGGTCAAGGTGTTATATCATGGTTGTCAACAAGCAGCCAACTATTTTTATGTCTTAAACTGAAGCAAAATATAGGGCACTCACAACAGGTGCATGGCACCGAAAGACTAATTAAAGACAGCATTCATCACTGCATGAGGTGTGTATATATGTATAGTCATGTGGTTTGGATTGCAAAATGCCTGCCCACATTCTAGTGGGCCATGCAGGAAATCTTTGGGTCTTATTTGACAAAATTTGTGTGCATCTTCTTAATAACCCAAGTGTCTTTGGTACTCGTACCATGGTATGAGCATTTTACAGCTATGCTTTCAATTATGTAAGTAGGTGTCATTCAATCTCAGCCCAATGAAATGTGCCTTTGCAGTAAGAGTGAATGTTTATTGGGCCATGCCATCTCTACCAATGGCATTGCAATTGACCTAGACAAGGTGGCAGTCATTATGCAAGCTCCTACACTGGCTACTCCAAAATGATATTTGTAGTTCATGGTCCAAATCCGGTGGCATCGGTTGACATTTGAGGTTTATGGTGCATATGGCTATCTTGCTCAATGCATTGGCACATGTGGAGCCAAAATCCTTTGCATGGATGGAGGAATGTGATAAGGCGTATTATCAACTGAAGATACTGTTGGAACTTAGGGAGAGAGGAGAGCTTCATCATGGAGGTGAGTGAGAACACATGAGATATAGCGATGGGTGTTCTTTTCATTGTGAGAGGGAAGTCCCTCTTTTATAGAAATGGAGAGAGGGTGGCCTAAATCAATGGCACCTCTCCTACATCAAAGGAGGTAGCTCCTAAATCATAGGAACTCCACAATTATAGGCACCACCCCATGTGGGGGCCTTTGCATTACATCATCACCTGTGTCATGGTCTATGGCACTAAGTGTGCCTCTTCTACACACACACACACACAACCATATGACTGCTAGTGGATGCACACATGCTCCTAGCAAGCCCTTGATCACACATATCCCAACATACCCCCGCTCAAGGGTTTGCCTCTTGCAATGTCAAGGATACATCTAGTCTCATAGTTTCTCATGCCATCTCATGGTGGTCACACATGGCCATGGTTATCTCTCTTGCATGTACAAGGATTAATCATAGGCCTTTGTGTGGACCTAGTTTCTCATGTCTACAAGAGATGCCATGGGAGCAAACACACATCACATGGCCTACATCATATGGTGACTAGAGGTGATTTACAAAGACCATATGGACTAAAGCAAAACCATAACATTCTTTTTTTGAGTACTAATCCAGGCAGAGAACCTCAAAATTGACTACATGACCAAGTGATGATAAATAAAATTCAAAAGACAAAGTGCTCAAAAGGCATAGTTCTTGTCTTCTACTACAAAGTTTGATTCTTCATTTATTGATGGAGTCTTTCCTTCAGCAAGATTTTCTTTGTTGTTGATGCAACTCTTGGGAGTCATTCCTCTCCTCTTCTTGGGATTGTCTCTTGGAGAGCAGCTATAGAGAAAACATTTTTAGATGGCAATACTCCATAGTATGATTGGGTACTCCACAAAAGGCACATATCTTTTTCTTAGTGTTCACCTTGATGAAATATTCGCCATTATAGGGCTTTACTCTCATTGTAGGCTTCTTTTGGAATGCTTTCCTCTGAGATACATAATCAATGTTAGAGGAACAATATGATGAAGGCATATTGGGAAGGTCTTACCACCACTAATGTGGTAGTGTCTAGTCCCTTACAAATAAGTCTCCTTCTCCACAAGTATAATTGGTTGGAGAGATAGTTAGATACCCCAAACTCTTACCATAAATGAAATACAATGTCTATTGCTTCAAAAAGATAGCATTCAAGCATATTCAAAACATAAATGCATTATGAGCATTTACCAAAACTGTCAAACTATAGGACAGTGCCCAAAGATAAGACTAAAAAATGCCTCAGATCACTTCCAATGGTCAAACATCCAAAAGACCAAAGATAACTGACATAATAATGAAACTTTCTAGCACTTAACCATATTCAATGGTTCATCTTAGAAGCAGATATCTCTGTTACCCCCAAATCGAGCATTTTGAAATTGGAGGGTGCAATTGAGGCTAAAGAGAAAATCTTTGAGATGGTTTTCAAAGGTAAATGGAAGCTCTTACTAAGGACTACTTCCAGGAGAAAGGAATGGCAAAATTGCATGTTGTGTCACCGTGGAAAGATGCGCCTATTTTGACTAGTTTTTTGCTTGTTTCTCCTTATTGTAGCAAGCATTTGAGCTCAAATTTCATGAGCAGCAAGCTCATAGTGTCATCCACTTGTGGCTAAGAGAAATTGGTAAAATATTGCGTCAATAGGCAGAATTGCTTGAAAGTTTATCGAATAGAGATCATGTTGGCACGGGCTGTAGAGGGCATCTCTCCCTAATTGCTTGGTGTCAAACGTGCACCCTAAGTAGAGGAAACTTCAGCTCAGAGGGCTTTGGGAATGGTCGCTTAATGGAGGAGAATAGAGCTAAGCAAAATTTGGAGAGAGAGAGTGTAGAAATGAAGAAGAAGATGGAGGGTGGAGAAGAAGATGATGAGGTGGCATATTGAAGCTACAATGGGCTAGGGACTCAAGGAGGCTCTTATACCAAATGTTGGAACTTGGGGAGAAAGGAGAGCTTCATCATGGAGGTGAGTGAGAACACATGAGATATAGCAATGGGTGTTCTTTACATTGTGAGAGGGAAGTCCCTCTTTTATAGAAATGGAGAGAGGGTGGCCTTAATCAATGGTGCCTCTCCTACATCAAAGGAGGTAGCTCCCAAATCATAGGAACTCCACAATCATAGGCACCACCCCATGTGGGGGCCTTTGCATTACATCATCACCTATGTCATGGTCTATGGCACTAAGTGTGCCTCTTCTACACACACACACACAACCATATGACTGCTAGTGGATAGACACATGCTCCTAGCAAGCCCTTGATCACACATATCCCAATAGATACAAGTGCCTAGAGCGTCGATGCTAGTACTGGAAAAAAAATTTCATGTGTTTGTAGATGCCTTTGATAAGGCAATTGGCAATGTTCTGATGTAAGAAAGCATTGCCGGCTCGTATCATCCAGTCTACTTTGCCAATGGAAGATTGTCCGTTTGTAAGTGGAGAAGAATATTTTATGTTTGAACTGAAAACTTTTGGGCATGATCTATTCCATGAGGAAGTTCTGGCGCTATTTTCTGGGCTGAGAGTTAGCTTATCAAAAGTATTCAAAAGACCAAAGGTTCTATGAGGCTGAAAAAACTTGATACAACAAGCTGAGGGGGTGGAGCCTCTAAGCACGCATCAACACCCATAGGAATACAAAAAGGAGCCATAATCATAACGAGACGAATACATAAGGAGAAAAAATTGTGAGCTCATAGAGTGGATAGGGGCTGGGGACACTATGGTGGTCATCTAGAAGATGGCAAAGAGGTCAAGCCTAAGAGAGGGTCATTGATGCATGAGGCTATGGTGGTAGAAGTCCTCTGATAGAGAGTTGAACGGTTGTCCGTATGTGTGACCCACTGTGGTCTCCAGGCAACCTGTGATGATACTGGCACTCTCGTTGCACCGAGTCCCCGGTTTGGTAAGCAAGGAGGTGCAAGATAGCACTAACCAATAGAGCTCAAGGAGATGACAGACCCAAGGACCAGAGCAAGAGATACAGCTAGCTCATTAGCAAGTTGAGGCAGATATACGACTAGGGGACCTTGAAGAATGTAGGTATTTGAAGAGCCTTCTGCCTCCATGCTTGAGGAAGTGCAAGGCTTCCAAACAAGGGATTCAAGTAAGGGGTGAGTTGGATTGATAGATAGATAGAGAAAATTCTCTTGGAATCCTAGGAGAGGGGCACACAATGAAAGGGACAAAGTGCTCCCACATTGACTATTGGGATGCACACAAATTTTCCATAGAACTAACAATATAATGTTTGTGATCCATTTCTTTCCATCTATCTATATTGATTCCAAATTCTCAAGCAAGGCTAGCTACAATACCTTATCTCTATAAAAAATAAGGGATCTCAATAAACCATGATGCATGAAAGTATGTCAAACATAAAGTTGGGTTGCTTCTATGTCTATACCTTTCATATGGTCAATTCATTTTCCCATCTTATCCCTTGCATCTCAAATCTGAGGTAAGCCTACAAAAAGGCATCCCTGTGTAACCTGATAAGTCTAGTACAGGCTGGAAAATGCAATCTATATGTGTAGCTAGCCCACATAGGGACCAAAACCATCTAACCAAAGAGTATAACTCTCAAGATGAGTGCTCTTAAAGGTACAATACTATCCCATGACAAAAGAAGAGGCCCATTACATTACTTCTCATAATCCAACCTTCTTTATTGTAGCTTTTTAATATTAATTCATCTAATAAGATTGCCTATTTGTATATTTACTAGCGTACCTCATCTAGCATTCTCTTGTGCTTGGTATACAAAGTAACATGCTTGCCTTTGGCCATCTCACATCATGATGAAGAAGATATTTCTTGAAACCAATCTGCTAGATGTAAATTGTCAAATAACGTGTATGCTTTACTTTCTGTAGCGTATCTAAGAGACATCAAGGTCTAAGTACGTGTCAAATACATAAGCTTAACTTTCTTTGATAAATCTAAGAGATACCAAGATCTTGCTATATTTTCATTAATTGAAAGATTTTGTCAAGGCACAATTTGCACAACCAAGGCAAAGGATACCTCTCAGACATTTGTATAAAAATCCCAAGTCTGAATAAGGATTAAAATCAAGCAACCTCAACAATTCATAATGTTCTTGCTTGTACTCCTATCTTCCTCAAGATCTCTCTGTTGGAAATATCAAAGTGTCCTCGCATGTGTCTTAGAGTACTAGAGTGAGAGTGTCCTACAATTGTGTGGTCTAGATTAGATTTTATTCTTCTGTGTCACATCATCTATGGTGTCAATGAGATTCCTCTCACTGACATCATCAGTGATGTAGTTGTGTGGCCTGCCCAGACTAAAAAGAGGCGCTTGTGCTTGCACCTACCTACTATCTGTCAATCGACTAAGTACCTTGCCCCCGCTCCTTCGCTGGTCATGGCTCCCTCTTGCTGAAAATCATTGAGACCTTCCCCTTGCCTTTTTCTTCAATCAACCATTGATCACTCTTTCTACACGCATGTACTCTTCACACCATGCTGCTTTTGCTCTCCACTTACTCCAAAACCATGATTTGCAACTATGTTACTCTCACACTCAAAAAATGTGCACAATCCCTTGCTATAGCAAACTAACATCAACTATGAAGCTATCGTCTATGATCTCCTACCTATTTTCAAGCCAACTTGCCAGCAATACACATTGCCTTGTTGTTTTCCTTGAGAAGTCAACCTGCATCTTGCACCACCATGATAATCAACATCGTTTGCCCAACCTGCACACATCACTTTATGTTCTAATGGAGCCGGTTAGCCAGCATGACAAAAACGTCTCCTGCTATAATCTACTTCCCGTTTGACGTTGTGCTATCATCAAAAGGAATGATGCAATGCCATCAAAATTACTGCCCAAGACATGTTCTCATTCAATCGGTGCGGCTATCTTCCTAATGCCTCTACGTGTCTCGCACCGTCGTATTTCTGCTTTGTCAATCTGAAACAGATCTAACATTGCTTCCAGCAACACAAGTACTTTTTGTTGATTGAGGTCGTTGGAATGGCCTCCAACTCTCCTACCATTCTGATGGCATCTCTACCTCTCTAAAGAAACATGGCATGTCCTCTCTATTTGTTGGCTGATAGTCTTGGTGCTAACCTATTATGCCCGTGCTGAGGAGATGCCATTGTTGAGCCCTTCATCATTGCTCTAATTCTACCTCGACAATTCGTGCTATGTGGATGCAATTTCCTCTCAGGCTTAGTTGAAAGAGGCAATGAATTTTGTCCTCTTTTCTTCTCCATTTAGGTGATCAAATGTTTCCAAATTGTGCTTGGTTGCCTCAATTTTTATGAGGATACCTCCTCCTCCTATCCTTTGTAATCAATTTTATCATTGATGCAGTGAAAATGACACTTTAAAAAAAGTTATAGTGGTAAGAATTTTTCCACTTGGCAGACAAAAACTAGGTGGCTTCTCATGTGGGAAGGGATTTGGAATATAGTCAAGTCAATAATAAAGAAGAGAAGCCAGAAGGTAATGCCCAAAAAGTGTTTGGGAAAACCAAAACAATAAGGACTTGGCCTTGCACTTGTAGATACCATGCGGACTTGGACAAGACAATAAGTGAAATATGGAAACTGTTTGACAATCTATTTACAACGTGAATTAACAATTCAAAAGCCTTTCTCAATTAAAAAGCGTTTTCAATTTGAAGATGAAACAAGGTGAAACCCTCAATGAGCACCTTAGCACACGGGGATCTCTTTTTCAAGAGTTGGGTGCCCTCAAGGATAAAGTTGATAAAGATGAATAGGTTGCAATCTTGCTCCCTATTATTATGCAAATCTCAAATTAAATTAAGTGCTCCTAGTACTCAAGGTCGATCGAGAGATGGGCTATGATGACATGGTAGCTATTCTCCTTGATATGGTACTCCACTTTGGCTGAGAGATGGACTATGATATGACCATATTACAAAGCAAGCCCAAAGGACAAATCAAAGAAGAATGGGAAACCATTAAACTACACTTTCTGCAAGAAGCTCGAACACACCATGGATGATGATGAAGATAAGTTTGAAACCTCCATTGTACCTGAGGAGAAGGCTTTTACTACAATAGTTTCTGGTTTGTGTAGTTTCTGGTTTGTGTCTTGCTAAAGAGATAGACACAATCACATGTGTCAAGTATTCCCCCTTGGGTAGTCCGCCAAAAGTGAGTAATAAATTAAGAGTTCTTTTGTGTGCCTTGTTTCATAAAAGGATCCATTATTTTCTATATCCGAGTAGAAAGCCAAGGCGGGTTGTTTGGATGGTTTTTATATAACAAGCTTGGCGCTAAGTCATGCATCTATACTTAGACTTGAGCTTTGGTCATGTTTGAACTTTAAGCCACAATTGTCCAAAGCTCCAACCTCGTAACCCTCCTCAACTTTAGCCTCTCAGATTACATGGAATGCACGTGCCATCATCGTCACTCACCCTAGATCCGAAAAGGGTTTGTTGGAAATATTGGAGTCCTAGTATTAGTGTCCTAGAGTCCTAGAGAGTGAGTGTCATACGGTTATGTGAGTGGAGAGTTCTTGGGCCAATTGTGTACGGACCTAATTTGATTCTTCCATCGTTTATGATGTCAATGAGATTCCCCACGTTAGCAATGAGTACCTATAAAGAAGTACTTGTACTTGCACCTACTTATCGATCAAATAAGTGCCTTGCCTCGTCATTTTGTATCAACATCATGTGATTCACATCAGCTCTTCCTCTCACCACGTTTCTAACACTTTCATCATTTGACAAGCACCTCAAGCTAACGACTAATTGGTAAAATCCTAAAAGATGCCACAACGCTAAGTGACAAAACCAAACAAAATCCTGACATTGAAAGAAGATACAGACCTTATGAAATTGAAAATTTGTATGGAGTTCCATCAACCAATTCCACAAGTACTGCATAATTTAGCCCAACTCAAGAGTCCCCTAGAAGTTACATGCCATTTCATTTGGCAATTACACATGCATCCAGCTGTTTCAAGGCATACCGTTGTGCGTTGAGTATTGATGTGATTCAAATGTATGACCAAGTATCCGGCAGTACATAGGAACACATGCAATTTGCAAACAATTTCTGTTCTGCTACACTCCAACTCGAGAGTGTAACATTTGAAAAAATCTTCTATTGATGATTTTTCTGGATTTGACTTGAGGGCACTTCATGTGCAAATACAAAGCTTTGACTCCCGTATCATTATGCAGCGTTTCTGGGAGAGCTGACAAAGACCTCCATCAAGGATACAGATGTAGAGGTCATCCATTGCTCAATCAAGTTATTGGCTACATCTGCAAACACTGAAGGTAATCCTTTCAAATACATACATTGTTGACATAACAAAGCTTGTACAAAATTGGGTCTCTGTTTTACTAATGGTCTTGTTCGTAATCAGGATTTTCTTTCAAGATAACAAACCCCTCTAGCACTGATGACAACGGGATGTACCTGCCATTGGAAATAACAGCACAAATCATCAATTTACATTCAACTAAAGATCAAATAAAGGGATAAACTGCAACCAAGAATTTGATGATGATACTGCTATCAATGCTACGCATACTTTTCTGTTGCAAGCTCAGCTCTATCGCCAGTCGCAAGGAGAACTGGAGTTGTGTGTGTCTGAAAACCAGTGATGGTCTTAGGGCGGCCTGCCTGACCTACAACATCAACTGCTTGCCCCACTCGAACAGGAACTGACAAGGGTCTCAAGTTTTCATCCAAAGTCATAAGCATTCGAGGCTGCACAAGGCCAACAAAGAAATGCTAATGATGACAAAGAGGTTCACAAAACTTTACAAAGTTTTTAAAAACGTCCAGAAAATTAAATAACACAAGGCTTTCACAAACCTGGATGGCTAAAGTAAGAAAATACAGCACATAGTGATACTTTCCGAGAATAATGGCTTTCATGTCTAGGCATCCATGCAAGAAGCTTATCAGCCCAGCAAGAGCAACGCTGCACATGATAAAGTACATACAATCGCTCAGTAAGCTCAAAAGCACCCTAGAAAAGCAGAGATGGGAACAATCTGAAATCACTTCAAATGACAGTTAAGACATCAGACATTGTTTTCTTCACTTCTCACTCTTGAGAGCATACTTTGAAAGTAAAAAGCGGTCTGAATGATATGGGTTGAGCGTCAACAACCCCTTTCCCATGTGTACAAGACCTTGGGCAATTCTAACCTGCAGAAGGCATTCTACTATCAGAGACTGAGGATGAAAAATAGCTGCTAAACAAGAACAAGCCTACGTTTTTTATAGAGCCACCCGATCGGCTCAAAGACTCACACAGAAAAGAAGGCTTGGATCCTTGTAGTAATAGCTAGACAAGTTGCGAAGCATGCCAGCAATTCGAGCATTATTTGTTCCTGCACCAATGAGACCCAGGGCCACTATAGCCGTCTGCTCAAATCACAGCAAAGACTCATGAAAAGCAGCCAAGGAAAAGTTTAGGAGCTGAGCTGAGCAAGCAAGGAAAAGTTCAGTAAACTGAATTGAAGGAATGCACATATACCATGGCAACTTCAGCATCACTATCATGGCTAAGTCGGCTCAAGGTATCCATTACATTTATCTGGAAGAAAACGGAAGTTCATTAATCACAGGGGTAATGCTAAAACCAAAGCCAACAGAACACGGTGAGGACTGCCAGCAACTTCCTGCAAGACCCAAAGACTTACCTTTGGATGGGATATAGAGAGCATTCCAAGGGCCAATGGCACGGATCGTCTAATGTTTTGCTCACCATACTGTAAAAGATGTTCTAACGAACGAATTGCCATATCAAGACCAAGCTCCTCAGCCATGGCCACAAGAGCAATCCCTAGGACTGCAGGTCCCTGATAGCTCTCCCCTTTATCCAGGTGCTCTCCACAAAGGCCAAGGAACTGTTGTACCTGTACACACAAGTACAACCATTGCAGCAATACACTATCATTATGGAAGACAAACAGACCAAGAATAAAAAATACTTAAGAGATCCCAAATCATTCTGTCTGAATCTCCACACATTTCTTCAGATAATATATCAATGGAAACCTAGGAATATTAGCAAAATTAGCCTGATAAACATGAACAGGACACATGACAAACGTGGAAAATTTTATATCCTGCCAATTCACTAAGAGCAGAGCATGAAGAATACCTTAAGAACGTTCCCTGTTCCAGCATAAGCACATGATTCCAAAGTCACTTGCAAGTACCTAGAGATCTTTTCATTCAAGGTTTTGGCCACTTCCATGCTGGCAACAACTGCCTCCTATAGTTTGTGTGAAGAAGCACCAGAAGCAGACAAAAGATTACCCATATTGATCAAAAGAGCATAAAGCAATAACTTTTTATTCTCAATTTCTTGATTTGGTTTTACTTGTGCACAGTCAAATCCTTGGCCTTGACATGAGCCATGGCTAATGTTGAGTACTAAGAAACTAAAGCATACAAAATAACTCGTTATCTCAAATTTGATTTGGTTTTACTTGTGCACAGTCAAATCCTTGGCCTTGACATGAGCCATGTGGAGTACTAAAAAACATGTGTTTTGAACTTTGACAAGTTGATACAAATCAGCACCATACATCATCCTTAACACATAATCTAATCAGACCTTTAAGCACCACTGGATAAATATTGATCAATCCTATCCCAAGTAGAACTCCTAAGAACTGTCACTCTGTTCTGGCAAGCTCTCAATAAAACTGGATAGTAGCTTCAAAGACTCTATATGCTATAACCTGATCATACTAGCCAAACCTGAGAAAAGGTCACATGAACAAAAGCCTTTGCAAAAAATCTATATTTATCTAAATGTGCTTGGACTTTTAACAATACACAGATTTCTACTTTTAACAAAATACATGCATTCAGATTTCAGTATGTAATAGAAGGAAAAATAGGCTAAGGTAGTGGGGTTTATAATATCCAAGCTGAACTTTTCTTGCAAAGAGGACCTAATGCAAGAGCCCTATGACCTCGATTTCATTTCTAGTAATTAACTTTTGCAGGATTGTGAAAAACCTTACCTGCTTTCCAAGGTAAAGCAAGCCTAGCCCCAGGCACAGCAATCGTACAAGTGGATCTCCAAGCTCCGCTTCACTTCGCTCCATCAATGCAATTATTATGGATTGTGCTATGCCTTCATGGCAAGAACCCACGTAAATAAGACCAAGAGATAAGGCAGCAAATCCAATTACATCTAGACCACTCCTTGAATCTGTTATAAGGGGAGCGAGGAGAGTATAGACCTGTGAGAAACCAGAGTTAGAATTAGTGTCAACTATTGGGGAAAAATCATGACAACATCCCAAGGAGGAATGACACATAATTACTCAAGTTAAGCACATAGAACCACCATACTTAATGGCTTCAAAAGACCAACTGACCTCTTCCTTCTGCGAACCAGCATAAGCTAACCCCAACCCCATTACAGCACCAATACGTACAGCAGAATCTTCCTTGCTTACATAATCAAACATTACAGCATATGCCTGTCAAAAGAAAGCCAAAGATGTTACAATATATGCCTGCCAAAAGAAATCCAAAGCTGTTGCAGCATATGCCTGCCAAAAGATCTCTTTCTCTTCCTCTCCCACTCCCTCCGCCTGCCCCTGCACTTCCACCTCAAGTTTTCATTCCCCCTTCCTCTCCCCCCTCCCAGCTGTTCCCATGAAAGCCTTTCTGTTGCTTCCTGTCTACATGAAAGCAGTGCGCAGGTCACCTCGAGCAAGCCAAGCCTTCCTGCCCAGAGTGCAAACACCACCACCACTCTTCAAGTCCCAGGTCACATGAAGCAGGTTGAGGAAAGGGAGCAGTAAAGATTGAATAGGTAGCAAGGTACTTTAGAGGAAGAGGGCAACAATCCCAAACAACAATCGTTTTACTAATGGCACATGAGTAGAAAAAGTTTCTAGGCTTGCTTTCGCTGCCCACCCAAACATCAAAATATAAAAGAGCCACTTGAGCCATTGGCGATGGTCCCAGCCTCAATACACACAAATGCGCATGTTGCCTGATGCAAAACTCTAGGGCGATAATTTGTAGAGAAATCACTCTGCAAATGTCTTTATTCCACCTTCTGACCCTCCAAAGAGAACGAAACAGAGATAACCCCCAGAGCAAACCAAGTGCCAATATAAACCAGAGGAACTTCAAACCAAAACCAAAGCTGTTTGATTCCAGAAGTAGGGATTTTGATGTACTTAGGTACCAGTCCATTCAGTCTTTTAAAGGCTACATAGGACTAGTTTGCATTCAACTAGTTTACGCTTAGGATTCTCTGAGAGCTACTCCTTTCCCCTAACTTTTGTCCTTTAAAAAAAAAGAAGACAAGGTTTTCTAAGGCTTTACTTACAGGGTCACACTCACTCCGGACACCACAATTCAAGATGCCAACACCCAACAGACCACCCGCAACCACGTGATTATCATTGCTGTACAGGTATTTATCAATTTGCGGAAGCCCATCATCAACATCCCATAACATAATCAATCCCTGCAGTACAAACAAAGAAACAGCAGGGGTGAGGTGCCAATTTCTAACCTAGAAAATTCCAAAACCATCCATATATGTGTGTGTGTGTGTGCACGCGCGCGTACGTGTGTGTGTGAGTGTGTGTGTGTGCGTGTGTGTGTGCGCGCACGTGTGTGTTATACACAGACACACACCCCTTCATAAGGCTAGTATAGACTTTTATCAAACAAGCAAAAGAACAAAGAAAAGAAGGGAGCTTGTAAGCTACTTTAAACAAAATATGACTAATTTAAATTTTAATCCTTTTAACCAAAAACAATCAGTTACCAGACTTGCTGCTGCACTGGCCTTTCCATGCTCCTTGTTCTTGAAGAGCCAGCTGCCAGTGCTGGCTCCCTCTGCCGGAGCAGCAGTCATCAATTTGTCCTGCAAACAATTGCAGAAGAAGAGAAGATGATCTTTTGTTCACTCCGGGGAAGAAAAGGAAATAGTTCAGCATGAAAAACACAAAACCAAAATTTACCTGTCCAAATCCAGCATTCACAAAAGCATTCACAAATGTCGCAGCCAAATTTTGGCGTGCTGAATCAACACTAGCCCCAGCACTTGCACGTCCATCAATAAGATGTGCCTGCAGATTTTATTTTGCATACGACAAATACGCTTAGTTTTCAACGCACTGCTAGTGATTTTGAAATTCATTGTAGAAAAGGGACTAACTCTCAATGAAACCTCACAGTCATACCTTATAAATATCTTCCGGAGTCTTGGGTTCCATGACATCAAGGTCCCGGGCCAAAGTGAGATACCCTTCACTGAGCTTGCTGTTATTAATAATATCTTGCAACGAATCTTTCTTGTCTTCATAGCCAGCAATCAAATGATCCTCAAGCTCAAAAATAACACCCTACAAAAATCAGGAATATCATTAATACCACAGGAATTATCTTAAAAATGCACATGGTACCCATGATCCACAGAGAAAAAAGACAACATTAAAAATTTTTTAGAGTAGACACCAAGACAAGATAGTATTAACATAAATAGAGCTCTGAGAGAAAGAAAGAAAGAAAGAAAGTTTATTAAAGTCTTCGGAAGACCGATGGGTCTATGAGACTGTGAAAAACCTGATACAATGAGCTGTGCTAGTGGAGCTACTAAACGAGCATCCACACCAATGCCAAATGCAAAATTGGCAGTACTAAGTCCTAAGTACAACATAGTCATATCCCAACTATATATATATATATCAATCTCAGCATCATCGTCGACATCATCATAATCATCGTCAGCAACAGGACATCAAGATGGATGAGGCTGTGGAAATGGAGGCATGAGGTCAACAATAGAACGTTGTTGCCTCCTCGAGGGTGCAGTCTTGGTACGTCTCCTGGTCGTAGCTCTGCGTCTAACCAAGGCCACTGTGACCCCCGTCGGTCATGCTCCGACCCTAAACAAGGAGGGGATGTCCCCAAGTGTGATCTGTGAGTCAACCCTCTGTCTGAGCTGTTGGGTCACAGACTCCGAGTCACGGTCATGCCGAGGTCTCACCTCGAGGGGGTCTATGTGATCTGGCTGAAAGAACTCCATGATAGAGCTCTAAGAGGTATCAGTCAAGGGAGAAGGCTACTCTTGTCTCCATGCTCGGAGTATCCTATCGCGGTGTTTGAGCATCTCATGAATGAAACCAGCCAAGCATCGTTGGTCTGGGTAGGAGAGGACACGGGCCAACATCCCATAACTATCTCTGAAGAGGCAATAGAAACGCCCTCAGATCTCATAGTAAACAAGACACCCGAAGATGAAGTACTCCTCTGTCTCAACCTCCTGCATGTCACACAGTGTGCATATGCGCCTCTCCCTGGGTAACCGCTCTACTCGGCCGCTCTCGATGCGAAGTCCGTGATCTCTGTAGAAGCCCAGCTTCATTGGAAGATCACTCGGGTCCAACCAAATCCGGAATGTGTGTAGCTGTAGTAGATCCTCACGGATAACCTCGTTGACCTCGTGTGATAGGAGGGGAGAGAAAAGAGCATCCATGCTGTACTGGAAAGGCGGTAGTCTGTCCATGTGGAGCCCTAGTCCTACAAACTCTCTCTCTATGCGTGCATACTAACACCTCCGATCTCCCCCTACTGCAAGTGCCATAGAAGAGGACAATGCTAGCCATGGTATCCTACTACATCCAGAGGTGTAATCCCCATACTCCCTGACTCGGTACAGATATGTAATGACTGAAAATGCAACATCTAGCTGTAATGGGGGTGACCCAAACTCCGCCCGAATGATCTGGTGAGGGACAGATGGCTTACCACGGATCATCCATGATAACATGAGAACCTGTAGCAGCTCCCCCCTAGCCCACTCTGTATCCGACAAATCTAGCCCCCAACATGGGCTGCCATACATCCCTGCACGGCGGACCAAGGAGTCAAAAAGCAACCCTTTGGTCTGTGGATCCTGAAAATGAAAGCGAAAGCATTGTCTCTCTAGTCTAGCCAATGAAGCATATCCACTGCTCTGCATCGCAGGTCTCATGGTGAAGGTGGATCCGAAAAAGACCACCCCCAAATAAGTGTATGATGAAACTACCTCAACAAGGGACCCATCAAATATGAAATGCTCATCACGCATGACGACTCGAGTGTATTGAAGATCATAACCTTGGTTTTACCCAAGTTGACCTTCAAATCATGAGACTTACAAAAGGATTGTAGTGCGTCAAGGTGTCTTTCAAGCCCCTCTGCTGAGGAAGACAAGAGAGCCACATCATCTGCACAAAGTAATATCCGAATCAACTTGCCCGCGAGAGAGCAGCCTACCCCACCCTGTGCCTGCATCACTGTCTCGAGCTCGTCGATGTAGAGGCCAAACAAGGTAGGTGATAATGGGCATCCTTGTTTGACCCCGATAGTGCTCATGATCTCGTCTATCCATCCAAATCCTGTTCGGACTCTACCTGAAACTCGCTCATAAAGTGCCATGACAGCCCAAATGATCTAGTCGTAACCCAGATCCAGTAGGCATCGTATGAGGCGAGCTCTTGAGACAGTGTCGAATGCCTTGCGGAAGTCCACAAAGCAACAATAAACCCTCTACTTCCGTGCCCTCGCCTCCTCGATGATACATCTAAGCACGAGAATGTGGTCCATGGTCCCATGATCCCGCCTGAAACTGGCCTGTCCCACTGCTCTGAGTCCTTGACACTCCGCAAATCTGCTGACCTCAAAATCAAGTACTGATGCATAAATCTTGGACATGACATGTCCAATCATGATGGTCCTATAGTTCTCCAGGTTCATCGGATCCCCTGGCTTGTGGATGGGTGAGAGAGTGTTGATGGTCAAGGTGCATGGAAACCCCGAGCAAACGGCTTCATTAAATAGCTTGGCTAAGATCGGGGCTGGGAGGTTAATCCTATATGCAATGCACTCAGTGCATAGTCCCTCATGATCCTTCACTCGGCCATTATGAAGTTTCATTATGACATCCTTACCCCCTCCTAGTGATAGCTAGGGACTGGCTGATTTGGGATATCATAGAGCGTAATCAGACCACACCTAAGTGTCAATGAGTAGTGGGAAGGACCGTCCCTCTAGAAATCTCCGCCAAAAGTCCTTAGAGTTGTTACTAAACAGAATGTTCAGTAGCTCCTCCTCGTTCCGATGCACGAAGCCAAGTTTCTTCCTACGTACCAGACGACGGTACTCGCGTAGCATCTCTGGTTCGCTCGGAAGGCTGTTTTTTGTTTCGAATCCGAATTGATTGTGTAAAGCCTTACACTCATCATCGTACCAGCTATTACAAGGTACGGTCCCAGGAGGTGGTGGACGGGTGGAGCGGGTGGTGGGAAAAGACGTGAAAAGGGGTCTCGTGTGGTGAGCGAGTGACTAGGACAACACGGTCTTCTAATAAGGGTATAAAGTCAATGTATGCGATAAGTATATAAAGATGGCCAGAGTAAGCAGGTGAGTGATCGCGATCAAAGCGTATATCATGGCAAGTGAAGTAAGAGCTCAACGGGGTAGAAAGTGCTGTGCGGCGGGAGGGTAGAAATGCTAAAGAAAAGATAGGTATGGTCAACCCCTGGAGGGAGAGGTGCTACGGTAAAGTCAGTGATGCAAGATATGAAGGCAGGGGATCCCATGATGTAGTCCACAACACTGAAGCCTCCTCCATGTAGAAAGCAAGCGAAGCCACCTGATGAGGGCCATCTGTCAAGACCATTATAAATAATGAGATCATGCATCCTGCCGAGGTCTAATAGGACCTGTCCATAGGATGTGAGCGGTCCTCGTCTGTCAGCCGAAACTCGTAGCATACCTGCCTCCTCAAGGTCAATGTCTAGCAATAGAGTGGAATCATCCTTGAAGTCGAGGAGTGATGCCTGACGAGCGCCTGTTCTTGCGTTGAAGTCCCCAACTAAGAGGATTTTCCCGCGACTAGAAAAGTCAACGATGGACTGATACAAAGCAGCAAATGGGGATGTCTCATCCTCCCCTCGAATATCTCTAGCAAAGCGGGAGGTCTCGAGGTGAAAATAGCAAACTGCGATAAACAATTCTCGGCTATCCATGTGTCGGATCCAAATCCAGGAAAACCTGGAGTGTGGATCTCTCTGCTCCACTGAGATGGTCCCCAAAAGTGTGGATCTGTAAAGGACTGCAACGACTCCTAATCCTCGAACCCCCCTGTATCCCTCGTCTCATCTGTAGGCAGACTCTCATATATACCCGCTGACTGCTGGTAGTGGGCGCTCTGGACTTTCATGAGTCTGTGTAAAAGCCTATGTCGTGACCTGTATAGGATTCTGAGAAGTTCCCTGGTTCTACCATAAGGTACCATTACAGATCCAGATGATACAGGATAGGGTCTCAGATGTCTGGGTCTCATAGACCCCACCCCACTATGCGGGAGGAGAGGTGGGTGCCCAACGGGGGCTTGTAAGGAGTCATCCATCCCGTACTACTGCTCACTTCCCCTCTTTGCGGACCTGATCCCGCTGCTGCAGCAGAAAACGCCTCTCCTCAACCTGTAGTGGAGTGAGGTCCTTGTACATGGAGATCGTTGGCTGGTCTCGTAAGACTGACCTACGACAAAAAGCTGAAAGCCGTGCCTGGGCATCATGAAACCAGATGATAAGGGACTGCTCTCGGTTGGGGTCCCTCCCAACCCGCCATGCTCTCTCAATCATGTGCTCAGTCGCCCATAGGATAGTAGAAACGAAGGCCTACGCATCTGCCATCGGGTAACCTCAGTGTGGCGAATCCCACGTACTCTGATGTTGAGAGCCTTGCTGGCTCTCTGTTGCTGTTCCAGGAGGGTAGCCGAAGCGGTTACCCTTGCAGGTTCCCGTTTGGCTACATCGACCCATTTGGATGTCTCCTCGATGGCAAATTGCATGCTCGCAATCTGTGCCTCCACAACTGGGGTGCTCCCTAGGACTATACGTACAACAGTGACCTCCTGTCGGAGCTGTGAGATCTCATGTATGAGCCCCTAAATAAGATCAGCCTAGACTCGGATAGCCTGAGACTGCTCATGTATGAGTCGTGCATGCTCCCAGGTGAAACGTGTCTGCTCCTTTGCGAAGCGTGACAACTCCCTCTCGTGCTCTCGGATGCTCTGGACCTCCATCAGCAAATACTCCCAAGCCTCTGATGGGTCAGCTCGTCCGTGGTCTAACAGAAATTGATAGGAATGTGGCCTAAAGGTATGAGTAAGAGACTGGAGACTGGGTGATGACTTAGTAAGACGGATGCAATATGGGGAGACAACAACTCTATCCTAGGGGAGGATGGGACAATCGATGTCATGGGTAGGGGTATATCAGAGCCAGTAGCTGTAACAGTAGAGGCTGTGGGCGGAAGTGGAGCTGAAAGTGGAGCTGGAACTGGAACTAGAGCTGACATTGAGGCTGAGGCTGGCTATGAGGATGTAGCTGATGTAGCTGAGACCGAAGCTGAGACTGAAGCTGAGGCTGTGGCTGAAGTGGGCCCCGCCTTTGCTTTGCTGTCCACTCCAAGTCCACTACGGTTGTATCGTGTGTTCACATTTTTGAGTTTCAGCCGTGTCTGTTTTTTCTTGGTGGATTTATCTGTATCCTTGCCACCTTTTCCCATTTTGTTTGATTGACCCGTGTTCCATGCAGGTCTTAGTGCAAGAGCAAGAGCGGGAGCGGGAGCAGGAGCGGGAGCGGGAGCGGGAGCATGAGCATGAGCATGAGCTCCCTCCCCATGATGGGAGGTACCCCCAAGGGGGCTGAAAAGAGGCTGAGGGGTGGCGGGGGGGCTGTATGTAGGCTGAGAGCAGGCAGGGGGGCTAGTAGGGAAGGGGGGGGCGACTGGAGAGCAAAAACAATGAAACCTGAAAGATAATGAAGGGAACCGTGTGACAAGACATCGCAAATTTCAAGAGCTAGCTGGGAGACCCTGCAGTCCGTAGATGCCAAAACATTTTAATATGATCTAAGCTTCAGTCATTAACAAAGCAAATACATACCTATGACCTCCAGGACCATGCCTCAACTCATCATGTAAAACAAACAATGTCATTTTAACCTCGTGATAATCACCACAAAGTTGAGAACAATTAATTCCACCAAGCATGGCAGGGACTAGCTTCTACAAGATTCCCACATCATTAGTGCTCAACGGTTGCTGTTGGACGACCTCACACATGCACATATCCTTGCACCGACAGACATGAGCATCCATACACAGGCTCGCACATAACAAGAAGGGTGATTAAAACTGATATGAGCTCACATAGTAACAAAGGAAATTCTCACAAAGCCCAGAACAGTTGCTTTGCATTCTTCTGTTACAGTACCAGACTAGAGATCTGATCCTTCATACCCTATTAGCGTCTGTTATATTGTTGGGTGCTGAGGCAGCCCATGATCGTTGAGGCTTAAAGGCTAAGAAGATGAACATTGGTAGGATGGCAGGCTGCCACCCAACCTATATCTTGTACACCAGGTTTTGGGAATTGAGGGTACTCAAGTTCTGTATAAGAGAGAAATTTTCCTCAACTTTCTTTCCTATTTTTGTTATGCCTGCTAACTGGTTCTCTCGTTTTCCTAACTGGTTACTACTAGCAACTCGTAGTAGAAGTGCCTCAACTTGAGGCAAATAGCATGACAGCGCCATAAAGATGAAGAGTAACACAAACAATATAAAGGCAGCAGCAATATGCCAACATCTTCTCTGGGTTGTATGACAGTAGGAGGAGACGACAAAAGTCTCACCACCGGGGATTGCCAAAGTGTTGAGGCATAACCCCCCGACTTCACCTGTATTGCCTTTCAATGGAGCATATCTATGTGTGCAATCTAAGTTATACCCAATCTCCTTCCTGGAATTCCACATCTCTTCTGTTCAGGATCTGCATACTCTTTCTTCTGGATTGTGACCTGCATAAATTCTATTTGGCCAGATGTAAGGCTGCATGCATTCTCTCTATCTCATTCTTTGCATGCTGACTAAGGAAAGTTTGATCTTTGAGTGTAGAATGTAGCTTAACATGACATCCATTTAAGGCTTCAAATGGGGACAACTCTAATGCAAGCATGCCTTATAGAATTATAACAGAACTTTACAAAACATAACCACCTATCCCATGACTTTTGTTTGTCAAGACTCAAAACAGAAATGGCCATGCAACCTAAATATATATTCCATGAATTGTATGGCTACTTGAGAAGAAATAGAAGTGGTTTAGTTGGCACAAAGTGAGCTGTCTTTGTCAGCCAATCAACAACACCATGATACTGTCCCACCACATTTGTTGTGGTGGCATACCAGTGATAAAATCCTAACATACCAAACCCATCCGATTGACATTGTCTTAGAATGTGATTGGATGAAATCCTTGGGTAGTTTAGTATTAACCTAAATGCCATGATGGTCTTGCAGGGTTTGACAGCCCCAAAACATGCAGACTATTTCAGCAAGGCAGTTGGCCCATAAGCTCAAGAGAGAAAGGGCCATTTATGCATTGCATATGTCTATGACTCAAACCTCCTTGTTTTAAAAAAAGATGGTTCATACGCCATGTACATTGATTACAAAGATCTAAACAAGGCCATTATAAAAAACTGAATTCCAAGTTCACAAGATCGATATCAAAGGGTGCTCAATTCTTCACGAAAATAGATCTCAGATAGGGCTATCATCAAATCGGGGTGAAAGAGGGTGATGAACACAAAACAGCCTTCCGTACAAAAGGGTCTGTATGAGTTAGGGGTCTATGTGAGTTCAAGGTAATGCCATTCAGGTTTACTAATGCCTCAGCCACCTTTCATGCTAAAATGTTGCAGCCATTTCTCCTCCCTTATGTGTTGGTTTTCTTTGATGACATCCTTGTTTCCAGAAAAGGCAAACATGAGCATATTGAGAATCTCAAAACAAGCACTGGTAAAATTGAGGTTGCATCAACTTATGCATAAGTCAGCAAATGAACTTTTATGGCAGAAGAGGTTGAATACTTGGGCCACATTGTGGACAGAGATGGGATTCAGGAATGGCCGCAGCCACTAACTCCCACCCAGCTGAGAGGTTTTTTGGGTCTTGCCTCCTACAGACAATTTATATGAAAATTTGCCAAGAGGACAGCTCCTCTTACGAACCTCTTGAAGAAGTGTACCTTTTTGTGATCAAAAGAAGCACAGGTCAGTTTTCAGACCTGACATTTGCATTGACTCATGCCCAAGTGTTGGTATGCCTTGATTTTGCACGGCCATTTATTGTGAAGATAGATGCTAGTGGCAGGCTTGGGCGAGGGGCTGTTCTAAGGCAAGAGCATGGTGTAACACTCGTTGATCTTGTTATTCACAATTGCTGTGAATTCATGTTTCATAAACTCAAGCTGGATGGTAACTAATTATTGTACCTTGGTCACACGTTGTGGTGCGGGTGTTGCTGTATTGCATTGCTGTTCTTGGAGTACTTGCTCTTTGCCCTTGCTTTTCATTTCTGAAACTCTCCTCTCTAGAGGCAATGCGGAGCTTCGCATCTCTAAGATCTCACTGTAGGAAATAGATCTGCTCATGTGGATCAAATTTTCTTCAAATTTGTGGTAGGTCAAGGCATAGGGAGGCAGTATAGCAACGTAGAACGGCCAAATAGTTTTGTCTTGGAGAACTCCCTATGCTTTGTACTTAGGGAGTGCACTACTACGAAAAACTACATATCACGTGCATTCAAAGGGTATTAAAAAAACCCCTCAACTAAAATTTATCCCACAATGAAAACACCCCTATCCACTTATGAACTAAGTGAATTTTTTCAAAAATTGAATTTAAAAACCCCTCCTGTTATTGTAATTCTGTTAATTTTTTCCCAAAGGTTGGATTAAAATACACGTGGTACACTAAATTTAGAAAATTTTGATGCCAAAGAGCTCACCTACCAGGTTTATAATTAGAAAATGTTTGCCATCCTAAAGGCCTTCAAAAAGTGCTACTACCATCTCTATGGGAGCAAAATCAAAGTCAAAACTGATCATAGAACACTCAAGATTTTCCCTTACACAGCCCAACTTGTAAGCCAAGCAAAAGGACGGTTGCCTTCACTGCAGTCCTATGGTTTTGACATGAGTACAGAAAGGGTAAAGAAATGCGGTTGCACATGCTTGCACACTGTCTACAGTTTCTACAATTTACCAAGATTGGATGCATGGCATTCAAGCAGAGTACACGCAGACTTGCAAGAGCCCTCTTGCCAGGATCACCCTGGCTTTAAATTGCATAATGGTTGTTGTGGTTCCGGAGCAAATTTTACTTGGTTCCAAACTCACAATATGGGAAGTTCATGTTGTTCTTCCCCTACGGCAGGACATATAGGAGCCACAAAGACATATGAGAGGATCAGGCAGAGTTTCTTCTGAGGGGTATGGGGAAAGATGTAGTCAAATACTTGCTGAACGTTTGCCATGTCAGCAAAATAAAGTGCACAGCAAACTACCAGCTGGTTTTGCAGCCAGAGGGTAAATGGTCACACATAGCAACACCACGGAATCATCTCGTGGATAGCTGACAAAACACACATTTCATATGCACCAGGTCCCAGTATTCAGCATCACGGGTTGCTTTGGTAGTTCATTGATCGAGTGTTTAAGCATCATGGATTCCCTCAAGAAATTGTCAATGATAGACATGTAAATTTTATGTGTCATTTCTAGCAGGAACTATTTACAGCAGCAGGTACTTTGCACACCCCTACCACTGCATACCACCCTGAGACTGATTGTCAGTCTGATAGGAGGAAAGGACTACCAGAGGATGAACAATCATGGCAGCAAGAGAGCATTGTCCAAGAGTATCCCTATCTTTTATCAGGCTGACTGGCATCACTTTCCTGTCATAGCGCACTTGTGTGACAGACAAAACATGTTTTCAGGGCAAAATTCAATGGGAAGGCATGGCTGTCATGAAGGGGGGGAAAGGGACTAATGTAGAAGTACTCTAGTATAATTTATAGGGGATTGTGGAGAAGACTATATAAGGTCCAAAACCAGCACTCCATTTTTGTATGTGACCTCTAATCTTTTCCCCTACTCTCCACATCCATACCTACCTCTCTCTCTCTCTCTCTCTCTCTCCTTCATCTCCCATTCCCTTTTCCCATTTCTCTCTCTCTCCCTTCTCCCAGTTCTCTATCCCTTTCTCTAAATCTGCCCCATCCCCTTTTTTACATTACTTCAGAAGAGATGGTCCAAAACTGGATGCTCCTCGAATGAATGCAATGTCCTCCTTTTAGACTTCTAGGGAAAATTAATTGACCTTGGTCGGCTGGTCAACACCGACTGTTGACCAAGTCGGTCAAATTTCAACGTTGAGCAAAAGTCAATGCATTGATTTTTGGTTGGAAAAGTCAACTCTGCAATTTTTTGACCTGCGTTGTCTTCTGCGTATTCACTGCCACCTGTGCCCTCCCATTGACCTTCTCGGATGCCCTTTCTGGCGGTCGTAACTAGTGATGAAAGCTGACCTTAGTCAGCCAGCTTGTCACCATGCACTTGACATAGGGGTGAATGTGACAGTTTCAGAGAGTGGGAATGGATTGAAGCACTATCTCCCCATAGGACACTCTACGTCGACTACACAGTCAAGAACATCCTCCTTGAGTAGCTTTGAATGGACAGCTGGCAATTTCTTGCTTTGGCTTAGGCGAGGAGCTTTTGTCATTTCATTTTGAAACATTTCAGCAACCTTTCAAGGTGACTTTTTTTTCATGACTCTCCCTATGCTTTCAACATGAATACGTTGCCCAACTAGAAGCAAACATATGTCACCAAACTCAAATCAAACATCGCAAGCCAATTCCCAATTTATTAAGCAAACGCACGACCATTCGAACTTTTACTCTCTTCAACAGGCTTAATACCTGTCTTGCCAAAATGTAGCAAAGCTGCTGTTTCTCCAAAAGATCCTTGCAAGCTGCAAAGGTATCCTTTACAAGCTGCAGATATTCAAGCTTCCTTGTCAGTATAGCCTCTGAAGCCAGTTTTAATGAGTTGAAATCCCGATAGTACCTGCATCATTGCACAACTTACTTGCAATTTATCCATTCGAAGTGCCACCCTTAAAGCATCTGGGTACTTCTCAAATTTCATATAGATGTAATATGCAATATCCAGCACCCGTATATCATCAAGTTCTGGAACATAGCTGCAAAATACAAATTGACTAAGCTGAATGAGCAACTAAATCATGGGATCAGTGTGTTCATCCAAACATCATACTCAGAAGAGCCCTGCAAAGTTACCACCATGACGCCAAACCCAGAAATTACATCTTCACCAAAAAAACTGTCAAATGAAAAAGAATTTCATTACCAAAGTTGCTGTGTTCATACAAGGCAGACAAAGATGATCTGATGATATAGTCGACTTCTCCTGATCATGGAGAACTTGCATATAGCTTGCTGTCCGCACATTTTTCAGCACACATTGTGATTCTTTCATTCCAGGTGTTCTTTTGGATTTTATCATTCATTTGTTATAGTAAATGGCCTGCAGGCACGTAAATATATTGCTCCAGATGGGACAAAGGTGTATACAGAAGGAAGCCTCCCACGTACCTAGCACCAGCATCCACGGGCTGCTATGTCTGAATCCACAATAGGGGTTGTGTGCTTTCCTATTGCCACGTGCACTTTAAAAGACCTTCAATGGCTCTGCTGGTTGGCCAGACTATGGACCAATGGCCGCGTTACATAGAACAGGGGCAAGGGCTGGCCGGCCCCTCCCCAAACTAATCAGAGCTGACTACAGACTGCCAACCCATCTGGTAGTGCCGCCTGTCATGTTTCCCACATGGCAGTCCACCTAACCACTAGATCTGCCCTCTCTACATAATAGCCTACAGAACCCCAATTTGTTGCAAGTGTCTAGCCCCCATGTCCACCTCATTTTGGGACACAGTGACTCTCTACCCCAACACTATTCTCCTCCTCCCTGACTCTGTTTGCATCCAGGCCCCATGAATATCTCTTTTGTGAACCTGGTTTAGTGGTGCAATGCTACTAGC
The DNA here is from genome assembly GCF_047967505.1 of Dipteris shenzhenensis. Taxonomy (NCBI): domain Eukaryota; kingdom Viridiplantae; phylum Streptophyta; class Polypodiopsida; order Gleicheniales; family Dipteridaceae; genus Dipteris; species Dipteris shenzhenensis. The sequence continues at coordinate 29,167,178 of NC_141608.1, read as the reverse complement.
AATATCAACTTTGTCAAGCAATGAGAGTTTTGTTGCCCAAGGCACGAGACAAGCAGAAGTAAGAAGACACACAACCGACACTGAGAATGCCGGACACGAGAACCCAATCCCTAAATAGCAAGATCCTGACTAGAAGCCACATGCCCCCTTTGAAGCAGGTTAAGACTCTTGCAGATGGATCTAACTGCCCAACCAGGCCAGCCCATGGCACAAACATTGACCCACGGTATAGACTTGGCAGGGCACAAAGATATATTAACAAGGTAGAGGGAGGGGCTGATCATACTGTCAGCCTCCATAAACCTAGATCCCTTTCACAGCTTTTGTTGTAACATACTTCTTGATTTGGCCGAGTGACATTTCTATTTGCAACCCTTTTTATTCTCCTTTTGATTATAGCAATTTCAATTGATAGTTTCCTCGATTGAGAATCGTCTATACAGATTCATTGCTAGTGTTACCTTCGACATTACAAAAAATACATTCATATAAACAAACACAAAGACATCCGACAGGAATGTGATATAAAATGGAAGAAACAAAGTGCCCCAGATAAGGGAAAGGACGAACTTCTCATCTAGCAAACTCTCATACATCACAACGAGCTCATCTCAGGTCCTCTATTGTATGCACTAGACTTCTAATTAAGCCCCCAAGAGCAAATGCTCATGGAGAGAAATACATCATGCATAGCATGAGAAACAAAATACCCTAAAAGCAAAATCATGACAAGAGCTAGAAAAGCACCAAGGTTGAGGCTGAAGATGCCATCTCCACCCTTCGAGAAAAAATATATTGAAAAAGTCTGACAAGCATATAGAGAGAAATTAAAGTTTCTATGGACAAAAACTTTAAGTTCAATGGGTTCAAAGAATAATCAAGAAGAAGTATAGGTCTAGAACACAAAGCATGTACTAGATATCATATGGGGCCATCCATCTACAAACCCTATGAGACATATACAATCATTTGACTCTAGAGTCCAAAGCCCATCTCTGTGTACCGTATTCTATTCAAATGGTCAAAGTCGGTGGGAAGATTTGTTTCCTAGAATGTTGTACAAAGAAGAGTGCTTAGCACTTTGAGAGTAAAGGACACCTAAATGAGAAACAAACCACAAAATAGTTCCCATGCTTATACCTAGATAAGTCCAAGAACAAGCCCAAACTCATCCTCTAAAAACACAACATAGTGCAGTTTCAATCTCATGTGCTTGGTGTATTGTGTCTTGTATTAAACAATTGAGCATCCTTTATAAGAGTTATTTAAGGAATTTCTAGGTGAGACTCTTGGAAAAGCAATCGCCCTGTCCCATCCAGGACCCAAAGCATTTGTCTACATTGATAGCCTTGATGAGGTACCCACTTAACCTTACAAATATTACTCGCCGTCCCTATAAAAACATTAGAAAATAAGGAGAACCCCAGCAAATCATTTTGGCTTCCACACTCCATTTGAACTTTTTTATTTTAAAGTCATGTACTTAGGGATCATTGGGATTTAGTATATAAATGAAATGTACGATTTTTGAAAAATCATTGTATTTTTGTGATAAGCAACTTCTCTTCTAAAATGACCAAGGTTTCATCTCAACGAATTTACATGGCCTCGTTCCCGATCATTTCATGAACTTTTAACTATTAGAATTATCATAAATGATGTAGATTCTTCAACTGGTAGGAATAGGACGATGAGAATAAGACCTACAAAGATGTTATGCTTGAGACACCTTACTATACTAAGAATCCTTATGTTGGTTTTTATATAATGCGCACTAAAATGGATTTGAATTGAGACCACCATTATCAACTGTAGATCTCTATAAGAGTTTGTCACACTACTAGATGCAAAACCACTAGGTGGAAGAAGTAGAACGTTGTCTCAAAGGCATAGATAATTGTAGAAGTCTTGTTTAAACTTTCGGTAGTAACAACAATGTTTAAAATCATGATAAAATATGTATGAGGTCAAATAGGGAAATCTTGATTGCACCACCACTTTTCTAGCACCGTTTTGCTTGAACAATGAAGCCAAAAAAGGTTTTCATTACAATACACAAACTATCAACAATAGTATGTGGTCAAGAATCCGTAACTTCTTGGTATAATCATTACTTGTTTCCTAACGACCTTGCATGTTTTGCATAGGCATAACACAAGTCTATGTCCCTAAAGTGAAAACTTACTATTTGTTTACAAATTTCGTGAAATTTGAAATGTATAAAGAGTTTTAGCAAAGCTAGCACCAAATATGTATTTATAAGACTAGGATATTAATAAGTACATAGAGATGCTAACCAAAATTACTCCTTACTATCTCTGCTTCTTCATTTACAAGTATTTGCAAGACACATTTATGTGTATCCTAGGTGATTCCTTCGCTTTCAAGACCAAACCCTCGCACACAAAGAGAAAGGAAAATAGTTAAAATCAAATCAAGAATACCACCTTGCAAAGCTTGTCAAATATGCACAAGTCCGCTTGTAATTTGCCTTCTCGACATGATCAATGAGCAAGTCCAAGCTCTCAACCTATGAATGCATAGTTGAATATTAATACTTACAAACAAAAAAGAACAAGAACAATGTAAAAGAAGCTGCCAATAAATGAAAAAACATCATACACACCTCCAAGAGAAGGTCTACTGCTTCTGGCTCTGCATTATGCTGCAAATGCTCACAAATTATGAAAAATATTAAGATTTTACATCTTTATGATGCTAGAAATGGCTCATGAAAGCTCTTCTCTATTCAAGTGCAGCGTCATTCTCTATTTTTTATTATGATGGAAATAATTTATGTTCTTCTTTTGCTCTTGGTCTATAGATAGGTTTTATTTGTAAACCAAGAGCAAATGAAGAACATAAATTATTTCCATCCTAATAAACAATACTGAATGACGGTGCACCGATTACATAAATGCAATCAGTTAAAGATGTAAAACCAAAATATTTATGCCACGATCAATGAGCTAGAATCCATTGTCACTCAAAACCCAATCCAAAACTACCTAACATGCTTCACGCCACTTATGTATACCACGGAAGAAAGCTTACCTTCACATGAAAGGGTACAATTTGTTTAACAAGTTCCATAAGGTCCTCCACAGGCTTTTCTTCCATCTGTAACAATGATGATGATCTTTGATTAAAACCAAAACCAAATGAGCAATATTGAAGATAGAAACCCCCTCCCCCCTCCCTCCCTACGTCGCCCCCCATCTTCTCTCTCTCTCTCTCTCTCTCTCTCTCTCTCTCTCTCTCTCCACCTTGCTATGTATTCTGATTTTGACTATGAGATTGAGCACTAGAGTAAAGGATACACGTAAGGTAGGAAAATGGGCGGTCTATCAAGACCAACAAGGGAGCCGGCCGGACCAAGCAGTCAAAGAAGAAAGCCTTGATCCAAGGGTCCTGGAAAATGTGAGTGGAGGCACTATCTCGAGTCTAGCTAGTGAGGCATATCCTTTGCTCAAACGGGCTTGCATTGCCGGTCTCATCATAAAAAGAGGGCCAAAGAAGAGAATTCCTAGATAAGTGTACGACCAAACAATCCCAACTAGTCACCCATCAAAGGTGAACGACTCTATATGCATAGGCTGCCCATGATGTGTTGAAAACCATGACCTTGGTTTTACCAAGGTTGACCTTCAAATCATGTGACTCGCAAAATGACTGCAATGGAGAACAACAACACAACGTCATATGCGAACAATAGGATTCGAACGAGGGAACCAACGAGAGAACATCCAACCCCCCCAATGTCTCGAGCTTGTCTATATAGAGGCCAAACAGGGTTAATGAGAGAGGGCACCCTTCTTTGACCTTGATAGTGCTCATGATTTCCTCTATCCATCCAACTCCTTTTCGAACTCTCCCTGAAATCCTCTCATAGAGTGCCATAGCAACCCACATAATCTCCTAATCGTAACTAGCTCCTGTAACCATCTAAAAAGGCCTCACAGGCCTACAAGAGAAAGTACACACTAGACTAGAATAACTACTACATGTCTAAGTATCAGAGAGTTGAGGATTGCACATGGCATCTCAGCTTGAGATTATTATAACACACATCTATGTTCTAGTTCTATAATAAAGCGGCCTTCATTACATCGTTTTAAGACTGAGAGTCTTTGGGTTTAGATTTGAAATCCTTGATTAAACGCATGTATGGTAGCCCATGTTGGGGACCAGATCCTTTTGATGCAGAATGGGCTCGAGTAGAGCGTCTCCAAGTTCTCAGGCTATCCAAGATGATACGTAGTAAGCCCACTAGATCATCCAAGCCGAGTTTGGGTCATCCCCACTGCGGCATTCCAGGTCATCACTTATTAGAGTAGTGAGTATTTTTCAATCGGTGGACATACCTGAAATTCCACTATTTCCCTGGCCAGCCGCGGTCCAAGATTGTGAGAAGGGGAAAGAGTAACAGTGAGAGCAAGAAAAAGGAGAGTGAGAGAGCTGAAAACATAGTTGCAATTAGATGAGAGAGTTACAACTAAATGGAGTAATAAGTTTTGTCTAAGTGACAAAACCTTATCCTTCACTAACCATAGTTAGTGAACTAACTGTGGTTAGGGGAAAAAACCTCCAAGTGAGGGAAAAGTGCCCCTAACCTACTTATTACATTACATTGGTCACTGCTAAATTATAGCAATAATTCTAATACCCCCCTGCAGTGCCAATGTCATGTACAAGGAAAAGATCAATCACCAAAAGGAGATAAGTTCAGGGCACTGCGAAATGCCTCAAACTTTTCACGTGGAAGTGCTTTGGTGAAAATGTCTGCAACATTGTCATGTGTTGACACATAGATCATGCTGATCTCTCCTGCATGCAACTTCTCTCTGACGTAGTGATAATGAACCTCAATGTGCTTCGTGCGAGCATGAAACGCAGGATTCTTTGCTACTGCAATAGCACCCTGACTATCAGTGAGAATTGGAGAAGAACCCTCCAATGAAAGATGAAGATCAACAAATAAATGACGCAGCCAAACACATTCAACTGTCACTGTGAAAGCTGCCCTGTACTCAGCTTCACATGAAGAGGTAGCCACTGTAGATTGTTTCTTGCTCAACCAAGAAATACAAGCTTTGCCCAAAAAGAAACAATTGCCACTTGTGGACTGCCTAGTGTCATAATCTCCAGCCCAATATGAGTCACTGTAGGAATGCATCTGCAAGTCACCCCCCCTGGGAAACATCAAGCCAAAAGACTTGGTACCTTGCAAATAACGGAAGATGCGTTTTACGGCCTGCCAATGCATAGTCTTTGGGCTGTGCATATATCTGCTCACGTGAGAAACTGCAAACTGAATATCAGGTCGTGTATTGCACATATAAATGAGGCATCCAACACCCTAACTGTAGAGTGTGACATCAAATGATTCACCTACTTCATGCATTGTAAGCTTCAGCCCCGGCTCCATGGGAGTAGCTATGGGCTTACAATCCTACATGTTGAATCTGTCCAAGAGTTTGTGCACATACTTGGATTGAGACATACCGATGCCACTTTGCTCTTGAGTGAACTGGATCCCCAAATAAAAGTGTAGCAGCCCCAAATCTGACATGTCAAAAGTGGTCTGCAATTCAGCTTTAAAATCTGCAATATTATCTTCATTTGACCCTGTGAGCAGTAAGTCATCTACATAAAGAATAATGACTAAAATATCCCCCCCATCCTTCTTGATGTAGAGGGTGCTTTCAGTTGGACTGTTGTGCAGCCCCTTGCTGGTCAGAAAGGCATGAATCTTTGCATACCATGCACGTGGGGCCTTTTTCAGCCTATACAAAGCTTTATTTAGCTTGCATACCTGAAGTGCATTTCCTGAAATTTCAAAGCCTGGAGGTTGTTTGACATAAACCTCTTCCAACAAGTCTCCATTAACGAAGGCTGTTTTTATGTCCAACTGATGAACATTCCGCTGAAAATTTGCAGCCATTGCTATGACTGACCGGATGGTTGTCATTCTGGATGTAGGAGCAAAAGTCTCCTCATAGTCTATGCCCTTTTTCTGAGCATATCCTTTTGCGACCAGCCTTGCCTTGTACCTGTCAATGGTGCCATCTGGCTTTCTTTTAACTTTGAAAACCCACCGTGTACCTATGGCATGTTTACTTGGTGGCAAATCAACAACTTTCCATGTCTGATTTTTCTTAATGGATTGCAACTCATCGTGCATGGCATTCATCCAATGCACATTATCCTGTGCCTCTTCAAATGTCTCAGGTTCCTCTTCATCAAGAAGAGTACCTGCATAAGCTGATTCAACTAAAAGAGCACCTCCCCCATGCCTTATTGCACTCCGAGTTCTGCCAAATCTTGCGTGTGACAAGATTATAGAGACGGTACCCCTTGCTTTCTGCACTATACCCAACAAAAATGCATTTGAATGCCTTATCAGACAACTAATGCCGAAACTCAACAGATACATGAGCATAAGCAAGGCATCCAAAGACACGGAAATGATCCACAGAAGGCTTTCTTCCTTGCCAAACTTCATAGGGAGTCTTGGTCTTCAAAGCTTTTGTGGGTGCCCGATTTAAAACATAATTGGCGCACATGAGACCTTCAAGCCAAAATTTGTGAGGCAATTTTTTGCTTTTCAGCATACATCTATCCATCTCCATAAGAGTACAATTTTTTCTCTCAGCTTTCCCATTTTGCTGAGGAGTTAGCCTCACTGTAAGCTGATGTACAATGCCCTTGTCTTTCAAAAAAGCATCAAAATCTGCAGACAAGTACTCCCCTCCTGTATCAGTGCATAATGTCTGTATCTTGAGTCCGGATTCATTCTCAACCATGGCTGCAAAGTGTTTGAAGACCATAAACACTTCTGATTTGCGTTTCAGCCCATAAACCCAAGTGTAGTTGGAGTAGTCATCTATAAAAGTGACAAAGTAAAGATGACCACCCAATGATGGAGTCCTCATGGGACCACAGACATCACTATGTATAAGCTGTAATTTTTGAACAGCTTTAACTGATCCATCCTTCTTAAAAGGAGATCTGTGCATTTTACCAAGAATGCACCCTTCACAGGCATGTGGAGGAGGTGTTTCAAGAGGAGGCAGTGCATCAACCATGGCATGTTTTTGAAGCGTCATCAAGCTGCCATAATGCATGTGTCCATATCTCGCGTGCCATAACTCCACATTCTGCATAGCAGCAGTAGGAGTGGAAACTGTAAGAGCATGTGCTGGTCTTTTCTCATTCAAGCTGAAAAAGACCACGCAACAGAGTGCGAGACAATCTCAAGGCATAGTCATGCTCTCTATCATGGACTGCACACTTGTCATCTTCAAAAATGACCTAAAATCCAGCTCTGTTAAGAGTGGACACTGAAAGTAGATTTTTTGTGATACCAGGCACATACAAGACATCAGAAATTCTGAATGTTGAGCCATCAATGGCTGTAAGTTCAACTTCTCCTGTACCACGGACTGAATAGGAGGAGTTGTTGGCACATGTGACCTTTTTACCAACAGGTGGTGGATGCAGAGATGTGAAAGTGTATTATTGTCCACTAAAGGCCAAAATGGGCCCATGGGACATCAAGAACTCTGAGAGAGAGAGAGAGAGAGAGAGGCAAGCCAGTAAATAGACAATGCTCAGAGACAAATATAGAAGCAACACTTTATATTTCCGTCCGGCCACAAAGTAGGACAGGATACAATACCAAAAGGTTCTCCTGTCTGAGGCCGCGTGCTCCACCTCGAGCGTATGTAGACTCTCTGTCCAGAGTGTTCTTCTCAACCTTGCTGCCCTGAGTGTCAGCCTAGGTAGGCATCCCTCCAAGCTCACTCTGCAGCTCTTCCTTCTCTCCTGGTCCTCTGGGAATAGGCTCCAAGAGTAGGTCTCCTGCTGCTCCTGACTGCTTGGCTTTTGCTGCTCCAGAAGATATAGAATGAGGGCCTGGAGGCCCTCCTTTTATAGGCCCCCAAGGGGCTGTCATAGAACCGACCAGCCGGCGTCATCCTGGCCGACCAGTCTGTTTGCTGGCCGACTTGGTTGGCTGGTCCAACCAGCCCTATATAAGGGCCCTAGCCAGGCCCTTTTGGGCTGCTGCTAGGCTTGCCTTCGTTGCTGTTGGAGAACCTCTTGCAGGCTGTATACCTGCCCACAGACCCCCACCATGCTGCAGCCCTTTGCCAGCTCCATGTCCTGCATGTACACGTCCGTACTATTGCTGACATCATCACACCTCTTTCCTGGGACACCCCACCATGTCTGCTGTTCCAGATCCCCACCTCTTCCAGGCCAGATCCTGATGCTGAATGCCTCGCCGTCTGCTCCTGTTGTTGGCGCCATCTGTTGCAGCCATCTTGACTACAGGTGTGTTCCCTTTGCTTGCTGCCCACATGGCAGCCTGTGTGCTGCCCATGTCGCAGCACCCTCTCTTTCTGAATAACACCCACATAGCAGCCAGGATGCTGCCCATGTGGTACTCCCTCAAACCCTAGGTTCACCCCCCCCCCCCTGCTCTCCTCATATGGGAGCTTACAGATGGGGAGGTACCATTCCAACAAGTGGATGGATCATGCTCCAAGGGGAAAGCCGTCATAAGCAGTGGGATAGGAGTTAAGCAAGGTTCCCTCTCTATCCAACTCTTTTTTGGCCTCTTTATCGATGATCTGGAAGATGGGAATACACAGCAAGAAGGGTGTCAGGATTGCAGGTTATGCGCTGCTACTACTTATCTGCGCAGATGATGTGGTATTCTTCCCAAAGAGCAACGAGGACTTGCAAGCACACTTGGATGCACTGAGAGAATTCTGCAGACACGTGGCAATGCATGTCAATATTGACAATATATACCTAGATGAATCCAAGAACATTCCCAAACTCATCCTCTAAAAATACACATAGTGCAGTTTCAATCTCACGATAGTCATAAGATTGAAAACCATACTCTCCATTACGCATAGCAGGGACTAGCTACTATGACATCCCCACTGACGTCATCAGCACCCAACAGTGGGTGTACACCATAGTATAAAAGTATGCTCTCACACATACAAATCCACACACCCACACATACTTGAGCATCCATTTATACAAAGTCTTCGAACTGAGTTTCTATCAGCACTCCGGAGGTGAAGGGCAAACCTAGCCATGACGAAGGCTAGCACTAAAGGAGAAGGCTAATCAAAAAGTAGTCCAAATCTCTTTATTCAAGCTACAACTGCTTGTGAAGTCTAAACGATTTCATTTTAGTCTCTCCCAAACAAGCATCTAAATCTAAATCTAGCTAATAGGGCAACGCACCATTTAAGATAGAAAGAATTTCACAATACCAGTAGGCTGCAACTTGGACGAAAACTTCGCAAGGTGAAATTTGCATGTCCGCTAATACGGCAGAAGCATATATGTAGATGAATCCAAGAACATTCTTAAACTCAGGGTGTAGACCATAGTATAAAAGTATGCTCTCACAAATACAAATCCACACACCCACACATACTTGAGCATCCATTTATACAAAGTCTTTGTACTGAGTTTCTATCAGCACTCCGGAGGTGAAGGGAAAACTCAGCCATGACAAAGGCTAGCACTAAAGGAGAAGGCTAATCAAAAAGTAGTCCAAATATCTTCATTCAAGCTACAACTACTTGTGAAGTCTAAACGATTTCATTTTAGTCTCTCCCAAACGAGCATCTAAATCTAAATCAAGCTGATAGGGCAACGCACCATTTAAGATAGAAAGAATTATCGCAATACCAGCAGGCCGCAACTTGGACGAAAACTTCACAAGGTGAAATTTGCATTTCCGCTAATACGGCAGAAGCATATACCTAGATGAATCCAAAAGTAATATAGACAAGACAAAAGTAATGGTGATTGGGACACATAATAAACAGATTGATGTCACCTTTGAAGGACAGCCCTAGGAAACAGTCAACACATATGAATATCTAGGACTAGAATTCACAGACAACTACAAATGGGATTCATGTGTACAACAGTTGCAGATATACCAGAAGATGCATGTGAAATGAGGGAGGGAAATGCTATAGAAACTATGGCCAAACCCAAGGACAAAAATGCAATTCTACCAACAGGAAATTAACTCAATGGGCAGCTATGGAATGCAAAAATCCTGGGGGAAGACATATCAATGTTTAAAAGGCACCTAATCTGCATAGTCAGAACCAGATCTAGAGGTGGAGATGGGCAGGTGGACAAGACCCATGATACCCACAGAAGAAAAGACCTGCAAAACCTACAAGGGAGGTAGAAAATGAGCACCATGTGCTCCTAAGATGTAGAGCCTACGCACAATCAGAGAAGGTTACGGGAACAGTGGAAATAACTTGGAAAATCTGTTGGAGCAGCCAGCCAAACAGCTAGGAACCTAATTAAAGAGGTTTTGGAAAACCACAAGAAGGTTGTAGGACTAGCACACAAAGCTAGCACAAGTATTTACTACATAATATTTTGTTCACTGGATGTAAGGGATAAGGTTTATAGTGATCACCTTGTCCCATAGACCCTGAAGAGTCTCACAACTATTTCACTATCCTACCCTTCACTACATTTGGGCCCTCTTTACATGAAGATTTTGTCTAAGCTAGCCATAGACAATGGCGTGGCAAGTGTAAAACAACACTCCATTGAATCTTTCATGCAAGCCCATCGGATAATCACATCAATGCATACATACATACAAACATCCTTGTGTGCATACACATACACACTACATACATACAGAAATAAAGATTCAAGCCCATCATATATTCACATCAATGCATACATACATACATCCTTGTGTGCATACCCATACACACTACATACATACATAAATGCATACACCCCATACATGCATACATACGACATACATACATACATCCATATATGTATATGTTCCTCTGTATTTTACACATATGTGCATGTATAAACACACACAAGCACACTATACGTATAGACATAAATGTATGTATTTATATTGCATATGCATGTATGTTTAACCTTGTCTCGTTCTTTCTTTTTTTAATAAAACTAAAAAGGACAAATATATGATATGTTCTATTTCTTCTTTGAAAATGTGATTACAAGTCATTATCCGTAACTCGTGGCATGCAAGGACAAAAGAGCTTCAGGACACTTGTAAACACAACAGAGAGCTGAGAAAAAAAAACCTGTCGATTTTGGAATTCAAGGCCTATTTCTCCAGCGAGATTCCTAAAAGCAAGGCCAGACAATGCAAAGCTTAGGGACCGTCGTGCATTTCCTTTAGTTAAACTAACAATCTTAGCTTTCGAAGTATTACCTGACATATTCATGTCCCCATGAACCAATATCTCCAGTTGAACCCAGTAATCTGAACTTCAAACTTTCCTACAAGGCAAATCGAAGGTATGGCAGATTGAAAACCTCCAAGGGATACAGCATCCAACCAAAGCTGTTAAGCCAATTAAAAATTGTAGCAAAAAGGGGATTCGTAATTACCCTTTCACCATCTTCAGACATTGTCAATGCTAATACCGAAATAATGTCGGCCAGGTATTTCTGAAAGGCATCCAAGTAACATAGTAAATTAGAGAACAATAAAAATTTGACAGAACTCGAACTTGATAAACTGGCGAATATTTAGCACCTTCAGCTCTGTATCAGCCATAATGGGGTAGAACTTCTTCAAGGTGCCATAGTGTGGTCTTAAAAATTTTAAAGGTTTAGGAACAGAGGTCATCGAGCTTGTTGCGGTCCGAATTTCTTGTCTGCAATCAACAAAATATAGGAAACCAAAGCAATAGGAGTCAAATTAATTGAGAAAACCAGCACCAAGTGTGCAAATGTACGAGAAATACAGATTTCAATAACTTTCACCTAGACAGACTACTCTGTTCAGCATGAGTTTGTAAAATAAGCAAGCCAAATGACATCTATCTCATGCTACATTAGCGGGACAAAGGGAACGTCATTGGGATGTGACTACGTAGATAGGGTTGAAAAAATCTGGTGAATCTTGTACTTCACAACCAATAGATGCATCATTTGCATCCCTATTACAGACTGGCTGACCAGTCTGTCACACCAAGACTGTCCGCCCCGTCTCTGATCAGCTGACCCTGCTCTGGCAGCCTATTTGAGGCCCTCCTTCCAAGCGCCTCTTGCTGGGATCTGACCCAGCTCACCTGGAGTTTCCAGGCCCTGAAAGTGCCAGCAAACTGGCGACCCATCTGGCTGTCCTGCCATACAGTCCTGCAGCCTCTGCTCTGACATGCTGCTGTCAGTCTGCTGCTTGTTGCAGCCCCGACCTGCAGACACAGTCTTCCACTGGGTGTCCTCAGCAGCCCATTTCTTGCAGCTGGTGCTGCACACTGATGCAGACCCGCTGTACCTCTGCTGTACCAACGTAGGTACCTTCATACTCTTGAACTCATAAGCGATCTATGTGCTGCCCATGTGCCAGCCATATTGCATGACAGCCTCATCCCCTCCCCTGCAGGTTCATATGCCCACATGTATGCTAAGGTGTGACCCCCCTGAGCTCTCCTCATTTGAGGGCTCACAGGTGGGGCATTGACCCTCTTTACAACACTCTAACACTCAGCCAACTCTAGGTCAGACCATCCTTAACCACAGATCCGATCAAGACATTACCTTAACCATATTTTCAGAAAGGTCAAATCACCAACTCCTAAGATGAGCATCCACTATTTAATTGGATGCATACTCTTGATACTGCTAAACTCAATCAAATATACCACCTGAATTATTCAGTGTCAGTATATTTCATCATCCACTGATGCAAAACCACCCCCACTGGATAGTTCTGGTTAATCTCATGTTCTCAATATGAAACAATCAACCAATACACACACACACACACATGTTCATAAGACTAGAATATGTCCAATCTTACAAATTATATTTTTTTATAGAAGAAGTGAAAGAACAAAGGAAAGAAGGTGACATTAAACAAAATTATGAGTAAATGAGAAAAATAAAAAATACTATTTTAAACATAAAAATAGATATTAAAATAACTTAATAACCAACCACTAGTTGATCTCCATATTTCCATATGGAACTTTCAACCGCCATGTTAAGGAAATCTTACACCATAAGTGAAGCCCAAAACATTTTTGTTTACCATCATATTTGAGGCTATCATCAAGTAGCTCTCAGCCAGGCCCACTATTTGTCTCCAGAAGGTTGCCAACCCACAACAAACAGGTCTTAAGCCTCTATCAGTTCTTCCCTCACCCTCATAAACCAAGATGCTATGTATGTGTGTCTGTGTGAGTGTGTGTGTGAAGTAGCTCTCAGCCTGCCCCACTATTTATCTACAGAAGGTTGCCAAACCAAAATAAACGGTTTCTAACCCTCTATCAGTTCTTCTTCCCTCACCTTAGAGTCAACACACCACAACTCCCAAACTGAAATTGATGGACTGTCACAAAGAGAAAGGCAGAATTGTTTCTTGAAGAAGACACTCTTACCTTATGCATATCTTAACTCCCTACCAAGTCTGAATTTACAGCATCATATGTCTGAACACACTATAATAGTGGGTATCTCCTTGTAGACTATGTATCTTGGGGATCCATGCCAACCTAGGTAGATCTATTAACTTTTAAGCATCAATATCAGATACAAATTACCTTTGAATCAAGGTTTATACTAAACTGGCAAACTTGCAAAAAGCAAATCAAGTCACTGTAGACATTCAAAAGAAATGCAAGTGTATTTTTTTAGAAAGACTTTAAGTATTTCATTCCTAGAGAACTTCTAAAACAGGTTTCCCATTTCTATGATCAACTTCACTCGCAAGGGTCACCGTTTCGGCTACCCTCATGGAGCAGCAGCAGAGAGCCAATAAGGCTCTCAACATCAGAGTACGTGGGATCCCACGCACTGAGGCTACACCGATGGTAGATGCGACTGCGTTCGTGACCGCTACCCTGGGTGTGGCTGAGCACAGGATAGAGAGGGCATGGCGGGTGGGGAGAGATCCCAACCAAGAGCAACCCCTGATCATACGATATCATGACACTCGGGCACGACTTTCAGCTCTACGACGTAGGTCAATCCTTCGAGATCAGCCAGCAATCTCTATGGATGAGGACCTCACACCTCTACAGGTTGAGGAGAGGCGCTCTTTGCTGCAGCAGCGGGATCAGGCACAAAGGGGAGGGGAAGTGGGCAGTGGTACAAGAGGGACGACTTCTTATAGGCCCCCGTAGGACACCTGTCCCCTCCCCTACATAGGGAAGCGGGGCCTATGAGACTCAGATATCCGAGACCCTGTCCTACACCATTTGGAACTGCAATGGTACCTTATGGTCAGAACCAGGGAACTTCTCGGAATCCTATACAGGCCACAACATAGTCTTCTATACAGAGACACATCAGAGTCCAGAGCGCCCTTTCCGAATAGTCAGCAGATATACATGGGAGTCTGCCTACAGAGATGAGACGAGGGGTACACGAGGAGTTCGAGGCCCAGGTGGAGTTGCAGTCCTTTTCAGATCCACACTTTGGGGGATCATTTCAGTAGAGTGGAGAGATACACATTCCAGATTTCTTAGGATCTGGATACGACACATGGACAGCCAGGATCTGTTTGTCGCAGTTTGCTACTTCCCCCCGGAGACCTCCCACTTTGCCAGAGATATTCGAGGTGGTGATGAGACATCCCCATTTGCTGCCCTTTATCAGTCCATCGTTGACTTTTCTAGCCGCGGAGAAGTCCTAGTGGGAAGGGACTTCAACGCGAGGATAAGGGCCCGTCGGGTACCACTTCTTGATTTCAAAAATGATTCCACTCTACTGGCAGATGTTGACCTTGAGGAGGCAGGTATGCTACGGGTTTCAGCTGCCAGGCGAGGTCCATTCTCATCCTATGGGCAGGCCCTATTAGACCTAGGCAGAATACATGATCTCATTATCTATAATGGTCTTGACAGATGGCCCGCTTCAGGTGGTTTCACATGCTTTCCACATGGGGGGGGCTCTAGTGTTGATTACATCATGGGATCCCCTGTCTTCACATCTTGCATTACTGACTTCACTGTAGCACCTCTCCCCCCAGGGGCTGATCATACATACCTTTTCTTTTGCATCTCCACCTCCCTTCGCAGAGCACCTTCCACCCCACTCAGTGCTTACTCCACCTACCACGATATACGCTTTGATCGCGATCACTCACCTTCTTACTCTGGCCGTCTGTACATACTTCTCGCTTATATTGACTTCATACCCCTTTTAGAGGATCGTGCTGCCCTTGTCACCCACTCACTACACGAGGCTGCCATTCACGCTTTTCCCCACACCACCCGCCCACCACCCCTTGGAACCGTACCCTGTAATAGTTGGTACGATGATGAGTGTAAGGCCTTACGCCGTCAACTCACATTCGAAACCAAAAACAGTCTTCCGAGCGCACCAGATACACTACGTGAATACCGTAGATTGGTACGAAGGAAGAAACTAGACTTCGTTCGTCGAAACGAGGAGGAGCTACTGAACATCTTGTTTAGTAACAACTCTAAGGACTTTTGGCGGAGATTTCTGGAAGGACGGTCCCCTCCGCCACTCACTGACACCCAGATCTAGTTTGATTATGCACGCACACTTTATGACATCCCAAATCAACCAGCCCCTAGCCTCTCACACATGCCTCGTCCCACATCCTGCACCCTCTTCACTAGAGGAGGGGTAAAGGATGCTGTAATGAAACTTCATAATGGCCGAGCGAAGGATCATGAGGGACTATGCACTGAGTTCATTGTATATGGGATTAACCTCCTAGCCCCAATCTTAGCAAAGCTTTTTCATAAAGCGGTTTGTTTGGGATTTCCACACACTTTGACCATCAACACTATCTCACCCATCCACAAGGCAGGGGATCCCATGAGCCCGGAGAACTACAGGACCATTATGATTGGACATGTCATGTCCAAGATTTATGCATCAGTACTTGACTCCGAGGTTAGCAGACTTGCAGAGTGTCGAGGACTCAGAGCAACAGGACAGGCCGGATTCCGACGTGATCATGGAACCATGGACCACATTCTGATGCTCAGATGTATCATTGAGGAGGCAAGGTCAAGGAAGCAGAGGGTTTATTGCTGCTTTATGGATTTTCGCAAGGCATTTGACACGGTCCCGAGAGCCCACCTCATACGGCGCCTACAGGACTTGGGTTATGAAAAGGAGATCATTTGGGCTGTCATGGCACTTTATGAGAGAGTTTCTGGCAGAGTTTGAGTAGGATCCGAGTGGACAGACGAGATCATGAGTACCATCGGGATCAAACAAGGGTGTCCTTTGTCGCCTACCTTGTTTGGCCTCTACATTGACGAGCTTGAGACAGTGATGCAGACACGGGGGGTGTAGGTTGCTCTCTTGCGGGCACGCTGATCCAAATTTTGCTCTATGCAGATGACGTGGTTCTCTTGTCTTCCTCAACAGAGGGGCTTCAGAGACACCTAGACACACTACAGTCCTTTTGTGAGTCTCATGATTTGAAGGTCAGCTTGGGTAAAACCAAGGTCATGATCTTCAATACATCTCGAGCCATCATGCGTCAGGAGCAGTTCACATTTGCGGGGTCATCTGTTGAGATAGTTTCATCATACACTTATCTTGGGGTTATCTTCTCCGGACCGAGCTTCACTATGAGATCTGCGATGCAGGCACACTTGAGTAGAGGGTATGCCTCATTGGCCAGGCTAGAGAGGCAGTGCTTCCGCTCACACTTTCAGGATCCACGCACCAAGGGGTTGCTTTTGGACTCCTTGGCTCGCCCAGCGGGGATGGGGCCCGTGTGGAGCGGCTACAGGTTCTCATGCTATCACGGATGATTCGTGGTAAGTCATCCGTTCCTCACCAGATCATTCACGCTGAGTTTGGGTCACCCCCTTTACAGCTAGATGCTGCATTTCAGGTCATCACATATATGTACCGAGTTAGGGAATATGGGGATTATACCTCGGGGCGTAGCAGGCTACCATGGATAGCTCTATCCTCTTCTATGACACTTGCAGCAGGAGGAGATCAGAGGTGCTGGTATGCACGTACAGAGAGATGGTTTGAGCGACTGGGGCTCCACATGGATAGGGTACCTCCCTTCCAGTACAGCATGGATGCTCCGTTCTCTCCCCTCTTATCACACAAGGTCAACCAGGTTATCCGTGAGGATCTACTACAGCTACACACTTTTCGGACCTGGTTGGAACCGAGTGAACTCCCAGTGAAGCTTAGCTTCTACAGAGATCACTTCTTACATATCACAGCGGAGGGTTTCATTGACCCACCTGGATACACACAAATTCACCTACCCCACTCGATGAGGATCTCTCTTGGGCAGTTCCAGGTCTCTTCACACAGACTTCGCATCGAGAGCGGCAGAGCAGAGCGACTACCCAAGGAGCGGCGCATATGCACACTATGTGACATACAGGAGGTTGAGACAGAGGAGCATTTCATCTTCAGGTGTCCTGTGTACTATGAGATCTGAGGACGTTTCCACTGCCTCTTCAGAGATAACTATGGGATTTTAGCCCATTTCCTCTCCTACCCAGACCAACGGTGTTTGGCAAGTTTCATTCATGAGGCACTTAGACACCACGATAGGATACTCCGAGCACGAAGACAGGAGCAGACTTCTTCCTCAGTTGATCCCTCTCATAGCTCTATCACGGAGTTCTTTCAGCTAGATCACATGGACCCCAACGAGACGAGGCCTCGACATGACCGTGACCCGGAGCCCGTGACCCGACAGCTCAGACAGAGAGTCGACACACAGATCACACTCGGAGACATCCCCTCCTTGTTTAGAGTTGGAGCCCGACCGACGGGGTTCATAGTAGCCCTGGTTAGACGCAGAGCTACGAGCAGGAGACGTGCCAGGGCTGCACCTCTGAGTGGCCGACAGCACTCTATTGCCTTGTTCATGCCTCCACTGCCTCATCATCCTGATATCTTGCTGTTGCTGGGGATGATGATGATATTGATGATGATGCTAAGATTGATATATAGTCGACCATCGACATGACTATGTTGTACTTAGGACTTAGTACTACCATTCTGCATTTTTTGCATTTTTTGCAATATGGACGCTCATTTAGTAGCTCCACTACCACAGCTCGTTGTATCAAGATTTTTACAGTCTCATAGACCCATCGGTCTTCCAAAAACTTTAATAAACTTTATTTCTTTCTTTCTTTCTTTCTTCATTACAATACAGAGTCTAACTCTATACGATGGCCCAAGTAAAGTGACCAGCTTTACAATGCACTGGCAAGTGATCCAAAGAATATTACCATTTCTTGCTTCCTAAAAGGACATCCTCTAATATAATTTTCATCCCATGACAAGTTCAACAACCATATACCAATCATTCTACGTCCGCCTCTCACTATAGGTTTTGAATTCACAGCCTTTAGGGAGAGAGGCAAAAGAGTGGACTTTAGTCAAGACCCACTCTTTATCCATCCAAACACAAGCTTCGCATAAGACGTAAGTGTTTGTGCACAAGATTGACTCTCGTACTATGTCCAGCACACACGTTTCTTTGTGTTTCTTGCATCTAGTCTAAGAATTATAACTCAAGATGACAACCCGAGGGGTCAATGCACTTGCCCAAAAGATCTCTCTTGGATCACATGTCTAAACAGGCTGTATACGAACCTTTCACATGTCTTTTGCTTCTGCATCCATGAAGCTTGCAAAAGCTCTTTGGACATCCTCTCCCTTGTATGATATGATTATTTATAGCAAAGAAAGGAAGTGAACTCCCAAACCATTGTAAACAAGATCATATGATGCTTCAATCTTGTGATTCACTCTGCATTTCATTGAGGCCATTGGAATAAATACATTTAGATTCCGTGCACACCTCTTTCTAGATCATAATCTCGGAATCCTTTTTTAGTCTTTGATATGTGCGACTGATGCCTCAGCCCAAATGCTAGTTTCTTTCATCATTCAGCATTCATCCTACTGAGATGGGAAATTTGGAGCAAGCATGACTGTAGAGTGTGTCTCCATCCAGCTAGATTTTGAATCAAGGCCAAGGCACCTTCTGTAACCGACCTACAATTTCCTAAAGGATAGTAGACCATAACTTGCATTGCATATTCATTACTCACAGCCACATTGCATCATTTCCAACCACTTAACTTTAAACAACACCACTTAGAAACAATTTGAGAAATAGCTGGATGGAGGCTAGAGTGCCCCTGCTCAATGAAACCAAGTACAAAACACCACTTGGCGCCCCTTTCGGTATTCATTTACTTCTTTAGGAATGAAATTGGTACGTACAACAAGGGCTCACCCTTGTGCTCTACCCCACGGGCAATTCCACTGTCCAAGCCAAACTTTGGCTACAACCTGCATTCCATCCTTGTGCACACACTAGTACCCAAGTGCCAAGGCAAGGCTAAGGCATTCACCATTGTCCATGACCACTGTAAAGGTGTCCAAGCATTCCACAAAGCATCCAACTTGCTCAACCAGCACTGGCAATCCCACAACCCACTGACCAACCTCTCAAGGTGACCAAGCTTCAACACAGATCTCAAACTGAACAAGTGACCACAATACAGAAAGAAAATCCACATGCTGCCCCCTTTGACTCCAATCTGGTTACACCCTCTGTGACTGGGTGCCTATTCACTGCATGAAGGGTCAAGAGGGGCTTCCAACAACAAAGGAGCAACGACAAGCTTCCACAATGACTTCAATTCAGCTCCAAAACACCTCCAGGGGCAGCAGAAAGGAAAGGAAATGGAAATGGAAAGAAAGGTGAACCAAAGAAAATCACTTACATGACCAAAAGCTCCACTTGAGTTGATTGATGTGACAAGTGAAAGTACAACACTCATGTAGAGTGGCCACACACACACTCAAGTACCATATGTATATGGGATAACTCCCAAGATGTCACATGGCACTCTCTCACACAGACTCATGAACTAGTTCCTAGTACACACTAGAACACACTCTTTGACTATAATTTCTCCAACCTTCCCCCTCAAAGCAAAGAGTGTGAGACCCAACACGCAAGGAGTAGACTGATCCCCCCTCCACCGCAATACTGCAAAGAGAAAGTCCAACTATCCAACACCGCCTGTGTGATAGTGACTTCTCAGTCAACTTGCGACCGGTAGTGAGAACCATCCCTCGTCACCCCCCTTTACTTTGAATTGGGTAGGAGTCTCACATAGCCATAAGAGTAAACACCCAATACAATCATTTTTTGTAGGACTACCTAGGGATGAGTACCCTTATTGTCTCCAAAGCCACAAAAGCATACATCATTTTAGAGGGACTACTCAGGCAGAGGACCTTTATTGACTCGCATAAGAGAAATCAAGATCCATATGAGTCACCATCCTCAATGAGGGTGACATGGGCAGATAGTGCTTGGTCGATGACTAGAATCTCCTCTGGCGTCTCCTCTCCTTCAACCAAGTTGGCATGATGCTGGTCTTGTTCTTTGGCTTACTTTGTGTAGCAATGTGCTTCAATATGGCCCTTGCGCTTACAATATCTGCACATGATGTTCTTATGGGCTTTCCATTTGCTGGTGTAGGCAAGTGCCTCTTCAGTGCCTGATGTAAAGAGCAAAGATTCTTTGTCCCGACGATCTTTTTCGAGAAGAAGAGTCACCATATCATCAAATGTTGTCGAGGCAAGCCTAAGTACTTCAAGAGTGTTCTCAAAAACGAGAGACTCCTTCCATACTCTTCATGAGGACAGCCATTTTGTCCTCGTCATCAAGTGGACACTTCACACTAGAAAGTTCTTGAACAAGAGACTGCATTTTTGCCAAGTGTGCGCTTAATGCATCATTGTCCTCCATTTTTAACTTATAAAATTACAACTTCAAGAAAACCTTGGAGTTTGTAATTTTATTACCAAAAAGATTCTCGAGATGCTCCCAAATCTCCTTGGCCGTCGATTTGAAGTTGATGTGATGAATCAAAGTGTCGGCGAGGCAAAGTCCAATAAGAACAATGGCTCTTGATTTTTGTTGCTTCCACATCTTGAGTTGTTGAAGCTCCGTTGTTGCGGCGTGGTCACGATCATCCTCAATCACATCCCATACATTTTCTTTCATGAGGGGCAGCATCGCCTTAGTTTGCCATGTAAGAAACCCCTTGCCCTTGAACTTCTTTACAATGAGGGATGTGGAAAGAGAAGTCATGGTGTGGCAACTCGAAAGAGAAGGCAGGGCCAAGAGGAGGCAGCGGGCAGACGCAAGTAGAAGAGGCAGCGTGTGCAGCGGGCAGAAGAGGAGATGCAACGCGGGCAGGAAAGGAGAAGCGCAGGGGCAACGCCGGCAGGAAAGAGAGGCTAGAGGCAGCGTGGGCTGTTGCACGGGCAGCTAGCAGCAAGCGTAGCAGCAAGTTGATGACGAGCAACTCCTCCAAATCGGCATCTAGATCTCCATGATGAGGCTAGAGCTTGAAGGAAGGGCTGCCCTTTGGAAGAAGATAGCTTCCATTTCCGGGCTACCTCACTCCTAAGGCTTGCCCAAGGAAGGGAGAGCTAGAAAGAGGACATGGCTCTGATACCACATGAAGGAATGGGAAGAAGGTGGAAAGGAGGCAAGGGAGCTAGAAGGAAGGAAACATAACTTGAAATAGAAATGAAAGGAAATGGAAATGGAAAGAAAGGCAAGAACCAAAGGAAATCATTTACAAGACCAAAAGCTTCACTTGAGTTGATTGATGTGACAATTGAGCGTCCAACACTCAAGTAGAGTGGACACACACACTCAAGTAGCATATGTCTATGGGATAATTCCCAAGATGCCACATGGCACTCTCTCACACACAGACTCATGAACTACTTCCTAGCACACACTCTTTGACTCTGATTTCTCCAACACAAAGTCAGTTACAACAAAGTCTATAATAACATAGCAGCAAATCTGTACTTTCAGATCACTCTCTGCAGTCAAATGAAAACTAACCTATGCAAAGGAAGCGGATTTCATCATTGAACTAGAAAGTAGAGTCACAAACGTATAATGCAGATCAGACCACTATTTCATTGAAGTCAAGACAATCCAATTCTACTAATTCATTGATGACAATCAGTGGTACAAGGCATAGGAGCTGCGTTTATTCAATTTCTATAGCTGGGGATTAATACTCTACACTAAGATGGCCTCTCCTTATTGCTCCTCCCCAGACAAGGATCCAATATCACATCTCAAAGCCAGAGGTGATTCCGGAGTATGAAGCTCGTCTCAAAGCCAACTCCAATCCCAAAGGAACACATCTTATTTCAAAACTAGCTCCAATTCCAGAGCGTTCATTAATCACTGGTACAAATTTACTAGACTTTTTATAACCAAAGTCACATAAGTTATGATGCGATGCAGATCATAAGATCATAAAAGTTCAGGAAATATTGACCTTGAAACAGCTTTCTTGGAATATATTGATATTTTCAACAACAAACGTGGCAATAGATGAATGAAGGGTTCCAAAATGTATTCCCTTGCATGGTAACACACTTATAATACAAAAATACATATGAAATTGTGACATCCAATTTCTGCTGTGGCAATAGATGAATGAAGGTTTCAAAATGTATTCCCTTACATGGCAACACACTTATTATACAAATACATATGAAAATTGTGACATCCATTTCTGCTAATCCACTGACGACAATCAGAGGTACAAGGCATAGGAGCTGCATTAATTCAATCTTCTCCAGCTGCATGGATCCAGCCTATTTCGGGATTAATACTCTACACTAAGATGGGCTTCTCCTTAGTGCTCATCCCCAAAAAAGCATCCAATATCACATCTATCTCAACACCAGCGGTGATACCAGAGCATGAAGCTCATCTGAAAGCTAGCTCCAATCCCAACGTATCTTATTCCAAAACTAGCTCCAATTCCAGAGCATTTCATTAATCACTGGTACAACTTTACTAGACTTTTTATAATCAAAGTCACATAAGGTATGATGCGATTCAGATCGTAAGATCATAAAAGCTTAGGATCATAATGTCCTTTTTGCAATATTGACCTTGAAACAGCTTTCTTGGAATATATTGATATGTTTCAACAAATAAATGTGGCAATAGATGAATAAAGGGTTCCAAAATGTATGCCGTTACATCGTAATACATTTAGAATACAAATACATATGAATACGAATACATATGAAAATTGTGACTCCGCGTTTCTGAACACCCTTAGGGTACTAGCCAGCCTTTCAACGAGCTAGGGCTCCTATCTTTGGAAAATCAATCGATGGGACACGTTACTTTCTTTTGACGTATTGCATTGCTAGCTTTTGTTAGCAACAGTAAAACCCTCCTAAAGTATGAGAACATTCGCCTTGAACTATTCCTTACTCCAATTCGTGTCAAGTTTATGCTCTGTCACAGACAACCACGAGCTAAAGTGTGCCATTCACTACTGTCCTTGTCTCAAAGTAAAGTCCCCTCATCAAAATCTCTGCTCTTTGAATGTGTCGCAATACCGGTTGACGGATAAAAGATTCATGCTCTCCTAGTAACAGCGAAGTTCACAGCTGGCAAACATAAAAGAAGCAATCAGCCACTTTCTTCCGTTTACCGGTCAAAAGTCTTTCCCCTTCATAGGAGGCTGCCACAAATTACTTTGCATTTTCGAGATGTCCATGTCAACCTGTCAAGGTGAGCTACACGAGCGTGCATTACATGTATATGGTTGATTGTCAGACTCGGAAAGCGGCTATCAACGACCTATTAATCGAGCTATTCCAAAGTCAAAGCTACTATGCATCAAGCATCATGTTGTCAGCCTATGGAAAGCCCAAGAGACAAGTTTTGAGCCGCCCATCAGACTTTTGGAAAAAAGCGGACGACATGGTATTTGCTGCCTGCTCTACTAATGACCGAGAAGTGGCACAAATTTCCAGCTCATAACATGTAAAAGCCTTGTAGCGGAAGCTATTCCTGGAAAATGCGGACAGACACACCATACCTCATACTCTCAAGGGCCAGCTTTTGCACGCCGGGATCTGAATCCTGAACGCGCTCAACGTAAAGCTCCAATTGTTGCTTCAAAGCGAGATCCTCTTCGGACTACACAAAGGCAACGGGAGCATGATCAGCCAAAACAGCAAAAAAAGAGGAAAACCGAGAGGACAGGGGAGAGAGAGAGACGCACCAAATCCTCGTCCTTCTTTTCTTCCTTCTTGAGCTTTTTGGCATCTTTAGGGCTGGGGAACTTGGAGGGAGGATGAGGAGCTTTGTCGACGGAACCGTTCTGCTGGGGGTCTGGAGCCATGGCGATGAAGAAGCTTGAGCTCGGAGATGGAGACCAGCTGCAAAAGTCGAAGCCCTAAATCTCCTCTGCACTTCTTCTTCCTCTTTACTTGTTTTTTGCTTTCCTTGCCATAAAAAGGCTCTTCTTCAATGGAACATCATTATAAAGAGAAGGTTGAAGAACGCTTGGAGTGCAAGACACAGGAGTTTGTGTGTGCTTCACTAATCAAGGGTTTGGCTTAGTGATAATCAAGGGTTTTCCTTCGCTTGCCCTTCCACCCTCTGAGGGACGTGGCGGCACCCTCTCAGAAAGGTGGCGACAAGCTGGCCTACCTGCCATCAAGCTAGTATGTCATCAAGATGTTGAAAAAATGGAAATTCTTATTACAAGGGTAATAAAAGGAAGATGGCAAGGCCATGATCAAACTAAGGGATAAAAGGGGCAGGGAAGGAGATTCAATTAAAGAATAATGGACGTAGGGGGCATTAAAGAAGGAGCCAAACACTTATGAAGGGGGCATTGAAGAGGAAGGGACGTAAGGGGGAAGAGGGACTATTCAAGCCAATGTGAGAGTAAATCGAGCAGAGTTAGAAGGACATTGGAGGCCCCTATTCAAGCCAACGTGAGAGTAAATCGAGCAGAGTTAGAGGGACATTGGAGGCCCCCAATTGGCTAAGCACTCTATTGCCCCGTGCATCCAGCACAGGCGTGGCCAAACGAGCCCTCCAAGATTTGTTAAATTCAATCTCGCACCCTAATGCTCAAACAGTCACCATCCCCCTTGCTACTTGTTTCGCTTCCCCCATAAAAGGCTCTTCAATAAAACATAAGAGGAGGTAGAAGAACGCTTAGAGTGCAAGACATTAATACTACTAAATAATAATCAAGGATTTGGCTTAGCTGGACTTGTTTCCATGACAGGGCTAGATACAGTTTGCTGGAGTTTGAACATGTACACGCTGAGGCGCTATAGGCACAAGAATGCTTGGTAATGCATCCCATAGTTTATCCAAAAATCCAAAAGCACCAAGTACTTCAAAAGATCCTTCTATTGCAATATTTAGGTATCACCCATCGGCCCATGCGAGAGCAGACCGAGGGTTGGAAGCAAATTGATGGGGAAGTTATAGGCCCCCAATTGGTGGGGCACTCTACTGAGTGCATCCAACACTTAGGGTGGCCAAAAGCCGAGGTGGCCAAATGAGTCCATCAAAATTTGCAATACTAATTAAGGGATTGGCTTAGCTTCTTGTAATCAGCCTCCAAAGCTCCTTTAATTAAACCTCCTCACTATGTCCACCATTGCTATGTAGTGGCACTACCAATGTGTTGGTATATGTGCAATGTCCACCTCTCATATGTAACCACTAATGTTCCATAGTGCCCTTTTGTAAGGCCCCCATTATGAGAACAAGCCATGGTGTGAGCACTGGACATTGGTAGGATCCTAGTTTTGACACTAGATGAGGTCTCGTGGTGACCATTTGATGGTTAGGAGATGGTAGAAGGAACAACGTACTTCTCAAGGGTTCGGAGGTAGTGCCCCTGATCCTCTGGGGGGTAATGCCCGCAATGAGGGTTCGAGGATGGCCTCTTGGATGGGCGTCTGTGGGCAATGCCCATAGCAATTATGTCTAGGGTCTACCAATAGGCCCCGACCCGGGCCTCGACCCGCAACAGTATGCCTCTGTTGCATGCGCACGAGCATTCGCGTGTGAATTTGCTTACGCACACATGGTTGATGGTCGGTGGTCAATGGTCTTTGTCCGGTGGCAAAATTCAAGCAAACATGTGCCACCATCCTCACACTTAGTCACACAATGTGCTAAGTCAATATGCATGCGCCACCGCTAGCCCACCAGTGTGGTGGAATCAGTTTACTACGAAGGGCTATATAAGGAGGCCACTTCTCAGGCCTCAACATCGAATGCCAATACTCCTACCTCAAGTCTTTCTCCATCATTTCAGTATAGCCTTGATGCTCCTTCCAGTACATTTGCCTCTCAAGAGGTGAATTGGTTCATCAGAGAGGATCTTCTACGGCTCCATACATATTGGATGTGGTTAGCACCTCTAGAGCTCTCAATTAAACTCAGCTTCTATAGAGATCATTGCTTATAGATCTCAAAGGTGGGGTTCACCATACAGCCAAGTTACATCCATATTCAACTTTGAGTATCTTCACATAGGTTACAAGTGGAGACAGGTCAAGCAGATGGCATCCCATGCGAGAGACGGATCTATACTTTATGTGGCATGCAAAAGATAGAGATAGAGGATCACTTTGCTTTTAGATGTCTTGTATACTATGAGACATTGTCTATTTAGGCATGGTTTTGGCCCACTCATAGATTTCCTTGCACACCTTGATCAACGATTGGCCACTTTCCTTCTTGAGGCTCAGAGACAAAGAGATGAGCTTACCCAAGCACAGAGGAGAGCACAAGAGATATAGGTACTATCAAAGAGCATGATCACGGATTTCTTTCTTGATGGTTTGGACCAAGAATAGAGGAGGAGCAAACGTAGTAGAGAGCCGGAGAGAATGACTCGACATACTTGATCTTAAGTGGAGCCCCAGGTGAGTACTACAGACATGTCATCTTTCTTTAACATGGGGAGACATACCACTGGAGTGACGTTAGCATTGATTGGAGAGAAAATAGTTGGGTTTGGGGAACGACGCGCAACATAACACTGCCAACCCACATTACGTGGACGATGTGCCACATGCAGAGATCACTGAGGAGGAGGTAGGGACTAGAGCATCAGTACAGATCCATTATTGGTTTCTTCCCCCAATGCCAACCCTCACTAGATCTAGAGCCACTGTCAGCTAAGATCCTTCTAACTATACTTAGTTGACCTATGGAGTTGGTCCCATGGACAACATATGTACTCAGCTAAGATCCTTTTGACTCAGTTGACCTATGCAGTTGGTCCCATGGACAACATATGTTAGTCCGTTAATCAAATGGAGAGCTTATTTCTTTCTTTGATAGATGCACAGGGACTCTCTCGGGTGTCTCTTTTGTTTCCCTCTCCCACATTGATTGCGCGATGGATGTATCTAATGTATCCTGCTTCATTTTTGTCATCATAGACATCAACCTTGGGTATAGGTGCCCGATTAGTGCCCCCACCCCTGAGCTATCATTGTATTTATCTTTTTTCAGTCTCTCATACTGATTGCACAATGGATGTATCTAATTTAGCTTGCTTCATTTTCTCAGCAAAGACATTAGCCTTGGAAATGGGTGCCCGCTTAGTGGCCCCACCCCTTAGCTATCATTGTATTTGGTTTCTTTTAGTCTCATTGACCCTTCGATCTTTCATAGACGTTAATAAACTCTCTCTCTCTCTCTCTCTCTCTCTCTCTCTCACACACACACACACACACACACACACACACATGCACGCACACACACACACATCTACTTACGTACACTCATGATGTGTGCACACACTTCCTCACCTTTACTTAACACCACACAAACCCCCCCCCTTAACAATTATTTAACTGACAACTATCCCTTATGACTATACGAGTTGGGATTGTTAATAAATACTTTAAGTGCTTTTATAGAATAGTTTTATTTGATTGATTTTAATCCAAATACCCCCTCTATACCATCATGGCTTGACCGTTTCCACTGCCACCAGTGGCTTGAGCTTTTTGGGGAAATCCCTTGTAACTTCCCTTTAATCCTATATATACATGCTATTAGCCACATACCTTATCGAGCTTTTTTCTTGCACTTCCTCCCTGCTTTTGACACCCATTTCTACGTTGCCCTATTGTCTTGCTATGATGTGCACTTATTTCTATCGTGGCTCTTCTTGACACTATTTTCCCCCCATTTCTACGTTGCCCTATTGTCTTGCTATGATGTGCACTTCTTTTTCTATCGTGGCTCTTCTTGACACTATTTTCCCCCCCAATCCCCTTTTAGTCTCCTCCGAAATCTAACCTCAGCCTAACCAATCACAACAAATTTTCATGCTTACCTAACCCCATGAGTCACCACCCATTAGCCATTTTTTCATCCACAACCATCCTTTTACGTGCCTCCCCATGCTTGATTTTCTTTGTTCTTGAACGTTATGAGACGTTCTCACTTATATGCTCCTCTGCTCACGATTTTCCTCGTGTTGCACTTTGTCGTTGAAATGTGGCTAGCTTGTAGGCTTTGCAAGGTCGCTTTGCCTCTCGACTATGGCAACTCTCTTGAACATTATCCTTATTGCTTCTTAAAGTTTTGTCTTCTTCTCACAGCTACATAGATGTTGGCATAGAGGTAACACCTCTCTTTCTCCATTAGCAACTCGCATCTCCATTCCTACGTTCCTTGTTGCTCATAGCAAGTTTTATTTAGCATTCTCTATCGATGGTTCGTCTCTTCGATTGCTCATCTCTTTCTCTATAGACCACCTTAGCCCTTCTTGGCACAGCCGGTGCCTTGTGTCTGTGTAAATGGATATTTTGGTGCATTGGATCTCGTAGTCATTATTGTTGGCGCAGGCCTCAGAGATAGTCATCCTTCTTGATTGTAGAACTCAAAGATCTCATCTCGACTCCTTGCAAGTAGCTTGGGAACCTTTTTTGGTTGTCTTTTACCATCCTCAAAGATCTCATCTCGACTCCTTGCAAATAGCTTGAGAACCTTTTTTGGTTGCCTTTTACCATCTCTACATAGTGCTGCACTCGTTTGTAATCGTACTTGTAGCTGGTCTACTTACCATCTCTCAAGCTCTCTCTCTCTTTAATCACTTTGATTGTTACTAAGAGGTCGCTTTCAAGTTTCACATGTTAATATACAAGGAACCTACAAGTCGTTCAAGCTTTCAGTTTGATTTTATTTAGATAGCAAGTGCTTACACACACTTTTCATTCTACGTTTCCTCTTGGCCAAGCCTCTCTCAGCCACCTCTCAAGTTCTACTACCCGGTGACTCTCTTCCTTTGACGCTTTCCTTTAAGCTCTGGTAGTGGCTAGTCATTTGCATCAGATAAGGTTGCTCTTTTGCTTGCGCATGTTCGTGGTAGCCCCTTGACTTGTAACATTAGACTTCTTTGTAGTGTTAGAAAAAGTCTAGTCACCTCTAATCTTTAGAAAAAAAGGAAAAAATGTATATATTAATTATTTGTTTTACTCCTTCAACCTAGTTATATGTATATCTACATTGCCCTAAGGCTCACGGTTTTTCTAACCTTTGTAATTTTCTATATATTTATTTCTTTTATATATTTACTTGTCTAGGTGCCTTTATATATTCTCACGGTAACTCTTTCTTTCTTACTTGCTTAGTTACCTATATATATATATATATATATATATATATATAGATAGATAGATAGATAGAGAGAGAGAGAGAGAGAGAGAGAGAGAGAGAGAGAGAGAGAGAGAGAGAGAGAGAGAGAGAGAGATGTAGATGTATAGTGCTTACCTTTAATAATTATTATTTAGTGCTTACCTTTTTTTAGTTACTTTATTCTTCTAATAAAGTTTATGTAATTCCATTTCATTTATTATATATATAGTGTTATATATATATATATATATTATATATATATATATATAGATGTTTAGTGCTTTCCTTTAATGATTCTTTTTTAGTGCTTACCATTTTAATTACTTTATTCTTCTTATAAAGTTTATGAATATTCCATTAATTTATGTGGGGAAGGCATGAGGTTATTAACCCTTCTGCTGATCATCAATCTCGTGTAAATCCCTTAATCTTTTACCTTTATTAATTTATGTTCATAACACTTTGTTTCTTTATAGTTTTTCAATTTGTAAAATTTTCAATTCTTCTTTTGTGGCTTATGCCTTTCCTAGTAATTATTGTTAAGAAGATATTTATGCTTGCTTCCACTTTAATGCTAGGCTAAGTTTTTGCTTTTCTTTCAAACATACTTAATGACTCATTTAGATGATTTAATAAAAAGTATATTAATTTGCTTGCATTTGATTAAATTATATTTGTCTCCATTGATTCTTTTTAATTTTTTGTAGAGGTGCATTCATTTTAAAAGGCATTAATTCATTTTCTTATTGTTATTAACACTTATTCATGCAATGCATTGCTTTTTTTCATTTTGATATTATATGTGTCTAAGAGTGTGGAATGATCCCATTAATTGATTCTTTATTTAATTTTTTGCCTTTAAGGGTGTGGGCTACCCCCCTTAGATTCTTTCTCTAAATTAAAAATTCTCATTCAAGCAATTGATGCACATTTTATTACTCCAACCTATTCCTTGTTAGTTGTTCGTTTTCTTTCTCACAAGGGTGAGGACTACCCCCCTTGTATTTTTTGCACAATAAACAGCTAGATTCTCTTGTTATGATCTAATAAATAATTTTGGTTTTCACTAATGAGTGTGGTCAGCTTTAAGACAATTTTCACACACACACACACACACACTTACTATCCCTTCCTCCATTGGTGTTCCCACTTGCTCATTAGAGCTCCCCTCGACAACTCCCCTTAATTTCCCTAATTTCTTTCCCCTTAAACTCCCTTTTTCTCCCCTTAATTTTAACTCTCTCTCTCTCTCTCTCTTTCTCTCTTTATCTATCTGTCTCTCTGATTTTTTATTAAGTTTTCCTTAATTTCTCCTTAATTTGTATTTTCTTTAAACTTTCCTTTCTTCCTCTAAAGTATTTCATAAAATATTTCTAAAATTTTCATAATTCTTTTCACTTTTTTTCATTTTTTATAATTAGTTTCTTTAAATTTTTGCTCTATTTATTTCAAGATGTTTTCAAATTTGGCCTCACTTTCCTATTTACTTCTTCTTTTTTATAAAAATTTTCTAATTTCTTTTAATTATTTTCTTTTTAAACCTTTTGTCCAAAATTTTTAATTAAATTCTAACCCCCTTGATTTTAATCTTCCCCTAACCCCTTTAACTAAAACTATTCCTAAATCCCTTTTCTTTACCTAAAACCCCTAATCCTATCTACTACCAAAACTACCCACTTACCCGCAATCTGAGCCTTGCAATTTCGCACCACGGTTTCTTTAAAAAAGACCTATTAGAAGCCCTCCCACGCCTCCCCGATTATCACGCCCTCAAAGTCCAGACTCCTCACTTCATCAAATGACCTTTGATCTTCTCGACATTCTGCCGACTACTTCCACGAAGTTATTTAAACCCTCTCAAGCTACCTCTAGTACCTAGTACTACTACTTACTGCCCTTCGCTCTTCACTATGCTACTGCTGCCCCCTCTACTGCTGTGCCATGCACTTACCATCCTTCATAGGCCTCTGAGGCTCTAAACATGCCTAAGTACTGATGCATTATTCATCGCCTCTCATGTGCTGCCACACAGTCCACACTCTTCCTTAATTGCCTCCGATTCATTATCGATGCGCCCACCTCATGGTACATACTACACATTGTCAAGCCCTGTCATCGGTTTCTTAGGTCCGTCTTTACTTCTTTGCCCCCTCTTCTCTAATTATTTAAGTTAAACCCCCCTCCCCCCTTGGGTCCCCTCTCTAAAATCTCTAAGTTTTTACTCTTTACTAATTCCCCCCCTCCAAAGAGTAATCTCCCCCCCCCCTCCCCCTCCTCTCTCCTAATCTCTCCCTCCTCTGTATTCATACATTCTCTCCCCTCAAACCCCCCTCCTATCTCTTCCTAATTTTTATTGCACCTCTTCCTTTTTCCTCCCCCTTCTCTACCTGTATTCATATCATTTACCCTTTATAGTCCCTTTATCTTTTCCAATAAAATTTTCCCTTAATTTTCCCCCGTCTAAACTCCCCTTATAAACCTTTTTTCCTCCTACATTTTCCCCTTCCCTTCCCCCCCTCCCTCCCCCCAATTTCGTTATTACCCTTCCTTTGTCTCAACATTCCCCCCTTATGTATAGTTACAACTAAATCCCCTCTTTTTCATATCTCAAGTTCCCCCTTGTATTTCCCTCCTTTCCTAACCCCCTTCAAACCACCCCTATTTTATTAAATTCCTTTTAATTAAACCCCTTCTCTCTCTCACTTATTTCAATTTGTATTAACACCCCCCTTTTTTTTGTAATACAAAGGTGCATTACTCTTACTTCTTAAACTTTAGACTGCTAGTGCTAAACATTGCTCTATGTTAAACCAAAACTTTTCTTACAAAGGTTCATTATCTTCACTACTTGAGGTTGATAAGTGTGTGGCTTAAGCATTGATTTTTATTGTGACTCCAACAACAAGGGAGGGGTGTTCACGACATGTGTCTTCCCAACCAAAGTTAAAACTGGTTCTCACTATTTTGCTTGTTGGATGGTGGCAGGCGGGCAGACTCCCCTCTTCAATAAAAGTGATGGTGCCAATGACTTATCAAAGCTTTTTAGCTCACATTTTCTCTTTTAGAAAATATTGTTCATCCTTTAATGATGCTACTTTGTTTTTTGTGATGTTTATTGCAAAGTTTATCTATTAAACATTTCTCTAAATTTGTCTACTCTTCACTATGGAAGGGGTGTTGTAAATGTCTACTACACACACACGCTTTCCCCTGCAACTTTGGATGGTTGCTCATTGGACCTTTAAGTCATCAAGGCTGTTATTTTGCCTTTTTGACTCCCTGATCTAACTTGGTTTTCCTCTTTGCTTCCATACTGTTCACCTACCTCACTCAAGTACTTCTCTTCCAATTCCATTACTTTGAATTGCACTTCTCAATACTTCTTATTCTCTTCACATAGACAGGAAGTCATCACACTAGGTGATGACCTACTGTCTCACCTAGTGTGTTGTATCCTACTGGGGCAAAGGTTAGTATGCACACACACATACACACACACACACACTTACTATCCCTTCCTCCATTGGTGTTCCCACTGGCTCATTAGGGCTCCCCTCGACAACCCCCCTTAATTTCCCTAATTTCTTTCCCCCCAAACTCCCTTTTTCTTCCCTTAATTTCTCCCTAATTTTAACTCTATCTCTCACTCACTCACTCACTCTCTCTCTCTCTCTCTCTCTCTCTCTCTCTCTCTCATTTTTTATTAAGTTTTGCTTAATTTCTCCTTAATTTTCTTTGTATTTTATTTAAACTTTCCTTTCTTTCTCTCAAGTATTTCATAAAGATTTTCTAAAATTTTCATAATTCTTTTCACTTTTTTCATTTTCCTAATTAGTTTCTTTAATTTTTTGCTCTATTTATTTCAAGATGTTTTCAAATTTGGCCTCACTTTCTTACTTCTTATTTTTTATAAAATTTTCCTAATTTCTTTTAATAGTTTCCTCTTTAAACCTTTTTAAAACCTTTTTGTTTAATTTTTTTATTAAATTATAACCCCCTTGATTTAATCTACTCCTAACCCCTTTAACTAAAACTATGCCTAAATCCCTTTTTCTTTACCTAAAATCCCTTTAATTAAAACCCTAGTCATATCTACTACCAAAACTACCCGCTAACCTGCAATTTGAGCCCCGCACTTTCGCGCCATGGTTTGTTTAAAAAAGACCTATCAGAAGCCTTGATCTCCCATGCCTCCTCAAATGACCTTTGATCTCCCTGACATTTTGCTGACTACTTCCACAAAGCTATTTAAACCCTCTCAAGCTACCTAGTACCTAGTACTACTATTTACTACCCTTCGCTCTTCACTGCACTACTGCCCGCTCTATTGCTATGCCATGCACTCTGAGGCTTTAAACATGCCTAAGTACTGATGCATTATTCATCACCTCTCGTGCGTCGCCATGCAGTCCACACTCTTGTGTAATTGCCTCTGATTTATTATTGATGGACATGCCTCATGTTACACACTACACACTGTCAAGCCCTGTCATCGTTTGTCAAGTCCTTCTTTACTTCTTTGCCCCCTCTTCTCTAATTATTTAAGTTAAATCCCCAACCCCCCTCCCCCCTTGGGTCCCCTCTCTAAAATCCCAAAGTTTTTACTCTTTACTAATTCCCCCCCTTCGAAGAGTAATCCCCCCCCCCCCCTCCTCTCTCCTAATCTCTTCCTCCTTTGTATTCATACATTCTATCCCCTCAAACCCCCTCCTATCTCTTCCTAATTTTTATTGCCCCCCTTCCTTTTTTCCTCCCCCTTCTCTACCTATATTTATATCATTTACCCTTTATAGTCCCTTTATCTTTTCCAATTAAAATTTCCCCCATTTTTCCCCCATCCAAACTCCCGTTATAAACCCTTTTTCCTCCTATATTTTCCCTTGCCTTCCCCCCCCTTGCTCCCTGCCATGCAGTCCACACTCTTTTGTAATTGCCTCCAATTCATTATTGACGGACACGCCTCATGTTACATACTACACACTGTCAAGCCCTGTAATCGTTTCTCAAGTCCTTTACTTCTTTGCCCATCTTCTCTAATTATTTAAGTTAAATCCCCAACCCCCCCTCCCCCCTTGGGTCCCCTCTCTAAAATCCCAAAGTTTTTACTCTTTACTAATTCCCCCCCTCCGAAGAGTAATCCCCCCCCCCTCCTCTCTCCTAATCTCTTCCTCCTTTGTATTCATACATTCTATCCCCTCAAACCCCCCTCCTATCTCTTCCTAATTTTTATTGCCCCCCTTCCTTTTTTCCTCCCCCTTCTCTACCTATATTTATATCATTTACCCTTTATAGTCCCTTTATCTTTTCCAATTAAAATTTCCCCTATTTTTCCCCCATCCAAACTCCCCTTATAAACCTCTTTTCCTCCTATATTTTCCCTTGCCTTCCCCCCCCTCGCTCCCCCCAATTTCGTTACTACCCTTCCTTTGTCTTAACATTCCCCCCTTAAGTATAGCTATAACTAAATCCCCTCTTTTTCATATCTCAAGTTCCCCCTTGTATTTCCCTCCTTTCTTAACCCCCTTCAAACCACCCTTATTTCATTAAATTCATTTTAATTAAACCCCTCTCTCTCTCACACTTATTTCATTTGTATTAACCCCCCCTTTTATTAAATACAAAGGTGCATTACTCTTACTTCTTAAACTAACTTTAGACTGCTAGTGCTAAACATTGCTCTGTATTAAACCAAAACTTTTCTTACAAAGTTTCATTATCTACGCTACTTGAGGTTGATAATTGTGTGGCTTAAGCATCGATTTTTATTGTGACTCCAACAACAAGGGAGGGGTGTTGATGACACTTGTCTTCCCAACCAAAGTTAAAACTGGTTCTCACTATTTTGCTTGATGGATGGTGGCAGGTAGGCAGACTCCCCTCTTCAATAAAAGTGATGGTGCCAATGACTTATCAAAGCTTTACTGCTCACATTTTCTCTTTTAGAAAATATTGTTCATCCTTTAATGATGCTACTTTGTTTTTTGTGATGTTTATTGCAAAGTTTATCTATTAAACCTTTCTCTAAATTTGTCTACTCTTCACTATGGAAAGGGGTGTTGTAAATGTCTACTACACACATACGCTTTCCCTTGCAACTTTGGACGGTTGCACATAGGATGTTTAAGTCATCAAGGCCGTTATTTGCCTTTTTGACTCTCTGATCTAGCTTGGTTTTCCTCTTTGCTTCCATACTATTCACCTACCTCACTCAAGTACTTCTCTTCCATTTCCATTACTCACGTTTGGGTAGACAGGTAATGCATGTTTCCCTCGGCTTGTTATCGCTTTACCCAGGAATAGAGACAGCCATATGGATTCCTAGATAATTAAAAAAGTTTAAGTCACAAGTGGAGTGAGGAGCGAATGAGTGCATGGATTGAGAAAGGATTAGAGATATGGGACGATTAGTGGACTTGGCGTGTGGGGTGGCTAAAAAAAGAGTGTTAAGGAGAGATTTCACGGGAGGTACATAAAAGATTAATTCATAGTTGGGGAAATATAGATGTGTGTGTGTGTCGCCCACCCCCAACCCAAAGAGTAAGACCACATGGTGGGGAGTAAGCCTGCCATGGGGAACTTAATCCCCACCTACTGATAATAAGTGGATAAAAGGCGATCTGCATGATAAGTGTCAAAATCAAAAAATGATGCCAATAGTAAATGCATAAACCGCTTTTGCAAAGTAGATATAAAAGTTAGTAAAAAATAAGGCGGCGGATCACAAAATGACTAAGGATTATCCATGCTAAAGAAATATCCAATGGATGTGAATTAACTGTTAGAAAATCAAAGTGTGTCTTTACATTAAAAAGTCCCATCAATAATAGAGCCATACAATTAATTCCATCAATTAATAAAAACTAAAAAAAAGAAAAACATATAAGGAAAAAATATTTGAAACATCCAAATTGAAATGCAACAACTAGAGTTTGCAAAAATTTCGATCAAAATTAAGAATTTTTAATAATATTGAGTTTGACAAACATAATATTAAACAAAGATGTCGAATCCTTAGGCATTCCAGGTTTCGAGGTCAGGGTCCACTTATCTACCACCATCCAAACAAACTAGGTGTTAGAACATCATAGTTACGTTTGGGTAGACAGGTCATGCCTGTTTTTCCCGGCTTGCTATTGCTTTACCTAGGAATATAGATAACCTTATGGATTCTTAGATAATTAAAAAAGTTTAAGTCACAAGTGGAGTAAGGAGCGAATGAGTGCATGGGTTGAGAAAGGATTAGAGGTATGGGATGATTAGTGGACTTGGTGTGTGGGGTGGTTAAAAAGAGAGTGTAAAGGGGAGATTTCATAGGAGGTTGTATGGCACTAGCTTGACCAAAGGCTAGTTGGAAAATCAAAGTGTGTGTTTACATTAAAAAGTCCCATCAATAATTAAGCCATACAATTAATTCCATCAATTGGATAAAAAGTAAAAAAAGAAAAACATTTAAGGAAAAAATGTTTGAGACATCCAAGTTGGAAAATGCAACAACTAGAGTTGGTAAGGAGCGAATGAGAGCATGGGTTGAGAAAGGATTAGAGGTATGGGATGATTAGTGGACTTGATGTGTGGGGTGGTGTTATGGATAAATTTGACCAAAGTAAAAAGGCATAAATATGTGTGTGTGTTTGTATGCGTGGCAATAGTATAATAAAATATGGTGTGCATAGGGCCCAGGGTTGAGGTGGTAGGGCATGACCATGTGCCACCCTTCCACATAAGAGGACCCATAAGGTGTGATGTACATAATCCACGGTAGTAATATTATAAAATGTAAGGTGGCATGGCTCCTCCATGTGCCACCCCTCCACCTAGGCTGCATTTAGTGAGATATGGCCCAAAGTCCATGGGAGAAGTAATATAAAATAGGTGGAGATGGATATTATATTGGATTATTCCCTCCATGTAGGATAGGCCCATGTGGGGGAGGTGTAGATAGTCCAAGAGTGCAAGTTAAATAATGGGGAAAGTAGGATGAGGTGGCAAGATTCCTTGTGCCAACCCTCCACTTGTTCTCCTAGATGTTTGAACGTATTATAAAATTGGGAAGAGACCAAGGAAACCCAGACAAACTATCCGCGACCAGAAGATGCAGGAGCCCAAAAAACCATCGCAATCTATCTGCAATCATGCAGGTGTACACAGTGGATGCGCGAATGTGTGCGTAGGAGCTCAGAGGGAGCACAGATGTTGCAGATGCGACTAGCACGAGCAGAAGATTCGCCAGCCAGAACACACGTAGGAACCGCAAGCAGAAAGTAGGCCGACTGGAAGCACAGAAGCAGGTAGGTTTTGCAGTCATAGAGACATGGAAGGCACATAGTTTGGAGGCACAAAAGTAGAGAACTACACATGAAAGAGGCCCCAGAGCTGCACCCAGTCGTAGGAGTAACAAATTTTATACCACTAGCCGTGGAGATTTCGATCCCAGCCGCCACACCATTTCTGTTACCTAGAAAAGAAGTCAGGACAAGAGGCTAGACACTAAGCATGGTGACGCTCAAGGGCCATAGAGGAAAGGAGAACATGAGGGCGAAACGTTATCATGGGAGGGGAAAAGGGATTAGAAGGGGAGGGGATGAAGAGGGAGACTATGGTACAAGAGGGGGAAGGGAAGCATGTACATGATGGGAGGAGGAATGTAAAGATGGAGACATCAAGGGAAGAGGGCCATGCTTTATTTGAAAGGAAGGGAAGGGGGAAATCAAAGTCCTAGCTAGGTGGCTTTACAAAGAATGAGCGTGCCTCTTCAAGGAATAGCCCCCTCCTTTTATAGCCAAGAGAGAGAGCCTCTCCCAATAAATGCATCCTCCCACATGCATGGTATGTGTGGAAGAGTCTCCCATGTGGGCTAGACAGTTACGCACTCCAAATTGTGTGCGATAACGCTTGGCCACATATATTAACTCCCATACTCTACGTCTATGATACTTTCTCGACGAGTTTAAGGATTCGGTGCATGGTCCTCTACGCCTTACGTCTACCAATGGGCGAGATCTCTTTCTTGATCTTCATGTCGATCTGTAACAACTGATTGTACAGTGCATTGCTCAAGGAGACGACGGGTGGGATGATATACCATGGATGATTCAAGGTGAAGAACTAATGATATGCTGGGAGGACTTTGATTTCAATTCTACTCATTATACGGTGATCGAGCTACTTGTTGCTTCGGAGGTAATTAAAAGGGTGTCCTTCTTCGAAGGGTGGGATGCTCCCCAAGATTGGGGGGAGATTTGGTGCATCTGCCTATTAATTCCTGTGGATAAGCTCGTCTTGAATGGTTTATTCTCAATCTCACTACAAAGGTTTCTAGGCCTCAGTTGGTAATGTTTCAACAACCTTTTGTGCCTCATTTCGAGCTTCAAGTTGTAATTCTTTTTGGTCTAAAGATAAACTATCAACAAAGGATTGCA
Organism: Dipteris shenzhenensis; assembly: GCF_047967505.1. Classification (NCBI taxonomy): domain Eukaryota; kingdom Viridiplantae; phylum Streptophyta; class Polypodiopsida; order Gleicheniales; family Dipteridaceae; genus Dipteris; species Dipteris shenzhenensis. The sequence continues at coordinate 29,128,208 of NC_141608.1, read as the reverse complement.
AGTTTATTTGGTGCTGAACGTTTGGCTCAAGTATTGAATTCTCCCCACCCTCTCTTCTACCTATGTTGGACTACCAAGAAACTTGGGATGTCCAGATTTTAGTGTTGGTGTGATGACATCTTGGATCCTTCAATTTGATAGAGCTTACAAACCTTCGACCAAGGCTGCTAGCGTGGGTGTGAAGCTCACTTCACTGGGTGGTGAGGAGTATTGTTATAGTAAGTCTACACCAGCAAGCAGTTGCAATCAAGCTGAGTACTCGACACTCGTTTTTGGGCTACAAAAAGCACAAGAGCATCACATCAAGCAACTTGAGGTGCAAGGAGATTCCCAAATAGTGTGTGAACAAGTTAGTGGAAGGTGGAAGGTGCGGAGCAAAGGCTTGGTTCCATGACATCAACAAGCATTGGAACTTTGCAACCAATTTGAAGAGGTTAAAATTCATCATATCCCTCGAACTCAAAATCTAGTTGTTGATTTCTTAGCACGTGAAGCTTGTACTGCAATCACGCATGAAGCGAGTGGAAGCACCACCCCAACAAAGCTGCAAGCCATGAAGGAGGGTGATCATTTGTAAGGAATGCAAAGGTTGTGGTCATCATGAAACTAACTATTGGGCATATTTGATACGAGTTTACCAACTTCAGAAGATCATCAGAAAGGTCCTCAAGGACATTACTCAAAAGAAGGATGCCAGACCGCACACCCCTTGAAGAAATAGCATGGCAATTATAAGAACTGGAAGAAGTTGAAGGTGATGTGCAAGCTCTCCAACTGTTGACATTTGTCATGGCATTCTTGTTTGCCTTGATGAACAACCTCATGCAGCGCCATGTCTCTAACCCTCGCTTGTAAAGATGGATGCGATATCATGAGGGTTGGTCCTTTTAAGATTGTCTGTGAGCTATTCTATGCTCAAGATTCTTCCCGTGTAGTATTTCACAATACACCAGTCACACCCTACCCAGCTATGTGTGCTTTGTGGATGTATCTTCACCTGATTTTCAGTTCAAGCTACCTCTTTCCATTGTTTGCCAATGGATAAGCCTCATTTTGACTCTCTCTTTTCCATTTTTCAAGCATGGCTAACATTCTCGTGTTTTGTGAATGGGTTGAAGAAAAATCCAAATGAGTATCTTGTGGCCTTCAAGCACCGTTGTGTTTCTCTCAACTTTCTTACTGAAGATAGATGGCTGTTGGTTCTTCCCACATTTCTAGAGGGTTTGGCTCAAGTGTGGTATGAGAAGTGGGCCAAAGACATTTGCCAAAGCTGGCCAAGGTTGACAGCAGCGATGATTGAGTATTTTGGTAAAGAAGAGGAGCCAGAGAATGTGTACCTGCAGGTGGCAAACTTGAAGTAGTCAAAAGGTCAGATGGCACATTGATATGTGGATTGAGCAGTCGTGCTCCTGGACAATTTAATTGCCATGCAGGAGGACATGTCGGATTTTGAGCTGGAATGACTCAGCATGTGTTGGGCTACCTTGTAGCAGGAGCAAGTGACGAATTCCGCCTTAAGCTTAAATGGGAGAATCCAGAAACTATGGTGCTAGCACATGAGATTGCTCGAAAGTTTGATAAAGTTCAATCTAACCCCGCTTCAAAGAAGACGATTGTCCCTCTGCAACCCCCTCAATTCTTGCAACAATAACCTAGGGGGCCTAACTCAGGGGCATACCCCCACCCCTCATCAGGGATGTATCCACAACCTCCACCTCAAATGTATGGTCCTCCCTTAGATGCTTACCCTCAACAAGGAGTATATCCTCAACCTCCACCTAGAAGATTTCCCCAGCCTTGCCCATGAGCCCCCCTCGTTCCTACTCCCCCGGCCCCTCCTGCTAAGGAACCCAGAGTCAATGACCTAGCCAAGGCCTTGAATGATTTTTGGCTTGAGATGGTGGGCATTAGAAATCAAGCCAACCACCCTCCAAGAGACCATGCTAATGTTGTATGCTACGAGTGCCACCAGAAGGGTCATTATTGCATGGAATGTCCCAATATCCCAAGGGTGAATCTTCTAAGTGAATCTGGCACTGAGGATTCTGATGTAGAGATTCTTAACCTCGGGAAAAGAAGTCGTACCACCTTGGACCCCTCTCCAAACCATGGACCAGGCCGCCCCAGGAAGAAGGTGTCCTTCTTAGAGCCCTCAAATGCTGAGATGGCAGACCCACCAACAGAGAGGACTACAAGATCTCATAGGAGTAGGTGGTCCCCCTCGGATTTTCCCATCGGCTCGGGGCAAGAGGACTATTCGGTCATTCAAGACCTTGCTCATCGGTCTTTGAGCATCATGCTCCCTCAACTAATAGCATTAAGCCCTAAGGTGAGACGTGAGCTATAGCAAGGGCTCTCAACAAGGAGGAGCAAGAAAAAGGGAAAGGTACAAGAGGTCTCTTCTATCTCTGAAGAAATTGATCGGCACCCACATACAGTAGATGTCATCATAGATAATTGCCATGTCAAAAGTGTATGTGTTGATGGGGGAGCCGCATGTAATATCATGGTGCCCTGAATCATGAAGAAATTGAATTTGAAATGCATAAGGCATTCCTCCACTCGAAGCAAGGTAGCAGATGGTTGACACCACCTTGGGAGTCATTGAGGATTTGCCCATCACTGTCAATGGGTTGACCACCACCGTCAATTTCTATGTAGTGGACATTGAAGATACAGGTAGGAGTTACCCAGCCATTCTTGGGAGACCATGGTTGAGAAAGAGTGATGCAGTCAGCTATTGGAAGATAGGACACATGTCTTTTGGTGCTTCTAAGGAGAAGATCGCGGTGCAACCAGGTGCCACGGAACCAGAAGAAGAAGAGGAGCAAGATAGTGATACTCTCTCATCCTCGATGTCTGAATCAATGGAAGGATCAAACATGGGGGAGGAGTTCTCAGGTAAGGAAGTTTACATAATGGGGTGTCTCCAACCCTACCACCTACAGAAAAGGTAACATCTAGTCCTTAACAACTTGAATCTATGCTTTCTCTAGACCTCAATCCAAGTGAGAAAGATGAGTTCCTAGAAATGTTCAAAGATTTCCCTAACCTTTTCGCAACTAGCTACCGCCGTCTTCGCCATGTGATTCCCATAGAGCACAAAATAGAGCTGAAGCCTAATGCAAATGCTTTGGGCTCAAAGTTGTAGAAACTTGTAGAAGCTGGGTTTATTGTTCCGGTTCACAATACTGAATGGGTTTCACTAGTGGTAGTCACCCCAAAGAAAAACAACAAGTGGCGGGTCTGCATCGACTATAAGAAACTCAATGCAGCCACCAAGAGGGACCATCATCCTCTTCCATTTCAAGATCTCATTCTTGAGAAGGTAAGTGGTCATGAGATGTATACTTTCTGCGATGGTTACTCTGGGTTTTATCAAATTAGAATTGCTGAAGAAGATGTGCTTAAAACCACATTTGCCACACCTTGGGGGAGATTTGCATTCAAAGTAATGCCATTTGGCCTCACCAATGCTCCTGCTACCTTTTAAAGATTTATGCAGATGGTGTTTGCTCCTTATTTGGGGGATTTCTTGGAGGTGTTTTTAGATGATTTCTGTTTATTCTCGTCACGTAAGGAGCACATCATGAAGGTTAGGTTGGCCTTCCAAAGGGTCAATGATGCAAATGGCAGTCTCAACCCTGATAAATGCACCATTGGAGCCACTCAAGGGAGGTTACTGGGACATATTGTCTCATCTGAGGGCGTCAAGCCTGACCCTGAGAAGATAGAAGCTATCCTCAAGCTCTCCCTGCCAATAACCAAACGTCAGGTATGCTCATTTGTCAATCTAGTAGGATACTATCATCGCTTCATTGATCAATATGCTGCTTTGACATGACCCATGACTATGCTATTGAAAGATGGGGTTGATTTCTCTTAGAAAGAGGATTGTGATCATGGGTTTGCACAAATCAAGAATGCTCTGGCTTCAGAACCCATTCTATGCAATCAGATTGGTCAAAGACTTTCTATATCAATCCGGGTCTCTGGCAAGTATTCTTCTCCAGCAAGGGGAGGATCGGTTCATGTATCCCATTCGATTTGTTTCTCGACAATTGCTCGACCCCGAACGATGCTACTGAGAGGCTGACAAGAATGCCTCGTCTTTGGTGTTTTGCATTGAGAAATTTAAGCATTATGTTGCTGGAAAGTCCTTGATTATACAATGGTCTTGCAAAGCAGGTTCTTCAATCACCAAATCCCATGGGTCGGTTGGCCAAATGGTTGGCAGTTTTACAAGAATATGATTTTTCTTTCAAAATTGTAAAAGGGAGTTGTTCCAACTTGAAGAATGCTTTGATTGATTTAGAGGAGTGCCTCGATGTAACCCTTGTAGCGGCCATAGAAGTTGGGGATACATGGTATGGTGGTATCTACAGGTTTTTGACTGCTTTCTCCTTTCCTCCAAAAAGTACTAGCTATGAGAGAAAGAAGATCCGAAGAGATAGTAGGCGCTACACTCTCTTTGATGGGGTCTTGTCCCATCAAGGCATGGATGGGGTACTAAGACGGGCCATTGATGCAGATAAAGTGCCTAAGGTATTGAAGCATTATCATGATGGATTTTGTGGAGGCCACTATGCCAGTGACTATACAGCTAAGAAGATTTTACATGCTGGGTACTATTGGCCACACTATGCATTGCAAAACTTGTGAACCATGCCAATTCTTTGGTAGGAAGGATTGCATCCTGGGCAACATCACCTAGTGATGTCCATCCATCTGTTTCAGAAGTGGGGAATAGATTTTGTCGGACCCTTGCCCATGACTGCTCGCAAAAAGAAGTATCTTTTGGTAGCCACTCAGTATGTCACTAAGTGGGCTAAAGCTATCGCCCTCCCCACTGCAAATGGTACGGAGTTTCAAATTTCATATTTGAATGTATCTGCACAAGGTTTGGGATACCCATGGAAATAGTATCTGACCATGGGAGTCCATTCTTAAATGAAGCAGTGGAATTGCTCATGGATCACATGGGTATTGATCATCGCACTTCTAGCATCTATTATCCAGCATCCATGGGTCAAACGGAGCGGACCAATGGCCTCCTTTGTAAAACCATGGGAAAAATGGCCACAGGGAACATGAGCTAGTGGGATCAGAAGGTCATGGAAGCTGTGTGGGCTTACAACATCAGTCATAAAATGTCTACAGGTCACACTCCTTTTGAGTTGGTGTATGGTACTGAGGTAGTTTTACCACTAGAGATAGAGATTCTGGCCTTGAGATTTGGCACAAGAATAGAGGATGACAGAAGATAAACATATAGAGGCCAGATTGGTACAACTTGAGAAGTTAGATGAAACCTGACGCCTTGCACTACACCAAATAGATATCCAAAAGAATCGACAAAAGGCTTGCTTGGATGCTAAGATTCGCAAGGGATGGGAAAGACACTTTGCTGAGGGGGATGTTGTGCTATGCTTTGATAACAGATTGGACCACCAAATGGATAAGAAGTTTCTGCCATTATGGACCGGTCCATACAAAGTCATCAAGGAACGTAGCAATGGGTCTGTACAAGTTTAGGAGCTGCATGAGTCATATGGAAAGAAGGTGATCAACAAGCGTTATCTCAAGCCCTTCTTTGTGCATGATGGTCCCAGGCATGGAAATGCTGTGCATTCCTTGCCTGGGGGGGAACTGTTATGGATAAATTTGACCAAAGTAAAAAGGCATAAATATGTGTGTGTGTTTGTATGTGTGGCAATAGTATAATAAAATATGGTGTGCATAGGGCCCAGGGTTGAGGTGGCATGGCATGACCATGTGCTACCCTTCCACGTAAGAGGACCCATTAGGTGTGATGTACATAATCCATGGTAGTAATATTATAAAATGTAAGGTGGCATGGGTCCTCCATGTGCCACCCCTCCACCTAGGCTGCATTTAGTGAGATATGGCCCAAAGTCCATGGGAGAAGTAATATAAAATAGGTGGAGATTGATATTATATTGGATTATTCCCTCCATGTAGGATAGGTCCATGTGGGGGAGGTGTAGATAGTCCAAGAGTGCAAGTTAAATAATGGGGAAAGTAGGATGAGGTGGCAAGATTCCTTGTGCCAACCCTCCACTTGTCCTCCTAGATGTTTGAACGTATTATAAAATTGGGAAGAGACCAAGGAAGTATCATAGAATTGGGATATGGGAGTTGATATATGTGGAAAAATGTGACCAAGCGTTATTGCACACAATTGAGAGTGCGTAACCGCCTAGCCCACATGGGAGACTCTTCCACACACACCATGCATGTGGGAGGATGCATTTATTGGGAGAGACCCTCTCTCTTGGCTATAAAAGGAGGGAGCTATTCCTTGAAGAGGCATGCTCATTCTTGTAAAGCCACCTAGCTAGTACTTTGATTTCCCCCTTCCCTTCCTTTCAAATAAAGCATGGCCCTCTTCCCTTGATGTCTCCATCTTTACATTCCTCCTACCATCATGTACATGCTACCCTTCCCCCTCTCCCTTTCCCCTTGTGCCATAGTCTCCCTCTTCATCCCCTCCCCTTCTAATCCCTTTTCCCCTCCCATGATAATGTTTCGCCCTCACGTTCTTCTTTTCTCTATGGCCCTTGAGCGTCGCCATGCTTAGTGTCTAGCCTCTTGTCTTGATTTCTTTTCTAGGTAACAGTGGTTAAAAAGAGAGTGTAAAGGGGAGATTTCATGGGAGGTACATAAAAGATTTATGCATAGTTGGGGAAGTAAAGATGTGTGTGTGTGTGTGTGTGTGTAAAGAAATAAGTGTCTGTGTGTGTGAGATACATTTACTAATCAAAACTTGTGTTTGTGTGTCCCCCTAATGGATCCTTAATCCCAAATGTATCCCTAGTCCCTGATGCATCCCTGATCCCTATTTCCTAATGGATCCATTACGGATCTGTAATGGATCCCCAAATACTTAGTAATCACATTCAATCTATTGAAAAGGGGAGGCATTTTGTATTGGGACTGGGGGGCAATTTGCCTTTGAAAGGGTCTTGATTAACTATGGGGAGGGATAACTTCCCTCCTTCATGCCACTAGTGCTAAAAATGAGGGTAAAGGAGAGAACAATATCTATTGTGAGGGCAAGGTTCAAACCCATGGGCCGTAGCCTTCAAGTCTTGAGTTGATGATGCTCTTGGCTGGTTATTGGCTCTCGCTCTAATAACCTTAAGTGGAATGGCCATCGGTAAGGCAGATCATCCTATGTCCCAGGTGGATCATCCTACGTCCATGGCACATCCACTATGGATCCACTTAGTGGATCTACCAAAAGCAACCTTTTAGTGGATCCTTCTTACACTTAGTGGATGAAATCTCCACTAATCCCACTTAGTGGAAGTATCCTTTATGGATCACACTTGTGCAAGTTATCCTTTCCTTTGATAAGGAATGTGAACTAGATCTGGCAACGATGCCAATGTGTAGTATAGATTTGATTCATGCATGCATTGATGGAAGATGCCTAGGAGGTTAGCAGAAGCTCGTGGTTGTCACCCATGAGATCGAGGAGAAGATTGATGCAAGAGGAGTGTTCTAGAAGCTGAGATTAGCTCACATGCAGAACACCCTAGATTGCAGGCAAAAGTGCAAGCACAATTCACATATTTGATTGGTTCACATTTAAACTTTAAGGGCCACCATTGAGGAGGGAAAGTCAAGAGGAAAGAAGATCTTTTGTTTCTTTCTAGATTGCCACTAGTCCTCTGTCACAATACCTTGAGTACGCTTGTTTCACGACCTACAAGGGTTGGATTTTCTTGAGGACATGATTCAGGTTGATCGCACATTATGAGTCAGTGAAAGAGAGAGTGCAACGCCATGTGGGTTGTCAAATGTAATCACTAGCAACACTAGAAAAGGAGTGTGATAGTTTCTACATATTAAGGTTTGAAGAGTGAGAGTCAGTAGTGTTATTAACCCTTTAAAAAAAAATCATTATTCCCAACAATGCTGATATGCCCTTGTATGTATACCTGCAACACCATAGATGCCCTAGATGCATTAGTTGCATTTGAATTGTTCCACAACTTTGTTCATTGACTCATATGTTGTCCTTGGTTTTAGACTTTTTAACTTGGGATGTTGTTTAGCAAACTCTAACATTTTCCTTGTAAACGCTTCATCCATAGTGCCAGAGTGTTCATCATGGATAGACATGAGTTCTAAAATAGTCCTAAAAACCCTTACTCAATGCTTTCAATGACCACTTTTATTGGATATTTCATCCATTTGATGCAATTTCCTCATAAAAGTCTTGTACCTATGGGAGAGTATCTCTTGAATGCTATTGTTTTTTACAATTTCCCAATCTCATCTTTCAAAGGTATGTTTTGCATTTGTAAGTGAATTGCATTTATAGTTCTCTCTCCTAACTAATCATCTAATGTTTGAAATTTCACATGTTATTCCTAATTATTCTTCTATATGCCAACATGCCATGTTTCTTTCACAGCCATCTAAACACTTGTAGCCTCTATCTTTGCAATCCTTTTGTATCTTTTATTAAACAAAGAATATTGATATTCTATGTGAAGGTTACAATGATCCATAAGCAATCAACCTTTGACAATATCCTAACAAACCATTCTCACCCTTACATAGAAACTCTATAACCTTGCCAACCCATGGAATTGAGAAGCTTGACAAAGTTTGTGGATCTACTGGATATATCTTCCCATCTAACCACAAATCCATATGTGTTTTTTCTTTATTCCAAAGAGTTACTAAATCACTCTCACTTGCTAAGCAAGGTTCATTCCTCTTTAGAAATGGTGCATCATCTACATCAATTTGAAAATGGATGTCCACCTTTTTCTTATTCCCAAGGACACATGGTTTCATACACTTTCCACCTAATATAACATAACATTGAGATTTGCAAACAACATACAAATGTAAAATGTTTCATAAAAGTATTAAATTAAGAAAAAATAAAATCCCAAATGCATTTGTGTGTGTGTGTAGAGAGAGAAAGAGAGAGAGAGAGAGTTATGGATCTACTGGATATATCTTCCCATCTAATCACAAAGTTTTTCCTTTATTCCAAAGAGTTACTAAATCACTCTCACTTACTAAGGAAGGTTCATTCCTCTTTAGAAATGGTGCATCATCGACATTAATTTGAAAATGGATGTCCACTTTTTTCTTATTCCCAAGGACTCACATGGTTTCATACACTTTCCACCTAATATAAAATAACATTAAGATTTGCAAACAACATACAAATGTGAAATGTTTCATTAAAGTATCAAATCAAGAAAAAATAAAATCCCAAATGCATTTATGGGTGTGTGTGTGTGTGTGTCGAGAGAGAGAGAGAGAGATACACACGCATGCTTAGTTACACATTTTTGAGAGAATTTTGGCTCTAATCAGTTACATATTTTTTAATGATTCTTCCCCCTACCTAATTTCCCCCTTTTTTTCATTGTAGGCTCTATCCCTCCCCCCTTATTTATTGATGACATTTTTTATTATAGGTCTTAATCCCTCTCTCCCCCCCTGCCTTTTCCCCCCTTCTTTCTTTCGTCTCTTATCCTTAATAAACCCCCCCCAACTTTGTTCCTCCCCCAATTTTCACCCTACCTATCGCTACAAATTTGTTTTTCTCACTCTATACTTACTTGTTAAATAATATTTAGCCCCTAGTTAATAAAAACCCCCAACCCCCTTTAATACTCTCATTTTTATTAGATAACTAAAGCCCCCTTTTTCATTTGTTATTCTAAGTATTATTATTTTGACTCTTAACTAACCATTTCTCCCCTCTCTTATATAGCTTTCCCTCCCCTCCTTCACTATTTTTACGTTATAAATTAGTATTAAATTTATTTATGACCCCATTTATATTTTTTTTTCTTAAATAGTCACATGCTTCACCTCAATTTTAGTTATTTTCTTTGTTTAATCTCCCCCCCTCCTTATTTTATCTATATAACCAAATCAAGTTCTACATGTTGAGCACATCAAATTTGCCTTTTAATTTGTCCACATGTCATCATAATAAAATCTTCATCATCAAAACCACCTCTTGATCCATTGCAGCACACCCAGGCCGTAAAATGAATCCAAATAAAAATCATTTGTTGTATTTTTTGCTTCGAAGTGTAGTATAGCTGTAGACTAGCATTGCTATAGAGGGTATCCAACTCCACCAAGCCAAGTCAGCCATTTCCACATTACCTGATTAGTTCCCACTGGCATCAGTCCATGTGGTTCTATCATTGGTATATACATTCACACATCTGACACCAACTCAGTATTCTTGGCATTTAGTAGTTCATCACTCAGTGTAACACTTGGCAGAGTGATCTTCCTCCGATTTAGGATTGTTGCATTCTTCTTGCATGCACATATGCTACCCATGTAAAGTCACACATTGTTGACTATTTTGGCATGGTTCCTGCACACATACACATCAGTCTTATACATCATTTCTTATAGGCTTGATCCTTGGCACACACGCAGTTCTCATATGATTTAGTTTTGATAGTTTAGCATAAGCCCCATAGTGGCAGCTCTCACACAGTGTTCTCATGGGTAGACACTCTTGCCAGTACATGGGTAAGCCTCTTGAATAGAGCACTATATCGCCTCCAGTATGGAGTTATTCACATCTCACAACTGATGATACACTAGTCATGAATCCGAATGAGATCCATGAGTGGAAAGAGAACCTTCTTTGATCGTTCATTGCCACTGTGTATGTATAAAGTCTATGATGCAGACTCGAGCCTCATTATTCTTCATCGATTGGACACAGATGCTTTAGATATTAGCATGGATCAGCCCACACCTTCTGATCATGCACATTCGTTGTTGGTAAGCCCTCATCATGAGGCACACTTCTCGGTAAGCCCTTAACATGAGGTACACTTGGTAGTAAGCCCTCAGCACGAGGAAAATTTGATGATAAGCCCTCAATATGAGGGAGTCCCATCTACATCAACACCGTCTGATTTCAGTGTACAGCCATCACTCTTATGCATGGATCCGACTCCATATTTTGCCATCGCAAATGCACATACACAACAGGAGTTCACCATTGATCATGCAGCTATTCAGCAAGTAAGTCTTTAGAATGAGGCACTCACATCTCCAACTGCATGTGGAGATACATGCCACAGTGCATTCAGCTCCTTAGGTGATTCCATTCTAGCATCCATTACTTATGCTTTCATCTTTGACATGGAGCTTATCACATCTATGGACATTGTTCCTACCAGTAGTTCAGATGAGCACATTAATCTTCATGACATTGCAGCATTGGCTCACTCATGCCGCATTGCACCACCCTTGGATCTAGTGATCACCATCTCTTTCGATCAGCAGATCATTCCTCAGCACGAGGATACCTATGCATTAGTGCGGTCCTGCCCCAGTGCAGTGGGCATCATTAGGTTCAGCCATAGTGCAACCTAGGGAGACTCAATGTTTCAGCATGCACATATGGCTGTCCTATCTAGTCCTTACTTGATGTAGATTAGTGGTTGGATTCAGGGCTTCAAATCAGTCCCGACATCAGCATTTGGCACCTCATATGCCTCAGGGACATCTTATGATTTTTCAATTGTATTTCAGGCTTCTCAATAAGCCTTTGATAGATGCTACATCTCATGCCGATGGATGTTTAGCCATGAACACATCAGATGACCATCTGATCATGACAGTTGAGCATACAGCTTTGACAGGTTGCCATACCTTGTCATTTGTACGGGCCTCTTCAATAGAACCATGTATCACACTTGCACCTTTGACCCTAGCTTTCATGCATCCCTTGGATCACTCTGTGCACAGTGGCTATGTGGTCATCTTCAACCCTGCATCATTCGATAGATATTACAGTTCTAGTGTAGTATACCTTCACCATCGCTATCAATTCTTTGGGGTTGGTGACACCCTTGCATGTCACAACCTACTGAATTCTTTCTCCATTGCTACATCAACTAGCCTCACATTCGGATGCCTCTTCTATAGATCAGCTGCATAGTCCATGGTGACTTGTGACATGTTTAGCCTTGACATGTTTAGCACGTAACCATACACATAGCTCTCCATGCAATCATCTTTTGATCGACTAGTGTTTGATCCAAGTGGACTTTACTTTCTGCATATTTCCTTCCCTTTCGACCTATCTTTTGGGTTTTATTTCCAAAGGCAAAGGATGACCCACAACTTAAGAGGGGGAAATAGACATCTTGTACAGGATCACAAGTTGTACTCATTGTACATGCTTCTGCTTCATAGTCACTGTGCTCACATATGCACATACTACTCTAACTTCTTTTAGTTTTCTTTTCCAGTTTTGGATGCTATCATATGCACCAAATGAAACACAAAAAGGTCTTGTACATGCACCCTCTACTTACCTAGTGCAATTTAAGAAGAGTGTTGAGGAGTGTAAATTGCACCATACCTCTAGGGCATTAGGGGCAAACCCTAACCCTAACCTTAAGGGGTTCACATCTATATCTTAATGTTATGTTCAATGAAACTTACTGTGTAGGTAGCTATATTGTGTGCACTCCTCTCTCTCTCACTTCCTCTATCAAGGCCCCTGTTTTTAGTGTAGATTCTAGAAAAAATTCCTTTAGGGGAGGGATATCCCTCTAATTCCAAAGCTACATCGAAGCAATTTTTGAGTAAGCCCCCTCATGCTCCTTTCACTAAGAACTCTTTTGAAGCTTTAGTTGATGATGAGACTAAAGAGTAGATCAGAGAAAACCAGGACAAGATGCAGGATGATGACTTTGACCTTGGCTAGGCAAAGGATTTTGAAGAGGATATTACTAGAAGTGATGACATGGCTACATACAATATGGAAGGCACTGACTCAGAAGAGCAACTCCCCAAGGCTTCTCAAGAGGTCAAGGAAACTCCCCCCCATAACATTTCTTTTATAGTTGTTTAAAACAAAAGAAGACAGTGAAAAATAGCAAGTCCTCAATGTGATAACCCGAATCCCAAGGCTAAAAAGGGATCTAAGAAGAATGGTAAGTAAAGTAGTCTCTCTCCTCATTTATAATGTCAAGGGTCTAACTGACCCTGGTAGAAGTGATGAGCTCGCTTTTTAGGCTGAGAGCCAATTCCCTCTCTCCCATTTTCTTAGCCCTTTAGGAGGTCAAAGTAACTGGCCTTACTCTTCAGGATATATTTAAAAAAGTAGACAAAAGAAGATCTTGGCTTGTCATTAACCATGAGGATGGCAAAGGGGGGATAGCTTTCTCTCCCACTATGTGGGGTGTATCCTTAGTGAGTAGGTTGACACTTAGGACAGATGGGTTTCTTTAATAGATCTTATTAAAGTCAATGTTTTTTTGTCACTTCCATCTATTCAACCCAACAGCTATCGAGATAGAAAGAACACTTGGGAATCTCTAGACGCGGTTGGGGAAAGAGGATTTCTCCTTGGAGATTTCAACATGGTGGAAACAACTAAGGATAGGTGGATGGAAAAAGGTTCAATGGTAAAGGGATCAGAAAGAGATGCCTGGGAGAACATGAAAGAGCAACTCGACTTTGTAGACATGATTAAAGAGGGCACTTTCACGTGGAGCAATCGCCAATTAGGTCTTAATAGAAGAGAAGGAAGACTGGAAAGAATTTATTTATCATAGGATCTGATGTGTGAGGTGTCCTCTCTTACTAAACGGACTCATTCTAGTCTTTTCCAATCAGACCATAAGCATGTTTTGTGAAGAGAGTGGGAGAGAAGGAAGGAGTCTCACTTGTAGCTTTCTCACATACACAATGGGGAATATACACAAAGGTGGAGGTTGAAAATAGTTTTCCTCTTCTTAGTCGTGAAAGCCAAAAGAACTCTAAGTATAAAAGAATAGGTGAACCCTGTATGTGGGTCTCAAACCAAACTCAGCTAACTAAGGTGGCATACTAACTGAGCCACTAACTAGAGTACATAAATATAGCTGTCATCTAGCTATTATTCATAGATGGTGTACCAACTGCATCTGTAGCTAACAAGTCGATGACATAAATGCACAATGGTTACCTTGGCATATCACAAGTGGAGCTCGATATCTCAACACTCCCCCTTGAGCTCAATCCCAATTCCTGCACACCAAGTAGGTCTCTAAACTTGCACAGCTTCTCTGTGCCCAATGCCTTCGTGAATATGTCAGCTACCTGATCGTTTGTGTTAACATAAACTAGATCAATAAAACCTACTAGAACCTTCTCCCACACATAGTAATAATGCACCTCAATGTGCTTTGTTCTAGCATGATAGACTGGGTTATTTGCCAAGTGTATACTGCTCATGTTGTCACAATAAATGACAACTGGCCCATCTGTAGACTGATGCATATCATAAAGTAGCTTATGCAACCAAGCTGTCTCACATGCAACCATTGCTGTGCCCCTGTACTCAGCCTCTGTGCTCGACAAGGCAACTGTAGGCTGTTTCTTGGTGCTCCAAGTGACTGTAGCACTCCCAAAAGAGAACACATATCCACTGGTAGATCGTCTATCAAAAATACTACCAGGGATGATTTTTTTGCGTTAGTTTCATTAATAAGCGAAAGTTTTATATGGCTTGTGAAATTTTATATGCTTTTATAAAAATAAAAGCTTAGTATATTCGCCATAATTTGAAACTAAAAGTAAAAAAAGAGCTAGGTTTAGCCTTTAAGATTATAAAATTATAAATAAAGTCCATGAAAATTCACCAAAGTTTTATATAATAAATAAATATATTTGGAAACTTTCGCCAACATATTATATATACAATTTAAAATTTTGGCTAGATCTATAGAATTAAGCACCAAAAGAAGACTTGTGCCCTTATATCTAGTGTACATTTGGCTAACTTAAGCCTATGGTAGGCCCATCATTAGCAATATGTCTACCCCTCATCAAGTCATATAGTAGGGATATATCTCTTTGTGCTTCTATCTTCAATAAGAACATGGAAGGACACTACATACATAGGTAAACAGAAACAACAAGTGGATTCTTAGCAAGAATAATCAAATGATTAAAATGACACAAAATTAAAGAATGAAAATTTCTATAATGGCCTAGTAGAAGGTGTCTTGTTAGATATTTTAAGTATTTCTTTAGTCACAGTTTATGATCGCAAAAAGTAGGTAAAAATTCAACTAAATTAATGAATAGAGCTAGAGTAGTGAATATGCAGTAAGTCACACATTTAGTTGTGTGTGTGTGAAAATCTAACTTTAATTTCATCATGTACTTCTATGCATTTATATTTAGTTGTGTGTGTGTGTGAAAATCTAACTTTAATTTCATCATGCACTTCTATGCATTTATATGTTTAGAGATTCATCACAATGCAAAGAACTCGAGGGGTCCATCTAAGAAATGTATATATATTATGAGAGTTCAAAATGAGGGGTATTTTGATTCTCAAGACTTACAGAAATATATTTATAGTAGGGGTAATTTTATACACCGTTTTAAAATTAACAGGTAGGGTGTGTTTATTCTCATATCCAAATTCAAAGTTATTTTTTAAATATGCTTTCGTCTAGGATGATGTGTAAGAGCATTCACAATTTGTGGATGGGTAGCTCAAAGTTTTAATGTGCTAAATAGCCCTCATAGTCATGATAAGTAAATATTGGTGTTGGATTCAGCCAGATTGGTATCTCAAGTCCTCCTCAAGTCCCAGACACCGTCTTGCATGGTCATCAAGATCTTACCGATTCCAACCATAATTAGTGTCCCCCTGGCCTCAGTGATGAAATATTCAATTATGATATCTGCCTGAATTAAGTGTAAGCCCCCAAGATGAGATATTAAGGGTAAGCTACATTAAACCACGATGAGAGATCATCTCCTCCCTTGCTGCTCTCCACCTCCTACTCTTTCCCTCTCTGCCCCCCCTCTCTTCCTATCCACCTTTTGCTCCTTCTCCAAATGGCTCTCCATTTTGTCACTCACTTCTCAATCCACCTTGCCCTCCCACCCACTCTGGCCTCTTATTTCCCTCCCCAAGAGTCTTGGTTTTTGTTGCTTCATCTCATCGTCTTCATCTTCTCTTGGTCTGAGCTCATCCATGGTTGCCCCCAAAGGCCCCCCCTCCCCCCTCAGCTCATCAAGCTCCTCGACGTTGACCATTCCCACCACAAAATCTACCCCTATGGCTACTTCTTCTTTGCTCGTACTACCCTCCGTCAGGTTAGCTGGCTCAAGACATGCTTCTTCTCTTTCCTCTTCATCATGTATGTATTCTCAACAAGCCTTTTCGTTTGTTTGTTGGACTGTTTTGGGTTTTTTCCACCGCTCCTCCTACTATCGCTTCCTTTTTCATTTTTGGCCTATTTGGGTCATCTCCTTGCTGAGAATATTAGACAACTCAAATGTGGATTCATTTTGGTTTGTTGGATTTTGCTTCGTTTTTCTCTTACGTGCGCATGCATTGCATTCTTAGTCTTCTCTTTGTGGTGTGTTTGCATCTCCAAATGATGGATCTACACAGAGCTTGGGGATTTGTGTTCCAAATGCCTGCTAACTTGGGTGCTGCTTGGGAGAAGGCCGTGCTGCAATCGACTTTAAGACAGGTAAGAATACACTGCCTGCTTACATTGCTTCTTGCCAATGTTAAGCAGGAAATGGCTTGCTCATCGAATTGCACGATCGCGTGAGATTTAGGAAATGCTTGCATTTTTTGGTCTTGACACTTTTGTTATGCAATGCGCTTTGCAGGAGGGTGGGTAGCTCACCATCTTAGTAATAGGAGCTATAGGTTTTGTTGGTTCTCACGTATCTCTTGCATTGAAGAACTGAGGCGATGGCATCATGGGGTTGGAAACCCTCAACGATTACTACCCAGTTGCTTTGAAATGAACAAGGGCTGCCGATTTGTAGAAAGCTGGCATGTGCCTTCCCTCCCCAAGAGCCCTTCTGTAGCTTCACGTGGGCAGTGGATGTATCTAGCCTTCCTGCCTTTTCTGCGTTTTGGGTTTGAGGCTTTCTACAAAGTGTTTCTAAACTTTGGTGTCCTGTGCTATGGTTTGGATGCTTACGATGCTCTGTTCTATTCCATAACAAATGACTGGTTTTGATTGTAGCTTGGAGACAGTGGCACGAAGAGGGTTAAACTCGAACAAGAGGAGCTGGAAAGACAGGCAGGAGAGTCCTTTGGAGAGGCTTCGAGCAGTTCAGGGGTTGGGCAAAACTCAGAGTAGCACATGGCCTCTGTGAGTCTGGGGCCTGTATTTGCACCAAAATTGGGCGGTACCAGTTTGGCGGGTGCGCTAAAGGTAGAAACTAGCAGTGTAGAACAATTGCCTAAAGAGATGCATGAAATGAAGATCAGGGATGACAGAGCTGACACGACTAAAGATAAGGTGGGAATCAAGGACGTTATTGCTCCTTTTGGTTCAAACTTCGTGCAAATGAGTAGGATTTCATGGTTTTCCTGCATGTTTGTGCATTATTGTTGATTTCGTTACCAAGTTGGGAAGCTATGTAGTGGTTCTGGGACTGGCAAGGCAAGATATCAAGGAAATTTTTGGGTGCTCATTTATGATGTTTTGGATCAATCTGAAATGGACAGCTTTGAAAATGAGCTATGATGGTGTGTGGTGTCAAGTGCTTTGATAAAATAAGCTCGGTGGTGGCTTGTTGCCTTCCATCGAGAAGAATGATAAATATACCTTCTTCTTCATTACATGATGGAGATTGGACTTTGAGATCCATTGACGCTGCCATGGCTGGAGGTATGTTTAATACTTTTTGGTATACTCACAAATTTTTCATCATGGTTAAGAGCAATAATTTATCCTTGGTAGTTCTTGTGAGATATTTATTGGAGTGATATGTGTATATACATGGGTCCTCTATTATACTTTTTGGCGTACTCATGAATTTTTCATCATGGGTAAGAGCAGTACTTTATCCTTGGTAGTTCTTGTGAGATATTTATTGGAGTGATATGTGTATATACATGGGTCCTCTATAAGCTACATACATTTAAAACTTCTCATTGCTCAGGTCTGTGCACTTGCAGTGGTAAATTTGATAGGCACCATGACCTAGGGCCAAGTTTCTTAGATGTATGCTTATTTATTATTTAAAATTTTTTGTTGTGAATATACATATGCATCATTGTCTATGATGTTCTCTTTCTTTTTTAATGTATTTATTGGTCCTTTGTATAATGTAAGTTGAAATTGGTTTGGGATGCTTTATGTAGTGTAGTATTATGATTTCAAACATGAAAGAAGGGCTTGGTTCAAGAAGTGGTGTCTGGTTCCTATGCTCACAAGGTAGGGGGCTAAGAGGCACCATGACCTAGGACCAAGTTTCTTAGATCTAGTTGACAAGCTAAAGAAATGTATGCTTATTTATTTTTTAAAAGTTTGTTGTGAATATGCATATGCATCAGTGTCTATGATGTGCTCTTTCTTTTTTAATGTATTTATTGGTGCTTTGTAGAGAGTAAGTTGAAATTGGTTTGGCATGCTTTATATAGTGTAGTATTATGATTTTAAACATGAAAGAAGGGCTTGGTTCAGGAAGTGGTGTTTGGTTCCTGCGCTCACAAGGCAGGGGGCTAAGAGGCACCACGACCTAGGACCAAGTTTCTTAGATCTAGTTGACAAGCTAAAGAAATGTATGCTTATTTATTTTTTAAAAGTTTGTTGTGAATATGTATATGCATCATTGTCTGTGATGTGCTCTTTCTTTTTTAATGTATTTATTGGTGCTTTGTATAGAGTAAGTTGAAATTGGTTTGGCATGCTTTATATAGAGTAGTATTATGATTTCAAACATGAAAGAAGGGCTTGGTTCAGGAAGTGGTGTCTGGTTCCTGTGCTCACAAGGTAGGTGGCTAAGAGGCACCATGACCTAGGACCAAGTTCCTTACATCTAGCTGACAACTTCAAGAAATATATGCTTATTTATTTTTTAAAAGTTTATGTTGTGAATATGCATATGCATCATTGTTTGTGATGAGCTCTTTCTTTTTTAATGTATTTATTGGTGCTTTGTATAGAGTAAGTTGAAATTGGTTTGGCATGCTTTATGTAGTGTAGTATTATGATTTCAAACATTAAAGAAAGGCTTGGTTCAGGAAGTGGTGTCTGGTTCCTGCCCTCACAAGGCAGGGGGCTAAGAGGTACCACGACCTAGGACCAAGTTCCTTAGATGTAGCTGACAAGTTGAAGAAATATATGCTTATTTATTTTTTAAAAGTTTATGTTATGAATATGCATATGCATTATTGTTTAGTATGCATGATGTGATGTGACCCTTCTTTTTTTAATAAGTTGATACCAGTTTCATGTATCTTGGGCTATGATAAATTTGTTCAATTTCTTAAATTTAAAACTATTTTTGAATGCTCTTTTGTTTTGATCTTGCATATGGTTTAGGGGTGGAAGGATCTAAGCATAATGCTATTGATTTCGAGTTATCTAAAGCACAACGAAAGTATGTCAATCAGGTCCTTCGAGATGAGCTTCTTGCATAGATAAATAACATGAGTACAAAGGAGACGCGGGATGCATGAAAGTGGGCCATTTGTAAAATGTGCACATGGGCAAGGAAAAAGGAGGCACAGTTACAATTGAAGATTGATACGATTGAGAAGCATTGTGGGAAGGTTTACAAGACTATAAAAGGTACAAGTAATGAAAAGAAAGTGATTAAAGAATGGGACAAGGAAAATAACCACCACTTAAAAAATGAGATTGAGTACAATAAGTTCTTGCTTGCACAAGAGTCTAGCAGAAATAAAAGTGAAGGATCATTGAAAAAGTATTGGGAATGTATCAATGATCAGGTTGATAGAGAAAAGATAGTGTAATTCTCAACTATCATGCAAATATTGAAGCAAGGCCACCCATTAATAGACTTCTCGGGTTACCAATCATATCTTCAATTTTTGGATGTTCCTAATTTGGCAAGTATGCATTGGTCAAGGAGTAGTGCAATAGATATGGCTAACCGCATGAACCAAGTCATAATTGATGATTTGAAGGAGACTTTAAAACTTGCAGACTTTTTTTCTATGTCATTGGATGCGTACACAGCTGTGGATACTACATCGTGGTTGGGAATGCATTTGTACATGGTAGAAAACAATAAGAGAAAACCATATTTTTTACATGTACACAAACTTGATTTAGAATCCAATGCTAATAACTTAGTGCAAGTTTTGATCCAAGCTTTAAAAGAGTATGGAGGCATGACAGAGTCTGAGATGGTCAAGAGACTTGTTTGTTTTGCATGTGATGGTGCTTCAGTCTTGCAAGGTTGTCAAAATGGTGTCTCTATACAAATAGAAACAAAATATGCTCCTTACTGTGTTGGGATACATTGTATGGCTCATCGCACAAATCTAGCTTACAAAGTTGTGTCCACATTTCCATTAGTACAACGAATCGAGACTTTGGTTAAAAAAAGCTACTCTTACTTTTGCAAGAGTCCAAAAAGAAACAATCAATTTAGAGTTATTGCAGAAGTAGTGGGTACAAAAGGGAGGAAGATTTTGAAGAATGTGGATACTAGATGGATATCTTTGGTTCAACCAATGAAAAGATTATGGAATGAAAACAAGACTTTGGTCTATTTAATGCATATGGAGGCAGAAGAAGAGATTGAAAAGACATATATTTTGTATCATAAACTAGCCAACATAGATTTGATATTGGGATTGTGTGGAATTATTCCACTTTTAGACAAAATGAATATGTTGAGTAAAATGTCTCAATCGAAGGATATTTATATCAATGAATATGTCAAGGCAATAAAACTCACTAATTTGAGTATAACAACAACATACGATAAGAAGTCAAGCTCCAGTTTTCAAGACGAGAAATTGTTTAAAGATTGGAAAAGTTTAATAGACCTAGATGGGGATTCCTCTCTTTTAACATGTGCTTTTAACATGTGACTAGGAAGGATATGTTTGCCTTGGTGCAAACAATTAGGTTTTTAGGATGACGAGAGAAAACAAGCGACACAAAAGACTACAATACATTAAAAAAGAGGCTCTTTTAAAGAAAGTACAAACAATGAAAAATGCCCTTAGTAAAGTTGCAAGTGCAGTGGTAGATGAGATCAAAAATAGGTTTCCATGAAATGACCTAATGGAAGCATTTACCATCATATTTTCACATTTTTGGGTCAATGGATCTTATGAAAGTATCAAAGCAGGTTTAAAGAATCCTTTGGGATGCTCTTAAAAAACACTTTGGATGGGACATTGACATGGACAATATAAAGTACAATAGTTTGTTGGATTTTGGAAAGCTTCCCTTTTTAGAGAAGTCATGCACTAGCAAAGTAATTTAATGGAAAATATTCAAATGCAAGGTTCGATGGTTCGGCTTTGGACCGAGCTCTCTCACAGTACATTCCTACAAGATAACATTTCTGAGTACTTCGAGCTTGCAAATTTATGTCAAACCTTTATTATTGGCCCAATTGAGGATGAAAGGTGTTTTAGTACTCTCGGTTACTTAAAGAATAAGCTTCGTAATAAACTGGATGATAACTTAGATCTTAGCTTGAGATTATACTCTTGATCTTATGATGCTAGTAGCTTTCCGTATGATAGAGCATTAGCACTCTGGAAGTCAAGCTGTAAAAGAAAAGGCTATATTTAGCTTTTTTGGACTATTTAAACTAGACTTTGAGAATTTTCTTCCCCCATTGGATTTGAAGGATATTCATTATCCTTAAACAATTTTATGTTTTGCATACTCTACAACATCCTAAATGCTAGCTATTTCATGTATTTTGAAATTATGTAAAACGGCATTAGCACTCTGGAAGTCAAGCTGTAAAAGAAAAGGCTATATTTAGCTTTTTTAGACTATTTAAACTAGACTTTGAGAATTTTCTTCCCCCATTGGATTTGAAGGATATTCATTATCCTTAAACAATTTTATGTTTTGCATACTCTACAACATCCTAAATGCTAGCTATTTCATGTATTTTGAAATTATGTAAAACGGCAAAGATAGAGTTTTTTCAATATAACTAGTTTTTAGTATATTTGTGAAAATTGAAAGTTTTTTAAATGCTCTAAAATATTTAGCCAAGTTTTGAAACAAAAATTATAACAAAAGATGTAATTTGCCAATCCTTTGAAACTTTTAAAAATAATTTATGAAAAATTTCGCCAGTATATTATAATAAAATATTTCTATACCTTCAATAAAAACATCCATGAATACTACCTACCCAATCAGCATCAATGTATCCATGTAATTGTATTTGAACCCCAGTCTCATAAAATAGTCCATAGTGCAATGTGGACTTCACATACCTCAGTATGCATCTAGCCGCATTTAAATGCGGTTTCCTTGGAGCCTGCATAAACTGACTTACCAAACCAACAGCATAGCTCAAATTTGGCCTGGTAATAGTCATATAAATCAAACTTCCTACTATGTGTCTGTACATAGTAGGCTCTTCCAGAAGCTCACTTGCATCTGCACTCAGCTTCACATTCTGCTCCAAACAAACTGAAATAGGCTTACAGCCTTTCTTCCAATATTTGGACAGGATGTCCAATCCATACTGCCTCTGCAAGAGCCATATCCCACTTGTGGATCTAATCACCTCAATGCCCAAGAAGTAACGCAGCTCTCCCAAATCCTTCATCTCAAACTTCTGCTTCAATAGCATTTTCACATGAAGGATATCCTCATCACTATCACCTGTGATAATCAAATCATCAACATAAATGACAAGCAGCATAATACCTTTCTCTATTTTTCTCACATAAAGTGAGAAATCTGCCTTGGAAATCTAAAAGCCAATAGTGACAAGATACTGTCCTATCTTATCAAACCATGCTGGGTGCTTGCTTCAAGCCATACAAGGCTTTCTTCAACCTGCAAACAAACTCAAGATGAATAGCATGAACATAACCTGGTGGCTGCTCCATATAGACCTCTTCTTGCAAATCACCATGCAAGAAGGCATTCTTTACATCCATCTGATGTAAAGACCATCCCTTTGATGCAGCCATAGCAATAACTACTCTTACGGTTGCCATCCTTGCAACCGGACTGAATGTTTCTTCATAATCAATGCCATATGTCTGTGCATACCCCTTGACAACTAATCTTGCCTTGTATCTGTTCATAGAACCATCTGCATTGTGCTTTACCTTATAAACCCACTTACAACCAATTGCATTCTTGTCTTTAGGCAAAGGCACCAATTCCCATGTAGCATTTGCTTCCAAGGCATCCATTTCTTTATCCATGGCTTTCTTCCATTTTTCTTTTCCCATGGCTTGCTCAAAAGAAGTGGGTTCTGGTTCATGTATCACTTTGACCATATAGGCATAGTGAATGGCTGTAAATCCATCATATTTCAGCCTATCCATAGGATACCTGGCTCTAGTAGACCTACGCAAATTAGGCTCACTACCAGGTGCTCTCAAAACATCCCTTGTCTTCCTTATTCTAGGTGTAACAACAGAAGGAATACCCAACTCATCATCAAGGTTCTGTTCTGAGCCACTGGATTCACCATCCACATAAGAGTGACCTGCATTCACATCAACCATGGGCTGATCTACTTTCTCTTTTCCTTTTCGTGATACTTGCATACCACTATCTGCATTGCTTTGAGGAGATCCTCCTGATCTCAATATGCCTGACATGAACATAGGCAATGCAACCAAAAACTTTCAAATGAGAAATATCTAGTTTCCTACCAGTATACCTCTCCTCTGGCGTCATGCCATGTATTGCTGCAGTGGGAGTCTTGTTGATTATGTAGACTGTTGTAGCAACTGCTTTAGCCTAATAATAATCTAGCAGATCTTTTTAGTTAAGCATGGCACGAGATACCTCTCCAAGATGCCTGTTTTTCCTTTTTGCAAGTCCATTTTGCTATGGGGTATGACTGCATGAATATTGCTGGTTTATGCCATGCTCCTGCAGGAAACTTGCAAACTCATTTAAGAGGTACTCTCCCACTCCTTCTAACCTTAGGCATTTTATTTGCAGGCCTATTTCTTTTTCAACCATAGCTTTAAAAGCTTTGAAATGCCCAAACACTTCACTTTTCTTTTTCATAAAATACACCCAAACTTTTCTGCTGTAATCATCAAAAGTGACAAAATAATGGTAGCCTCCAATAGATGCAGCTTTAGTAGTCCACACATCAGAGTGGATTAATTCCAATGGCCTCTTACTCTCTTGAACATGTCCAGGAAATGGTTTCCTTGCCTGTTTTCCAAATTGACAGGCTTCACATACCTTATGGATTTCTGCAACCTTGACCTTAGGCAATCCTACAACAATATTTTGGGCCTGCATTAATTTAATTCGCTGTACATTAACATGACCAATGCATTTATGCCAGATATCAATATTTGCAACTACACCGGTCCCATGTGCAAACATTGCTGCACTCAATTCAAGCATGTCCGCATCCAACGTAAACATCGTGCCTTCTTCTTCCCTTTTGCTATCAAGTGACCTTTATTTCTCATATCCTCAACAAAGCATCCATGAGGATTAAATCTGACCTGCAAGCCCTGCTCAACCATTTGACCAACAGTTACTAGGTTCTTGGTGATATTCGGGACATGAAATACATCAAATAGGTATTTCTTTTTTCCATCCTACATAGACAAAGGAATTTTACCAATCTGCACAATAGGATGTGTAGTATCATCACCAGTCTCCACAAATCTTGGTCTTTCCATTTTCCTTGCATCCTGCATCCATTTTGCATGACCTGTCATGTGGTTTGACGCACCCGAGTCAACATACCACACATCATTGCTTTCTTCTACACTTGTTACAGAATTGGTCATGTGCTGCACCATAAACAGATGCTCATTTCTATCATCACCCTGTCTACTAGAGGATGCATAATTTCCTTGCTGCAATTTTTCAGTCATGATGTCATTCTTCTTTTTATAGCAGTCTTTAACCATATGACCCAGAAAGCAACACTGATCCTCTTACTAGGACACCACGAACTTGGTTTGCTTTCTTGAGCTCCTTACCATGAACCAAGCTCTGATACCATGCAAAGAGAGTGGGAGAGAAGGAAGGAGTCTCACTTGTAGCTTTCTCACATACACAATGGGGAATATACACAAAGGTGGAGGCTGAAAATAGTTTTCCTCTTCTTAGTTGTGAAAGCCAAAAGAACTACAAAAGAATAGGTGAACCCTATATGTGGGTCTCAAACCAAACTCAGCTAACTAAGGTGGCATACTAACTGAGCCACTAACTAGAGTACATAAAGATAGCTGTCATCTAGCTATTATTCATGGGCAGTGTATCAACCGCATCTGCAGCTAACAAGTCGATGACGTAAATGCACAAGTCACCGTGGCATATCACGAGTGGAGCTCGATATCTCAATAGTTTCCCTTCAATGTAACTCTTGAATGGGGAGACCTTCCTCTTCTTGGTTTAAGGATGATCCTAAACTCTTTTGCCTTAGAAGTATTCAAGAAAGGATTACAAATATCTGGGAGGTTTGCTTCATTGATCAAAGACCAGCTGAGGTCTCCTGACTAGATGCAGTAAAAAGAACCCAAAAATTTTTAATGCACGCGAGGTGAGAGAGGGCCAAAATCAAAGCACGTACAATGGACAAAATCAGAGAGACCATCAGTGATTTAGAGAGGATTACCAGGTTAGGAGATTTAAGAGCACAAGATGAACTGATCATAGCTAGACAATTTCTAAGACTCCATGAGCAACTCAAGCTCAATGAGTCAAAAGCGCATTTAAGAGAGTGGTGGGCAGGTAAAATTGACAGACCAACCAAGGAAACTTTCAAAGTGATCAGAAGAAAGAGAGCTCAGGAAGAAGTTTCTCTTTTGAAAAAGGGTGACGACTTAATAGCAGTAGATTCAGCAGAGTAACATTCAGTTCATCCTCCAATACTTTCAAAAACTATTATCTGATGCTATTTCGACAATGAGACAAGCTAGGCAATTATGCAAAGAGGCCAGAAGAAAGAATGCCAGGAATTTTAAAAGTATAGAGAAAGTATATACCTTGAAAAACCCCACTCTAAATGAGCTCAAGCAAGCAAAAGATGTAATGGCAGAGGGTAAAACTCCAAGTGAAGACGGCTTGCCTGTGGAATTCTATGAAGCCTTATGGGAAACTATAGGACCTCGGCTACTGCAGGTTTGGAATGAAAGCCTTGCTTCTTCCTCCTTACCTACCCACATAAATGGGGTAGTTATCAAACTTATCCCCAAGGATGGTCCCAGGGAAGAACTTAAAAACTGGAGACCTCTGACTATGTTTAACTATAGTTACAAGATCTTTGCGAGGACCCTCTCCCTTCAAATTCAAAACAGAATGGACTCTTGGATCCTCAAGGAGCAAAAGGGGTTTATTAAAGGTAGACACCTTCTAAAAGCAATCTTCAATATTTGGGAAGGGTGTGATATGCAAAGAACTCAAAGCAGGACATTTGTTTTCTTAAAGCTGATTTTGAAAAGGCATATGACCACTTGGATTGGGATTTTCTTATATAGACCCTCCAGGACATGAGCCTTCCCCTGACCTTTGTTTCTTTTGTGAGACTGCTCCTTACTAATGCTTCAGCCAAAGTGTGTGTTAATGGAGAGATGAGTCACTCCCTCCTCAAAAGATACATCAGATAAGGCTGCCGTATAGTGCCCCTCCTTTTTCTAATTGCTGTTGATTCATTGGGATGGCTTATTTAAAATGAAATTGAAAATGGTACCATTAAAGGCATTGTTCTCCCTTTAGGTAAACAACTTATCTGCCAGCAGTTTGCAGATGACACTAACTTCACTCTTAAGAACTCAAGACAGGACATTCAAAATGTGTTGAAGTGCCTTGATGTTTTCTGTGAAGCCACGGGATCCGTGCAAGAGGTGTTAAGGGACCTTGGATGTTCGAAGATTCCCCATGACTCTGTTTTTTGCTTGCTTGGGATCCCCATGGGTTTTCAAATCTCAATGAAACAAAGATGGGATTGGCTCCTTTGCAAACTCAATAAGAAGCTCGATAGATGGAGAGGCTTCCAAGCCAATTTAACTAAAAGAAGATTAGTTCTTAACCATTGCCTCTATCCTATAGCGATCTTCTACTCATCCTGATGGGCACCATCAAGGGCTAGTCTGGAGAGTTTCATTAAGCTGTGTAGATCCGTTGTTTGGGGGGTCCCAACTAGACTATCTAAAGTAAGGTGGTCTTTCTGCATTAAACCCAAAGGGGAAGGAGGTTTGGGGATAGTTGACATTGAGCAAATAGCTCATAAGCTTGCTACCTCCTAGATTGTCAAGGCTATTTTTAACCCTTTGGAAGACTGGTCCTTGCTTTTGCTCAAAAATACTATTCATATTCGGCCTCTCAAAGCCCCTAAGAGGAAAAACTTTCCTCTTCTCTTGGCTCTCTGCTCCCCAGAACCCTGCACACAAAAGGGAGCACCTTATAGAGGTCTCTTTGGTTTGCTTTTGAGCAAATCAAGAGTTTCATGTTGTCTTTTCAGACAAGGGTACCTTTATGGTGCTTGATTCCATTTGGGTCTCGGTGATCTTCAAGGACAAGTCGATGAATGATGAAGATTTAGTGAGAGCAAGCATGTTATTTAAAAAGGGCCTTCAATGATGGGAACAATCATGGGACCGAGGAGACCTCAAATGGAAGTGCAGGAAGGAATTACAGAGAGTTTTTAATCACTAATAATCAATAGACTTTAGTCATTTGAATCGAATTGCTCTCTGACAAGGTGAAACCCAATGGAAGGGTGGCTCTCAGCTTGTGTACAAGAAATAATTTAGTTGGGTAGGAAGCTCCTACTTTTTTACCATACCAACACCATCTTCCACTATTGACAAAGTTTACACGGAACTCAACAAAAGGTGGAGGTTTGGAGATACTGCTACCACTTGGAAGAACAGATTGGAGTCTATTTGGGACAAAAACACACTAGAGAAAGTCTCAACCCTACTATGGATGATACTCCACATGGCCATTTGGACAAATATTAGAAGTTTAAGAATTGGAAAGGATGATGGTTGCTCCAAACGATGCCTAAGGATGCATGAGGATGTATTTCATCTCTTTGTGGCTTGTCCTCATGCAAGGAAAGTCTAAAAACTTGTTCATATGGTTACGAGGAAACCGCTAAATTGGAAGGCTATTCTGTTAAGGGAATCCTCCAAGGTTAAGAAGGACAATGGCATCCAATAAGGGCCCATGTTGTCTAGCCCATATGGATAGCTAGAAACGGTTTTCAATTTAATAACAAGATTATCTCAACTGACATTCTGTTTGCTGATTGGTGGGACACGAACAAAGGCGCCACCACAAAGCCATAGAGCTCTATAATGAAGCACACACTCAGTTGAACATGCAAATTAAGCTACACACACTCAGTTGCACTGAAGACTCTCACACCATTGTGATAAGGTCGCCTGTTGAAGCTGATCGACATGTCTCAACCAAGGAAATTCCTCTCCACAGTGCAACATCCTCAAGTCCCTCTACTCGTGATGCGGTTACCCCTCCCTCTACCCATGCTATTGGCTCCCCTCCCTCCACCCGTGATGTTGGTTCCCCTCCGTCTACCCATACTATTGGTTCCCTACCTGTCGCTTAACCATTCTTCATAGCCCCCTTGCCAAGGAGTACTATGAAGTTCTCAACTTGTTCATATGGTTACGGGGGAACCGTTAAAACAAAGGAGTACTATGGAGTTCTCAACACTGCCATCTTTTCAACTTGACAACTATCTTTCTCAAATGTGAACCAACCATGGTAAATTTGAATAAGCAGATATAGAATTTTTCAAAATATCAAATTTGCCCACCATGATCTTGAAAAAGAAAAGAACCATATGAAGGATGAACATGATGGTGTATGCAACCCAAAAATTGATCCTCAAGAGGGTAAAGTATTTGGAACAAAAGACCTCTGAAGATTCTCCAAATGTGATCTACAGGGCCTTTGAGTAATCACCCTTCAACTACATCATATATGTCCCAAATAGCATTCCCACAAAGTTATTTCCAAAATTAACGTCTCTTCGGAAAAAAAAAAAAACATTCCCACAAAGTTAAAGAGGACTTTATTTTTCCCCTTGAAAATGACTTCTATTAAGTATGAAAAATATGTTGTGCATGAGGAACAGAAAACTCAAAATGAGCTGAAAAGAAACCAAGGTTGAGGTTGAAAGTATGAAAAATATGTTGTGCATGAGGAAACCCAGGAATAGAAAACTCAAAATGAGCTGAAAAGAAACCAAGGTTGAGGTACCTCAAACCTGCTAGAAATAGGGGGAACCCCTCCATTCCCTAATAAGGAATATAATTTGACATGCGTGCAACACAAATTTAGCTCACAGAATTAGTTTAACGTGCTGCAGAAATTGTCTCGCAAATGTGAAAGTACAGCAGAACTCCCAGAATTGAGACGTCCTGTGACATAATGAAGGCATTTTACCGGGAGAAGGATTATCCTCGGGAAAAGAATTAAACCCTGATCTGAAGCGAGCTCTAAAGCCATGCTTATCAGGCGTATATGTTACAATTAGAAGACCTGACTGAGTTGGGCGGCATTCCTTGGTTGGCCTCTTGTGTTGTGATGGAATAATTACGCCCTCAATACGAGCCCCAGCAGTATGGAATTGCCCGAACGTACGTTTTGCAAAGCTCAGGATGTAGGATGCGGTAGCCATATGAGAGAGAGAGAGAGAGAGAGAGAGAGAGCGCACAGCAAAGAAGGTAGTTAGGGGGGACGTGGAAAATGAATGAATGCAACGGTCAGGAAGGCTCGCGCTCAGGTTTTGAGAGGGGGGTTATCGTACATAGCTAGACGGGTCGAATGGATTGAGAACCCACAAGCTACAGGGGGCTGTATGTTCCATGAAGAGGAGCTCCCCTAAAAAGAGACCTCTGAAACTATTTTGGGAGGCGACCCTTGTCTTGCCATTCTTTTATCGCTGATCGGAGTGTGTGATTGGGAATCAGGTTCTTGTGATTAAGCCTCAGGTTAGTCATGGGAGAGGAGTTGTGCCCCTCCAGCCAAGCCTTGATCACCTGGTGCTCGTACGTGAAACCATCAGCTGCAATGTAAGGTTCCTCCATAATTTCCTGCCACCCAAACAAGACGTCCCCAGTCAGTTTTTTCCTGTTCGTGGCATTGCCCAGACCTTTAGAATCAAATCTCATTACCACCCTAAAATTCGCACGCAGATATAAGCTCATCATCCCAGCTTAAGGTCTTTTTCCCATCCAGGTTTGAGGAATAATCGAAAGTTATTTTTGTAGGCATGTCCCAGTTTGGCCATTCGATCTTTCATGTACAAAGTATATCACACAGCTTGGATTTTGAAAAAGGCACTCTCGCGGTTTTCAATTGAATATCTTGGAACCTATATCATCTTCTCAAGCTATCTAATGTGCTTCGAATATGGAGGGATGCATATATACAAACAAACCTGGGATATGGGGCAGATGAAGAAGCTTGGGATGATGGGCTCCTTGCTAGGGAAAGATGACCCCGTCAAATAAGGCTCGCTTGTAGCTGCAACATCTGCAAGCACACGGATACTTTCCAGAGCAGCAAGCACTTGGGTCTCCAGGTCAGGACGATGCTTCCTCTTGGGTTCTGCACACTGCAAGCTCAAACAAGCGAGTTCCATGGCTTCTGTCAGAGGCCATACACCTGCAGACTTGTCAAGAACTTCACTAAGCCGGTTATTGTCAACTGCATCTTCGACCAAGTTGGTTACTCCAACAGCTGGCTTGCCGGTCAAGAGCTGGAGCATTACAATGCCAAGGGCATACACGTCAGAATGACGGCTTACCACACCCGTGCGTTGGTAATCTGGGTCAATATATGCAAATGTACCCACAGGCACTGTCTCTTTGTACATTGTCACATTGAATGTCATGTTGTTGGGGACCAATCTAGCAAGCCCCACATCACTAATTTTGCTGACAAAGTTGTGATCAAGCAAGATATTCCCAGGCTTGAGGTCACGGTGAACAATCGGCTCAGGGCGGGAGTGAAGAAACAGTAGTGCAGTCGCAACTTCAGAACAAATTCTGAACCGAACGTACCAGGGGAGGGGCGGAGTGTTATCTTTGCAGGTCAGGCGGTCCTCAAGACTGCCATTTGCCATATACTCATAAACTATGCAAGCCCTCTGAGGGCAGGCACCAAGGAGCATCACCATATGTGGATGATGGATCTGGCTCAGAACCTCTACCTGCAATAAGTCAACACGCACCCGGTCAGATCAAATGCATTTGCACTAACAGTCCCACCCACCCACAAGCAAGCAAGCACCTGCATGAATTGACTCTTGTTTGCTTTGGTCCTCCCACCCCTCCCCCCCCCCCATTTTGCCTCTCTCTCTCTCTCTCTCTCCCAACCAACATTGTTTTGAATTTCTCTTCTGAAGTTCATATCATCACCTCACGCTGGAACTCTTCCCGTCCCTGCAACCCATCACGTTTCAGAACTTTAATGGCAACCGTGGTATGATGTAATTTTCCTTTGTATACAGCTCCGAATCCACCTTCTCCCAGCTTTAGCTCTTCCTGAAAGTTGTTTGTGGCGGCTTGCAATGCTTCAAAGCTATACTCTGAGTATCTTTGAGTCTTTCGCAAAGCTGCAAGCGCCTCTTGTTTCGCAACAGCCTCCTGCAGAACCTTCTCCTCTGCTTCCTTTCTCAACCGGACCTCTACTTCCAGTGCTTTCTTTAGTTCTTCAAGGTTTGCTACCGTTTCCTCATATCTCTTTGAATCTGCTGCTACTTGCTGCTTAGCGAACTCCGCATCCTTCTTATAGGTTTCTACCATTTTCCTTGACTCTTCAAGAGCAGCCAATGTTTCTCGGTGATTCCTTGCCTCTGCTTCGGCTCTCTGCCTGCAAATCTCTTTATCCTTCAAGGCAGCCTTGACCTTTTCTTTAGCTTCCTCAAGTGCAGTAAGTGCTTCCTCACATCTTCTAGCTTCTTTCAATGCTTGTTGCCTTGCAATATGTGCATCTCTTAAGGCGTCATCTCGCTGACGTAGCTGCAAAAGCAAAACCCGACGTGTTACAGTTGGCACATAAGAGACTTCAACATCGAACAGAGACACACAAAATATATTCACAAAGATTTGCACCATTTTCATGGCACTATTGACAATTTCTTCAGTCTGCTTGAAGTGGTTTGCTTGTATCTCTGCTTCTGTCTCCACACCAGCAGATAACGTAGCCTCCTCAAGCTGGTATTTCAGCACCTCAACATTGTCTCCTAATACATCCTGCACTCATAATACAATTAAACCATAAGGGATATAAACAATAGACAATAATTTCGGCTTGTCTCAGAAAGTAAGGCACTCGCAGGGATAAACTTCCAGTTATAACAATCTATTGCGTTACCCACTTCTCTGTTTTATTTTGAATTCTGAGCATTGTGCTCTTTGAGGTTCAGACCTGTTACCTCATACTTGGTGACTGCTGAAGTTGACTCCGTTGATACAGTTCTCAATGCTGATGAAGTTTGCAAGAGCACTTCGGGACTTGGAGAGGAAAAGTCTGAACCTCTCCTCTCCAAATCCGTTGGAGAAACTGTATCAGTATCAGTATAATATATAACTTCTGGATTCTCACTGTTTTGGTTTGAAGCCTTGGATATGATATCATTTCCATCAACAGATACATCAGCACTAAAGCTACCAGATCCAGAGAAAAATCCATGCACCTGACCATTGCTGTCAAAAACTGTTTCTTTTGTGTACGGGATTGGACTGTCTCTAGAAACTGGACTGTCAAAACTTTCATTTGGGTGTACACGCTCGTCGATACTCCTGAAAGCTTCTGGCTGATGCAGCACTGTTAGGGGAGTAGATTCAAAATTTCTTCCTCCAGAAGGACCTGAAAAAGAAATCTGAAATAGTGGTGTTGGAGGAGCAGACTGAAACATTGTTCCTCTAGACGGGCCTGAATATCCAATACTTTGTGCAGAGAACCATCCAGCAGGGGTATGCGAGAAGTCTGCAGAAGCACTATGAAACAATCTAGTTTGTGCGGTGATATTCACATCATCATGGGTCACTTGCTGACTTGGAAGAGTCGTGTTCGAACTTTGATCTGCTGTTTGAGAGCACTGCAGCGGCGTCCAGTCTTCTGAGCATCCAGTGGATTGTAATAAGTTTTTCAATCTAGATTGACAATTCACTATTGTAATGCCACAAAAGTTAGATACAAAGCTGAATAATAAACCCATCAGTAGCCACCACTCATATCGCATATTCATGGGATGTAGATCTTCGACAGCTACAGTAAAGATTTGGATGAAACTGAACTGAACATGAAATAGAGTTTAATTTTTCAAAACTTTGCATCCTCTGCACAGCCACTTTCCAACACTTGTCCATGATCTTAAAGACAAAGATAGGAGAAGGCCCTTATTGCGTCAAGCAAAGCAAAGGCAAACAAGGGAAAAACTTGGACAAGATAAGCCCAAGATTAATGGTGACTCTTCAAAAGAGGCAGAGAACTCTTCAGAGAGTAGGAGCAAGAGAAACAAAGAAAAAGCTTCTACTTTGACAAGCCCGGACCAACCCCAAAAGAAGGAACCAACAGCCAATTTGGTGAAAGGGGAAATGCTTTTGGTGGGTCCTAGTGCACCGATTCAGATTCCTGTGTGAAGGACAGCATTTGTCGCTCCAATTCAGGGACTGAGGACGAGGTAGAATGACTGAGACTGCTGCATGGCTCCAGAATCATAGGAGGATGGCACTCAGGAAGTGTGCCATGCTTGCTTCAATAGCAAGCAACAACATGAGCATATTCCTCGAGGGTATGTATTCTCAATATTCCTTTATGAGTTCAGTAAGACGTTTTGGAATATTTGGTCGGCCTAGAGTTCTCAACAGGACGGCCAGAAGGGATAGCTGCGAAGCAAAGGCTCTACGTGATGACTTTCTTGTAGGATAAGGAGCTAACAAGGTCGGTTGTCAAAGAAGCCTTCCCAAAGAGTCCCAGTTGCACGACGCTGGAAATTTACAAAGAAGACTCTGTCAAAAACTTTGTATCGGAGAAGGAAGAGCACAAAGAGAGTATGGTTGTGACCTTGGAAGACTCGGAATATGAACATTAATCCGGAAAAAGTGAGATTTCCATGAAGAGATCCGTCAGATGGTTGCTACCCCTTGAAGGGCACATCGTGGGTGAGTTGCCTGGTACGAAATCAAGTGGTTTCTAGATGATATGGACCACACCGTCAGAGAACAGATGCTAGAGTTTGATCTACGGGTGTTTTGGACTAAGACGCTTTCGACATGTTCCTCAATGCTCTTCCCTCAGTGCTCTTCCTAAGGAGCAGGTGGAGTGCATTTTCCAAGTGGGCTACGGCTCACAACAGCTCGTTGAGAGGAGTTGTCAGAGAATAAGGGTCAACTCCCCATTTGTAAGCTCCCAAATGAGGAGAGCATGGGGGAAATACATATGTAGCATGATATGGGGGATCATGGAGAGAGAGAGAGAGAAAAGAAAGAAAGATATATTAACGTCTGCGGAAGGCCTCATGGGCCTATGGGACAAAGTACACGAAGAGAAAGAACTCATACAAGCCTCAATGAGCTGAAGCAAGGCACAATAGAAAAAGGATCAAAGGCATTAGCAAGGTATAGGTAAATGTTAGGTTGCCACGTGCACAATGGCGAGGCGTCGGACACGAGGGGTCCCACACCCTCGACCCATAGCCGTGCCAATCCCCCTCTCTCTCCTAAAAAGCTGGCAGGATATGAGAGAGAGGGGCTTTCCACCATAAGGAACACCAGTGTGTCCAATCCAATACCAAGGTTTTTCACCCATTATCATATTTCATCAACCAAGCCACAAGGGGGTACTAAGGGGGTTAGGCCCATATTTCAACACCCCCATGGGCCAAGCACCTTGAAAGTTTGGCCAAACCAAAGGCCAGCCCATCGAGCGGCATGACAACCGCACGCAGGTACGCCCAAATCAAAGCCGTCCTCAAAGTTTGCATCAATGCCAATAAAAGACAGCCAGCTGCCGGTGTACACAGCCGCTGCCGCCGCAATGCTACAATCCGCCAAGACAGCCAGCCGCTACCGAGCATCTGCCACGGATCACCACACCTTGAGACAAATCAAGAGACAGCCGCCACGCATCAGCCACGTGAAATGCAGTCTAGTGTCCAAACCAGTGTTAGGTTGGCACATGTCCAAATGGGAGGCACCAGGTATGAGGGCTCCCACACCCTCGCCCCATAGCCGTGCCAAGCCCGCTCTCTCTCCCAAAAAGCCGGCGGGATGAGAGAGAGAGGGGGGGGGGGGTCGGGTCCACCTTCCTTATATCCAAGGACCATCAGAGTACCCCTTTGCTTATGGGGCAACTCAAATCCACCAAACGACATGTGAAGGAGCGACAAGGGCACCTTTTTCACCCATTTGCATATTTCATCAACCAAACCACAAGGGGGTACCAAGGGGGTTAGGCCCATATTTCAACCGCAAAGATACAGGCATATGCAGCAGCCCTCAGCCATTGTAAAGAGCTGAGTAGATCACAGATAAAAAAGGGTACTGAGTTTGAGGCTCCTCCCATCGCTACTAAAGTCCTAATTGAGAGGTATGTGTGATCTGCAAATTTGGGCAACAGTTCATGGCCTGAGTTCCAACCTAGTGGGCAACACCCTGCTGTCCATGTAGTGTGGTGTGGTTTGTGAGAGCACCTTTTGTAATACATTTTGGGTCCTTGCTTTGGACATTCATATTCAGTAATTGGTTGCCATATCTTGCTTTCTATTCTAGGTCTGAGAGTGGTGCATATTTATATGTATGTGTGCACATCTCAAGTAGGATCTAGAGTTCTCATGTGTGATCTGGTGGATGATTAAATTTTCTTCTGCATGTTCTTAACATTGGTACCACAAGCTAGGACTTGAGCAAGAAGTACATGCCCAAATATTTCCCTGCATAGGTACCACACAAGGTTCTTGCCAAATTTTGGTCCTGACTCTGAACTAGACATCACCCTTGGGTTCTCCTAGATGAGGAGAGATGACACTTGTCATTGTTGACTGGCAAGTGTGTTGAACGTATAGGGTCAATGCCAGCCCTGTAAGCCCCCAAATGAGGAGAGAGAAGGGCATTGACACCTGCAGTATGTTCAGGGTAGATGCATTAGTAGGGGGATGGACTGAGGCTGCCATGTAGACAGAAGATGGCTGCCACATTGGCAGCAGAGAGAGATCCTTCTTGATAATATTTTTGGGGCTGACAGTAAGACCAGTATGTGGGCTGGTTGTGGAGCTGTGTCTATAGCACAGCCTTGTGTTTATTGGGCTGGGGCAGGGCAGCAACACAAGGCTGTGTAGTTGCACAAGAGATCCAATGGGCAGGGCCCACACATAAAGGCCTGTAGGCAGCAGCTTAGCCGGCACAAAAATAGCACCTGCTTGGCAGGGCCTTATATAGGGTGGAGGGAACAGTTTGGGTCGGCAGATCCACAAACCTGGTCTATTGGAGGTTGAAGACTGGATCGGCCAGTCTAGGGGCTTACCTATCCCTATAAAAGGGCCCCCTTGGGGGGCATCATTCAATTCAGTGTGGAGCGAACCTCTGCCTATATTGGGGCAGATCTATTTGCATACATTGAGCAGTAAGGAGAGCACAAGACGGCCGGGAGCAGCAAACAGAGCTTAACCAGAAGCAGCTACTGAAGCCTGTTAGGAGAGGTACGCAGAAGATTGTATGAGATCTGCATCATATGAAGTTCAAGATGGTGTCTTACCTCAGCAGAGCTTGCGGCAGGTGTACGTACACCATTGGATCTTGTTTTGTATGGATTTCTACAGCTTTATGAGACAATTATTGTTGTATTCTCTCTCTCTAAGTTGTCTCTATATTTTCTTCTAAGTGCAAAGCCTGAAGCAAGATACATGAGTGTTGTACTTTGGCCAAAATCTTCCGCATTTAGATGTCTTGGACTGCAAGGACATTCATCTAGACGTTGTAATAGGTTTGCTATATTCCAGACAAGTCTAGGTGTATTTTACAACATGGTATCACGGGAAGATGACTAAAGGTGAAGGAGGACCAAAGCATGAAGAGGAAAGATAGTAGCTTAGCACAAACTCTAAGTTCGTGTCTATTTCATGAACCCTTCAGGGGGGGGCGGGGGGGGCTTCCCTTGTTCCAAGTTTCATAAGTTGAAGATCCTCTGAGGTAATTGGCCAAAAATCTTCAGCTTGATGTGATTGGATGGAATGATGTGGACATCGAGCAACCGATTGAAATGCAACGGTTCATGGAGGTAGCAACACATGGTGGTGCATGGCTGCAACCAAGTTGCAGAACATGAGATGTACTCATTTACGGATGGCTACAATGGCTATAATCAAATCTGTCGTATGGATGAGCAATCATCTTTGAGTGGTTTCGATCAATGTCTCTTGGTGATTATAACGTGGACCTGAGGTGGTTTGTGGAGTATATATCTATGTTACATTCTACACTGCTCCTTCTCTTTGTCCAAACCAAGAGCATGTGTGCTTACAGCTGCTATGAGAGTCGCCTACACATACCTCTCTTGTTAGTAGAAGAGCGGCTGCTCATAGGTCCATAGTAGAGTAGACATCTAAGTTGTAAACTTGCAACAAACTCAATCGAGGTGAGTAAGAAGTCTTGTGTTGTCAATAAAGGAGTCATCTTGGACATTTATTGTGTCTGTTCTTCATTTTGAGAACCGTTTGATTAGAAGGGAGAAAGTTGTGGGCATTTCTGCCTTTCTCTATTATATCTCATTGCTATTTCATGAGATACAAATGTGGGTCCTCTATGTCTGTGACTTCATGCAATATTTTGTGCTGCTTAAGAAACTTTCACGCTCTAAATTCTAACAATTGGTATCAGAGAGATTCGGTTCAGTCTATGAAAATTTAAAGCAATCGTGAGGACCTGCGATTGCTTTGCATGAGAATTGTGTGAGGGTCCAAGTAATTATCGTCAGGTCGTGAGAGTCTGTGAGAATCAGAAAGTATTGATCCTGGAGATTGGAGTATATGCAAATCGTTCTTCAAGCTTTGGCGACATGGTATAAACCATCTCACCTCCAATATGGGAATTGCTCTTATTCCAAGGTGATGTTGAGAGCTCAGCTGTGGACTTGACTGAAAAAAGGGTGCCCAGTATTTAATGCGTTTTCATGTTGCCTCATTGAGTAATACAAGTGTGTTGCCTAACCATATTGTTACTTTGCGTTCTTTGAGCAATACTTATGTGCTGATTTGAGAAAAGGTGCCTAGACATAACAGCTGCTCTGGGAATCCTGATGGTCAGGCACAGATATAGTGCGCTGGATGTGTGTAGTTCTGTGAGCCCAAAGGGCACAGATAGAGAGGGTTGGATGCATGTAGTTATGTGATATGCTTTTGTAAGCGCAAAGGAGGTGTGTGCTTTAGGCATACTGGATCTCAAGTTATTTACCTTGTAAGTAGTTAGCATTGGTCTGAAAATAGTGGAGTACCTGGAGAGGTTTATATTTAAGGACCAGACTCCTCTCCCAGTTTCCCTTCAATATTCATTACTAAAGCTTAAATCACTAATGGAAAGCGAAGATTGCAAATTTGAATGGACTGCGGTCCCTACGTGCAGGAAAGATGCATTTCTTGCCAAATCCCTGTAGTGAGAAAATGTCTTTCAAGTCAACGGTCTACCTTGAGAGGCTGCATCATTCACACTCACCTAGGACTGGGCCATGACCCATCTACGATTCAGTGTGCCTCTGTGAGGTGGTATACTAACCCAGGTGATAATGCAAGTTAGATGCCAAATATACAGGAGGGCCTACTATTAAGTAAGCGCTAATGCCTCTGTAAGAGGTACAGAGACAGCTCCATAGCTTTGAAGGAGGGTTGATCATGACACGTGCTGAAACACTTCTTGGGTTGGCTGCACACAAACTGGATATATAGTTTTTCCAATGTGTAATGTATGGCTGCAGAAAATATAATTATTCAATTTTGTAGGGCTTGTTTGAGAGATGGCCACGCAGTGCTGGGCTGCAGCCAAGC
The DNA here is from genome assembly GCF_047967505.1 of Dipteris shenzhenensis. Taxonomy (NCBI): domain Eukaryota; kingdom Viridiplantae; phylum Streptophyta; class Polypodiopsida; order Gleicheniales; family Dipteridaceae; genus Dipteris; species Dipteris shenzhenensis. The sequence continues at coordinate 29,089,202 of NC_141608.1, read as the reverse complement.
ATTAGATGGATCATTGCATAGTCTGGTGAGATGAACGAAATACTTCTTCCTATGTACAGCTGGCCTGTCTGATTTCAGGCTGTGTTCCGACTTTCTTTGGCGAAGATACCTACTTGTTTGTTATCAATGGCTGAATGCCACAGGAAACCTGGCAGGGATTTTGAGCCCAAAGCTGTTTCCAACCTTACGTATTTCTAGTTGATGCACTTGTGTCAAGCTGGTTGTATTTTTGCCAACCAAGAACAAACTGTCCCATAGTTTGATATGAATTTTGGTGCTTCCACCCAAAATAATAAAAATGGACTTTCTCTAAAATTTGTTAACCGACTTTTAAGCAATCAAAAACACACTTCAAAATGGATACCTTCATGTATTTCACCACTTGAACCACTACTATCACTTATAGCTGACACAGAGGTACGTGAACTGGAACATGGGGTAAGCGACTTCGTGCCATCCTTCACAGAGACCAGCTTTCCTTTGTATACAACCATCACTGTGCAGAAATCAGGAGCATGCTTTGCCACATATGATGATATCCCTGGTCCTTTGAAAGCCCTGGAAAGCAATTTACAAAATATTCAATTTGTTGTCATATGCTAAAATTCAGTAAAGATATGTGAGCCATTGAAAAATCTCATAACATTAAATGATGATCCTACGAAATGTATACGTCCGTATTCTGAAAGCCCTGGAAAGCCAGAAGGTTGACTTTTTGTGTATCCAACTTAACAAACTTTCAAAAGCATCCTTGATATGCCAAAAATCGTTGGTAGTTGTCCTCCCAGAATTGCATCACTGTCCACTTTCTTAAATGTTTAGCTTAGGACTTGGAAGTCAGTTTATGCACCAAAACAAAGAAAATTTAAAATTAAGACAGAAAAAACACTCAGGCGCCAAGTCTACCATAAAGATTTACAAGGATCGTAAATTTTGCTTTCCACGTAACTATCATCCTAATGCCACTGGATGGTACTAGTCTCAAGAAAATTTGGCTAAAGCTACAAAGAGTCAATACCCGTATCGGCTCTGAAGAAATATAATATTATGAAAATTGAAAACATACTTTTTTAGTCGACTATGAGTTGAAGTCCCAACAACAAGCTTTCCAATACTAAGATTTGATATCTGGTCCACCAATTCTTTCTGTACCACATCATCTTCTGAGTAACAAACTTCTGGCTTGACCTAAGCATGAAAATTTTGCAAACAGTCAGTGTCACGGTAAGCAGCAACAACGCTTTCCCATAGTCAGATACAAATAGCCGCGTATTTTGTATACATGCCTGCCTTTTGTTGCACATTTGACGGTACTGATTGAGGAGCTTCTCAGTTTCCATGAAGCGCTGCGTTTTGAATTGGTTTACAATATCCTCGCTTATTTTTTCCACCGGGAGGCTGTTTCCCACTGTATTTGGACGAACGGAAACATTCCTCAAAACGTTAACTGTCTATTCGTTCTCTTGCCTAACCACAGACTTCGAATCGGATGAACCGACTTGCTTCTACAGCTCATTTTACAGATGATAGTTTGGGGCGACTTACTTGGTGTCGGTATGAAGCGCAGAGGAGCTTGTACGTGCAAGAGGTAGACGACCCCTCCGGGTGATACCAAATTGGTCAGCGCCCATTTCAAAGCATAAAAGCCGCTCTGGTTTTGACCCACTGCTACGGCTACTTTGGGTTGTCCAGACGCTTCAGTACGTTGATCCACTTCCTCCACTATTTCAGCCATACCCTTTACCTCTCTTGGAGGCAATATTTCCCTCCTGTTGAAGCTTTTCGTCGATGTTTGTGGTAGTGAATCAGAAGAATCACGGTCCTGCGTTTTGCTACAAACTCCAATTATCTCACGTTCAATTTTTCCCTTTTGGGTCTTTGTACTGTCGAGGCTCCCGAGCTCTCTCGCCACAGGCCGCTCAAAGGAAGGGGTCCTCACCACGTCGTCCACCTCCCCCAACGGCTTTAAGCGCTTCTGGTCTCGAGGCTTGTCAGCGCCGTCCCTTCCCTGACTGATGAGATCTGCAGGTCGGACGGAGGTCGGGCTGTCTCGTGCGTCAAGAACGCAGTGTCCTTCAACGTGACCGGGGGCAACGGGGAGAGAAGTGAGCTTTCCAAACTGCGCTAGGAAGCCCACCATTATCTACGTCGATTCCAAAGGCGAAAAAGAGCAGATCAAACATCGAGGACGGAGAGATTAAAGAGAAGGGGCGATGGATTTACAAGAGAATGGAAGCTATTTTGACGAGTTTGAATCGAAGGAGTGCAGGAGGAGTGAAGATCGAAGGAAGAAGAACAGAAATTTCGTAAATCCTTAAACGAAGCTTCTTCGAAGATTGGAATCTTTGGGTATCTTCTTCGAATCTATGATCCCCCCACGATGTTTCCCATAGATCTTCGTTGACTCCCTCTATACAGCCTTTTTTTTTGAGGCAACCATAGACCTTCTTGGAGGCCAACATAGAGGCACACATAGGCTGGTTTTAGACAACTACTAAGGGGCTTAGCACATGGGAACAAATAGGATGGGAATGGGAAAAGGTGGTCCCAAGAAGTGGTCCCATGCATATTTCTATCCTATTCCCATCCCACCATGTGCTAACAAAAAAAGAACTAGGGATGTGTTTAGGAGGAAGAGGACACATGGCATCATTGCATGTGTTTGGGATCAAGTGGGGATAAGGATACATGTCATCCTTGAGTGTTTTTAAATCCTTAAAAAAGGGGAACCCATTTTGGCTGCCGGGTCTAGAGGCCATGGCCCAAGATGGGAGAAAAAGTGGCTAGATCACTTGGTGTAGGATAGGAGTAATGATGACCAAAAGATTCCCATCCTAAACCCATGCTAGCCCCATCCATGTGCTAAGGCCCTAAGTATGTATTTCGTCTCCCCACTTGTGCTTTTCACACCTCCGCATTGTGTTGCGGAGGGAGTGCTTTCGTAGACCTCTCTCGTGAATTTCCACATGTAATTTTAAAAACACTTAGCTGAGCTGTGTTTGTGCAAATCATGCTAGTTTGCTTTCGTTTTTCGCATCCAAAAGCGCTTGCTTTACCACTATTCTAGGAGGCAGTGCCAACGTGCACGCATGCACTCTTGTTTATCTTTCAGTTGACTGACCGAAAGAAAATTTTGATAAAACCCCTATCACTTGATGCATTAGTGATTTGCCATAGCAAGCGGCCTCTTACGCAACTGCCTGGACGAAGACGAAAACGAGGAACCTTTAGAGGCCAATATAGGTTGGTTTCATGCCCGTCCAGACTTGTGAAGAAAGTGCACATGTGCACTGCCTCCTAGTATAGTGGTAAAGCAAGCGCTTTTGGATGCAAAGCAAACAAACTTTTAAGATTGTTCAACCGTAAGATCTCCATAAATGGCAAAATGGAAACACATGATTAACTTTTTTTAAATTACATGAGAAAATTCACACTAGTCTAGGACCCGCCATAGTCCCTATGAAAGAACAAGATACTTCCCATCCATTCTCATGGTTAGCTTGACTATCTACAAAGATCAATAAGAGATGCACATTCCAAATCGTGGGGACTACTCGTAAGCTTCAATCGGTAGCCACATCTTTGTGCAGGCAATTGATCCTCAAGGAGGTTTCTTTTTACTGCCTCTTAGTCCCCCATCCTAGCATCATCTAGCCACATTCTTCAACCACATCTAGACATTTTCCCATATAAAACATGACAAAAGTGATGCTCGATGTCTGCTCATTGGCCACCCACGAATACATGATTTGGTCGTTTTTCATTGCTTTTACCTCCTCTGCCCAAGGATTGGCTCCAGATTTGATCATTGTCGATTTTCCCATTTTTGCTAGGCAAAAAAGACGCTTCGCTCATCACTCCAGTTCCCACATTTTAGATCATTAGAAAATTTCATTTGTTGGTGACTAATATTGGTAAAAATATAATAGTGCGGTTTGGTCATATGTATATATCCTAGGGTGCCCATCAAATTGTAGGTTTACTTGAGACAATGACAAAAGGCCCTTAAGTCTACAATCACCACAAGGCAAAACATTCGTGGCTACTCACCACCCACTATTTTGCCTCTACATGTCTTCTCCATACTCCATTAACAACATTTGTGGCTACTCACCACCCACTATTTTGCCTCTACATGTCTTCTCCCTACTCCATTGACAACTATAGTGCAGGCCTTATGTATTCACATACACCCTCCCTATGATAGGGTTACTGGGCACTACCCATATGTTCATGTCATGTATTATTAGACAAAAGTTCACAATGTTAATGTCATGCATTATTAGACAAAAGTTCACAATGTCTTGCCCTTTTACTACCCTTTTTTAGGGTGGTCGTGTTCCTTGTGTCCCCTTTTCCATGCAAATTGTGGGCTTGATAATAGAAAAGTATGCCGGGCCTTTTGTTTCACAAAACAAAACTAGTCCTCGAATATCACACAACATAGAATATAATGGTTTAAATTTTCTCTATGCCAATTGCGTGCATTACAAAACAAAATACACTAGTCATGGAATCTTACAAACAAGCATAACTAATATAACACTAAAACCAAAACCAAAAGTGCTAATCACTTTTCCAATTCTTAAAACCCCTACACCATTGACAATTATTCTAATTAACATAACTCTTAAACAAAATTGAAAATCATTGATGCATTAAACCATTGACGAAACCCTTACTAAGCCTGTATTTATAGAGACCAACTTACTCGCGATAGTACACATGACGCTTTATACCTTGTAGCTTGGTCTACTCACATAGTTGCACAATGGGATGAGCCTTATCATTTGCTAAGTACTCCTTACCTTCATACATAGCTACCTATGGAGCTTGCCTTGAGTATCTCAAACAAACATTGCAGGCCCTCCATCATGCTTTCCAAGCACATGACTTTTTCTTCCACTCCCTTTTTGTATACTTTACACTTTTAATAAGTTATCCCAAAGCTTAAATTTAATTCTTTCGTAGCTTAATATTGTCAAGTTTTTCCTCGAGGATCATCCTATTATGAAACATTGGTGTGTGTTATTTTAGGCAAACATATCCCAAAAGAGTGTATCGGTAGAAGCAGCGTGGGCACACGTAGTGAGGGTACAATAAAGAAAGGTACACATCTTACCATGTGGTCCCCCCCCTCTCTCTCTCTCCCTCTCTCGTCATGTCCCAATCACTTTAACCATAACATCACATGTTATTTGTTTGTCTTTTTCATACTGTGTCTACACAACAAGGCATGCTACCATCTCTCAAGTATTTGATTTTGACTTGGATTCTGTGGCCCCTTTACTTTACAAGCCCTTTACTTTCCAAGAGTCTTGATGCCACAAGGATCCTTCTTTCCACCATTTTTATCATCTTAAGGCACCTTGTACGTGTCTTCTTGTTATTTCCAATCCTTTCCTTGTCCCATCTCTCTCTTCGCTTTACTCATAGAATCTAGTCCATCTCTGAAGATATTTGATTTATTTATTGTAGATGATGCTTGTTTGACATAGAGAGTAATTTTCTTCGATTTACTTATTGTAGACCATACAATTGGGGGGACCTATTAACTTGACATAGATAGTCATTTTCCATTTACGTGAGAGGTCGTTTTCAATTGAACTCACATCAACATATGAAAATAAAGAGGCTGACCCATTCATGCATATGCTCTACCCATATCATCATGATCTTTAAATGCACTTTTGTAACTTGTCAAATCCCACAATAAAGTTAGTAAGAGTATAGATGCATGGCATAATTTACTCATTGGAAAGATGCATGGCATAATTTACTCATTGGAAATCCTCCAGCCTTATTTTCATACCGATGTCACATGAACCTTGTCCTTGAATAAGATCGAGTTTTCAATTACAATGTTATAAAAGAAATACTAAAGTAACCTAAAAGTCTCTTACAAATTCATTCCCAACTAAAAAGTAAGGAATTTAGACTTGAAGTAAACTTTGAGCAATCTTATGAGGTCATTCTTTGAGTGCTTTATGGTAGAAGGTTATGACTATATGAGATGAAATGAGGTATCAAGCTTAAACAATTATTTAGCACATCCCTTCTGGCCTTTCTAAAGGTAACACTATCCTAAATTCAAAAAAAGGTAAAAAATTACAACATATTCTGTCATGGAAATTTCTTGAACTCACAAACTATGGCCAAGTATGTCACAAGAGTTTCTTGAATTAAAAATGTTGGGCAACGTGACATGAAGTTTCTTAATTTCAAAAACTATGACGTAGTTAAGGAATAATTCTAAATTTAAAAAAACTGATATCTTATGTCAAGGAAGTATCATAAATTTGAAGAGTATGACATAATATCTCACCAAAGTTTCTTAATTGAAAAACTATGACAAATACTTTTTCAAGATACTAGATGAGCTTGAAATGTCTCCATTTCAGTTGCATCTAATGTGCACTACCGCTAGACTATAAGGACACACATATCTATATAGTTAGTTAGGGTGCTTCACAATTTGATGAATGAAAAGAATTTTCATTGCTATAAATGAGGCATGGGAATCAATAACAAGGTTCTAAGAGTGAAGAAGAGACTTTTTATGGATATAAATAAGGATAGTATTAGTTTTAAATAAACTATATTATTGTGCTAAATGAATATAGCCTATCCCTATCAAGCTTGCTATAAGCAACATTATTGTGTGCCCGTTCTTTCTAATGTGTTCCCTCATTTCTATAACTGACTTGGTGAGAATCTCTTTCATGTGTGTCCATATGTTTTCCACACTAATTTGAAATCCAAGTTGCCTCATCCATGTGTGTGTGTGTGTGCACGCGTGTGTGCATGTGTGCATGTGCATGTGCATGTGCGTGTGCATGTGCATACGTGTATGTGCGTGTGCGTGCGTGTGTGTGTGCATGTGTGTGTGCATGCATGTGCATGCGTGCGTGTTAGTGTGTGTGTGTGTGCGTGTGCGTGTGCGTGTGCGCGCGCGTGTGCGCGCACGCGCGTGTGTGTGTGTGTGAGAGAGAGAGAGAGAGAGAGAGAGAGAGAGAGAGAGAGAGAGAGAGAGAGAGAGAGAGAGAGATCCAAGTAATAGGACGTGGGAGAATTGGAGGAGAAATTGGGGAAATATATAATCACTTAAGGTACATAAGCATATGTCAAATTCACATGCCTATATAACAAGTAGGCATGCCTACTTTAGTCTATTGCAGAAGAGAATTAAAGATGATGGAATAGCATCACAAAAGGGAAAGCTAAAGAAAGGGCAAGATCTAGACAGTCATGTTAGACAATTTGAAACAATGTGGGCTGCAAGTGGATTCGGACAACTTCCAAACATCACCAAGAAAGAGCAGTTTGCAGCAACTTTAATGGTGTAAGGCAATGATTTGGCTTATGCAATATGGTACAACTCATTTTGCAACTCATTTTTAAGCCATTTTCGCAAAGAAAAAACTCTAGAAGGCATACTCAAGAAGCTTCGGAATATGAAGCAAAAGCATCTCTTAGTTGAAGACTATGCTCAAATGTTCAGAATTGTGAATAGAAGATTGACAAATAATCAAAAACCCACTGATGAGCTGTACCTAATCAACCTTTTGTGCCTCATTTTGAGCTTCAAATTGTAATTCTTTTTGGGCTAAAGATAAACTATCAACAAAGGATTGCAAGTTTATTTGGTGCTGAACGTTTGGCTCAAGTGTTGAATTCTCCCCACCCTCTCCTCCTACCTATCTTGGACTACCGAGAAACTTGGGATGTCCGAATTTTAGTCTTGGTGTGATGACATCTTGGATTCTTCAATTTGATGGAGCTTACAAACCTTCGACCAAGGCGGCTGGCGTGGGTGTGAAGCTCACTTCACTGGGTGGTGAGGAGTATTGTTACAGCAAGTCTTCACCCGCAAGTACTTGCAATCAAGCTGAGTACTCGGCGCTCATTTTTGGGCTACAAAAGGCACAAGAACATCATGCCAAGCAATTGGAGGTGCAAGGAGATTCTCAACTAGTGTGTGAACAAGTTAGTGGAAGGTGGAAGGTGCGGAGCAAAGGCTTGGTTCCATGACATCAACAAGCATTGGAACTTTGCAACCAATTTGAAGAGGTAAAAATTCAGCATATCCCTCGAGCTCGAAATCTTGTTGCTGATTTCTTGGCACGTGAAGCTTGTACTTCAAGCACGCATGATGCGAGTGGAAGCGCCACCCCAACAAAGCCGCAAGCCACGAAGGAGGGTGATCATTTGTAAGGAATGCAAAGGTTGTGGTCATCATGAAACTAAGTGTTGGGCATACTTGATACGAGTTCATCGACTTCGGAAGATCATTAGGAGGGTTCTCAAGGACATTGCTCAAAAGAAGGATGCCAGACCACACACCCCTTGAAGAAATAGCATGGCAACTACAAGAACTGGAAGAAGCTGAAGGTGATGTGCAAGCTCTCCAACTATTGACATTTGTCATGGCTTTCTTGTTTGCCTTGATGAACAACCTCATGCAACGCTGCGCCTCTAACCCTCGCTTGTAAAGATCGATGTGATATCATGAGCATTGGTCCTTTTAAGATTGTCTATGTGCTATTCTATGCTGAAGATTCTTCTCGTGTAGTATTTCACACTACACCAATCACACCCTACCCTGCTTATGTGTGCTTTCTGGATGTATCTTCACCCGATTTTCAGTTCAAGCTTCCTCTTACTATTGTTCGTCCATAGATAAGCCTATCTTTTCTATCTTCCAAGCATGGCTGACATTCCCGTGTTTTGTGGACGGCGGGTGGAAGAAAATCCAAATGAGTATCTTGTGGCCTTCAAGCGCCGTTGTGTTTCTCTCAACTTTCTTACTGAAGACAGATGGCTATTGGTTCTTCCCACATTTCTAGAGGGTTTGGCTCAAGTGTGGTATGAGAAGCAAGCTGAAGACATTTGCCAAAGCTGGCCAAGGTTGACAGCAGCGATGATTGAGTATTTCGGCAAAGAAGAGGAGCCGGAGAATGTGTACCTGCAGGTGGCAAACTTGAAGCAGTCAGAAGGTGAGACGGCACGTCGATATGTGGATCGAGCGACCGTGCTCCTGGACCGTTTGATTGCCACACAGGAGGACAATGTCGGATTTCGAGCCAGAATGACTCAGCATGTGATGGGCTACCTTGTAGCAGGAGCGAGTGATGAATTCTGCCTCAAGCTTAAATGGGAGAATCCAGAAACTATGGTGCTAGTGCATGAGATTGCTCAAAAGTTTGATAAAGTTCAGTCTGACCCCGCTTCAAAGAAGACGATTGTCCATCCGCATCCCCCTCAATTCCTGCAACAACAACCTGGGGGGTCTAACTTAGGGGCATACCCCCACCCCTCATCAGGGATGTATCCAATGCCTCCACCTCAAATGTATGGTCCTCCCTTAGATGCTTACCCTCAACAAGGTGGATATCCTCACCCTCCGCCTCGAAGATTTCCCCAGCCTCGCCCACGAGCCCCCCTCCTCTCTACTCCCATGGCCCCTCCAACTAAAGAGCCCCCCCTACAACAGAACCTGGAGTCAATGACCTGGCCAAAGCCCTAAATGATCTTCGGCTTGAGATGGTGGGCATCAGAAATCAAGCCAACTGCCCTCCAAGAGACCGTGCTAATGTTGTATGCTACGAGTGCCACCAGAACGGTCATTATCGCACAGAATGCCCCAATATTCCAAGGGTGAATCTTCTAAGTGAGTCGGGCACTGAGGATTCTGATGTAGAGATCCTTGATCTCGGGAAAAGAAGTCGTGCCACCTCGGACCCCTCTCCAAACCGTGGACCGGGCCACCCCAGAAAGAAGGTGTCCTTCTCAGAGCCCTCAGATGCTGAGATGGCAGACCCACCAACAGAGAAGACTAAAAGATATCGCAGGAGTAAGTGGTCACCCTCGGATTTTCCCATCGGCTCAGGGCTAAAGGAGTATTCGGTCGTTCAGGACCTTGCTCATCGGTCTTTGAGCATCACACTCCCTCAACTAATAGCATTAAGCCCTAAGGTGAGACATGAGCTGCAACAAGGTCTCTCAACAAGGAAGAGCAAGAAAAAGGGAAAGGTACGAGAGGTATCTTCTATCTCTGAAGAAATTGATCGGCACCTGCGTACAGTAGATGTCATCATAGATAATTGCCGTGTCAAAAATGTGTGTTGATGAGGGAGCTGCATGTAATGTCATGGTGCCCCGAATCATGAAGAAATTGAATTTGAAATGTACAAGGCGTTCCTCCACTCGAATCAAGGTGGCAGATGGTCGACGACTCGCCACCATGGGAGTCATTGAGGATTTGCCCATCACTGTCAATGGGTTGACCACCACTATCAATTTCTATGTAGTGGACATTGAAGATATAGGCAGAAGTTACCCAGCCATACTCGGGAGACCATGGTTGAGAAAAAGTGATGCAGTCAGCTATTGGAAGACAGGACACATGTCTTTTAGTGCTTCCAAGGAGAAGATCCCAGTGCAACCTAGTGCCATGGAACCGGAAGAAGAAGAGGAGCATGACAATGATACTCTCTCATCCTCAGTGTCTGAGTCCATGGAAGAATCAGACGGGGGGGAGGAATTCTCAGAGGAGGAAGTTTACATGATGGGGGTGTCTCTGACCCTGCCACTTGCAGAAAAGATAACAGCTAGTCCTCAACAGCTCGAATCAATGCTTTCTCCAGATCTCACTCCAAGTGAGAAAGATGAGTTTCTTGAAATGTTCAAAGATTTCCGTGACCTCTTTGCAACTAGCTACCACCACCTTCGCCATGTGACTGCCATAGAGCACAAGATAGAGCTGAAGCTTGATGCGAAGCCTGTGGCTCAGAAGTATCGGAGATTAGGGCCTCTGCAGACCGATGCTTTGCGCTCAGAGTTGCAGAAGCTTGTAGAGGCTAGGTTTATTGTTCCGGTTCACAATACTGAATGGGTTTCACCAGTGGTAGTCATCCCAAAGAAAAACAACAAGTGGCGGGTCTGCATTGACTATAAGAAGCTCAATGCTACCACCAAGAGGGATCATCATCCTCTGCCCTTTCAAGACCTCATTCTTGAGAAGGTAAGTAGTCATGAGATGTATACTTTCTGTGATGGTTACTCTGGATTTTATCAAATCAGAATTGCTGAGGAAGATGTGCTTAAAACCACATTTGCCACACCCTGGGGGACATTTGCATTCAAAGTAATGCCATTTGGCCTCACCAATGCTCCTGCTACCTTTCAAAGATTTATGCAGATGGTGTTTGCTCCTTATTTGGGGGATTCCTTGGAGGTGTTTTTAGATGATTTCTATATATTCTCATCACGTAAGGAGCACATCATGAAGGTTAGATTGGCCTTCCAAAGGGTCAATGATGCAAATGGCAGTCTCAACCCTGAGAAATGCACCATTGGAGCCACTCAAGGGAGGTTATTGGGACATGTTGTCTCTCTGAGGGCATCAAGCCTGACCCCGAGAAGGTAGAAGCCATCCTCAAGCTCTCCCCACCTACAACCAAACGTCAAGTACGCTCATTTGTCAATCTAGCAGGATACTATCGTCGCTTCATTGATCAATATGCTACTTTAACACGGCCCATGGCTATGCTATTAAAAGATCGGGTTGATTTCTCTTGGGTTTGCACAAATCAAGAATGCTCTGGCTTCAGAACCCATTCTATGCAATCCAGACTGGTCAAAGACCTTCTATATCAATCTTGGGTTTGGTGAGCACACTCTGGCAGGTATTCTTCTCCAGTAAGGGGAGGATCGGTTCATGTACCCCGTTCGATTTGCTTCTCGACAATTGCTCGACACTAAGCGACGCTATTCAGAGGCTGACAAGCATGCATTGTCTTTGGTGTTTTGCATTGAGAAATTTAAGCATTATGTGGCTGGAAAGTCCTTCTTTATACGCACTGGCACTGGTCTTGCAAAGTAGGTTCTTCAATCACCAAATCCCATGGGCCGGTTGGCCAAATGGTTGGCAGTTCTACAAGAATATGATTTTTCTTTCAAAATTGTAAAAGGGGGTTGTTCCAACTTGAAGAATGCTTTGATTGATTTAGAGGAGTGCCTTGATGTAACCCTTGTAGCAGCCATAGAAGTTGGGGATCCTTGGTATGGTGGTATCTACAAGTTTTTGACTGCTTTCTCCTTTCCTTCAGAAAGTACTAGTTATGAGAGAAAGAAGATCCACAGAGATAGTAGGCGCTACACCCTCCTTGATGGGGTGTTGTATCGTCAAGGCATGGATGGGGTACTTAGACGGGCCATTGATGCAGATGAAGTGCCTAAGGTATTGAAGCATTATCATGATGGATTTTGTGGAGGCCACTATGCCAGTGACTATACAGCTAAGAAGATTTTACATGCTGGATACTATTGGCCGACCTTGTTCAAGGATGTCACTTTGTATTGCAAAACCTGTGAACCATGTCAATTCTTTGGTAGGAAGGATTTGCGTCCTGGGCAACATCACCCAGTGATGTCCATCCATCCGTTTCAGAAGTGGGGAATAGATTTTGTCGGGCCATTGCCCACAAAAAGAAGTATCTTTTGGTAGCCACTCAGTATGTCACTAAGTGGGCTGAAGCTATCGCCCTCTCTGCTGCAAATGGCAAGGCAGTTTCAAATTTCATATTTGAACGTATCTGCACAAGGTTTGGGACACCCATGGAGATAGTCTCTGACCATGGGAGTCCATTCTTAAATGAAGCAGTGGAGTTACTCATGGATTGCATGGGTATTGATCATCACACTTCTAGCATCTATTATCCAGCATCCATGGGTCAAACAGAGCGGACCAATGGCCTCCTTTGTAAAACCATGGGAAAAATGGTCGCAGGGAACAGGAGCCAATGGGATCAGAAGGTCACTGAAGCCGTGTGGGCTTACAACATCACTCATAAAACATCTACAGGTCACACTCCTTTTTGAGTTGGTGTATTGTACTGAGGCAGTTTTACCACTAAAGATAGAGATTCCGGCCTTGAGATTGGCACAAGAATAGAGGATGACAGAATATGAACATGTAGAGGCCAGATTGGTACAACTTGAGAAGTTAGATGAGACCCGACGCCTTGCACTACACCAAACAGAGATCCAAAAGAATCGACAAAAGGCCTGATTGGATGCTAAGATTCGCAAGGGATGGGAAAGACACTTTGCAGAGGGGGATGTTGTGCTATGCTTTGATAATAGATTGGACCACCAAATGGATAAGAAGTTTTTGCCACTGTGGAGACTGGTCCATACAAAGTCATCAAAGAACGTAGCAATGGGTCTGTACAAGTTCAGGAGCTACATGAACCATATGGCAAGAAGGTGATCAACAAGCGTTACCTCAAGCCTTTCTTTGTGCGAGATGGACCCAGGCATGGAAATGCTGTGCATTCCCTGCCTGGGGGGGGGGAACTATTATGGATAAAATTGTCTAAGGAAAAAGGCATTAATATGTATGTGTGTTTGTATATGTGGCAATAGTATAATAAACTATGGTGTGCATAGGGCCCAAGGTTGAGGTGGCAGGGCATGACCATGTGCCACCCTTCCATGTAAGAGGACCCATAAGGTGTGTTGTACATAATCCATGATAGTAATATTATAAAATGCAAGGTGGCATGGCTCCTCCATGTGCCACCCCTCCACCTAGGCTGCATTTAGTGAGATATGGCTCAAAGTCCATGGGAGAAGCAATATAAAATAGGTGGAGATGGCTATTATATTGAGTTATTCCCTCCATATGGGATAGGCCCATGTGGGGGAGGTATAGAAGGTCCAAGAGAGCAAGTTAAATAATGGGGAAAGTAGGATGAGGTGGCAAGATTCCTTGTGCCAACCCTCCACTTGTCCTCCTAGAGGTTTGAACATATTATAAAATTGGAAAGAGACCAAGGGAGTATCATATGGGGCTTGATTTATGTGGAAAATTGAGGCAAAGTGTTGTCGCACACAATTGAGAGTGCGTAACCGCCTAGCCCACATGGGAGACTTTTCCACACACACCATGTATGTGGGAGGATGCATTAATGAGGAGAGACCCCCTCTTTTGGCTATAAAAGGAAGGGGTTATTCCTTGATGAGGCACGCTCATTCTTGTAAAGCCACCTAGCTAGTATTGTGATATTTCCCTCTCATCCCTTCTTTCAAATAAAGTATGGTTCTCTTCCCTTGATGTCTACATCTCAACATTCCTCCTCCTATCATGTACATGCTTCTCTTTCCCCTCTCCTTTTCCCCTTGTGTCATAGTCTCTCACTTCCTTCCCTCCACTTCTAATTCCTGTTTCCCTCCTATGACAACTGTTTGCCCTCATGATCTCCTTTTCCCTATGGCCCTTGAGCGTCGCCATGCTTAGCCTCTAGCCTCTGGTCTCGATTTCTTTTCCGGCTAAAAGTAGTCATTCACCCATAGCTTTTCTCAATGTGTATCAATCTTATTCACATAAGCATTAGCATCAACATCCTCATTCTCATTCACATCTCCACTGATACTGATTCTTTCAGAGAGATTGAGTTTTTCAAGTTACGTGCAAAGTTCACATGTAGGTTTGTATTTTGCCGAAGTGATAGCCATTCCACCCAGATGTGTCAAATGTCTTGAATATATACTTAATAGTTACTTCACAGATTTCATCAAAATTAAAAAATTATTTTGAAGTATGTAGTTAATGTAGTTGGCATGGAGATTCGAAAGGAATTATTAATACGATAGGATATGCAAATTTGAACTGCCATGGATAATTGACAAAGAGATGAATGTATCATCGATGAAAGACAATTACATTCATTGTTTTTGAGAGAGTTCGTCTATATGATAGCAATTGTGAGAAGAGTGAAGAGCCAAGAAGTCTAGCACAAGCGGCAACATGCTTTTGAGAGAGATTGCTTTGGTGAATAAAGTCAATGTTTGAGAAGTTCAATTGTCTTCTAAATTTCTTATATGCTATTTAAGAGTGAAAATGAGTGTATTATTGACTATAATGCAAATCATTTATTTAGATCTCCTTATGTTATAATCACTCTTCTCATTACAACTTAGGATCTCTATGTACATGTGTCAAAATGCCAACACTAGTTTATGTTGATTACACAATCAAAGCTTCATTCATATTACTTTCTTGGATGTGAACCAAACTTACAAATATGTATACCTAGTGTGGAGAACCAAAGTGGTACAATCGATACAATGATAAATCTATATTTGAAATGGCATCACTTGTCTAGTAGAATCAAGATCTAGATAACTAACAAAAACTGCCAATGAAAAGAGAGCTACACGTCTTATTCTTGAGGGAGTTCATTTATATGGCAATAATCCATGAGTCTAAGATACATATAAAAAATTTCCTATGTTAGTCTAGCATGAATAACAACATGCTTTTTGAGAACATATTGTGTCTAATGAATGAAGTGAATGTTTAAGAAGTTCAATTATATTCTGCATTTTTCTATACTATGTTTAAGGGGGGAAATCAATGTAATTTTAGATTCTTATGCTACTCATCTATTCCAATTCTTTATAATAATAAATCTCCTTGTTAGAACTAGAATCTTTGAGTGTACATGTAACTAGCTTGTGCAAGTAGCTATTGCACAAGCTTTACCCACCAATAGGGTCTTCTCACTATCATCACAAGTGAAGTACTTTTATGTGCTTGCAAGTTTTGTTTGAACCAATGCTTTAAATTCTTTGAAGGAATTAAATAAAATTTTCTTTTTTCAAGTAGCAAATCCATGTCTTTTTATTAGAATGGACAATCTAGATAATTTCTATATACTTAGAGACCATGATGTAGGAATTTTCAGTATTGCTTACCCATCAACATGCTTCCAAATATCTTAATGTAGATAGACCTAAGAAAGTCCTTGTACCATATTCAATATTTTACATAAACTAGGCTTTTGAAGTTTAGGTCTCCAAACCTCCTATGCCATAACGTACAAAGATATGCAACCTAACTTTGATGTATGCAACCGATGCTCTCAAAGATTAGTAGATGATGACAACTTGAACATTTTACTATTTTTTCACTTTTTGCAATAATGATGTTGGGATTATCAAGCTCCTTGATTGTGCAACCATATTTCTTCAATAAAAGCTCGCTACTCCATGTCATCTTTTGTCATTCACCAACTAAAAGAAGATTTGTGGGAAATATAAAAAACATCCTCAATCCTTTTTGCAATCCTTGTATTTCTATGTAGTGGAATATTGCCAAAAATTGCTTCACTTTTATGCAATGTATTGTCTCCCATAGTAACATTTTCTTAGAGACTCTTGTTTGGATGTAGTTTTGAGAAGCAATGCTTTTAAGGAATCATGCCATTGCTTGCTCCTAAATCAAACCATCAAGTATGTTTTTTGATGATTATCTTGTTCATTTTGGCTTTTAACAATAGCATAGTGAGAAATAAAAAATTTATGTCAAATTTTGTTGTCTTCAAATTAAACGTGATTTTTATTTTGTTCATGAGCATAATTGACAAACTATTTTTGGTACCAATGCCAATGATCTTAATCTTGGTGTTGATGTTGATGTTGATGTTGATGTTGATGTTGGTGTTGGTGTTAATGATGATTTTGATGTTGATGTTGACGTTGATGTTGACGATTGTGCCTTTGATATTGAATTGTATTAACCATTTACACTACGTCTTTGCTTCTTTTTAAGAAAACCATAATAATCACAATTGCATGCTCTTTTTGGAGTATTTTGTCGGTCACCTCCTCTTTCAAAGTCACCTTGAGCTCTTGGATTCCATGTATCCCTCTAACTTAGAAGTAGCTTGATGTTGATTATGACCTAATGAAGACTTTTAAGATTGATCATCAATTGATTGTTTTCTTTGGCTTGAATATCATTATATCTACATTTAATGTTCATTTTGTCCTCTCCCACTATGAGAACCTATTCCTCTTGCTAAAATTTGTTCTCATGATAGCTGAAATTTCTATTGGTAACTTTTCTTGTTTGCCCTTGAATGAGCATACTTGACATAATGTGAAGAGCATCTTTAGTGGTAATTTTTGTAACAACCTGCCCTCAATATTTCTTGAAACCATTAATCCATTTCTAGAACAATCTTTCTATTTTAACCTTTTAATCAATTAATGTCAGTTGATCTACAATATAGGTAATCTAGGCTTGTTTTTGTTTGCAATTCTATTGCACTATTCAATTGATTCTTAAGCATAGCAATCATTTTAAACTCAAGCCATGTCCTTTTGAAATTATATGACTTGAAAAAATGAGTGAGTGCTACTTTTGCAAAATGAATGAAACTTGGCAAAAAGATGACATAAATGTTTTCTTTTTGTGTATTACCCTTGGCATTAAAATGGCATTTTAAAAACTCCCTTGTAGAATTCAAATTGTATCTGTATGAAGTTTGCAGAGATTTCGAGGATGCAAATTGACCATCTGTTCAATTAAATATAAGTTCCAAAGAAAAGAACCTTGTATCTCTTCAAATGTTGTATACTGAGTACCATGTGTTTGATTTAAAGTTTTTTTGGCATTGAAGACTATTGCACAAATCACAGTTTGTTGACCACACATATGAACTAAAGATAGAGAAGAAGATGATCATCTTATTGTAGAAGCTTGCACTGGGATGCTGACTCTCAAATCATCCACACATTTGATTTGATATTGATGTAGTGAACTTGAGTTGAGAGTTGAAAAACTTGGATGGGTGGCCAAATTGGCCATGCATTCAATTTTCTATGAAGAAACAAAGAAAACCTTCTGCACACTAAAAGCTAGAGGAATTGACCGTATGATCAACTTAATGAAGACAAAAACCTTCCTTGTGTAGAGCACTTGAGGAAAAGCAACCACACATTTGATTTCAATGAGTTAAAATTTTGTTGGGAATTTAAAGAAGTGAGCTTTGAACAGTTAAAAAAAAGAAATGTTCTCTTTGATGCCTTGTCGTCTATATGTCAATCAAATGTTCATCTCTTCAAAAACGTTTTTCTCTCATCGTTTCCATTCAAGCGCTTCAAAAAGTTTATATGTAAATTCTTTAAAATGCAAGCATAATGCATCCATAGCCCTTTTTCTCACAACGATGTTCACAATGAAATAACTAAACTTGGAATAAAAGTGAAGGTCCAAAATACAAATTCTTTCCACCTTGGGTTGATCCACCAATTGGAACAATGGAGTTATCGAATCATCACAGCTTAGGGTTTCCTCTTCCGACTGTCGGTATTGTAGATGAAAAGCTATATCTATCAACCAAATCAAATAAGCTTTATCTAGATTAGTTTGCTTCTGGATTATTTAATATTCTTAGATATAGCTTCAAAGATTGAATATGATGATGCAAATAGCTTTGCAAACTTCAATTGTTGACAAAGTCAAAAAAACCAAAATTCGATGCCTAAGCTACTCTAGGTTGATGTGGATTGTTGATAAGCTAATATAGATGCCATAAAATTGCAATGTGATGTTTTATAGGAGTGACTAACCTCTCTTCAATATCTTTCTCACTTAAAAACCCTCACAACTACTGAAAATCGCTCACATTTAAGCTAAAAAACGAAATTATTTACCTTGTACTCACAATATTTACTATACTAGACCACTTCACTCAAACTAAAAATCACTCATCATAAGAGCTCAATTCTTACAATGTCTTGCTATTAATTTTATGCAGACAAGGGTCAAAATCACAATCAAGGGCAATTTGTAAGATCAATGTTTGTGTGCATAGAGCTACAAGAAGAGTAGCTACAAAACAACAAGAAGCAAATGCAAGGGGGAAGTAGGTGATCTAAGAAGCCAAACAAGGAGAGCCAAGTGGGGGCGAACGTGATGATTATTTACAAGATATGTGGATCCCCTATGAAGGAGAAGGTTTGATGCCAATTCCCCTAATCGATATCAAAAGGGCTACGCAACAAGATCTCAAGCAATACAACAATGGTTACTCTACAAGTTAGCAATGTCATTTCTTTGGAGAGGAGCTTCACAATTAGACTACACATTCTTAATCAAGGACCCTACATTCAAACTAGGGGAGTCATAGTTATAGTATCAAATGAAACTTTCTTACCTTTTTCTTTTTGACTTGAGAGTGTCTTAGGAAAAATGCCCCTAGGGTGCCAACTCAATATGTAATATGTTACTACCCTCGTCCAAAATTCCAAGGTATGGGGGGACAAGGTCCATAAATAATATGCATGGATTTTCTTAAAAATTTTCAAATATGCAAGAGGAAAATATGAAAATTTCATGTCCCTCCCTCACAAAATATAGGGTATATACCTTACAGATTTTAAGATTTGTACATATTTTTCATAATATGTGAGGCCCAAGGGGGGGGGGTAAAACAAAAAATACACTAAAATATGAAAACCCATCTACTTTCAAATGAACATAACTTTTTCATGTGTTACCCAAATTTCAAGGTGTAAAGACATATTTGAAGCTCTTTTAATGTAGAACACAACTATGTTAATTTGAATAATTTCTATGCATGGCATATTGTTAAATTCATCTCATACTCAAGATTTTGATATGTTTTCTTACTAAAGGGAGTTGACGCCCTAGGCAAATGCATTAGATTGCTAGTTGAGTACTAGAGGCCACAAAGTAGATTGTGGCAAATTTGAGATCAATGCTCTCATTGTTCTTCTTGCATTCCTATATCAATTCAATCGGCTATGTTAAATGAAATGTTGAGGCACGATGATTGAATGGATCTAGTTCCATCTTGGCAACTTTATATAACGTTTTCCTATACATCACTTTCATAACCCTACTTTGTCATAGTAATCAAAAAATACATTGAACATTCATTTTCACAATGGCTAGGTACATTTTAGTATTGATAGTTGAACTTTACGTTCAAGATGTTTGGCCTACAAAAAATAGTTTGGTTTGCATTTTCTTCATTGCATTGACATCAACAGCCAAGGATCTAGATTGGTCATACATTCTATGATTGAAATAATATCGTACAGCTTGGTTGACATCAATAGCCAAGGATCTATCCCTCTCATATATTATTTAACGATTGAAATCATATGCTTGATCTCTCCCAATAAATGCTTAAATGGAATTAGTGAGTACGATGGCATGAGAGGTAGAATTTCAAGGTTGAAAATGTTAGCAACAATGAGGAGTGGCTACACTTTAGTCTAGGCGAGCTTCTCCTAGTCCCCATGGTGAGGTTATGGGACCATTGTTCTTGGATAGTGTAGGTATCCATTTCCAACGTACCCATATTACCCTATATGAGTAGCCTTTGATGTCTCAATTGAGCATAATTTTGCCCTTTCTTTCAAGCACTATCTCTATTACTCTAAGGAATTTGAGCATAAACTTTCCCTTTCTTTAACACACTAGGGAGTTTGGGCATAATTTTCCCCTTTTTTTGATGCACTAGCTCTGTTACTATACATGAGGAGTGTTCCATGTCTCAATTGGGTCCTACTCTAAGGAATTTTAATGTGAACACAAGTGTTGTCATATTAGTCCCATATTTGACAATTATGTAGTTTCAAATCTATCCAAATTGAGGATTGAGTTGGTCTCAATCTCTATAGCAAAATCAATCCTTGAATCTTTGTGCTAGATACATTATCTTGTTCATTCCTTCACTAGAGTCGAGATTGTGCACAAGTATTTGAATTCTTGAAGTGGAGCTCAAGATCCTCCTCTCCATAAGCTTTGCAAAACTTTGGGAATGAGAAGATCACTTGAGTCCCTTAGAGGGAGGGAATCACCATCAGTAATACAATCAAAAAACCAAAATTTGTGCCATGAGAACTCCAGATATGGGTGAGCTTTTGAGCTGAGAGATGGCATAGGCCCCAACAAAGTTGCTAGAGTGAGAGTACTACTCATCACTCTGATAAAGGCACTCTCCTCTCACCTTTTCCATTAATTTTTTAAGGATCTGCTCTTGACTTCTCGCTTTGGCTGATTCCTTTCCCTCCTATGGAGGTCATTTCACTCATGCTCCACTTGAGACCAGTGTATCAACCATGGCTTGGGCTTTGCAAGTCCATTGGACATTATCTACCCTAAAAAAACTTTTGAGTGGGAAAGATGACTTTCATCCTTTGGCATACTTCTAGTAATACAATGCCAAAACAAAAAGTCATGTTGTCCCTTGAGATTCATATGATTCTTGACTCTAGACTAATTTTTCCATTAGGATTGCCAAATGCAAAGGAGCTAGTTTAGCTCTCAATAAATGCATTAGATATGTGGGAGTCAGAGCTCAACAAAATGTGATCCTACACGTCTTCACTCTTGAAAACTGTACTAAATGTGTAGCTAGAGTTTCACACGGTGCTCAAAGGGAATCCATGCCCTTAATCATGATCCAAGGAAAGGAAATTCAAGTAGATATTTGCTTTGTAAGACTTTGTTGACATGTATAAGATGTAGGGGATTCTAGGCTTCTATGTCAAGGCAACTTGAGTGATGAAAGATGGAGTTGAAGGAGGATTCATGAATTACTCCTCACAAGTCCCCTTGGATGCTTATTGAACAAACCTTCCATAGGCATGGCTGAAGTATTGAAGATCAATGACTCACTGGTTAAACATATCCAAAACACATGATCAAAACAAAGCATTACAAATGCATATGAAGGGCAAATGAATGAATGACTAAAAATCCCATATAAAAAATATTACATTAGTAATTCCCCCCTAGACTTGGTGCACACCATTTCTATGGCCATATAGATAGCTTGTCAACTAGGTCAAGTTGTATAGAGCTTGATCTGGTGAAAAGCCCCTAGGAGCATAGATCTAGTCACCTCAAAATTTGTAGCTTGAGTGATGTACTCACAAAACAATTGCATACTCAAAATTCATTTTGAGTCATGTCGTTTCCCTCCCATGTACTGGATTACTTGCACATTAAATATAGCATAGAAAATAGGTTGCATATTTCCCAATGCATGCATCTTTAGTTTCATACATGGTGAGGTGCATATAGGTTGTATTTAGTTTTCAAGAGTGTCCTAACCAGGTGTTTTGGAGCTACTACATACCAAAACAAAAGGCTTTATGCATGTAGGATCAAGTCATTTTTGGGGTTCAAAGCTCGATGGCAAGCTTTGTCAAACCAAGAGTTTCTAGATGTTGGCATAAAAATGCACCATTGCTAGTAAAGAGATTTGAATTAGATCCAGTTCAAAACATCTGCAAAAGACCAACCCACAAAGAAAAGTTGAGCTCAAAGAGAGCTCCAATGAAGTAGGATGTTTAGAATATGAATGGCTAGATTAATGTCCAATTTGATGGCCGAATCTAATGGCCAATTTGAATGACTAGCATGATGACTAAATCAATGGCCTAATTGAGGGTCCAATGAATGGCCAAATCAATTGCTCAATTGATGGATACGATTGATGAATTAGATCGACAATCAAATCAACAACTAGATTGATGTTTTAGTTGATGACTAATTTCTATGGCCAACTTTGGTAGCCCAATTTTGGTGATCAAATTTTGGCCAGGAGCATCCAGGATCGGTAGCTACCCAATGAAGAATGGGGATTTGTGGACATTCAAAGGGAGCCGGTATGTTCAAAGCTTGGTTCTATTTTCTGAGAGAAAGGCTAGATCTCCATATCAACCATTGATGAGGATTAACCAATATTTCAATGATATTGAGATCCCACCTACATGCTTAAATTATGGGATGCATGACTTAATCTTCCTAGCCAAGATCTAATGTTATGATATAGGCCAAGGGTGCATGCCCATGGAATTCTTTAAGTATCAAGTCAACCATTAAGCCTTAAGGCTTGCAAGCCAAGTACTAAAGAGTCCTACTTCATAAATGCAATTAAGACATATATTTTGTTAGGAAGTCTAGAGAGAGCATAAAGGAAATAGATTAGGGAAAGGACAGAAGAGGATAAGGCTACAAGAGAAGACCACACAACTAATCAAAAGGTTAAGAGTCTATTGATTTTCAACAATTTTTAATATGGCTCTCATCCTCTCTCATGTGACTTTATAGTAGATAACCATGAGCTCTAGGCTTTAGTGGCTTGGCATTCTTCACATGCTTGTTGAGCTTCCTAGCCACAAGCTTAGTTTTACAAATTTCATCACTTTCACATGTAGTAACATATAAAGGGTCACTACTTTACAATGTAGTAACCTATAAATTCTAACACCACCCCTCAATGCCTAACATTGCAATGGATAGAATTGAATAATTGACCAAGCATAGGGATAAGCCTAGAAAATAGGATTTTACAAGGATAGCTCTTTTGTAAATGGAGTTAAGATAACACAATTCAGTCCACCTTAATGGGTTGCCACCACCACATCTTCACATGCCTGCCAAGCATAATCTTGATGGTCATTGATGTGGTGCTCCTCTAGTTGTATATAGGACCATATCACTAGCACTTGTAGAGCTATAAACCACACTCTGACCTTTCAATTCCCCATGGGTGTTATGATTTTCTAACCATCTATTTCTCTTCCTCATCACATACATATGTAAGTATAGATATGATGGGTATGTGGAGGACTTACCAATGTCTTAATGAATGTCAGTGTTTAAACCTTTTTACAAGAGAGATGTCATACGAACAAAAAGTGCAATTCTTTATACCTTGTACTAAGGAGTGATTTTTAACATAATCACTTGTATGAATTAATACTAGATTTTATGCTTGGTAGAAAATGCAACTTTGGAGCTTTCAATGTCCCAAAAACGATACATTTTGCATGTCAATGTAGATGCCAAGGGTTATGTAAGTGTTTGTGATATGATGGCACATAAATTACCATATCCCACATATGTTTTGACCATACATGTACTGGTTTAAAGAGGATTATTTCATTAAGGTTATTTGGGAACTAAAATGTAGCCTTTAAATCCTTTTATATATAGGTACTCCATGGTGCTTCCATGAAAAAATGGTGAGAGCAACTGGAAGTAGTGTTGCATATATAGAGACTTTTAGCTTTCTTAACCCATAGCATCACTAGTCTCTTAGCCACTAAACCTTCAAACAATGTTATCCAAAAATGTGTTAGTGATAAGGACAAGAAGAAGGAAGGAAAAAGGGGCCAAGTTCGATCTAATATCATGTCAAGCAATCAAGAGGATGCACAACGGAGCAAGGAGAGAAGAGGGTAAGTCTACAAAGAGTCGATATTTTACAATATATAACCTATCAATTCTAACAAATTTGGGGATCTATGTGCAAGTCTAAAATTCGTCCATCATTCTACAACCCCCAATGGACTCCTTGCCCTTGTTCATGATGATAAAAGGAGGAGTGAGTCACGGGTCCAAGCTATTAAGGATTATGCTGAGGGCTATGTTGAAGATAGTGTTATTATTTGCCATTCTTGGTTATGTGTAAGGCATGCTACTAATCTATTTGGTTATGCCAAGTGTCTAAGAGGACAAATCGAATTTGACAACTTCACCATCCATAGCCCAACCCCTTTGTCACATGAAGATGGCTAATCAATGAGTTCCTCAAATTATTCAAAAGAGGGCTCTCTTCCATTCACAGAAGGAGATGGGCAATGCCATGGGGGGCTTAAGCATTTACCTCCAGCCCCATTTTTGGATTATTTGAGGATCCATATTCTTCTTTGACAAGAGTTCTAGGGCAAACTTATCCTAATCAATTCCATTAAGCCATGATGCCACATGGGATCAATAGAGTTCTAGATTGATAAGGCCATAATATGTCCGTATCTCCATTAATATTTTGATCAACAATTTGAGAAGGCCCAAAGCTAGCTAGGCCGTTCTTGTTGCACATTGATTTGTAGCCCATCTTCATCAAACATGGCAATTCATCTTGACCTTGGAGCAATGCAAAGCTCAAGCATACTCACATAGTTTGCCTTTTCCCTCATTGATCATAGCCTACATCTTGAGCTCCAGAGCAAGCATGAATCTTAGATGGCTACTTAATCCATTTTTATATTTGGCCCATGATAGACTAGCTTGCCTATGCTTGCCAACAATTGAGCTTGTGGATAGACAAAAAAGGTCCAATCGATAGACCCATTTCCATAGCCAAGTTGAGCCTTTAGCACCTATCATCATTGAAAGACCCCTACACCTACTTAGATATATAGAGGAGTACCAGATGAGGAAGCTACCACCACAAGAAGAAAGAATATCCCCTATTCAAGAAAGGAGAAGAGTCCTGGGCATCACTGATGAGAGGTTATAGGCAACAACAAGGAACCATGACTCCCATGAGACTCATTGTCCCTTGCAAAGTTTGGCAATCACAAGAGGAGAGAAGATGCAAGAGCTCCACGAGAGAGAGAGAGAGAGAGAGAGAGAGAGAGAGAGAGAGAGAGAGAGAGAGAGAGAGTAGGGTGCTAAGCCACCTACACCTAGTGAGAATGGTTGTTTTTGTTGTTTCACCTATGAAAATGGGAGTCTCACCCTTGACATATCAATGGGCCTCTACATCTATATTCATCATCTTTATTAATGTGTGGGTTCTAAATCACAAAAAATTTTGGACTAGAAAAGAGGACCTATGGAGAACTACTAATATAATAGATAGTTAAATAGGGGAATATGGAACACGTCAACATGCTTTTGTAATGTGGACACCTTTGTAAATTATAGGGGATCCTCAATTCTAGGAGAAACCAAGCTTGTTATGTCAACCATAATCGTGGAAGCTTATGGCTTGGTTATGGCAATGTGAGAAACTAAGAGGGATCGACATTGAGACGGTGGACATATAAATTAATGCCTAGGAGTAAATGGGGCTAGCATTATAGAGGGCTGCCAAGAGGGTTCAAGATATTATGGTTCTTGGAAAGGAAAATTGGAGTCCCAAAAGGGTCCACATGGCATGCATTGGCATGGGGGAGATCTGTAGAGAGAGGGATCTTCACAATAAAAAATTCCTTTGACTAGCTTAGCATGACCTTGTTAGTCCTTCTCATTTTCCTCACCCCCAAACCATCTCCAAGCCATAACATGCCCATGTTTTTGGTTGAACTATTTAGTTTATCCACCTTTGGTAAGTGTGAGCTCCCACCTCCCCATGTAGGCCCATTCAAAATCATCTCAACCTTTCTCACGCTTTTTCTTTCTCATTCTTCACATTTTTCTTACCTCTTGTGGTGCTTTTGAACAAAAGCTTATGGCCATTCTCTATGAATCCATTTCTCTTCTTTCCAAAGCTATTGCCTTCATCCATTCTAGATCCATCAATTTTTTCAAAGATTAGGGTTGCAATGGCTCTCTAACTTGATAGATGCAAGAAAACTGCAAGTTAATGGTCACTTACTATTTTCATCCTTAAAAGAGAACACTCACTTTGAATTACAAGGAAGTATCACATCCTTGTAATTCATAGTGAATACAATGATGCATAAAGAGTACAATGATGTATTAGAGGCCAATTTATTGATCACCCAAGGCTAGGCCAATATGCTAAACATCAAATTCTAGATCCTGAGGCTGAAGGGTGCACAAGTGACTTCCACTTTCTAGGCTTTGCCATATTATTTAGCCATCCATTCGGCATATTTTGAACTTCTTTTCAAACTTTATCTTTATTACGAGTTATAGATTAAAAAATTATTCAATGTCAATTGTTTTTATATGGTATTTGTCTTATCAGTAGGTGAAACTTTAATGTAATCATTTTTGTTTTCTTGCTTTAGTTGTAGTATATTATGTGAAGAAGCAATAGTTTTGCTAAGGGAACATTATTATTTTCTTTGGCTATTTTTATGCCTTTGATTTTTTAAATGTTGTAAGCTAGCATCAATTATCATATATTAAATCTATGGATTCATTACTTATTGTCTTTATTTTCTCAAGAAAATAGGCAAGATGGGATTGAAAAATGAGCAATATAAAAATAGCTTAAACTTGTCATCTTGAACAATATAAAAAATGACAATGGCACATGGATCTCCCATGTATACAAAAATAATTCATGGTCACAATGCAACTCAATAATTAAGGATACTATAAAGTTAAGAAAAAGGATTAAAAGAAACTCTCAAAGCATTAGACGAGGAGAATTATAGACGTTGACATGAATTCTAGGGACAAAATAGTAAATAGGATCTATATTCAACACATCTTCACAAGGATATTTATATTCATCTTAATGAATCCCTTCTAAATTACAAAACCAATTGTAAGTTTTAAGATGGCAATTTATTTATTGTGTCTCTAAGTTTTGTTGTTGATGCTAACAATGAATGGTGTGTTGTAAATCTATATCCATCAGACCTTTTTGAGTTGGAAACTAAGCATCTATAACTAGGTTATTGCATGTACTCTATGTTGAGATATGGAAGCTATAATGTCAAGGTTGCACTCTATCAAATTGAAGATAAATGGAAGTGTTTTTAATTAACTGAACTTCATTTGTCTTGATAATAAGGGAGATCATGGAACACTATAAGAAATTCCCTTGCTTGCATTTGATAGTCCTGCATGGCTACTCCCAAAGAAGTTGAATGTTTAATTATGTGTGATCTAGCATGAAACCTAGCACTGGTGGGAGAAATTTTGGCTGAATTTGGTTCCAACCATTCCATTCTTGTATATTTTTTTGCCAACTATAATCAATTAAGAAGAGCAAAACTAACATCCACTTTTAAGTGAATATATGAGAATTGGTTATGTGACTTGTTTTGATGAAGGGGATGATGAGAACTACTAATGCAAAAGACTTGATTTTTGTTAAAATTTCTTGACTATTTCTAAATTACATCAATGATTTATGATAACAATTATTAATGGATTTCCATGGGAACAAGTACTTCATTGGAAGACAAATTTTTGTGCGTGCCTTTTATGTACCAAAGGTGGTGATGAGAAACCTTTCATGTGAATCTATTTATTTTTTACTTGCAAGATAGGACACATACTCCGTTAGTAGAGGTAATAATTGCTCATTATGGACATATAGAACTTATGTTAAAAGTTGAGGAGTATTTGGACCATGTGATCCATACGACTAGAAGTAGGTGTGGTGATAGTAACCGCCCACAAGAATACTATTTCAAACTTGATAGTCATAATATTAGTTTAAGAAACATGTCCTTTTCTTATGTGGCATTTTGAGAAAGCAACTAACACATACTATTTTATGTATAGGTTAGACATAGGGAGGAGATAATGATCCTTTGTAAGAATCATAACACCCAAATAGTCTAGAGATAGTGGAGGCTTGAATAGAAGATTTACCTCTTTATTAAGTAGAAATGAAAATTTGCATTAGTGATTGTATTGAGAACAGTCTATAGGCCTTATGGCATATCTCACCAAATTTGTATCTATGGATGATTATGCATCACAAATATTGTTTTGACACTTGACAATTAATATCTTATGCAATGATATGCATTTTTCTTTCATGAATCTAGAATTCATATATTCTAGCTTTCATTGCAAATCTTAGCAAAGAAGTAATCAAATTACAAGAAAAGGGGAGAGAGAGAGAGAGAGAGAGAGAGAGAGAGAGAGAGAGAGAGAGAGAGAGAGAGAGAGAGAGAGAGAGAGAGAGAGAACTAAAAAGATAAAGAAACATGGAATTATGCTAGCTATTTTTTTGAACTATGGATTGGTTTGGGAAGCATTTTGAATTCTTATGTGACTAAAATAAAGATCAACTAAAATTTTGAGACTTTGGGTATGTATGTTTATGTGGGAGTGATAGAAATAAAAAGATAAGGTAGTGAAGGAAAAAGTTAGAGAAAGAGAAAGAGAAAGATTTAAAATAGAGAGACAAAGGTAGTCCAAAAATTAAAGGAAAGAAGGAAAAAGTTGGAGAAAGTGAAAGATCAAGATTCAATGTAGAGAGACAAAGGTAGAGAACAAGATGTGTGAGTGCATGTGTGTGCATGTATGTGCATGCGTGCATGTGTGTGTGTGTGCGTGTGTGTGTGTGTGTGTGTGTGTGTGTGTGTGTGTGTGAGAGAGAGAGAGAGAGAGAGAGAGAGAGAGAGAGAGAGAGAGAGAGAGAGAGGCTACACTCATGGGTGGAAATTGCTTTGCTAAGGTTTATGGATACTTTGTGGAATGGTGGAGGTTGACATAATTCTAGATGTGCATAAGGCAACCACTTGGTGGTGCATGGTGTTCACTTGGCATTCAAACTTGTTGTAAACCATTTTGTATGCATTATATTCCAATAGTGGTATTAGAGCCACTCAGTGAAACTTTCTCCTAGGGTTTGTGAGCACTTGACAAAAGGCTAATCATAGTTTCTTGTGAGGATTCAAGAACTTTGAGGACTTTTGGTTTGAAAAGTTTGAACTATGAAAGATTTGAGGGTTTGTGAGGATTGAAAATTTGGCCTTGGTGAGGATTTAGTCGAGAGAGAGAGAGAGAGAGAGAGAGAGAGAGAGAGAGAGAGAGAGAGAGAGAGAGAGAGAGAGAGAGAGAGTTGATTCCCCGTGGCTATTTTTGGGATAAGTATTTATTTTCATTGTTAAGTATTTTAAAATAATTAGTATTTTAATTCTTTTAGTATGTAAATAAGAGTACTCAATGGAGGGGATAGATTAAAGTATTGGAATAGTATGTAAGGTTTTGAAGTTTTTAAGGTTTGGCCCCTTTATAAGCACCTCATTCTATGTCATTTTTGCATTCACTTTTCATTACTAGCCTTCTTGCCACTATCTCTGTCTATTGTCCTAGTCCACATCATCTACTAATCTATGCCCTAGTTAACACCATTTTAAATGTGCCTAATCTATTGTCCAAGTGTACACCATTTGTCTTCCTAGTGATGGATTCACCTAGAGTAGCATTCAAAGCCTGGATGTCATCAATTTACTTCATAGTTTTGAGTGACCAAATATGCCTTGTCTTTCTTAAGTCAATCAAAGTAGGAGGAAACTTTGAAATCCTTATTTCCTATTGATTATTCATCTCTTCAATTTTTAGATAGGCCAGTGGCTAGCCAATACATCCAAGTACTAGAATCTTGTTAGCAGTGCGTCCATATGGATGTATTATACTCTTTAGATCCTAGCCAAAACTTTGGGGAGGTTATTGGTAGGACCCTATAAAATATCCCTCAATCTCTAAAGGTAGACTTTGTGCCCCTTGATGATAGCTCCACTATCCCTCTTTGCTTGACAAAGAGAGATGTAGCCCTCAATGAAGTCATACTATCCTCACAATATGAGGAGGATCCTAAGGGAGAATCTTCATGTACAATTGCTTTACATGCTAGCATTAATCTAGACATTAATCCAAGAGTACAAAGTATTGATGTTAAACAAGAGAGGATTGAGATTCAACTAATCCTCTCAGTATACCCAAACTATGCTCAGTCTTCTTCCTCCTATGATTCCACTTTTGCAACATACAAGCCATGCTTGTGGCATAGCTAGGTGCCATCATGGTAAGCTACTAGTAACTCACCCTACTAGATGGTTTGGAGGTTACTACCCTATGAGAGGATGAGACCCTCTAACACTATATTCAAAAAAATTGGACTTTCTTGCTTCGTTTGGACTTTTTTTCTGAATTGGTCACCTATGCTCAATATCACCTAGTAGACTCATAAATTGGGTATTTTGGGGGTGGTGCATAACATTAGGGAGAAAACGGTGTATAATGCGTCAACCATGCAAATCATATACGATGGACACAATACTTTGTACATGTCTCAACTAGGTGGTATTTACATGCTTGCAAAGTGGCGTGACCCATCCAATAAGTACCTATTGGAATAACACACCTAGGACCATGTTTTTATATGGTTGTGCATGACACTAAGGCAAAAACGTTGTTTAATTCTTGATCGACCATACAAAGCATATACGATGGACACAATATTTTGCACACACCTCAACCTAGTTTATATTGAGTTGCATGCAATATGGCCCACCCATCCGATAAGTACTTGTTTGGATAACACACTTAGGAGCATGTTTTTTTAAGGAATGTGCATCACACTCAGGAAAAAACTGTGTTTAATGCTTGATCGACAATGCAAAGCTTATCTGATGGACACAGTACTTTGCATGTGCCTCAACCTAGGTGGTATTGACTTAGGTGCAAAGTGGAGCCCCCATCCTATAAGTACTTATTTATATAACACACCTAAGAGTTCATAAAGTTAGTAGTTTTAAAAAAGGCATGATTCAATGGATAGCTAATTTTGAGTAACAATTGACATGAATAGTATTTGTGAGGTTAGTAGTTTAAAAAAACTCATATTTATTAAAAAAATAATTGAGTCTAATTATTATGAAATCATTTATGCTTAGTAGGATATTTATTAATCAAGAGAAGGATGCCTATAGAAAACTATTTGTGAGGTTAGTAGTTAAAAAAAAGGTGTGTTTATTATGAAAATAATTGGCTATAATTAATTAAGAACAATTGTGCTTAGTATGAAAGAGAGAGAAGGGTGAAAGGAAAGAAAAAGGAAAAAGGCTAATGAAAAGAAAGAAAAGAGAAGGGTAGAAAAGGAAAATCTTAATTTACCCTAAAAAAGTATAAAAAGATATTTTCTTCATTCACTCTTATCTCAATCAATTGGATCAAGAAGGAGCAAGAGGAAGAATCAAGGAGCCTATTTACGAAACCGAGTCTACATCCTATCTACAAAACCTTCAGCCAGCTTAGCCAGGTATGAAGAATTTATATTCATTTGTTTTTTCTTAAATTTAAGAAACTGAAATTGAGAGAAAGGAGAGAGAAACGAATCTTTTGGCCAACGGAAGAAGCAAGAGAAGAGACAGAAAGTATGTAAGGAAAAAGATGGAAAGGATGAGAGAGGCAACGACGGAGGGAGGGAGCACAACAGAAGGGAGGAAACGAGACTGAAGGAAAGGGATGGGATGAGAACGACTGAGGGAGGGAATGCAAACGGAAGTCGTGACGGAAGGAGGGGATGAGGAAAGAGCCACAGGAAAGACACGTGACAAAAGGGAGGAAAGGGCCATGTGAGGAAAGGGGAACGATGGAAGGAGGGCATGAGGGATCCCTTTCCTTATTCCATGATGGCCACAGCCACCAAGGAATAAGGGAAGGGATAACCTCTTCCCTTACTCCTTGGCGGCTGCAGCCATGTGGCCGCCAGGGAATAAGAGGAGAGGGTTTACAAATGCCCCTCCAAACGTGGCCACGAAGGAATAAGGGGAGGGGATAACCTCCCCTTTACTGAGCGGGCGAGCGATAACACAGGTGGGCGGGCAGGGGTGGTGATTGCACTGGTAGGCGATGGCGATGGTGGTGGATAATGGGTAGTGACGGCGACGGTGGGCAATGGTGATGGTTTGATTTTTGGCAATGTGGCAAACGATGAAATTTTTGAACATAAATTTTTGAAAGAGGCGAGTGATGTGGTGGGCGACGATGGAAAATTAATGCTGTAGCAGGGGACGACGAGAAATCGATGTTGTGGCAAGCAAATTTGAATGTCAATGGAAATTTTGATTGACGGACATTCACCAGTGGGATGGAGGGAGAGAAAGAGGTTGGAAGAAATTGGGATGGGAAACCAAGTAGAAGTACCAGAGAAGGGAGTGAAGAAATTGGGAGTAGCCAACTAGAAGTGTCGTACTCTTAAAAAATACAATAGAGAAAAAGTGTCGAAAAGATCTCTTACTCCTATACTATTGTCGGTAAGAGATCTTGGGAAAGAGAATGTCGTGCATGTTCGGTGAGGAAAGGATGAAAGAATGTTTAGGAGAATATCGGGGTTTTTGTTTAGGAGAATGTCGACTCTTTTGTTTGTAGTTTAAATTCAAATCCTCTCACACTTTTAGTTTATATTTCAATTTTGAATCTCTTGGGAAAATTTTCTCCCAAACTCTCTAAAAATTTGAATCCTTCTCATCTCTATTCTCACTTTCCTCACCTCTTATTTTCCTAATCTCCTCCTCCCCTAATTCATCGTCGTCAACCCCGATGATCCTAATAGGTAGAGATTTTACTCTCTCCTCCCCTTTCTATCCACCCCTTAATCTCCACCACCGCCTTAATCCCCTAATCCCCTTTCTTCCCACCCTTTAATCCCCACCCCTTAATTGCCCAATCACTCTTCGAACTTCTGTCGACTCTCCCAACTTCTGTTGCTCCGTCCGAATCTTCATCAGCAACGCAATGGAAGAGAGGGGATGGAGTGACGAAAGAAAGGGGATGGGGCGATTATCCATAGAGGAGGAAACTCCAAAATAACCAATCAAAGCCATGCTAAAAAATTCCCGACTAGTTCCTAATCGATGTCGGTCCTACATTCACATGTGGTTTGACACTCATAACACAACCCTATGAGCAAAGTTTCAGATGACAGATGACACATCACAGTCAGAGTTTCAGTAGGTAGAGTTTTAGTGGACACAATGTAATTGTTAATGATTAATCATAGTTTTATTTTTGCTCATCTCATTGTAAAGTTTTATTGGCTATTATTTTCTAATTTATGAATATATATTGAGCCTTGTAAAGCCTTTGAGGCTATTTTTGATCATCCATTCAAAGATTTTATTAAATGGACACACACTTAATTGTATCAGTGGACACATTATAGCTTGGGCGCATTACAGTATGATGGGCAAAATGCATTGTCTTTCAGCTTGGGCACATTACAGTATGATGGGCAAAATATAGTGTCTTTCAGTTTGTACTTTAATGCCTTATTGGCTATTTTATTAAAGGATTGTATCCAAAGTCTTGTGAATTATTTTTCATGTAGGGTTTTCAACTATTATGGAGCACTCTCAAGAGATTAGAGCTTTTGTCTCTAGCACCACCTTACATTCCCATGGAAAAGAGTATGCCCTTGGTAACTTTGAAGGGAAGTGGATTCACATGCACATGGGAAGAAAAGTTTGTTTTCTCATTTAAAGAAAAACTGAGCTACATCTGATGATGTCGAGGAAAGATATGGAGCAAAATGAGGAGCCATGGAATGCAAGCTTCTCTAAGAAAGATAAAACTTCTAGCACGGTTGTGGGAATTACTATGGAACCAAAGAGCCCATACTTGGATATTTTTGTGAAGTGTTCACAATCTAATATTGGGGGTTATTATTTTATCTTATCAAGAGGTCTAAACAAGTTCACAATGCCACCTCCTCCACCATCAAACTTTACTGAATTACAAACTCCATTATAGGCTCTCATGGATGAATGGAGTAGATTTTCGAATGCAGAGGCAAGTAGGTTGCATCAAAAGATTATGGCTGAGTTCTTTATG
The DNA here is from genome assembly GCF_047967505.1 of Dipteris shenzhenensis. NCBI lineage: Eukaryota > Viridiplantae > Streptophyta > Polypodiopsida > Gleicheniales > Dipteridaceae > Dipteris > Dipteris shenzhenensis. The sequence goes on along the minus strand of NC_141608.1, from coordinate 29,055,079 downwards.
ACATCATCACTCAAGATAGACCATGAATTCAGTCAAGAGCAGGAAGGGCACAAGTAGGATCAGATGGATGCTAGTTTGGTTCAAAAACAAAAAGGAGATAAGCAGGATGAGAGAGCTACTAGTTTGGCTTAGAAGCAGCCTAGACAAGGAACCGCACATCAAGGGTCTGCATGCAAACTCAAAAATGTGATGTAATTAAACTAATCAACCTATGGGAAATCAAAACAAATTTAACCTCTAGGCTACTTTAATACAGTCACATAGAATGAATCTAATAATTAAACTAATCAAGCTACTAGCAAAGCAAAACAATTTCAACACACCTCGGTGGTTTAGGACAATCGTCATCATTTTAACCACCATTGGGCTGGTTTAGGACTTGGTTACAATTTCAACCACTGGACTGGCTTAGGACATAGTAACCACCATTGGGCTACTTTAGGAGAGTCACAATTTCAACTACCAGGCTAGTTTAGCTCAATGGTCACAACTTCACATATTAGACAATAACAAGTATATTGCTTTTCATTTATGAATTCATAATTAGAAAATAACAATATATTTCTTTTCCTTTTTGAATTTCATAATTAGATAATATCAATATATCACTTTTCATTTCTTTATTTTTGTTCAACGATAATTTTAATAAGTAACTATTGTTTGACTTGAACCAGCACCGGGCTAGTTTAGGACAATCAGATTAAGATCCCGGTCTAGAAATTAAGTGGTATATGACCCAAAAAGTAGGAAATTCTATCAAGCTGGTTTAGGCTGACAGTCACAACTTCACATATTAGACAAAAAGAAGTATATTGCTTTTCATTTCTGGATTTCACAATTAGAAAATAACAATATGTTGCTTTCCATTTATGAATTTCACAATTAGACAATACTAATATATTGCTTTTCATTTCTTCATTTTTGTTCCACCACGTTGGTTTGGGACAATCACATAACTGGTGTTTGAGTTGAACCAGCCATGGTTGCATGATGTTCCAACCACCGAGCTAGTTTAGTAAAATAATAATATATTACTGTTCTATTGCGAAAGATATTGCTGTTAATTTTTTTTCAACCATGCTAGTTCAAGATAATCATATAACTGGCATTTAAGGTGAACCAGCGGATGATGTCCCAACCATCGGGTTGGTTTAGGACAATAACAATATATTGCCATATATTCTGTTGCAGAATATATTGTTGTTAATTTTTATTCAACTATGTTGGTACAGGACAATCACATAATTGGTTGTTTGAGCTGAACGACCCACAATTGCATGATATTCCAATCACTAGGTTGGTTTAGGACAATCACATTAAGTCCAAGTCAACTTGGGTTAGAAATGAAACAAGTAAACTATCCCAAAGCTTAATCATAAACAACCATAGGGCTAGTTTATGCAACCATTGACCTACATTGTATCAAGCATATTATGATATGGTCGTCAAACACCTTTCGTCCGGTCCATTATTTATAGATGTCCTTCCTATTTAGAGAAACTCTCGTATGCTCGTGCTAAAACATTGTCACTCTAGCAATGACTTCTGCACTTAGGCTGTCTCTCCTTTTCTTGTGTATTGTTGAAGCCCATAGACTTCTCAAATCAGGATGATCGTGCATTGCTACCACTCTACGTTCAATCGCTAGAGCCCCTTTGGTTCGTCTGATTGACAACATCTTTGACATTGTGCACCCAAGCTATTTCTCCTTTATTTTAGGGGACACTAGCATAGCTAATGTTGCCCTCTTATAGCTAGTGGATCTAAAATCTACACCCCTTTCACTTTTTGTAGGCCATTTCTTAGGTTAGAGAGCATCGCCTCTTGGGGCAGCATCTCCTAAGGTGTTGGCAAGGTTGTCACTCTATGAACTTTAGGGTGCAGGCTGAATCTTGTGAAGATTCAAGACTAGTATTCACATAAATGGCTTGATGTTGTTGCCTCAAAGGCTCCCACCAATCATGACACCATAACTCGTGCTCTTTGCTTTGATGGCAATGACCCAATGTGTACTTTTGCAAACAACTGCTTCCTGCTACTGCTCTACAAGGAGTCTTCTTTCTTCTCATTGTTTCTCCCTTCACAAACATTGCAAAAGTGCCTTCCATTGCAATTTCAATACCGTGCCCTTTCTTTCCTTGACCCGCAATCTATTCCTTGTGCCTTGACCAAGGCTTTCAACTTTCCTATCTCACAGCCTCTATCTACTTCTCTTACAAGCCATGGTGAGCTGCATGTTACCAATCATGCCATGGTGACGATCAGTGAACTACCATAATAGACCCTCTAGAACAAACAAAATCTAGCATGTGAGGCTAGAACGAGAATTCAGCATGTGAGGCAAGCAAAGAACAAACAATATCAACAACTATCAATGTTTTAAGACCACCACTAGTTTGAATTCCAAATTTTCAATCCATTTCAACAAATAAAAAAAAGTTTATGGAGCATGCCCTCAAATGGGTGTGCATAACTTTAGCATAACATTGGAGGCCTGTTAACACATACCTAACATTGTTCTCATTTAATAAGCTCACGTAGAGTAATTTTGAATGATTACTTGGTTGCATGTATGTACAGAATAAAATTTTGATGTTTTTGAATAAATTGTTGTATCCTATACTCTTCAGGATGCATGCTTCACATGCAACATAGCACTTGTAATGCTTTAACAGTCTCATTTCAAATTGTTATTCCATATTTTTTTAGTCTCATGTTTAAGTTTGGAATTTTACTACAACTTGAAGACAAAGTTTACTGAATTCCACTGAGTAATGCATAAGTTATGGGTCACGCAAGATACCTATATATAGAAAATTCCTTAAACCTCACAAAAAATGGCTACACCCAAGAAAACAATGACTCAGAACTTGGAATACATTACCTATCAGAAATTAAAATATTAAACACTCAAGATTCAATATTAAGAATAACAAAAATATGTGGATGTCATGTATTCAAATAGATGGCAAATACCAGATACTAAAGTTTGTAATTTACAAGAGCTTAAAGCTATTATGGGGGTTTCAAATTTCCAATCCCAAAGATCATATGCAAGAAGCTAAAAACCCATCTCAGTAAGGCACAACCTACTCGCTCACATGGCTCATATAATAAGTAGTAAGAACTCGACAAGTGCCTTAGCCTTCTTTGGCTTCCCTCACTTTCAGACTGCTCTCCCTCTGTATCTATCGACTACATGGGTAGCATGAATTCCTTGGACATCAACCTTCTAATGTCCTTCTGTTATGAGCCCTTAAGAATCCTGGGGCACCAACCCCCTTTAGTAAATATACCTATGAAATTTTTGAGTATGAGATGAATTAATGATATGCCATGAGTAAAAGTTACTCAACTTATCATGATTGTGTTCAACACTAAAAGAGCTTCAAATATGTCTTTACACCTTGAAATTTGGGTAGCACATGAAAAGGTTACATGATTTAAAAGGAGTTGGGTTTTTATATTTTAGTGTCTTTTTTGTTTTAAACCCCGTCATGTGGTAGGGAGGACTGAAGATTGTCATATTTTCCCCCCTACATATTTAAAAATTTTGTAGGAAATATATGCATATTATTTATGGACCTTGTCCCCCCATACCCTAGATTTTGGACACGGGTAGTAACATAATACATATTGAGTTGGTGCCCCAGGTTAAGAATTTGCCCACTACAAGGTGTGCTAGATAATATCTAACAAGTGCTAAAGGGGTGCAGTTGTAATCACTTTCATCAACTCATAACATGTGCAAATTGCATAGGCGCATGCATCCTCTTGTGTTATAGGCCTCATTCCTACTCTTTTGGCTCCATCGTCACAAGGTGACTTGTTTCCTAACTTCTAGAACAATGTTGTGTGGAAGTTCAAGGAAGGCATGGGTGTTGCCAAGGTATTCAAAGGTATTCTACATGCATAATTCAAGCAAATTTTAACACTTATGAATATAACATGCAATGCATAAGATACAAGAAATATCAAGACTTACAAATGTAACATTCAATGCATACAACATTATGTTGAATGGCATGCATGCAACAAGATGCATCATGCATATTGATTGTAATGCAAGAACTCAATATAATATGGATTATATGCATGGTTCATGTTTATATTTTTATTACATGATGAAATTCGTATCATATTGCATGCTTGCATTGCAAAAGAAAAAATGATGCATGCAAATAAGATCCCCAAAAAAAAAACATCTTTCTCTTTGAGAGAACCCAAGTACTTACACCCTAAGAGTGGTCCCATCTAGCTCTGTTGCCTTACAAGCACCAGTGCTTGGGACTACTCTAAAGGCCAGAGGCCTTGGCGTGGGGCTTAAAATAGGACAAAAATATTACCTCCAAATCAAAAGTGTTTGTAATGATCCCAAAGTGTCCTTTTATAGTTGAGGTGGTATTTATACTATCAGAGTAAGCAACATGTTAGGACGTATGATGCTAGAGATATGAGAGGGGCACAAGAGTAGTAATGAAGAATAATAATACGATTGGATGAGGATGATTATGAAAGAAAATTATTGGCTGAATGTACTTTGAAGGATGAAGGTGATCATGTAAACATAAGAAGGACTCATCTAATGGAGACCTTATTTGATTGCTATCACATGTAGTTCATTGTCATGTCAATTTCATTTGATCCTCCATAGAGTTCCAAGAGTGTGATATCAAAGATTCAGCCTTGTTTCTCCCTTATCTCTACTTGCTTTTTGTAGCTCTCTTCTACTAGGATGCCAATTCAAATGGAGATTCTCGTTTGTCAATGTTTATAGTTGTTGCTATAAACAAAGCCCTTCCTTGGTTGCCATTTCCTAAAATGATTGGTTTCCAGAAGTGACTGTTCTCTTACTAGTCCGAGCAAATCTCTTCTACTCTCATCACGGGGGAGGTTTTTTGGCAAGCATCTTTTGGGAAGCTTGCCCAAAAATGGCAAGCATACTCTCTCTCTTCTCTCTTCTCTCTTTGAATGTATGCTTCCCTCTCTCTGATAGCGCATGTATTCTCTCTTCTTCTCTACTCCCATCTATCCAATCATCCCCCCTCTCTCTCTCTCTCTCTCTCTCTCTTTCTCTCTGTCCATGACTCTCTCCCTCCACACATGTCTCTCTCTCCCCTCTCTTTTAATTTCTACTTCCCTCACTCTCATCTCACATGCACTCTCTCTTGTTCTCAACTCCGCTCTATTTCGTCATCCCCTTTCACACCCTCTCTCTCCACACCCTCTCCCTCCCCCTCTCTCTCCCTTTCTCTCTCTCCCTCTCCCCTCTCATGTCCTACATCCTCTCCTCCCTCCATGACCCTCCACACACCTCTCTCTTTGTCTTCTATCTTTAAATGTTTGTTTCCCTCGCTCTCATCTCACATGTACTCTCACTTCTTCTCAACTCCCCTCTATCTCCTCATCCCCTCTCACACCCTCCCCCCACCCCCTCCCTCCCTCCCTCCCTCCCTCCCTCTCTCCCTCTCTCTCTCTCTCTCTCTCTCTCTCTCTCTCGTGCTCTCAACGGAAGCAAGAATGGAAGAGGGAGAGAGAGAAACAGAGAGCCACCCAATGCCTCTTTCCTGGATTAGCCATATACCGGCTAACAACTCCCATTGCAAATGCAATGTCTGGTCTAGTAGCTATCATAGCATACATAAGACTCCCAACCGCTGATGCATAAGGAACCTTTGCCATCATGGCCCTCTCCTCGTCTGATTTGGGACTATCTATATGACTCAGTTTCACATATGGAGGCAATGGAGTACTCACTGCCTTCCCCCCCTCCATATTGAACTGATGCAATACTTTTGTAACATACTCCTTCTGTGAAAGCCAAAGGAGTTTCGTACTACGATCACGCATGATGTGCATACCAAGAATATGACTTGCAAGTTCCAAATCCTTCATATCAAAGGCCTCATGCAACTTGGCCTTTAATGTATCTAGCTCATAAGTATTCTTGCCAACCAATAGCATATCATCCACATATAATGCTAGGAGTATCAGGCTTTTATCCTTAGCCCTTTTAGTGTAAATGCAGTGATCAATTTCACTCCTTCTAAAACCCTGGGACCGAATGAAAGCATCAAACTTCTGATACCATTCTCTAGGTGCTTGCTTAAGACCATAGAGACTCTTCTTCAACTTGCAAACTAAATGCTCTTTGCCCTTTTCTTCAAAGCCTTCCGGCTGCACCATGTAAATTTCCTCATGCAGATCCCCATGCAAGAAAGCTGTCTTGACATCCATCAGCATAAGCTCCATATCCTCTGCTACCACTAGTCTAAGCATGCATCTAAGTGTGGTCATCTTCACAACCAGAGAGAATATCTCATCAAAGTCCACACCCTTCTCTTGCTTGAACCCTTTAGTGACCAAATGGGCCTTGTACCTAGGCACATCATCACCTATGACCTTCATCTTGTAGACCCATTTACATGGCAATGCTTTCTTTCCATGTGGCAAAGAAACCAAGTCCCAAGTATTATTCTTCATAAGTGAACTCATCTCTGATTGCATAGCATACTACCACTTGCATTGATGCTCATGCATCATAGCCTCTCTATAGCAAGAAGCTCCCTGCAATTAGTAAGCATCACATAGTCTACCCCCGGAACAAACCTATCAAGTGGTCTAACACTCTGGATGATCTTCTCAAGGGCATTTCAGCTTGCTATCCCACTTGCATATCAACCACATTTGGCTCATCATTTCCACCAATAGATGATCCATCATCTACTCTTGATTGTATACCTGTGGGAGTACTTGGTGGTATCATTTCTTGCACATTTGATGCATGGACAGCTTGCTATCTATCAACATATGCAGGTGGATTCACATCCTGGAAAGTGATTCTCCTCATTTCCACATCCATCATGGGTGCCTTATGCATCTTCTTCTCATTGAAGGCTACATCATGGCTGCGTATGATCTTCTTTACTTCTGGATCCCAGAGACGATAGCCCATCTCTCCACTTTCACTATAACCCAGAAAGATGCATTTCCTAGACTTAGGATCTAGCTTCTTTCGAAGCTCTTTTGGCACATGTGCATATGCCTCACACCCAAATATACGTAGATGAGAGTAAGAGGGCTTCTTGCCACTCCATGCCTCTTCAGGAATACCACCATCCAAACTCTTACTAGGTGATATATTGATTACATGCACTGCAGTCTTCATTGCCTCGCCCCAAAAACCACTAGAAAGACTTGCATTGGAAAGCATGCATTGCAACCTTTCTTGAATGGTATGGTTCATCTTATCTACAACTGGATTTTGTTGTGGAGTACGAGGGGATGTGAGCTCCCTCTTAATCCCACGTGTATCACAGAAATGTTGAAAGTCATGATAGAGATACTCTCCACCATTGTCAGTCCATAGGCATTTAAGCGTTCTACCTGACTGATTCTCAACCAAGGCCAGCCATTTCTGAAATACCTGGAACACATCACTCTTTTATGCTATAGCATAAGCACACACCTTCCTAGTCGCATCATCAATGAATGTCACATAGTATTCAACCCCGCCTAATGACCGTGTAGGCATTGGATCACATATGTCTGAATGCAGCAAATCAAGCTTTTTAAACTCTTTCTTTCCCCTTCTTTTATGGGCTGATTTAATCTGCTTCCCATAGAGAAGTGCTCACAAAATTCAAAATCAGAGAAACTCAAATGCGGTACATAACCCAAACGGCATAAGAGTTTCATTCCATTTTGGCTCATGTGCCCCAACCTGCAATGCCACAAAGAAGTACTTGGCTGCTCGGTTATTGCAACAACATGATAAAACACCCCTGATACATGTAAGGTATACAAAGTTCCACACTTGGCACCCCTAGCCAAAAGCATAGAGCCCTTTTGAAATTTCCAACTCTGAAAGCCAAAAGTGGTGTGAAAACCAGCATCATCTAGCTGACCCACTGAAATAAGACTCTTGGTCAACTTAGGCACATGTCTCACATGTTTCAAAACAAATGCAGACCCATTTGCAAAAGAAAACTTTGTCACTTGCTCCCACTATGTCACATGCATAGTCATTTCCAAGATGCACACAACCTGTCTTTCCACTGTCATAAGTGGAGAACCATTCCCTATGGGGAGTAACATGGAATGAAGTACCAAAATCCAAAATCAAATATGCATCATCTGAAGTGGTAATTCACTTTTCCTTTGTCCTCCCTTGGACTCTCTTCTTTCTTATTTGCACCCCAATTTGCATTCTTTTTCTTATCCTTTTGCTCTCTTTTGAACTTGTAGCAATCCTTTGTCATATGGCCCTTTTTGCCACAGTGGTAACACTCAATGTTCTGTGCCCTGGATTCGCTACAAGACTTTCCTCTTTCTTGGGACTTCCCCCTGAACTGTGATCTGCCCCTTTGCACATTTAAGGTTGCATCCTACTTGTTGCCGTCCATAGACTTTTGTCTCATCTCCTCGGCCAACAAGCTACCCACAACATCATTAAACTTTAGTACTTCACCAGGTGCAGAGTTACTGATAGCTATACGGAAGGTATCCCATGAGGATGGCAATGAACATAAGAGAAATATTGCCTTAGTCTTCGCATCAAAATTCATCTTTTGAGCCTGAAGCTAGCTGAAAATAATATTGAATTCATTCAAGTGAGAAGCAATGGAGACCCCTTCCTTCATCTGCAACTCAAACAACCTGTTCATGAGGTAAACTTTATTAGAGGCAGTTGCCTTCTCATAAGTGGCACACAGTTTCTTCCACAAATCTTCCGTAGTCTACTCATTACTACTGTGGAATAAACTGACTCTACAAGATGAAGTCTAATAGTAGACTTTGCTAACGCATCTAACTCATTCCAATCATCCTCAGACATATCTATAGGCTTAGCTTCAATACTTGCCAAGGGTTTAATCTGCTTCTTTTGAATAAGCACATCCCTTATTTGTTCTTTCCACAAACAAAAGTTTGTCCCATCAAACTTTTTAATGGTGAAAAAACTCCTTTTTAGACATGGAAGAGGATGCCATGATGCACATGAAGCAAAATCCCAAATGCTAGTGCCTGTAAGAAAGAATCACACCAAATACCAGGTGCACCCAAATGTGTATGCCACAATAGAGTGAAATGTCACCAAAACTCAAAGCTCAAAGCATCAAAAGATACAGTTGACTCATGTGCATGTACTATGCATCCATATGAGCAAATCTGGCCCAAAAGAAAATGCCAACTGCAATGGCAATCCAAAATGCCAATAAGTGTCAAATGGCTTAAGCATAAACACCATCCATGGGCATACGCATTACCAATGTCTCATCCAAGAGAGCATAACACTATCAATGCATCACCTGCAATGTGTCAAAGATGTCCCTCAGCATAAAGTAGAATCCATGTGCAAAGCATCCATAAGAAATAGCATCCCACAAGGCAATCTGGGCCTATCAGCGCATCTAATAAGGATCGCAATGCACCCAAATGGCCTATAAATCATCCACTACAACCCAATGCACACCACGAATGAGCGCACATGACTCAAACTACAACCAGAGTGATCTGCATAAGGTATGCTCAAGAAATCATGGTCCCATGATAATGACCGCTACTCAAAATGGAACCTGAGATGCCTCAAAACATGGGTGCCATTGCATAATTGGACTTAGCAAGAAAATCTGCAAATATCTCTCTTCTGCTTGAACTCCAAAATCCCAACCGATGAGTGAGAAATGGGAGTCAACACTTATCCACTGCCATGTGGCATAAATCTAAGGCTTCAAAACCTTAGAATGAAAAAATGCATAATAAAGAGACGAAATCCAATACACAGAGATCTATAACTATGAAAATACTCCACCGAATCGAGCAAGAACTGACAAGTGGGGGTTTTTAGGCGTTCGAAATGCAATGGGACAGATGGTTTTGGAAACCGTGGTCCCAATCACTGGGTCTAAGACACGGATTAAAAAACGTTTTTGGGAATAGAACTGTTTGTAAATTCCATCAGAGGGCAAATAATGAGCAACATAGAAGTTTTAGGACCTCCTGAGTCCACCGAAAGTGACAGATCTGCAAATGGTTGCTTCAAACTTGAGTTCCAACACCCAAGCAGAAAAACGTAGAAACTAACATAGTGAGTCAAAAATCCAATGAAATGATCCCAAATTCAAGAATGAAGGTGTTTCTAAGCTCGAAAAGTGAAATGGACACCAAAAGCAAGCAATAGTTACCTCTACAAGTCAATATGGAGTCTCTGTCGTCGAACGGAATAGGGAAAAGCTTTAAAAACGAATTTTTCTTTGAAAAACACTTAATAGGCTGTCAAAACCACTTCTAAAAAACAAAGTGACTTTCCAAAGGTTCCTTCAAGGTCTCTGCACACTCAGATGCAAGTAAAACCACCCACAAAGCTTTCCACAGAGCTTTTGCTTCCTTCCACAGAGCCGCTGAGCTTCTAGGCATTCACACACGCTCAGCTAGATCACCCGAGCTCTGAGACCAGTTGAGAGTGCTCTCAATGGAAGCAAGAATGGAAGAGGGAGAGAGAGAAATAGAGAGCCACACAAGTTTTGATGGGTGCAGAACACCCTAATCTTCTTTTTTTTCATTCATTTATATATGTGTTTGAGTATTGTACATAACCGGGGTAAAGGCACAGTGACCTTTAGCCCCCACATCTCTCTCTCTCTCTCTCTCTCTCTCTCTCTCTCTCTCTCTCTCTCTCTCCCCCCCCCCCCCAATATGTGTGTGTGTGTGTGTGTGTGTGTGTGTGCGTGGATATTTCAAGACAAACACAATCCATTTTAATCCTTTCAAGATGAGAAGCCACAAGACAAACTTTAGAAGAAGGTTCCTTATAAAAACCAAATTGCTATACAAAATTAGGGCATGATGTTGAAGGAGCTCCACTCACCTGCATCCATCCACAATAAGGACAAGTTAGAACAAGAACCTTTAATTGTGAGACTGCAAGCTTCAAAGCACAACTCCACTTGTTATCGATGTTGCAACATCATAAGCTATTTAAAATAACAAATCTTATTAGTCTTGGATGGTGGTGCATCGTGTGGCACCCCAATATTTGAGTTATAGGTTTCCAGATGCATCATGTGTATGGTGCAAATTTTCCTCCTCTTCTGAAACAAAATTTTACAAGCTACCGAAAGGAGGGGGTCAAAGGAAACTTCACACCAAATTATGTATGGTATCATCCATCAAAAAGCCTATCCTATGATCATCATACTTTTGATTGTGATAGGATTATCCTCATAATTGCAAGTTCACTGACTTGTTAGCTGTAGATGCGGTTGGTACACCGCCCATCAATAATAGCTGGATGACAGCTATCCTTATGTACTCTAGTTCGTGGCTTAGTTAGTATGCCACCTTAGTTAGCTGAGTTTGGTTTGAGACCCACATATAGGGTTCTTCTATTTCTTTGTACTAGAGTTCCTTTGGCTTTCATAACTAAGAAGAGGAAAACTATGTTCAGCCTCCACCTTTGTGTGTGTTCCCCCATTGTGTATGTGAGAAAGCCACAAGTGAGACTCCTTCCTTCTCTTCCACTATCTTCACAGCTAGCACAGCATTGCAATGGCAAAGCATGCCTACATATGGCAATCTTCCATATGATTGCTTGAAACAACCTGCAAAATCATTGTTAGGTCCCATCAAATCTTCTCTCGAAACACACAAGCCTTTGTGGGGACCTATTTCTTGGAAGCTCCTTGGTAGTAGCATGGGGAGGCCCTCTTAGTGGCACTCCTAAAACCAATTATGCTATATGGAACACAACTATTGACTAAACTCATGCATCCTCATGTATGACACACCCATACATAAAAGACCTACTGTTGTTCCAATGGCAGCATCTCGGAAATCTGGTGGAGGAAGCCTCGAATCCGTACCTTTGTAAAAAATTTAATTGAAGATATAAGCTCAAAGATAGGACGTTTTCATACATCAAATAATAGAATTTGTTGAAGGTGTTAGACTCACCTCTGCCAATGATAGTAGTAGATAGCAACGACAGCTGTACATTAGACTAGTCCCAAATATGGAAGCCGATCCTTAGTAGAGGAAGAATCCATCCTCCATCTTGCACTCAGAGTGTATTGTGTGGTAGCCGAGGATCCAATGAGCTATGTAGAATAGATTAGCTCATAACCAGTAGACAATCCTCAGCTCAAGATGAATGAGCGAGTTCATGAGACAAGGCTTTATATAGATCTATCAAGCCCAGGCCGACTTGGTCGGTTATTCCGATTGCAGATTCGTGAGACCATTTGGTGATGCATGCTATACCTTGGTCGGGTTGCATGGGTTATTAAGGTAATTTTTAAAAAAAGGGTCTCTTTTAGATTGCCATATATATATATATATATATATGTTCTCTCTGTAGTGGTTATTAAGGTCTCTCTCTCTCTCTCTCTTTCTCTCTCTCTATATATATATACATATATATATATTCTCTTGGTCAAATTGCCAATGTTGCATGGGCCGTGTCGAGAGCAAAAACAAGACGGGATGCGTGAGCCAAGGTAGGCATTGAGCAAATTGCTTCCACTAGTATGGTGTGAAGTTTTGCATGGATAGCTTTGTATAGCACCATAATGGCCAACTATAGTTAATATATTTCCACCCGACTCTTCAATTTATTTACAATAAGTTAACCATGGCCCTCAAAACCATATTTTCATCCACCCTTGATTACATAAATTACGAGAAATTGTCCTCATTTGTGTGAGTTAATCCCTCTATATAAAGGATTTTGTAAAATCATCTAGTCATCTATACTTATCCGTTTATCCAATGCTCTATAAGGTTCATCAAGGCCTTTTACATGCCTTATGATGCCCATTCATGACTTCAAAAACAATGGTATCCATATTTCTCCCGCTCTTAACATCCAACCAACCTTCTATTACTTGTATATCACGTTCATAATTTTGACATATGACATCATCATCATAAGCATGTGTGTGTGTGTGTGGGGGGGGGTGGGTGTGGGGGTGCGTGAGTGCATGTGTGTGTGTGTGTGTGTGTGTGTGTGAGAGAGAGAGAGAGAGAGAGAGAGAGAGAGAGAGAGAGAGAGAGCATGGAGGAAAGGAGATGGGGAAGAAGAGAAAACTGAGGGGAGGGGGAAGATAGGGGAGTCCAAGAGAGGGGAGAGGAAACAAGAGAGAGGAGAGAGAGAGAGAGAGAGAGAGAGAGAGAGAGAGAGAGAGAGAGAGAGAGAGAGAGAGAGAGAGAGGGAGAGCAAGGTCGTCATTTTTGCACACGCTCGCCAAAAAAATGCACCCATTCATCACATAGTTGAAGATTCATTTTTGGAATCGGCATTCTCTGCATATGTTTCACTACCATTTTTGAAAGTATTCGTATTGTTGACTAGTTATTGCTCCCCTATTCCTCTTCCATTCCATTCATGAGTTTACTTCCCACAAAAATATATCCTGGAGGTTGTCGGTTGTGGATAAATCCTTGGTTGTGGAAAGGCTCTATGCGGCACTATTAGATTTGTTTTTGAGGCTCTTGAAGCTACCGCAATGCATGGGTGCAAAGAACTTTATTACGACCGTGAGCACAAAAGTATATTTCATGAATCCTCCAATCGCAATAGAGCTTTTGAGTCTAAAACAAGAACATGACAACCCTCTCTACTAGCCCATGTGCAACCTTTGACAGCTAGAAGCCACGGGTTTCCCAGGAGTCCAACAATCTACATCTCTCTCTCAGGTTCTTGTTCTCATTCATTCCTCTGTCACAAACGAGAAACTACAAAGTAAATCCATGATTCTATGGAGGGTTGTAACTATCTCCACTTAAAGATACTTGCTAGCTTGTTAAGGTTCTTTGGTAGAATTTTGAGTTTTGGTGCTAATTCCTCTTAGCCCCAGAAACAGTGATGGAAGAGCTCATGACAGTGATGTCTATTCCATTGGGATCCTTTTCTTGCAAACATTTGCCTAATATTTTCTAAGGTTGTGATAAATTAACACATAGCACAAGATTAAGGCACTCTCTTAGTTGTGTAAATTTAATGTTTCTTTACAATGCCTTCCTCATGTGAATCCACCAATCATGTGAGGTTACCTACCAAGCATAAAGTCAAGAAGGTGAAACGAAGAACTTGGTACTACTATCACACAAAGAAGTAGAGTTTCTTTGAGTTCTTAGACAATAACATGCACTTATACAGATCCAATGTTTTCTTTGTAAAGGAGATAGACACTGCTGAGTAGTAATTATAAGCTCGGTAAGACCTCTCTAGTGGTATCACATGACATTTTGGACAAGTTTACGAGCATTAGTTTTCATACTTGGTAGCCAAAATTGATGTATTTGCTAATGCATAAGAATTTATGGGGGCTTATTACACTTCTACTATGCAATAATATTCCAAATGAATATGTTAGGCAAGATTCACACGTCTAGATGCTTGGGCTTGAAAATGGTGTTCGAGCATTATTTGATTTCACAAATGACTGGACATCGTAGCAACTTCTACCCATTTGATTGGATTAACATGAGATGTGCCCCTCAAACTCACACTTTTTGGGTTATCGACACTCTTGACAACCTACCCAAGCCAAACAAAAGCCAATACGACAGACATGAATCTCATCCAATGAGTTTGTGCCAGTAACTTTCAACTCCCCTTCATGCTCCCCTTGTCTAGAGATGTGTAAATCTTGCCTTAATGCTAGTACTATGGAATGTAGGAATGCCCAATGATACTGACAACACTTAAGTTACCATGGGTGATCGTGCGGGGTAACTTAAGTGTTCCTAGTATCATTGGGCATGGAAGCAACTCGCCAACATCAGTGCAACTTGCTTTGATGCATGTGCTTCAAAGTGATATGCTAGACACACTCCGATATTACACTTCTCGATTACTAGAGAGTGCTATAGCTTGCAAGGTCCCAGATCCCTGGGGATGTTGTCTGAGCTATTGTAGTTGTTTTTTTTTCTACTTGTATGTTTTTCTCTTTTCTTAATGCAATTTTCTTTTCCTCTCAAAACAAGGTGAAAATTTCACTAGGCATGCAAAAGGAGACGTAGATTAGGAGAATCTTCAAATCCCCTCTCAAGTTATCCTTCTATGATAGCATTCATTTAAGGGCAAGTTCACCCTTAGATTAGGACAACCTTTAAATCCCTTTATCCTTTTATGATATCATTCATTTAAGGCCCTTGCACAATCCCCATAGATAGAGAAAGGCAAAACAAATGCTTCCAAAAAAGATACTTAAAGGGCCTATTCCCATTACCAGTTAGGGAGCACTAGTTAAGGCTCTTAACGGAGTGTCCACATTAGCGTGCATTCCCATTAGCATTTTTTGAATGTAGTTAAGTTAAATATCCTACCTGCTCGCCGTTAAAAATGTTTGCAAATTTAACCCCTTCAAAATAGGTACTTTAAGGACTTTTAAGAAGAGAAAGAAGTTGGAGTGTGAAAATTTGATGGTTTACTTAAGGGTAAGAGCAGTGGGAATGATACTTAAAGCAAGATGCTTGTTAAGAAAATTTCATCGTTAAGATCAACTCGGAACCATACAACATAGGTACTCATTTGAAAGGACTTGAAAAGAAGAATCCATTGTGACCTTGACTTGGGATAAACCATTTTGTATAAAAAATATCCCGAAAGTTTTATTTAAAACCACTTAGTGCATAACATAATGGGTTACCAATGGAATGTAATTTTCATTTTAAGGTTAATTGTAACTTAAAAGAACTAGTTATGTTAAAGTCACTAACATAACCTAACTGTAGTTAAAGTTACCCAGCATTGCCTTCGAGGCAATGCTATACTAATAGTTTTGTTAAAAAGTGTCCCACACAGTTTGTTGCCAAGTGGGCCCCTTCTATTTTGGTTCTCTCTCTCTCTCTCTCTCTCTCAGAGAGAGACACACACTTCTCTCTCTCTCAGAGAGACACACACACTTTTTTCTATAAAGAACTCTCTCTCTCTAGTGCCCACGTAGAGTTTGCAAATCTCTTTGCATTGGCAAGCGGCTGCATAATTCATCTTGATTCTTGACAATTGTTTGTGTTGGTAGAACCTAAGGTAGTGCTCACGACTCACTTGTTTTATAAGAGACGCTCACCTTCTGAAGGGCGTCCCATACTCCCTTCATGCATGCCACAACAATAAATAGGACCCTTGTAGGTTTATAGATTTGTGTCACCGAACTGAAGACCAATCTTACCCCGTTTCTCCTTGCACGAGCTGTTACCTGTAACAAAAATGCATTCCAAATGCTGAACAAGCAAATTAGTTTTCCGCTTGAGGACCGTATTCTGGGCAATGGGTCTCCCGAAAACGGCAAGCAGCCATCCCTGCTAGAGAGTTAAGACTGAGAAGAGGCTTTACGTCCTGCTTTGAGGGTGGACGAAGCTAGTACTCAAGCTCTGATCTAGAACACGTCAAGGGCTGTAGATTGTGGCTGCCAAAATGATATTTGTGGTACAAATTACGCTGCGTGGACATGGTCACCCTTTGTTTGAAAGAGAAATTCAAGATATGTGAGCTTTCTCTCAATCACGAAAAGGCGGCCTTGTTGATTGATGGTGGTTGGATCCCTCCTTTGCGGTGACAGAGATTGCCACTGTAAAGCACCGAGCAGGGCAACCACCAGAGCCTCTTGAGAATCGTGAAGTTTCAAATGAATACTGCGGATGAGGTTTCGATCTTTTCAAGTAGCACTTTTACTTGAAAATGGCTTGCAGTGCTTATGCATAAATGTCTCTTCTAGTATTTTAAGCTTTGTCTTAAAATGTATATGATGGATAAGAAGCATCTCTCATTCGCTATCTCGTTTAAAAAATGCATTTGCCTTTTCCTTTTCTCCTAACATGCAGAATGGGAGAAAACGCTTTTTCTTTTGGAGTGATAAACGGGCTACGTGTTCAGGCAGTAAATGTGGATAAGAGAAACAGTCTTGATCCATTTGCACATTCTAAGATTGGAACGAACAAGGAAGTTGTAAAACTTTTTCGGCAAGTGCAGAAGTCAAACGGGAAACCACCCAAAATGGTAGTTGCTGAACTTCAGAAACCATTCGACATTGCAACCTTAGAGCAATCAAAGCAAATGCGTGCTCATATTATAAATGCAGGGCTTGACCTAGATGCTGTTTCGAGCAGCAATCTTATTGATATGTCTGTAAAATGCGGGGGCCTTGAGGATGCACACGGCGTGTTCGATAAATTGCACAAGCGAGACGTGGTGACATGGAATAAGTGGATTGCAGGTTATGCCAAGCTTGGGAATGGGTTTGAGGCTTTTCACCTTTTCAATCAAATGCAACATCATCAGATCCAACCCAACCGGATCACAATTATTTGCATCTTGAAAGTATGCTCAAATGTATTGGCCCTACGCCAGGGCAGGTGGATCCATACCTACATTATTATTAATGGACTTGAGTTGGGCTTGTTTGTTGGCAACTCTCTCATTGATATGTATGCCAAATGTGGGAGTCTAGAGGATGCACAAGCTGTGTTCAATGGATTGCCCAGGAAAGACTGTGTGGCTTGGAATGTGTTGATTTCAGGGCATATGCAACTTGGGCATGCTCAAAAGGCACTCCCACTTTATGTGCAAATGCAAAAGGAGGGCATGGAGCCTGACCGGGTCACATTTCTGTGCCTTCTTAAAGCATGTTCGAGCATGGCAGCCCTAGAAGAAGGCAGTGAGGTTCACTGCGCAATTATTGAAAATGGATTTGAATCAGATCTTTTTGTTGGCAGCACACTTATTGACATGTATGCAAGATGTGGGAGACTAGAAAATGCACACATGATATTTGACAGGTTGCCTAATCGGAATGTGGTGACATGGAGCGCTTTGATCACAGGATATGCCCAGCAAGGGCTTGGAAAGGAAGCTCTCCAGCTTTTTGAGAAAATGCAAAAAGATGGGATGAAGCCAAACCAAATAACATTTGTTTGCATTCTAAAAGCATGTTCCAGCATGGCAGGCCTAAAGGAAGGCAAACAGATTCATGCTGACCTTATAGAAAGTGGGTTTGAATTGGATGTGTTTGTGGCTAGTACCCTCATTGACATGTATGGGAAAAGTGGAAGTCTTGATGTTGCACATTCGATATTTTACAAGTTGCCCAATAAAAACGTTGTAACATGGAGTGCGCTGATAAGAGGATATGCCCAGCATGGGAATGGTCAGGAAGCCCTCCAGCTTTTCAATCAAATGCAGCTAGAGGGCTTGAAAGCAGACCAAACCACATTTGCTTGTGTTCTTAAAGCATGCTCCAGCACAGCAGCTCTAGAGCAAGGCAGGCAGATTCACTGCTATATCATTGAAAGCGGTTTTGAATCAGATAAGTTTATTGGCAGTGCCCTGATAGATACATATGCAAAGTTAGGGAGTCTTGAGGATGCAAGCGTTGTGTTCAGAAATTTGCCTAGAAGAGATGTTGTGACATGGAGTGCAGTTATTGCAGGTTTTGGTCAGCACGGGGATTACCCGTTGGCCTTGCATCATTTTAAGGGCATGCAGGAGGCAGGCTTGAAGCCAGATGATGTAACGTTCTTGTCTCTTCTTTCTGCATGCAGTCGTGTGGGCTTAGTAGATGAAGGATGTCTGCACTTCAAGTCAATGAGAGAGGGTCATGGCATAACACCAACACTTGAACACTTTAATTCCATGGTCGAACTTTTGGGTCATGCAGGACACTTGAATGAGGCTGAGGACTTGCTTGAATCTATTTCGTTTGGATATAATATTGTTGGGTGGACCTCTTTGCTCAGCTCCTGCAGAAGACACAAGAATGTGGAGTTAGGAAGACGATCCTTTGATCGTGTTGCCTATCTTGGAAACCCTGCGGGATATGTGCTTATGTCAAATATCTATGCGCATGCTGGCATGCAAAAGGATGTGAAAAATGTAGAAGAGATGAGAAGATCTGCAAATGGTTGGAAGAAGCCAGCTAAGGCCTTCATTGAAATCAATAATCAAGTGCATGTATTCAAGGTTGGAGACAAAGTTCACCCTCAAAATGAAGATATATATACAAAGTTAAAGGTTATCAGCATGGAAATGAAGGACAATGGGTATGAGCCACGTTTGGATTTAGTCCTTGATACAATGCCCGATGATAGCAAGGTAGATATTTTGTGTGGACATTGTGAAAAATTAGCTATAGCTTTTGGGCTTATTGCTACAACCGGAGGCACAACTATTCGAGTAGCAAAGAATCTTCGAATGTGCGCTGATTGCCACACATTCACAAAAACTTTGTCCAAGATTGAAAAGCGAGAGATCGTAGTAACAGATGCATACCGTATACATCAGTTCCAGGAGGGGGTATGTACTTGTAATGATTATTATTAACTAGACAAAACAAGGCTGACAAGTTAGAATCTAAGGCTTCACTGTTACTTCTTTGGTTTGACCAGTGGGGAGCAGACATGCTACTTCAGATCCACCTGAAGATTCACAAGGGGTGGAGGCCTTTCTCTTACATATCTCATGGGAGCATGCTCTGCATCACATGAGACTCGCTATGAGAGCAGATATCCTAAGAGACCTTTCCGACCAGTGGGAAGCGTACCCAGCCTTCCTACCTCTTGGAGCACAGCCCTACAGTAGCCACCATCTGAACCACAGATCTCATCGTTTCAGATGTGACCAGATGGCGGCTGACATCTGCACGGATATATACCTCCCCTACATACCAATTATACATGAACTTCCAGCAGAGAGTAGTGGAAACTGAAGCAGGCTCTCATGTAGACGTTTCCCCAGCTCTTCATGGGTCAAACGACCATATGCTCTTTCCTTGCACAGAGGGGACATATGATAGCCATGGGAGCATATATTGCTGAGATACGGAGACACAACAGCATCTTCTTTGTGAGGTGGGATTGGACCTAAATTCAGCCACACTCAACAGACATACTCTTTTGCCTTGTACTACCTCCACAAGGTCCTCTACAAACGTTTTGTACAAGGCCTTTTGGCTATGCTCGCCCACACACATGCTCATATGCACACTCTTAGTCCTTAGACACCCTTAGAGTAGACTGGGTCTTCCTTTGTCACTGCCCTTCACCTCCGGAGTGCCGACAGAAAGTCAGTACAAAGACCTTTGTATAAATGGATGCTCAACTGTGTGTGGGTGTGTGGATTTGTATATATTTGAGAGCATATGTTTATACGATGGTCTACACCCACTGTTGGGTGTTGATGACGTCAGTGGGGATGTAGTAGCAGCTAGTCCCTGCTATGCGTGATGAAGCTTATGGTTTCAACATTATGAATGACATGGGATTGAAGCTGCCCTATATGTTGTGTTTTTAAAGGATGAGTTTGGGCATGTTTCTGGATTCATCTAGATATATAGACTGGGTCTTCCTTGATATTTTGTTGTACTATGTGCTTCTAGATGAATCCAGGAATATGCCCACGGATACATCCAGGAAACGAGTGATGGACTGAGGCATATATCATAGTGGGCGACCTTCCGTCCATGTTCACTAGTCCAGAGACACGACCCACAGGGGTCACAATGGCGCTTGTTTGCTGTAGGGCCATAGCCAGGAGACTACAGCGGGTCACACATACTGGCAGCCGCCAGTGTTCCATCACAGGTTTTCTGCCACCACATCAGCCTCACATGGCAACACCCCCCTGTCAGGATTGACGCCTTGCCTTCGTGAGCTTCTTTATGCATTGGTGTCATTATGATCATGATCATGGACTTTTCTTTTTTTGTACTCACCATGCTTGTGGATGCCTGTTAGTGGTTCCATCCCTCAGATCATTGTGTCAGGTTTCTTTTAGTCCCATAGACCCTTTGGTCTTCCGAAGACTTTAATAAACTCTCTCTCTCTCTCTCTCGGGTACCTTCTGTACCAGTCAGCCAGCAAGATCCTTGTAGAGATGGAGAAAATCCAAGCTAGCCTATTTTTCCTTCAGCCAGGGCTGATTCCAGCTTGATTGCCAGCATGCAGCAGCAGCATGGTGGAGGCCATTCACTGTATGGTCAAGCAACCATTCTCAGAGGATTCATTAGTTATCCTTGACTCCTGGAGAGTCTGCAGTAGCAGGACGGAAGATTGCTGTCATCTTTGAAGAACTTTTTACCACTGTAATCTTTCCGATAGGCATGATGTAATGATCTGCTTCTCATGTAGATGCCACATGCACATGGTTGGTTTGTGGGCTGCCATATGGAGGCTGCCACATGGGCAGCAGTCTGTAATCCTTCTTACGGCTAGTTCAAGCCAGCCATGAGAGCAGCAACTAGGGCTGGCATAGTTTAGGTAGATATACAGGCAGGCAGATTGGCTGGAATGAGGCCCAGAATTGGCGCCAGCAGTAGGCCCTTAACAGGCAAACAGACAGCCTGTGATTGGCAGTTTTCAGACTGCCAGGTCGGCAGCTGTGGACAAGCAGGTTGCCTAAGGGGTTGGTCTGCCAGATCTAGGTCCCAATCGACGTCCCGATCAGCTGTTACAGGAGGGCCATTGCTGCATTAAAGGCCCCCTTGGGGGCTGGTGCCTCCACAGTCTAGCTGCATCAGACTTGGGTTCTCTTAGTGCACAACGTAGAATGGCTCAGATGGTGCAAGAGAGCAGAGCAAGAGCAGCTGCTGAAGCTTATGAGAGGCATGCAGTGATCTAGGAGTCGTCTGCATCCACATTATTGGACAGGTTTTGTACTTGGATTCTATATTATATGTGTTTCCTTTTTGGCTGTACACCTGAGTGACTTTTATAGAGAAACAATAGAGAAACCATAGGGTTTGCAGTGGAGCGATCAGAAAATAGACAATACTCAGATACAACTGAAGAACGGAACTCAGAAAACATGGTGCCTGTCAGTAATATGAAAAACTGAATACAAGAACCTCAAGCCGTCGTGTCTGAAGGACCGTGGCTGAGGTGAATCAGAAAGATGATTCCGTGTAGAGAGACAGTAGAAAAGATAGCAGCAGAGGGAGCGTAACGCAGTCCTCCGTGTAGCTCAATGATGACGAGGATGATGGAGGCTGGAGCTGCCCTAGGAAATGGCTGAAACCAGCATGCTCTGAGGAAGGAACCTTCAGGCTATCTGGAATAGCAACATGATGAAGAAAAGGAGCTGATCTGGGGCAGAAGGAGCTGATCTGTAGCAGAGGAGCAGAAGGGGACAGATCTGGAGTAGGATGGGATAGATCTGGAGCAAAAGGAGCTGATCTGAAGTAGAGGAGCAGATCTGGAGTAGAAGTTGGGGCAGATCTGGAGCAGAAAGGAGGGCAGATCTGGAGCAGAAAGAAGGGCAGATCTGGAGCAGAAAGGACTGCAGATCTGGAGCAGAAAGGAGGGCAGAAGAGGAGGCAGTAGAGGAGGCAGAAGTGGAGAGGTAGATGGAGCAGGCAGGCCTGCAGCAAAAGATGGAGGAGATGAGGAGCAGCTGCAGGTCTTGTCCTGTCACTGGAAGTGTGGGGGCAGAAGCCTTTTATAGGCCAGACCTAGCTGGTCGGCCAGCTGGTCAGCCAGCTGGTCGGTTGGGCCTGCCAGTTGGTCGGCCAGCTGGTCGGCCAGACCAGCTGGACTTTTTGGTCATTTGTTTGGCTGAGAGGGCTGGCCTTTTGGCTGGCCTGTGAGCTATTTGATTGCCCCGTAAATTGGGGATTGCTTAGTTGCTGAATAACTTTCTGCATATCTATATATGTATTATGCTTTCTATCTACTTGTGTGCTCATAAAGCGAGATAGAGTGGTTGTAGTATCCTGTCATATTCTTCGCATTAGATGACTTGTGTTCATAGTTGGTGCTTGATGCAAGGTCATTGGTCTTGTACATGGTGTACTCTCTAGAGACACATGCTTAGACATGCATTCTCCAATGTTGTGCTTTTTCTTGAGCATTCTGAATATCACTGTAATATTTATTCTATATCGTGAAAAAGTTTAGCAGCCATCTTCTTCACCTTTACATTCTTCAAGCTGATAGCTCTAGAGTTTTATTGATACCAAGCACAACCATAAAGGGGTTGAACGTTGTGACTGAATGGTCATCATTGTTATAAATGACCTTGCTTGGTTTATTAGGTTTGATTAAACCTATACTAACAGTTTTTTCAAGATTTTGAAACATCGGTTGCTATAATTGTCATTGACAATATCTCCAAGTGATGCATAGAGCTTAAGCATTTGCTCCAACAATATTTGTGCAAGCTTAGAACCTTTTATCGTGGATTTTGTTGGGATAAAGCACATACCCTTCCTAGTCTATGGTAACCGCGTAATAAAATAAATAGAGATACTTCCTCATTTTGTGAATCTTAAGTGAAAATAACATGCCTCCAACTTTTAGGCATTCTAGTCTTATAAAGATAGCATTGCTTACACTTGATGATGTACAGGTAGGATTTCATCTTTGGCAAATAAAGTGGCCTTTGATCAAATATAAAGGTACGATGTATGCATGGATGTTCAGCACTCAATACATCGTTACATTTATAAAGAATATAGCAACAAAGAATGGCAAAACGATAATGGATAAATTTTGCACTCCTAGTTGTTTCGGAAGGAGGATCGGTGATCTTGCGCTTGAATATCTTCTGGAGTTCGTTCGTATTGTGACGTCAAAAATTGATATTTTTTATTTGGCGTTAGTATTGTTTTTCTCTATGTTTGATAAGAGTTTGAGTATCGGGTGATAGCCTAGCGGCTCTTACTTATTTCTATTTTCTAAGATATTGTGTGGGATTGAGAGGATGAGTGGATTGGATCATCGTAAATACCATGTGTGTGAATGATAAATACCTTGGTATGGGGTAAGAGTTATTTGTGTATGAAATATTATGGGGTTTTTAGAAAATAGGAAGAGTGAGCCATATAAAGAGGTGGGCTCATGTCCATGTGTTTCAATAATATAAGAGAGGCCACATGCAAAGCATGTGAAATGCATGTGGAGGAGTGCGGAGTCCAGAGGAATCTTTCTAGAATTCCTATGTGGAATGAGGAGGATGTGGATATATGGAAAAGAGAGGGTCCCTATGAGTTCCATGTAAGGAGACTCTTTACTTTCTCAATATTTTAAGAGTCTTGAGCATCTTTTGATGAGACACATGACAAGAGTAGTAAAAAAGGATATGGATGGTGACATACAGGCTTATGTGATTGATGGAGAAGAATCTACAAGCAATAATTATAAATGGGTGAAGGAAGGTGACAAAATCTCTAGAAAAGGAGCTCTCCTCTCTCTTGTTCAACATCTCTTCCACCATTAGGCCTCATGTTGTTGTAGCTCTAGTCTCCTCAAGCCTCTTCCATGAGCCTTCTCTTCCTCTTGTAGATATTCTCTTATGTAGACTCTTGAGTTCATCTCTCTTTAGTTCATTCTCTCTTTATGAGTAGTCTTGGAGCTTTCGCTCTCTCTTGAGCATCTTTTGATGGGACACATGGCAAGAGTAGTAAAAAAGGACATGGATGGTGACATACATGCTTATGTGATTGATGGAAAAAGAATCTACAGGCAACAATTGTAAATGGATGAAGGAGGGTGATAAAATCTCTATAAAAGAAGCCCTCCTCTCTTATGTAGACTCTTGAGTTCATCTCTCTCTAGTTCATTCTCTCTTTATAAGTAGTCTTGGAGCTTTCGCTCCCTCTTGAGCATCTTTTGATGGGACACATGGCAAGAGTAGTAAAAAAGGACATGGATGGTGACATACATGCTTATGTGATTGATGGGAAAAGAATCTATAGGCAACAATTGTAAATGGATGAAGGAGGGTGATAAAATCTTTATAAAAGAAGCCCTCCTCTCTCTTGTTCAATATCTCTTCCACCATTAGGCCTCATGTTGTTGTAGCTCTAGTCTCCTCAAGCCTCTTCCATGAGCCTTCTCTCCCTCTTGTAGATATTCTCTTATGTAGACTCTTGAGTTCATCTCTCTCTAGTTCATTCTCTCTTTATGAGTAGTCTTAGAGCTTTCCTCCCTCTTGTACGTATGAAACCTCTTCTTCTCTCTTGTGTTTATAGTATTTTGAGTTGCATTGGAGTGGAGCTTTACTCTTCCATGAGCCTTCTCTCCCTCTTGTAGATATTCTCTTATGTAGACTCTTGAGTTCATCTCTCTCTAGTTCATTCTCTCTTTATGAGTAGTCTTAGAGCTTTCCTCCCTCTTGTACGTATGAAACCTCTTCTTCTCTCTTGTGTTTGTAGTATTTTGAGTTGCATTGGAGTGGAGCTTTACTCTATTGACAGAGAAGTTCACTTCGTATTCCTTCGCTTGAGTCTCTCTTTTCTTTTCTTTCTTTCAAAGCCTTAAAAGCTCTTTCTATTCGACCGCTCATTGCACACACATGGTCCATCCATTTCTTAGTTCATTCTCTCTTTATGAGTAGTCTTAGAGCTTTCCTCCCTCTTGTACGTATGAAACCTCTTCTTCTCTCTTGTGTTTATAGTATTTTGAGTTGCATTGGAGTGGAGCTTTACTCTATTGACAAAGAAGTTCACTTCGTATTCCTTCTCTTGAGTCTCTCTTCCCTTTTCTTTCTTTCAAAGCCTTAAAATCTCTTTCTATTCAACCGCTCATTGCACACACATGGTCCATCCATTTCTCAAGCCACCAAGGGAGTTACTTATCCTCTTCTAGGCAAGATCTATGAGTGGTGGATCGTTGATGAAGGTCGAGTCTTGAGGGAGCATCTTGCTCAGGCGAAATTAGCATGGGTGGAGAGCTGTTTTTATGACAGTTTGACCCCCTGTTAGTGTTTTGCTAATAACTTTCTGCTCGGTAGTCTGATTTTGATGAGACTTATATCAGCGCGAAGCTCTCTTCAAGACGCATGTCTCTATATGATAAGACCTGATACTACTGCAAAAAGTTATGTCTGTGTTTGACAGTATGTTTTTATGATAATTTTTACTCCCGTCTAGTAAATTGTCCATAACTTTCTGGTCGCTTCTTTATTTCTTATGAAACGTATATCAGCGCGAAGCCCATCTCAAGGCGCATCTCTATATGTGTTTGAATCTTTGATATCATGTCTCTACTGAAAGTTATAAGCCTCTGTTTCTAATAGCAGTTTGTAGAGTGTTTTTAGCTAATTGTAAAGGTATCTATGAAGGAGGTGCAATGTTTCCTCGGAACCTACCCATCCAACCCAATCAGCCCCTTCAAACTCCTCGATATATATCAGCTCATGTCATGTTGAGCTGCAAGATCTTCTTTCAAGAACGTATCGCTCTTCTCTTTGGTGCAAACCGGCTTGTTGAGATTATGGCCTTTGTTGATCCTTTCCTTCTTCCTATGCTTGAGTAGAACATCACTTGGGATGTTATCATCTTCATTCTCATCTAAGGGAGGAAAGTATGGTCTGGTATCTTGGCATAAAAGCTTCTTTTTAATGTCCCTTTCTCAATGATCAATATTTTTGTCACTCAGTTCAAAAGCAGTAGGAAGTGAAGAGATGTGTGAAGTTTATTACCCCCGACTTCATGTCACCATCTTTTGGTGGAGACACCGGGTACGTTTGGTATTGGATTCATTCCACCCTACTAAACGGTCTCGGGTGTACTTGATTACATGTTATGCCTAGTATAGGCATGTGTTTTCTGATGTGATAAAAAAGATGCCTGTAAGAACTCTGTTAGAAGAGATTGTAGCCCGTTTAAGAGAACTAGAAGATTCTGAAGGTGATGCTCAAGCTATTCGCACGGTCATCATGATCATATCCTTTATGTTTGCACTCTTGAATATGTTGGTGAATCGATAACGCCGGTAGCAGGCACAATGATAGATTGGGGATTGTTTCATGCACTGGCAGCTTGGTGTGAAGAAGAGTTGAGTCTTTGGGTAGTTTTTGACTATAGCAGTGGAGTGGTGATTCTCAATGCTTTCAACTTCTTTTGCTATGCAAATGATAAAGAGCACAATATCTTGAAGCTGTTATGTGCACTTCTAATTGTGACAAGGGTGATTCTTAAATGCATGTATACACAATGTTTTCATGGTGTTGATTAGTCACTTATTTTTGAAGATTTTATTGAGGATCACATTATGGAGAATTTTCAACAAGTAGTTATGCATAATAAGTTGGTCTTGGTATACTAAGGCTCTGTGGGAACTTGTTTGGATCTTGTTTGGGATATTATTTGGATCTTGGTGTTTGCTTTTTGTGTTTCATCATGGTGAAGATTCCAATGTTTCGAGGGACCCAAGGGGAAGACCCAGAGTTTTATCTTCGGGATTTTGTTCGAGGATGTCGGCTTTCTAGATGGTCCATGAAGGAACGGGTGGAGATTTTGTCTGATTTTCTTGAAGGTTTGAGTTGGCATGAGGCCTTGCTGGACTCTACCAAGGAGGACTGGGACCAAGTGGTGGTTGCAACGAAGCAAAGATTTGGGGCAGTGGAGTCGCCAAATGCTTTGATGTTACAGTTGGACCAGTTCTATCAAGGAGAGGGTGAGATGGTCTCTGCATCGGCAATCCGATATGAAACTTTATGGACAAAGTATGAAAGGGCAGCTTTGCGAGCTATGGCATTTGCATCATTGGGTCTCGTAGGGATGGAGTACTTAAAGATGAGAAAATTTGTTATGGCTTTGGAGCCTCATCGTCGCTCAAAAGTAATGAGTAAAGATCCAACAACATACGTGCACACTAAACGACGCCAACACAATGAAGAGCTTCTTGGTGATTCTCTATCAGGTAGTGAGAAGCTCCAATACTTGGATTTGTTAGATGATTTCGCATATCTCTTTGCAACAAGCTATTCACAGGTTTGACCAGTCTCTCTTTTGGAGCACAAGATTGAGTTGAAGCCCGAAAGCAAGCCAGTTGTGCAACGCTTAAGGCAATTGGCGGTGATCCAAGCTGAGGCACTAAAGAAAGAGGTAACACAACTACTTGAGGCAGGATTCATCTTTTCTATTGATGATTCAAAATGGATATCTCCTGTAGTTGTCACACCAAAGAAAGAAAATAAGTGGTGGGTTTGTGTGGACTTTCATCCTGTAAATCTCCCCCCAGGATTAGGCTTGCGAACTAGATATGCTAACACAAACTAAGAGGTAAGGATGAAAAATGGCCGAGGTAATAAATAGGAGCGAAACTTTCTAACTGAAAACAACAAAGAGAGGACTTTCTGCTCCATTTCCTCATACCTTGTTTCCACCTCTATAAGCTGTCGGTTGGCATAATAGATGGATTGCATTCTACCTGCCTCTCCTTTTTGTAGCAATACAGCACCAACTGAATGCAAAGATACACTTGCATTTACCAATCAGGGGGCTTCAATATTAAGCCCTTACTCATGGCCTCCTTTAAGTTGCTGAAAAGACTCTTGTTGCTCCACACCCCATTGGAAAGAAACTCCTTTTCTTGTCAACAAGTTCATGAATGCACTATCTCTGTGAAATCATTACAAAAGCGTTGATAATACTTACTCTTTTCTAGAATTCTGCGAACACCAATGACACTCTCAGGACTTGGCAATGCCATGATTGCTTGAACTTTGTCAGGATCCATTTGCAGGCCTTCTTCAGACACAATATGTCCTAATAAGACTACTTTTGTTTGAGCCAATTGACACTTGCTAGGATTTAGACACCCTTTTGGTTCATCAATCCTAGCTAAGGCCATCTTTAACTTCTCCATGTGATCTATGCGCCGAGAATAAATGCAAAAATCATCCAAAAACACCCTTATGAACTTTCCCAAGTAAGGCTTGAGCACCCTACTCATGAACCTTTGAAATGTAGCTAGTGCATTGGTCAACCCAAAAGGCATCACTCTGTAAGCAAAAACTCCCCAAGGTGTGACAAATGATGTTTACTTTTGATCTTCCTCCCAAATATGAATTTGAAAGTACCTAGAATACCCATCACATATAGAATACATCTCATGCCCTGCTACTTGGTCTAGTATTTCATCTTGGAATGGCAAAGGAAAATGATCCCTCTAAATGCATGCATTCAAATGGTTATCAAAGCTTCAAGAGTTCTCTTTTTCTTTTGTTATTGAAAATACCACTAGGTCCACTATGGCAGATTTGCTCACAGGATGGCAGAATCTAAGAGAAGAAAAGAAATATAAGGAGGACATTAATGATGAAAGGGGTTTACTACCAACAGCTTTTGTCTTGTATTTTGATGGGGCTTTTAGTTCTCACACCAACAAGAAGTCAGGGGATAGTCTCGATGAATTCTGAAGGTCAAGAGGTGTGGGCAAGAGGACAAGAGCTTTCAGGTATCACAACTAACAATGCAGCTAAGTATAATGCTTAGATTCTTGGTTTGGAGGGTTGTCTTCAAAGTCAAGTTAAAGAATTGGAAGTAAGAGGAGATTCTCAGCTTATTATAAAGTAAATGCACGGACATTACAAGACAAGAAGTCCTCATTTGAAGAAGCTTAATCAAAAGGCTATGGCACTATGTAGTCAGTTTGATTTTTGCAAGTTTGTTCATATAAACAGAAAAGAAAATCAAAGTGCAGATGAGTTGGCTACTCAAGCCATTTGTAGTACAAGACTGGGGGGTGGTTTCTTTGGTAGGCACTGGATGGCCAGAACTATAAGATGTTTAGCAATATGTGAAAGAAGGCATGTTTCCTCAAGGGTTAACTCAACAGAAGTAGAGATTGGTTACTTTTGGCCGCGCCTCCATAAGGATGTATATGAATGTCACCAATGGAACCTATCAGCTTAAGGATGTTGATCGCATGGTGATACCCGGACGCACCAATGAGTATCGCCTTAAATTCTTCTATGCTCGACCACCTTGAGGGCCAGTAGACCCTCTCTGTTATTAGAGAGGATCTGCTGGGGAGGGAAGATGTGACGCCAAAAATTGATATTTTTTATTTAGCATTGGTATTGTTTTTCTCTATGTTTGATAAGAGTTTGAGTATTAGGTGATAGCCTAACGGCTCTTACTTATTTCTATTTTCTAAAATATTGTATGGAATTGAGAGGATGAGTGGAATGGATCATTGTAAATACCATGTGTATGAATGATAAATACCTTGGTATGGGGTAAGAGTTATTTGTGTATGGGATATTATGGGGTTTTTAGAAAATAGGAAGAGTGAGTCATATAAAGAGATGGGCTTATGTCCATGTGTTCCAATAATATAAGAGAGGCCACATGCCAAGCATGTGGAAGGCATGTGGAGGAGTGTGGAGTCAAGATGAATCCTTCTAGAATTCCTATGTGGAATAAGGAGGATGTGGACATATGAAAAAGAGAGGGTCCTTATGAGCTCCATGTGGGGAGACTCTTGACTTTCTTAATATTTTAAGTCTTGAGCATCTTTTGATGGGACACATGGCAAGAGTAGCCAAAAAGGACATGCATGGTGATATACAGGCTTATGTGATTGATGGGAAAAAGAATCTACAGGCAGCAATTGTAAATGGGTGAAGGAGGGTGATGAAATCTCTATAAAAGGAGCCCTCCTCTCCCTTGTTCAACATATCTTCTACCATTAGGCCTCATGTTGGGTAATGGTGATGATTGGTGTCTTAGCCAATTCTCTTTCACCATTTTCAATGAATTTGCTTGAAAATAAATCCTTCTATTTTGCAATCAGCTTGGTCTTTGACCTCTATTTTATCTCTATAGCCACTTGAAAAATATCAACCTCACCAACAGGAAGAATATGCAAATCCATTAAGCGTGACTCACATGTTGGGAAAATGGATTTGCAACTTCCAAATCCTTACATCGACACTGCTTATTAGTACTTTCCAAGGATTAGTGGGAATGCAGACATCTTTACCACCATCAGTCTTGATGATCATTTCTTATGATCCCAATTGTGCAATACTTTTGCACTCTTAAGCCAGAAATATCCTAATAGAATAGGATAAACACTTTATCGAAGAATTTGGGAATCTCCCAAGTCCCACTTTCAAGTAAGGGGTTGATATTTGACCATGTGGCCAAAACTTAAACCTTATGTGAAAGTGGGACTTGGGAGGATTCCCTAGTATGGTGTTTAGGATGGGTTCCACTCTCAAGTAATGGGTTTAGATTTGACCATGTGGCCAAATCTTAACCATATTGGGAAGTCCCAAACTATTTGAAAATTCCAAATTGCCTAATATAGTGTTGATAGGTAGCATTCTGCTTCATGGCAATCACAATTAAACTCACTGTGTAGTAAATGCCTTCTATAGAGATGATAACATCCTGTAGCATACCTTTGGGATGAATTGGTCATTGATCTACCATTTGCACTGGGAATGGATATGGCTTGAACATCTTAAACTTAAGCCATTTTGCAATTTCTTCAAAAATAATATTAATGTTGGACCTGTAAGAAAATAATATAACGTCTGTGCTCAACAAATAACAGGATCTCGTACGCAAGAGAGAAAATAAGATAGTATGGAGAATCAAAAATTAATTATTGTAGAACTGATACAATAGATGGCGCTGCCTCGCAGCTGTGCACTCCTGTGAAAGAAGCTCGATGGCATGCTAGAAACAGTAGAAGACAGAGGCTGAATGCTAAGGAATAAGGGTTGCTGTAGTGAGTGATGAAATGGGCTTCACGGGCTTGCTCTTATATAGCCACCAGTCGTAGTTGGTTAGGCTCAATTGGGTGGCCGACCCAGTCGGCCCAAAATGATCGACTGGGGATCGGTCTCGAAATAGGCCACCAACCATACGATAGAACCGGTGCGCAAAACAGAGCAACTAACCTACGGTATCCGTTCGACCCACAGCCATCCGGGATCATCTGAGGCTCCAAATGGGCCCCGCAACCTGAGAGTGTGCTGCCCCGGGAAATGCTCCATCTACCCTCAGTGCGATCAGTCAAGGATGTCTTCCCGCACTTGCATGTAGCCTAGTTGGCGGTGTGCCAACTCTATCTGAAGTTGTCTAGCCATCAGGCCACACATGGCCCCCATCTGGTGTCCAAACCAGGACCTACCGGATAACCAAGCTACTCAAATGCTTCTCCTCATATGGGGGGCTTACAAGTAGAGTTAGCTGGTTCCTGCATAGTTACACGAGAGTGGAGCATTGATATCTAACACCCCCCCTCAATGTCCACCCGCAAGTGAACTTACTTTTTTGGCCCAATGCCAAGTCGATGAAGATGCCTCTCCAGCAAGTCTCTTTCAAGAGCCTTTGTGAAGATGTCTGCAGCATTCTCTGTAGTCGGACAGTACACTAAGTCAACCTCTCCATCCATGATCAGCTCGCGTACAAAGTGATATTGAATCTCAATGTGTTTTGTGCGAGCATGGAACACTGGGTTCTTTGCAATCGCCATGCAACTCTGATTGTCACATGATAACTGTGTAGGCTTGTTTTGCACTGCACCCATGTCCCCCAAAGTCCTCCTCAACCACAGTGCTTCGCAAGAAGCAAAGCATGTAGATTTGTACTCAGCCTCGGTAGAAGAAAGAGCAACTGTGGGTTGCTTCTTGTTGACCCATGACACAACTCCAGATCCAAGTGAGAAACAGTACCCTGTCACTGATCTCCTGCTGTCCACGTCTCCTGCCCAATTTGAGTCATAGAATCCGGTCAAGATGTTGCCCTTGGTATAGGTGATGCCATAATCAAGTGTGCCTTTGATGTATTTCAGCACCCGCATCCTTGCCCTCCAATGGTTCTCCCGGGGCTTATTGGAAAACCTACTTAGTACACCAGTCACAAAACTGATGTTAGGCCATGTGTTGCACAAGTAAATCAAGCTGCCCACAAGCCTTCTGTACTTCGCTTCATCCACCAGTGGTGATGAATCCTCGTTTGAGAGCTTCGCATCAACCTCCATAGGGGTACCAACTGTTTTGCACTCAGCCATGCCAAATGCTTTCAGTATCTCTCCAGCATACTTCAGCTGTGAAATGAAGATCTGTTTTGGCTCCTGCCAAACTTCAATCCCCAAACAAAAATGCATCAGTCCGAGGTCTGTAATTTCAAACTCTCTTCCTAGCAAATGCTTCGTCTGCGAGATCTTCTCTTCATGGTTTCGTGTTATGACAAGGTCATCCACATAAAGGACCATGATCATACACCTGCCTCCTTCTCTGAAGATATACAAATTTGCATTAGATGGGCTCCAACTAAACCCGTTTTGCAAAAAGTAGGCATCAATTTGCTAGTACCACACTCGTGGGGCCTGTTTCAGCCCGTAAAGTGACTTCTTCAGTTTGCATACTTTACCTTCTGAACCGGGGATCTCAAAACCTGGTGGTTGTTCCACGTATACCTCCTCCTTGAGATCTCCATTTAGAAAGGCGGATTTCACATCCATCTGAAATACGGGCCAACTTCCCTGGGCAGCTAAAGCCAAAACACTGCGAATTGTGGTTACTTGAGCTGTGGGAGCAAAACTATCTTGATAATCAAAACCATGTACCTGTGCAAATCCTTTTTCCATGAGCCGAGCCTTGTACTTATCCAACGTGCCGTCAGACTTGTACTTGGTCTTGTACACCCACTTGGTTCCGATTACCTTGCGTTTTGGTGGTCGATCTACAAGGTCCCAAGTGTTGTTCTTCATTATGGAGCCATACTCTGACTGCATAGCCTCCATCCACCTATCATCTCCCTGTGCCTCTTCAAGACACTTGGATTCATCAGCACGGATCACTTCTGTCATCAAAGCATAGTAAACCAAGTGTTCCTGCGCCCTTCTTTGCTCCTCTAATCTCTTGGACCGGCGGTATTCGGATGGTTCCTCCTCAATGGCTGGAGGTTCTCTACCATCCAAAAGCTACTTTACCCACTTCGGGAATGGCCGTTGCCATTGTGGTTCTGCAGGCTCTTCTTCATCTTCTTTGTCTTGAATCCTCCCAAGCACCATTGGGGGAGTTCGATCTGCTGTTGGTGGCGGTACTGGATGGATATCCTGGTCCTGGTTGTCTGGGAAGGAAGCATCCTCCTCCAATTAATGCGGTTGTTCTAAGAAGACCACATCGCGTCTTACAATTACCTTCTTGGTAACAGGGTTATAGAGATGGTAACCCTTCGCCTCTTCACTGTAGCCCAAGAAAATACACTTCCAGCTCTTCAGTTCCCATTTGGTCCTAGTAGCATCAGGGACATGCACAAAACAATCACATCTAAAAATTCTGAAATGTGCAGCTGAAGGTTTCTTACTAGAAAAGGCTTGCAGTGGAGTCATCCCATTCACAGCCTTTGTGTAGCTATGATTGAGGATGTAAACTGCAGTGTTACATGCTTCAACCCAGAAGGCCTTTGGCAAATCTTTCCCTTTCATCATACTCTGGCCCATTTCACAGATGACGCACATCTTGCGTTCTCCTACTCTATTTTGCTGTGATGTATGTGGCAGGGGTTTCTGCCTCTTGATTCCGTGACTTTTGCAGTAACTTTTGAATTCAGTCAATGTGAACTCTCCACCTCTGTTTGATCTCAGCTTCTTCACCTTCCTCCCCGATTCTTTCTTGACTATTACATGCCATTCCTTGAACCTACTGAAAGCCTCATCTTTTGTCTTCAAGACGTATATCCATATCCTTCTACTGTAGTCGTCGATCAATGTCATGAAGTAGAAGGAACCACCCAAAGCTTCCATCTCCATCTTTCCGCAGAGGTCCATGTGAACGAGCTCCAGAGGAGCCTTTGCCCTACTGGCCTCTTTAGGAAAGGGCTATCGATGCTGCTTGCCCATCATGCAAGCTTCACATACATCGGGCAGATCTAAAATTTCTAGTAGGTCTGCAATCATTCCACTTTTATGTATCTCCTTCAAAGAACTAAGGTTTAAATGACCAAATCTCTCATGCCACAACTTAGTGTTCTTCACATCCACTCAAGCACTGAAAGCTGAGAGTTCATGAATGTTGTTGGGCCGTGTACCTTTACCAATGACCTTCCCTTGAAGATCCAGGATCTGTGCACCATTCTTATCGAATTGAACTTTGAGGTCCCGATCTGTGATCGCAGAAATGGACAACAAGTTCCTCTTGATATCTGGCACATAAAGAACATCGGACAACTGTTTTACAACTCCATCTGACTTGAGAGCAATTGTACCTTTTCCTTTTGCTGGACATTTTGCATCATTGCCGACTGCTACCATGATGTCATTCCCTACCGGCTGTAGAGAGGTATACCAATCCTTCCGACTAGTCATGTGGTGCGATGCACCACTGTCAATGATCCAAGGTTCATCCGTAGGTACATGAACTGCCTCCGTGCAAATCTCCTCAATGGCGACAAACAGCTCTATTGCTACTGTCTGCATGCTATTGCTGGACTCTTTCTTCACTCCGTTCTTCTCATTTGCAATCTTTTTGCGGCACTCATTCTGCTTGTGCCCTACCTTGTTGCAATAGAAGCACTTGATCTTCTTCTTTCTCTTTTTATCATCAGAAGAAGATGGGTTACCAGAGTCCTTACCGTTACCTTTCTTTGATCCGGTCCAGAAAGCCGAATCTTCTCCAGTCCTCGTCTTTTGATGCATCTCCTCCTCCAGAAGCATCGTGCTGAAATCCTCAAAGTTGAGGAATGGATTTCTGTTTTGCATATTCAGTTCCGCAACAAGACCATCGTACTTTGGTGGGAGAATCCGTATGCA
The DNA here is from genome assembly GCF_047967505.1 of Dipteris shenzhenensis. Classification (NCBI taxonomy): domain Eukaryota; kingdom Viridiplantae; phylum Streptophyta; class Polypodiopsida; order Gleicheniales; family Dipteridaceae; genus Dipteris; species Dipteris shenzhenensis. The sequence goes on along the minus strand of NC_141608.1, from coordinate 29,019,586 downwards.
CCTTCGTGCTAGATTCTTACTGGTGATGGTGATGCCAATCGCAGTCATTTGATCGCGCAGATTCTTCACCCTGGTGATGAACTTCTCTACCGCTTCAGACTTAGACAACTTCTCATTCGCGAGTTGAGTCTCCAGATTCTGAATCCGCATCTGATTCGTGGTGTCATACTGATTTTTCAAGACCGTCCATGCCTTCTCCGCTGTGGTGACATGTTGAATTAATGCCATGACGGAATCACTAACACTGCAGACAATAGAACATAGCACATCTGCATTTCTTCTTGTCCACGCGAGAATCTCATCCACAATTGGTACTATCTGTTGTCCTGCATTGGCTGGATCCGGTCTCAGAACTAGCCTCATGTCCACCCCAGTAGCAGTGTCCCAAAGCTCACATGCGCTTAGGATGGTCTTCATCTTGAACTTCCAGAGAGGATAGTTAGAGCCGTCCAACTTTCCACTTTCGTCGAACGGTGGGATTCGCAGTCTTGCGGGCTGGGCCATCTCTCACAATCTGCTCGCAAACAGAAACACACTACCAAATCTTCTTGCTAGAGTCCAGGCTCTGATACCATGTAAGAAAATAATAATACATCTGTGATCAACAGATAATAGGATCTCGTATGCAAGAGAGAAAACAAGATAGTATGGAGAATCAAAAATTTGATTACTGTAGAACTGATACAATAGATGGCGTTGCCTCCCAGTCATGCGCTCCTGTGAAAGAAGCTTCGATGGTGTGCTAGAAATAGTAGAAGATGGAGGCTGAATGCTAAGGAATAAGGGTTGCTATAGTGAGTGATGAAATGGGATTCACAGGCTTGCTCTTATATAGCCACCAGTCATAGTCGGTTAGGCTCAATTGGGTGGCCAACCCAGTCCACCCAAAACGGTCGACTGGGGGTCGGTCCCGAAATAGGCCACCGACCATACGATAGAACCGGTGTGCAAAATAGAGCAACTTACCTACGGTGTCCGCTCGGCCCACAGCCATCCGGGATCATCTGAGGCTCCAAACGGGCCCCGCAACCCAAGTGGGCTGCCTCAGGAAATGCTCCGTCTACCCTCAATGTGGTCAGTCAAGGGATGCCTTCCCGCACTTGCATGTAGCTTAGTTGGTGGTGTGCCAACTCTATCTGAAGCCGTCCAGCCATCAGGCCACACATGGCCCCCATCTGGTGTCCAAACTAGGACCTACCGGATAACCGAGCTAGTCAAATGCCTTCTCCTCATATGGGGAGCTTACAAGTAGAGTTAGCTGGTTCTTGTGTAGTTACACGAGAGTGGAGCATTGATATCTAACAGCACCACCATATACGATCACATTGTAAGATAGTTTTCTTCTTGACTTTAATAGTGATAACTGGCACTTCTTCATCCATAATAGGGGTGTCAATGATAGGGATAGTAACAAAAGAATCAATCTCATTTTGGTTGCTCTTTAGATTCCTTAATTTGTTGTGCAAAAAATTTTCAACAATACATGGCTATCCACATCAATTCAAAAAATGTAAGGCTAATTTTCATACCCTTAAATATTTCTCATGCTTGGGCTATCTTAGCACTAGAATGTGATGAGTACCCAGCCCTCGTTCCACACTTTGTTTTTCAAAATTTGAAGACTCACCTGGTTCAAAGGTAAGTGGGTTAAACTACTCAAAAGGCATCTCAACTACCAATGCCTTGCACTTCAATTCTCTAGCAATTTTAGTAGCTACATCCTTTTGTGCCTTCCAATCAACATATTTGTCAGATACACAACTATTTGTAGAGGTTGCAATTGGACCCTTTGATATGGTAACCACTTGGGCTTCCACTATGTTTGGTAACTCAGATACAATTGCATGGCATTGAAGATTTACTTCCTTACGTTCCATGTTAGTTTTAAGGAGCTTCCAATTTCATCCCAAATTGTATTGTCAAAATGGAGATGATTCTCTCCACAGCAAAAACATGGAGTCTTTGAAGGGTATGTATTCTTCTTACTACTGTTCTTACCTTTGTCCTTATTCTACTCGGGGTGCCACTACTAGGCTAAGTATTAATTGTCACCTAGTTTGTAGATACTTGGCAATTTTTACCATTGAACCAACAATCCGAATAATCATGCCCAAACTTAGTGCAAGTGTTGCAATACTTAGCTTTGTAATCTTCTTCCAAGTGTCCATTCCTAGAACACTCATAGCACATTTTTGATTACTACCTAAGTTCCCCTCAAATGCCCAATTCATTTAATGCTTTTTTCAGCTCAGACTGGGCTTATCTTTCTGTGCTACTGTTTCTTCAGCGCCACTACATGCATCCTTCTTCCTTGTCTTGCCCTTAAGGCCTTCACTCTTCTCTAGAGTGACATCTCTGTCAAGTAACTCCTCATATGTCTTAGTCGGATTTACTATTTTGGGCTTGCACAAGTTCACTTGAGTGCATCCCGTACTCAACCAGGATCTCATGGACTTATCATTTGGAATAGTTGTGTCAATTGATTGATCAAGGCTTGTATCCATAGAAAAAAGTATTGGATAGATCCCCCTTTGTTTTTCTTCAATTCACTCATCTTGGTGCGAACATCTTCTTCATTAATCTCTTGCCTAAGCCTATGCAAGAATGCTTTAGACATAGCTTACCAATCAAGGAAATACCAATTGGAAATTGGTTGACCCATCTCTATGCATTTTTTATCAAAGTACACGAGAAATAGTCCATGTACTCTTCATTTGTTGTGGCACTGTCTATATGACATACTCGGAGAAAACTTTGAAGATGGCCACTTGGTTAGCTACATGGATCGGGTATGCATAATGTCCACTTGGAAGAACATAGTCTCCAAACCTCCATCAGTCATACCCACCTGCACATGTATAAGGTCGTGGGACGATTGATAGAAATAGTTGCAAGCCTTATATTTGCAGGTGGACAAGTGATGGATACATTTGACTGTACATGCCTTCTTTCCATAGAAAGAGAAATTAGGGAAAATTGCCTTCGTTGCTCTATATTCACCCCTTTCTTTGATCAGTGGCATCTATCTCCATCAGAAGAATGCCTTTTGTCATTTTTTTGACCATCTACTTTTGTAGGTCTTCCTTGATCATGCCTTAGAGTAACAAAGAAGTCTTTCTCTTCTTTCATTATTGTAATCCTCATGTTCATGCTATGGATCCAATAATGAAATGGCTAAGTATTCTAGGTCTAAACACTCTATAGAGTAGTGCTCGGACTCCACTTGCCATGACGGACCTTTGCCTGCTATGATTTTCTAGGATGCTGAGAGAGAGAGAGAGAGAGAGAGAGAGAGAGAGAGAGGTGGGGGGGCAACTACAAGGGATGCAGAGGGGGTAATAGAGTAAAAATAGGAGGCATTATAGGGTGTTGTAGCAAAATGAAAGGATAACTAGAGCAGGAGGGTGTAAAAGAGGGGGTAGAGGGAAGAGTAGGATGGAACAGAGAAACAAGGGGGAAAGGGTAGAGCAGGAAATACTTAAAAAGTGGAGGGGGAAAATAGCGGGACTAGAGTAGTGGAGTAGAGAGAGGAGAATACTTGCAATAGACCTTCAAGGAAAGAATAAAGATTCTACCAAAAGGGACCACTACCTCCTTGAATGAGATTTGGGGATTATTTGGGAAGGTGCACATGGGATGAAGGTCAAGCATGGATTGAGCCCCAGGCAGGGGGGGGGGATGGTCCCTAGTGTAAGAGGAATAGCCAATAGGGGTTCTCTACATGCCTACCTACCCTCCACCTCAAAATAGCATTGCCCCACATCTTGGAGCACTCTATTGGTAGAACTCAATGCCCTCCGTAATCTCTTAAAATTACACCACTAATTTTAGGCCCTTTTGAGATTCCATTTCCTCGCTAATTTTCACTAACGGTGCAGAGTTAAGGAATATGGGACTTATGAATCCAACCAGTACATATGATGAACTACTACATGAATCAATTGCAATCATGGGTCTATCTGTGAGCTAAAAAATGTTGTCTGCCACATTGTGAATAATGAAGAAGATAGAGAGCTGATAGAAAAGGAGGAGTTGAAAAAGTGTCTCAAGAGATAAAGAGATGGGAATAGAAGGAGCTCTTGCAAAAGGAGAAGTGTGGTGCACCATTGATGATTATACCAACAATGAATGTTGGCAAAAATGATATTTCAACATTTTCAATTATTTGGGTGGCCCACTAGATAGAGAAGTAGGGCAAAAGGCCCTATCAAACAACCAACCCAATAATGTCAATACTACATTCTTCTTTTATGAGAAGGAACACAAGGAAAAATTATGTAAAAAGAAACCGCACCCTTAGGATGAAGCAGGAAGGAATCAAGAAATAGCTTGCTCATGCACAGGGTCAAAATGTGGTATTAATAGCCACAATAGCTAAATCAAATGACCATTCTCTTCAGATGCGGTAGGGTCATATGTGCTTTGTCTGCTGTGGGCACACCATTATAAACGAGTGCATGAAATTTGATGGAACTAGTGTAGCCACCCTCTGCATGTGTTTTTCTTTGGGGTGTTTGTGGATGCAACTTGAAGATGCAAAGAATGTATTTTGCCACTGCCCAGGTCATGGGTAGAGCAAATGTGCCTACCTATTACAGCTATGCACACCAAGAAACTAGCTATTGCAAGTTTCATTCACCATTAATTTTGGGCTAGATGTGAAAAAGGAAAGGAGTTTGAAGGGAAGAACCAGCCCCCTAAAAGAAAGGAAGGGAAGAACTAGCCCCCTGAACAAAATTGGCTTGAAGGGAAGAAGCCCAAGCTCAAGCCTTAGGATGAAGGGCCAATTCTCCCATCAGGGATTAGACGTAGCTCAAAGAGCTCAAAGCGACCTGATATGAAGGGAGCTCAAAGCAAAAAGTAAAATGTGGAACGATCGCATTGAAGAAAAGGAGTGATAAGGGCCAATCCTCCCATCAGGGAGCTAAAAGACCTCAAAGAGACTAAAAGTAGCTCAATGTAGGATATGTATTTGCTCAATTATTAATGAAACCACTCTTTCATAATTTTCATAGTTCTTAAAATCATTTAGCGATTCACAAGTTTCCTTTATACAAGTTATTTTAGGATCACAATCATCATGGTGGTAGTACAAGATAAGTAGTCTCACAAGTTTCCTTTATTTGCAGTGCACCAAGATGCAAAGTCAATGCAATACTTTCCAAACTATTTCAATACCAAGACAAAGACCAAAGGCCACTCCTTCCGCCTCTCCTTCTGAGGTGGACTCCTCGGAGCTACACCCTGTCTCTTCTTCTTCATTGGTTAAGTCAGAGCTCGAACTCTCTGATGTTGAAGACTCCTCCTTGACAACTTCCGTTTTGCAACTTCTAATGTTGTAGCGCACCTTCTTATCATTTCCCTACAAAATCAATTCTTCAGTATCCCACTTTTGAACAGCCTTCACCTTGCGTAGCCAAGGCCTTCCAAAATCAATGGATAGACATGTGCATCTGGCTTAGTAGGGATCACTTGAAAAGTAGTCGATACAGAAATTCCACATACATCCACTTTTAGATTCTTCACAACTCCCAAGGTCTTTACCTTAGTCTTGTTAACCAATTTGATGCAATAAGGAGAGGTAGTACTAGAGTATTTTAAATCAGCATCTATCATGGTCTTCTTACTCATGACATTAATCGATGCACCTCCATCAATGTAAACGTTAGATATCACTTGACCATCAATGATCACATCAACCATAGATATATCATCACCAATATCTATATCTACCTTTTGAACAATAGGAATGGCACTTTTCTTCTTTTTCTTCGACACTCTTGTGCTTGTTAGCTTTCCCCATTCTTTCCGTAGTTTTGGAGATAAAGCAAGTAATTGACCAAAGGTGATATGAGCTTCCTTTTCTTTAAGGTCGAACAACAAGTCGTAGCTTCTAATGCCTTGTCCTAAAGGAAGGTCTGATTGGCTAATTCTCCTTCTAAATGCCTTCTTTTTCTTACTACAGCGTTCCTCTTCCTGATGTTTCTCATCTACTTCTTCCTTGCTTTCTTCTTCTTCTTTTGCTTTACCACGCCCCTGTTTAGCCATCATTATCTCTCTTTCCTCATCCCCTGAAGAAGCTTCTAACAAGGATACTTGTTTTTCTTCTTTCTTTCTCAATCTAGGTTACTCGGAAAGAAAGTGACCTTTTTTATTACATTCATAGCAAGTGACCCCACTCTTATCTCGAGGCCTATTCTCAGTCTTTGGTGCTCTAGGTTGTCGTGCATTAACCAAATGCAATTTCAAATCAGCAAACTCTGCCATCAATTGGGAGATATTATGATCTAACTCAGAGGACTTTGGTATTTGAGGAGTTCCCATTACCTCCACCTTAGAAGCTGAAGCTGTTGAAGACACAAAAGAGGATTCGATCTTTAGAGAAGCTTCTTTATTGGTCGCAATGTGAAGTACAGAATCAAGCTGATGATGATCAAGAGGAGTCACCACAAGATCTATGCTCCAATGTACCATAGCATTATACCAAGATGATCTTGTTGCAGTCCTAAGACAAGATGACCATCTTGAAGAGCTCAGGTACAGTGGGAGACACTTGTAGCTCAGAACTATGAACTATTGAAATGATTTAGTTTGTGTTGGCAATATGTCATCAAGTCCTAGTAGCTACATTAAAATTTGTTCTTGGGAATCAATTTTTGCATTTGCATTCACAAGTTTCTCCTTTGATGCTTTAAGATCTTGCTCTAGTGCTTGAACTTGATGTTTCCAATTTTGTATAAGTGTTTGTGTCTTTCATCTCATGGATTCTTCATCTTTCTGCAACATGCTTTCTTTTAATTCCATTGTTTCATTTGTCAATTCATCAAAAGAGACTTGCAATTCGTAGAGTGAATGTTCTACCTCTTCCTTATTATTCAAGGCATCTGTAAGTTGCAGTTGCTTTTGTTGTAGGGTCGTGTGATTTGTATCACATCATTCCTACTTTATTCTAGAGAACTTTGAAAAAATATTTGTTGTTGAATTTTCTCTGCCGTGATTTCTTTGAGTCCATCTTTGTGTTCTACAACTTTGTTTTTAGGGATAGGATCACCTTCCTTTCCATTTCTTGTTGTTGCTCTTTTGATGTCATACTAGCAAATAGGTGTGATGATTTTTGTTGAAATTATTGATTGTGATACTATATGATGTGAAATGTGGGATTAGCTTGCCTGTAGTGATTATATAATTGGCTCCCATGCACCCATGTGGCACCCTATTCTTGATCTTAGATGGCAGCCTACTATAGAGTGTCACTAGATTTGTTTTGTGGTTGTGTGTGTAACGGAGGAGAAGAGTCAACAACATTGTTGACTTGTGATTCTTATTGAGACACACCATGGATTCCACTAGTGACGTCTTTGTGAGACATGGATTCCCTTTGTATTTGTTCCTTTAATCAATCTATGTTGGCTATTGCGATAGCAGTTTTGAACTGAGTTACAACATTTTTTCAAGAGTTCATTGTCAAGCTCAGTAATTTGCTCTGATTGTCGACCATCCATGTCATTCTCATTGAGAGGGGATGGGGACTCTCGATTTCATTCAAGAGATGATATCAAGGCATAAAATTCCTCTATTTATTATGTTGAGAGTGGTGTAGAGGCTTCCTCTTGCTTGATCCCAAATCTAATGATGATGGCTAGTAGATGGGCAATGTAACTCTTTCCATTTTGGATGTTTGATACATATTTTGTCAGCTAGTAGGGATATGGATTGAGACCAATCTTGTATTTTTCTCCTATCAAGGAGTGTAAGTGTTTTTACTAACATGGATTGTTTTCTCACTCCCTTTTGGTTAAAAATTTCAGCCACAAACTTGGCTGCCTCTTTGTATGCCAGCTCTAGAATCATATCATAACATATGCCTCCACTTTGAGTCTTTGTTCCAAGTGGGAACCAATCATGTGTCTCTACGAATCTAGCTTCTAAATGTTTCCATGGGTACTCTTCTTTGGAATATGGAAATTAAAAAGTCTCCTTCACTATCAATCTACTTAGGTAGATATGTATAGGATTCTGATTATGTGTCAGTGTGCCATACTATTGACATCCAACTCTTTGCTTTGATATGATGTTATGAACTAAGTGATGTGTTCCTTGTTTTTAAAAAATCCAAGTCCAAGGGACTATAAGAAGATGCATGCATTGGCTGATGTGTTAAATGTGAGCACTCTTGGCCATTCAAGCTATATTGTTCTTTATTTTGTTGGCTCCTTGCTAGTTCATAAACATAAGAGTGATCTTGGCTAGTATTTTTCATGGTTGATGGCTCTGCCTCTTGACACTTGTGGGCTCCAGGTTGAAATCAATTGGGTCTATCTATATGTGTGAAAACATACATATGCAATTGAGTGCTTGTGATACAATCTAAAGCAAACTATAGAAGTGTTGGTACTCTCAAATCTTATTTTTATCGTGGAAGATTTGTGTGTTAATGTAGTAGTGCTTTAGTCTGCTTCCATTGGTTTTCAAAGTGAATTGGACTCCATCAGGTGTTTTAGTAGCATTGGATTCATCTTTTTTACTCTGTAAGGCCCTTGACCTAGATATTTTAGCTAGCTGTTAGGAATTTTGGCATTGTAGAGTAGGCATGGTCACCCTCCTTGATATCTTTATCTTTGAGTCATAGGTCGTATTCCAGTGAAACGTGTAGGCTAAAGCATGGAAATAATATCTCATGTGTGCTTAGGTGAAATACATGGATTGATCGCAAGGATTGGTGGACGTTCTCACCTCCATAGGGATTGCAAGGTTTAGAAAGGGCTTGGAGAATTAAAAAGGGAGATACGGTTGAGAAAGCTAACTAGGAGCTCTAGGGTTTAGAAAGGGTTGCAGGTTTAGGAGGAGTTCAAGGTTGAGGAGTGAAGAGCTAATCTCCTTCATGACTTCAAGGGGTTAAGGGTTGAGAAGGAGGATTGAGGGAGGAAGGAGGAGGTGGAGGGAGGGGTAGGAGGATAAGGGAGGAGGAGGAGAAAGAGAAGATGGAAGGAGTAAGTGCAAGGGTAAGGACAACCTAAACCATGATAGTGTATGGGAGCATGGACACAAGGGGGATCAATCACATGAACACAAAAATGAACTTGAACACTAAACCCCAAAGAGTGGGAGCTTCTTTGCATTGAGAGAGTTTTATACATGCCAGTCTCTATGCAATTCGTATGAGACTTCTTGGTGTGACCTCTTTGTGGGAGACCTCTTGGTTAAGAGTCCCTACGCTATATGTAGGGAACCTCCAGACCTCTTTGGTAAGACTCTCTATACTCTTTATAGGGAAACTCAAGGGTGGGGGCTATTTTGTAGGAGACCTCATGGTTAAGAGTCTCTAAACTTTTTGTAGGGAATCTCTTGGGATCTCTACACTTTTTGTAGGGGACTTCAAAAAGTTTAATCTCTCTCTCTCTAGTTTTAGTCTTTCTGTCTCTAGATCCTGATTTTGCAAGTATGATCAGATCTTTTTTAGAGAGGATTTTGGCTATCCTCATCCCTTTAGATTCATTACACCATCTTTCAAGCTCAAGATATTACAAGAAAAACTTTGCCTCTACTCTACACACATAATGATCTCATCTTTATTGCTCTAGACTGTGCTTTTGGCTCCTACTACCATAGGGTTAACACCTAGCTATTTTCTTGGATGACTTCTTAGTGTATAGTACAAATCCAACACACTTGGAGTGCTTGAAGAAGGTGTTTCAGAAGCATAGAAAGACTTGAATCTCCCTCAACCCATACAAGGGCATATACTGTGTTTTTTTAGGACCTCATTGGCTCATACAATTCCAAGGAAACGAATAATAATAGAAAAAGGGAAAGGCTTACACATTGATAATTTCCCACCTATGTAGAAAGGGGGAGATATGATCCTCTAATGATGTGTTTTTTCACATGAATGGGAGATAGTAATGGATGAAGCATCTTTCTTCTTTGCCTTGTTTTTTGAGCCTTAACTTTTCTCTAAAGCAATAGCTCAGTCTAGTAGTTTCTCATAGATTCTAGTCAGATTGACAATCTCTTGCTTGCACAAATCTACCTGGGTGCAACTTGATCAACCAAGCTCGCATAGACTTGTGTCATCAGAACCATGCTCAATTGGTTGATGAGAGCTCACATTCACAACACAAAATCTTGGATAGCTTCCTTGGTCTCCTTTATCTCATTAAGTTTGTCCGCACATCTTCTTCATTGATCTCTTGCCAAAACCTTTGTAGGAATGCTTCAGACATTGCATACCAATCGAGGAAGTACCCGACTGGGAATTGATTGAACCATCTCTGATAATTTTTTAATAAGGTACATGAAATATAATCCAAATACTCTTCATCTCTTCTTGCCTCATTAATGTGATAGATGCATAAAAGGATCTACAGTTGACTGTAGGGGACTTCATCATCCGTGCCTTTGAAAATTTGAAACTTTACCTTGATGGAGTTGGGGGCTTAGATTTCTCTAGTCCAAAACTCGATCAAGTGGGTTTTCCACTTAGAAGTGCCGAGTCACTAGCCTTGCACATGTCATAACCACCTTCAAGGGTGTAAGGTCACTGTAGACTCTCCCTGAAACGGTTGGTGCCGTCTTTGGTCCTCAAAGGTGCAATTTGACGTATGCCTGTTGGTTGCATAGTATTTCCATTTGCTATGAGGGGAACTCAAGCAAGATGCCTTAGTTGCTTCTCACCATTCTTTCCGATGGTGGGTTCTTTGTCCATCAGTTGTAGCTGGGGTCTTCTACCTTCATATCTTTCTTGATGCAATCCCTCTAAGATAACAATCAAGTACTCTTAAATACACCATTTTTGTTCTTTGAGTTGGTCTTCCCATTCATTCTGATGTTCCACCAAGGAAATGGCCATCTATTCGAAATCTAGACTCTCCATAGATGAGTGCTCTAATTCCACTTGCCATGATGGACCTTCATCCGCCAATCTTCTAGGTCACCTCAGTCCCCAACACCATTGTTCCATCCTCTTGGCTTTGCATAGTAGTCAACTTCCACCCCTCAGGTAACCTAGCCAATTCTCTCTCATTGTACACATCGCTCCTATTGGATAGTTGCTTCTGCCATCCTTCTTCGGGCATTGAACTCCAATTTCAAGGCTGCTCCACTTCTCATGGTTGGATGTAACAAATTCCTTTGGCTCATGTACTCTTCATGCCTAGCTTCATATCTTCTTTATATTTTCAAGTTTGTATCAGCCATTGATTAAGGCAAAAAGTATCCGAGTAGCAATCCAAGTACTCTTTGTATTCCACATGCTGGTCTTCAAGCACACCACCAGTAATGCCACTCATCTGGAGTCACTTGGATGAACTTCTTGTAGTAGCCCACTATTCCCAACAACTGTTTCACTTTGCCACTGGTTAACACGAACCCTTTTTACCTCAACACTGAGCTTACTAACTCAGTTCTCCAAATCTCCTACTAACAGCTCATCAACTCCGAATTCAATTGACCCCTCCCCAGTAGGATCGCCAAAATGTTGATGCTCTAGTTCCCTCTCACCGAACACTAACTCAGAAAAGGGGCTTAGTGTTAACCCAATCCAATTCTGAGCTTGGTGAAGATGCCTTCTCTTGCAATCTGAAGGCAGATGTGCTCAGGTGTAGAACAGTTGTCAACATATACACGCAGAGGTCAGGGTTAGCTATTGTAGGAGAACTGTGTAATGATGGGAGAATACTAAGTCGTATACACACATTCAAGAACACTTAGAGGAACATGGAGAGCACAACAATAATAGGGTTGAATATATAGACAAGCATTGCCAACATCAACTTGTATTGAAATCACTGAACTGTCTGGAGTACAATTAAGCCACCTCGGCTTGCAGTGAATAGTCGCTATCCTAGCAAGATCAGGTCAAGTGAAGAGAACTCGGCACATTTCTCTCTTGTTATCTTCTCTTCCTATTACAAAGCATATTAGTCTATGTAACGGCCTTCTAAATGGATGCACACTCGGTGCGCCAACTCGCCTCTATTGATAGGTGGTGATGCCATAATCTCCTACACTGCCACTACAAAATTGGTGCTTTGGTACAGACTCCATTGCTTCCATCCTAGGTTGGAATTCGGTGACCACACTAAGGCATTTCTCATGTTAACCCAACCTGGCGGCTAACAATAGAAAAAATTTCATCACATTTATTGATGACTATACCATAAAGATATTTGTCTACATCATGAAGCAAAGTGTAAAATTCTTGAAAAGCCTAAAGAGTTTAAGACCATGGGAAAAACTCATATTGATTATTGGGTCAAATGGCTTTGATCTAAAAAAGGGCTAGAATGTCTCAAAATCATTTCTTAATTTTGGTAAACAATGGGGATACTCAGAGGGTTCTCCTTGCCAAAGATATAACAACAAAAAGCAGTAGCGACGAAAAGAAAGATCCACACTATTATTGAGTGTGTGAGGAGTATTATGCAAACTAAGGGCATGCCTAACATTGGGTTGAATTAGTTCACGTAGTAGTTTATTTGTTGAATTATCTCCCTACTTGACATACTTGATGTGATATGACACCAAAGGTAGCATGGAGTGGAAATAAGTCAAATGTCTAATATCTTAGAATTTTTGGATCTTATCATCTCTGCTCGTGTGTTAAAGGACAAGAAGTTTGATTCCAAGAGTGAGAAGTGCATTATGGTTTTGTATGCATGGAAACAGAAAGCTTACATTACATTATTCAACATAACATTGTGGCAGATCTAGTGTTCAATATGTGCACATGTTTTAGGCAACCAACCATCTACTTCAGCTCACATACTGGCCTCTATTTGGGAAGACCTTATTTTAACCATTGGGAGTCAGTGCGAGAGATTTACTGGTTCCTCTATAATGGTGCAAGAGAGATTGATCTCATTCATGAGGACCTGGATTCTTCTCTTTTTTTCCATTTGACACTATAGACCACCCCCTTGTCTCTTTAGTCATATTGTAGAGGTCAGGGATAGATTTCTTACTCTCCCACCTCTTGTTTAAAATTCTTTTCTCATGCCATGCTGCTTCCATCATATCTTCCCTTGCCCTGAAGTGGGGGCATCATTGAGCTTAAGCTCAAGGTCACCCCTTCCCTTCCTCACTCCCTACCTAGCCCTCTTAGCATTGGTCCTTGTTGCATTTTTTATGGTGGCTGGTTGACTTGCTTATATTTCCCATCCAGATGATCCCTTAGTCCTCTTAGGTCTCTGCCCTTACACACTGGTCAACGTGCTTCATCTTCATACTCGAGCATTGCTCTTGGTCCTCTTGGTCATTGTCACGCTTTGAGCAAGCCGACTTGCTTTTTCTCTAGACTTGGACTTGGTTGAGATGGTCTGTTGGGGTTTTTGTTTTGAGTTCAAGGGCAAAAAAATCCCTCTACCTTGCACTATTCCCGCCCCCCCCGCCCCCCCTGGACTGCTTCCCTTACCCATCAACATTCTTTGGTAAGGGCATGAAACATCTTTGTCCCCCTTTTTTCAATCAGCTTGACTGTGACATTGGAGGGCTTCCGCTACTCCCATCAATCTATGCAACATTCACACCAGCTCTCAACGATCAACCCACAACCACCACCACCACCAATTTATAACCTTCTTCCGTCAAAATCTACTCGTGTCAGAGCAGATAAGGATCTGCCTGACACGAGCTTCCCCCATATGTTTTTTTTGTAGCTCCTCATCAATAGAGGAAGCGATTGGCTCCTCTGATCAAAGGGGGGCCTATCTACACAGACGATGAAGTCGTCTCTGCACGTCCGTGTCGAACCAACATCGATTTCCACCATTGAACAGCCCACAAACATCGCAGAAACCACCACAAGTAGCGAATTCCGCCATGCCAGAGTCCGCCATGCCACCGTGAGCACCGAAAGAGACGTAGAGGAGCACGTAGAAGTTAGGACCTACACTACAAGACCCTCTAACCACACACTAACCTCTCTACGAGACCCTCTAACCACACACTAACCTCTCTAATTAACACTAACTAATCCGGTCACCTTGACCAGACCTTCAAGAAACTGTGGGCTTGCAGGGCTGTCTCACAGGTGTGAAATCTCTCTCTCTCTCTCACTCACACACACACGTTTTTTTTGGTGAAATCTCACTCTCTCACACACACACACACACACACGACAGGAAGACCTAAAGTTTGGTTCTCTTTAGTGGGCGACTTGAAGGTAAGGGTTTAAGAATGGTTCTTTCTGTCTGCAGAGCAAGAGATTTGAAGATGAGGGTTTAAGAGCGTCTCTCTTTGGTTGTTCTGTCTGCAGCAAGACACTTGAAGAATGGTTCTTTCTTTCTGCAGCAAGAGATTTGAAATTGAGGGTTTAAAAGTGTCTCTTTGGTTGTTGTGTCTGCAGCAAGACACTTGAAGTTGAGGGTTTAAGAGTGTGTCTCTCTGTGGCCTCGTCTGAGGATCACCATGCTCCCTTGAATTTTTCCTTCTCAAACATCCCTGATCTGTTTTGCCATGTCGAATCCCCGTAGATGGCTCTCTCTCTGGAGTAGTAGCAATGCCCTCCGCTCCTTTGCAAGGGCTCTTCTTCGATCACCCCCCCCTCCTGCAATTTCGTCCACAATTCATCCTCTCAAACCACCTTTGCCATGCCTGCATTTGCGAGCCCACATCGCAGGTCTTGCCTTCGTTCACCCCTTCCTTCTGGACACCTCCTCCTCCTTCAATGGTGTTTGTTCGGATCTCTTTTCGCTCGAGAAGCAGGGTGCCCATGTCAGCAGGAGACGGTTCTGCACAGCTAGCGACACTGTAGCTGAAAGCAATGAGTATATGGACGACAACACACTTGCTCTTGCTGAAGAAGCGAATGCGGATAAGGAGGAGCTCGCTCTGATGTTTCCGCCTGGGGTTTCCGGTTCTGGGGATGCATTTACTGTCCATAATTTGTGCAGGATTCTGGAGAACCCAGTCTGGGGACCCAAAACAGAAGCTTTGCTCAAACCGTTTGTTAAAAATATCTCAAGCTTTATTGTTGCTAAAGTTTTACTACGGCAGACAGATTTGGGAATGGCTAGGTGTTTCTTTCAATGGGCCAGCAAACAGAGAGAGCTTAATGCTTATGCATACCATGCCCTGCTAATTAAACTGGGCCAGGAAAAACGATTTGCTGAGATGTGGGAGTTGGTGGATGAAATGAAAGCGAAGGGCTGTGAAGTTAATGCTTCAACTTTTTCAATTATCATAAAGGCTTATGGATTTGCTGGTATGCTAAACGAGGCAGTAGAGACTATCAGCAGGACACAGGAATTCAACGTTCCTCTCGATTTTCACGTGTATACTACCATTCTCAGTGTCCTTTTCAGGGCAAAGGCGGTAGACCAGGCAAGAAAGATTCATAAAAGAATGTTGCAAGAAGGCTGCCAACTTGATAACTCCGCCTGGTCTACCCTTATTCGTGGGCTTGGCAAGAGTGGATTTATAAAAGAAGCAGAGAAGTGTTTTGATGAAGCGACCAGCACAGGATGTCCACCAGATATCACTATTTACAATGCTCTTATCGAAGGCTTTTGTGAATGCAAGGCTATGAATAAAACCTTGGTGACATTAGCTGCACTGCAGGAAAAGGGTCTAAAGCCAAATGTTTACACCTATAACCCGATCCTTGGAGCACTTTGTGAAGCGGGTAGATTTGAGGAGGCTATAAACATGTTTTCGAACATGAAGAGGGTATGTGCTCCTAACCAGGCCACGTTCAATATACTTCTTCAGGGGTTGGTCTTGAAGAAAGACTTGTCAAGAGCTATGCAGTTTTTTGAAGTGATGGAGAAAGAAGGTTGGGTAGATAGTAGGAGCTACAGTCTTCTTGCAACTGGCCTCAGGAGAGCAAACGAGAAAGACAAGTTGAAAGTTGTGACAGATGATATGAAAGCTAAGCAGGGGACTGCTCACGTTGCAATATGCAATGCTCATCTTCAGTGTCTCTGTGCTTCTTTCGACCTACAGGAAGCCTTGAACTTCTTCAATGAGATGGTTAATGGATTAACTGTGCCAAATGTGACATCTTATGCTACAATTATAAATGGTTGTTGTAAATTAGGGAAAGTCGATGAGGCCAAGAAGCTCCTTTCTGAAATGGATGTCAGAGGCTGCAAGCCTAACCCTTTTTGCTACACCCCTCTCATAGCGGCAGCTTTGAAAGCTGGTAGGGTAGTTGATGGGATGAAGTTATTTGAGGAAATGTTAGAAAGAGGCTTAGAGACTAATGCTATCACTACTGATTTCCTGTTAAGGAAACTAAGTGAGGCAGGGATGGCAGATGATGTTTTGAGGCTCTGTAACCATATTATGGACAAAAGATTTTGTATTCAAAATATCACTTTGTTCGCACTTATGAAATGCTTGAGCAAATTGGACAAAGTTGAAGAGGCTAATACACTCTTCGCTGCTTTGAATAAGCAGGGTTGTCTCCTAGAGACTAGACCAGTGAAACAGGCTGTGAAAGTGTTGGAAAAAATGTGCATCCAAGTAAGGGAAGAGACTAGTAAGGCTATTGATGATCTTTCCTTTTAAAGGTGACCCTTTTGGGGGCCTGTATGTAGGAGTGGATCAGTATCACATGAAGTTTGAGGTTTGGGGGTCTGCAATAGATTGTACAGCTACTCCATCTTCCCTTATGCAGTTTGTTTTGCCAAACCCTTTTCAGCGGTTTCTGAGTACACTCCAATAAGTTACAGAGTGCCTGAACTTTCCATCTCAAGGTTCAACCTGCAATCTTATCTTTTTGCATGTGAGACTCTTTGAGGCCATATTTATGCATTTCCGCCTCTGGCATGTAAGGGATATATCTGGCTCCTTTGGCTAAACTTGAAAGGAAATTTGGAGTCCTTTCTGAAACACCCTCCGGGAACACGCAATAAACCGTAAAGCTAGGTGGCAGTAGCTTTGATTTTTGAGGGAGGAAGGCAGTTCTCTCTTTTGAATGTGCAAAGGTGGTTTGATGTGTCTATATGTATACAGGACTCATTATATTGAGCTCCCTCTCTTTGTTCGAGTAGTTCTTCCTTCTGAGAATCGTTTGAGTATTTGCAGGCAATTAGCTGACAGGTTCATCTAGTCATGTCTATAGGTCCTTTAGTTTGGAATTGTTCTTTGTACTTTGCAACAAGCCCATTCATGATGTGTAGACGTCCTTATGAGAATCGTTTGAGTATTTGCAGGCAATGAGCTGACAGGTTCATTTGTCTATAGGTCCTTTAGTTTGGAGTTGTTCTTTGTGCTTTGCAACAAGCCCATTCATGATGTGTAGACGCCCATAATGCAAAGTCTTTATTGTGTCAACTTGTGTCTGGTTGCTTCTCATGCTTGATTTTCATTTTGGTATTGATTCAAAAGGTAACATCATTATTATAGAGAGAGAGAGATTAATTCGAAATATGATCTTCTTTTTCTAATATCATGAGAACGCCCACCAACCCTATGATGTGCAATTACCTTCACAGGCACTACAAAACTATGCTTTGTCACATGGATCTTTTTGTTTGTAATCTTTCCAAAGTCTATCTTTACATTTTCTACAAGAAACCCATGTTACTATGTGTAGTTTGCAAGATAGACGTTGGTGCATTACTTGTTTTTCCAAAGAACGTTGGTGCATTACTTACTGGTAGAAAGATTCCCAAGACTACCCCAAAAATCAATTTTGTCCCACTTCATTTACAATTGTACATCGCTAGGCTAGTGTGATGTGGCTTTTCAAATTACCTTTGTGCAAATTTCTTGTGTGACATTTGCTCTCTCTCTCTCTCTCTCTCTCTCTCTCTCTCTCTCTTTGTACACACACACACACACACACACACACACACACACACACACACACACACACACACACACACACACACACGCATGACATAGAGGTATATCAAAACCCATGTTACTATGTGTCTAGTTTGCAAGATAGACGTTGGTGCATTACTTGTTTTTCCAAAGAACGTTGGTGCATTACTTACTGGTAGAAAGATTCCCAAGACTACCCCAAAAATCAATTTTGTCCCACTTCATTTACAATTGTACATCGCTAGGCTAGTGTGATGTGGCTTTTCAAATTACCTTTGTGCAAATTTCTTGTGTGACATTTGCTCTCTCTCTCTCTCTCTCTCTCTCTCTCTCTCTCTCTCTCTTTGTGTACACACACACACACACACACACACACACGCATGACATAGAGGTATATCAAAACATTTTTCTATTTTATATGCTTCCATACACATGCACCTCATCCCACTTATATTTTTAGAGGGTTCTTTCCAAAGTCTATCTTTACATTTTCTACAAGAAACCCATGTTACTATGTGTCTAGTTTGCAAGATAGACGTTGGTGCATTACTTGTTTTTCCAAAGAACGTTGGTGCATTACTTACTGGTAGAAAGATTCCCAAGACTACCCCAAAAATCAATTTTGTCCCACTTCATTTACAATTGTACATCGCTAGGCTAGTGTGATGTGGCTTTTCAAATTACCTTTGTGCAAATTTCTTGTGTGACATTTGCTCTCTCTCTCTCTCTCTCTCTCTCTTTGTACACACACACACACACACACACACACACACACACACACACACACACACACACACACACACACACACACACACACACACACATGACATAGAGGTATATCAAAACATTTTTCTATTTTATATGCTTCCATACACATGCACCTCATCCCACTTATATTTTTAGAGGGTTCTAATGGAGTGAGGCCTGATGTGAAAATTGAAGGGCTAATGGCCTTGCTAGATGCGCTTGTGACATGTGGCAAATGAGTGTGGCACATACAATGGTGCATACATGAATACTTGGACAGGGAATGGGCAGTCTAACTGGTGAAATGGTTCAAGGTGCTAGAGCCCTTTATACATGGCTCAATCACCAACACGTGGCAACCTTCTAGCATGTTGGCCACACACAAATTAAAGTTAGTAGAACATAAATCAAAATAAACACATGAAGTCATATATACTACTTGTTTTAATCTTGCACACATTTAATTGAGAGCCATTTAGTTGCACGACTAGTGATAGATACTACATCTTTAACTAGTTATATAATAACTATTTTAATCTTATACACATTTAATTGTGTACCTTCTAGTTGCATGACTAGTGATAGATACTACATCTTTAACTAGATATATAATAACTATTTTAATCTTGCACACATTTAATTGAGTACCTTCTAGTTGCATGATGATAGTGATAGATACTACATCTTTAACTAGCATTATTGTTATTGTTCGTATTATTAAGGGTAATTATATAATATTACCCATGCTTTAGAAAACTTAAAGTAGAGCTTGTTTCATGGTTTGATTTATACCTAAACATTTATAAGAGTGCCTTCTTTTGGTATCCTTTACGATTAGTATTGAAGATAATTTATTTTACACTTTTGCATTATGATATTGTAGGTCTTTAAAAGCTCAGCTTTGCCATTTTGCTGAGGAGTTAGCCTCACTGTAAGCTGATGTACAATGCCCTTGTCTTTCAAAAAAGCATCAAAATCTGTAGACAAATACTCCCCTCCTCTATCTGTGTGTAATGTCTGTATCTTGAGTCCGGATTCATTCGCAACCATGGCTGCAAAGTGTTTGAAAACCATAAACACTTCTGATTTGCGTTTCAGCTCATAAACCCAAGTGTAGTTGGAGTAGTCATCTATAAAAGTGACAAAGTAAAGATGACCACCCAATGATGGAGTCCTCATGGGACCAGAGACATCACTATGGATAAGCTGTAATTTTTGAACAGCTTTTACTCATCCATCCTTGTTAAAAGGAGATCTGTACATTTTACCAAGAATGCACCCTTCACAGGCATGTGTAGGAGGTGTTTCAAGAGGAGGCAATGCATCAACCATGGCATGTTTGTGAAGCATCATCAAGCTGCCATAATGCATGTGTCCATATCTGGCATGCCATAACTCCGCATTCTGCATAGCAGCAGTATGCTTGTGCAATAGGTCCTTACTCTAGGCTTTGACTATATATGATTCAAAGGTTACCATAGAATATAGGGGGTATGAGTGCAAGGCCAATAGCTTTGGGTATTAACAAGACCTACTGCTAGCCATGCACTCATGTCTTCTCGTGCAACATTTTTTCCATGCACTTCCTTACAATGGTGCCATTGAACATGTTAAAGAAATTTGCATTCCATAATCCATAGCATCAAACTTGCTAGCATGTAATTTTTTGTTTTGCTATTGCCTAAGTTGGTGGAGAAAACTCATGCTTTTTGGTTTTATGAAAACTTCACGTCTCCCATGCTCGAGTTCAAAATTTCACATCCCAAATATGCTTATTTTAGAGTCTTGAATTATTACCAAAATCGCCAAATATATGGATCTTGTGAGCCATGAATGGTAAGCTAGTGGCAAATCTTCGATGCAATGTCATATATAAAAATGAAAAATTCAAAGTTGCCAAGTTTTAGAGCACTTGGGTTGTTCCTTAGCCCTTGCATCTATTGGCAAAAACCCTCATGGGTAGGATCTCAAGAAGCTTTGGACTACCAGGCCTTTTGTCTATGAAGCCTGTGATTGGTACGTTAGCTGGAACAACATGTGCATTGAATGGTGATTGGTTGAGATTCATGACATGTGATCATATCACATGGACAAGCGTAGGTAATTCCTTGCATGCGTGGCACTGTGTTCCTAGTAAGCACTTTGCCTAGGTGGCAGCAATAGCTGGATGCACATGGGAAGGTGCCAGCTGTGCCAATGGAGAGGCAGTGTGCCATGTGGCATTGTGACCCTACTAACATGGCATGATAACATGGTAGTGTTGATGTGGACTTCTTACGGGGCAAGTAATGATATGGACTGCTGAGCTAGTGGTTTAAGCTAGTGATGATGTGGTTGAATGATGCATCACTGTGTGGCAATGTTGATATGGAATGCCAGTGTAGCAGTGATGACTTGGTAAGGGGTCGTGACATGGAGTCGATGATGTGGTAGATAGCTTGCTATGCTATCATGGTGGTAGAGGTGCCATGTGGTTGAATGGTGACGTGTCCAAAACGGGTGTGAGGTGAGCCTAAGTGCCACATGTTAAAGGTTTTGAGGTGCCACATGTCGCTCTATTCTCCTATCCAGGAAGAGATGACACTGGAATCTTAAAGATTCATGAAAATCTTTTAGATTTTGGACGAAATTGCATACATTCCGTTGCTGTGCGTCATTTGTGTGAAGATGTGGCATCGAGTCGAGGTTGGTGGTGGAGTTGCACATTCGCTAAGTTCTCTGGGGCTGTTTAGAGCATCCGTCATTGGAGTTTTGTAGACAGTATCTACTGAGGCGCTATTTGTTGCAGGGTGATGGGGGCAATTGCTTCCTCTGATACCATGATGAAGTGGGGAGAGAGAGAGAGAGAGAGAGAGAGAGAGAGAGAGAGAGAGAGAGAGAGAGAACATGTGTGCATGTGTGTGTGTGTGCGTGCTTTGTCGTGTTCTTCAATGCAGAGATGCACATGTGTGTAGATGATGCATAAATTGAGAAGGATTGCCTGTCCAAATGGGGTGGAAGGAGTGCCCAGGTGAGTGTATTTTTGCTAGACTCTTCTCTACATGCTCCACACAATCCACAATCCATATGCATGCAATTGCCCATAGTCACACACCATGAATGACACGAGAGGGTGCAACCCTCATGCCTCTTGGGATCACATCCCTCGGGCATACCCCATTATTGTACCCTTAGCCTTTAGCCTATGACTCTTTATGCCTACCATTGATTAATGAAATACCCATGCACAATGCTACGGTAACCTTTCCTAACCATCCTAGGACCTAATGCATATGTGCATATTTTATTATATTCAATTTGCCAATTTACACTGTTACAACCATAGGTTAATCGCCAGATTCCCTAGAATGATCCACAAGGATCTAATACAAATAATCATGTCGTGACATGGCCTCTTGCTTAGAGAAGCAGATGTCCTCATCTGTGTGCCTTCAAATAATCTTTAACAAGTGCGGGGCAATCCTTCAAGTGCTCTTCATCGAACCATTGACCATATTCCATAGGATATCCTTTAAACTTTACCAAATATTGAGATCTCTGTCTATTCCTGGTACTCCCGACCTCGTGGAATAGTATTTGTTTCGAAACAAGTAGTTCTACCCCCTCTTCAAGTTTCGTTTCTTCTTCTTCAATAGGCCTCACCGGTGGTTCACCTTTAAATGGCTTCAAGGTACAAGGATCACCTTAAAAGGTGAGTGAGATATTTCCCATATTCCGCTCATATCTAATACTAGAGCTAAAAGAGAGTTACGTAAGGGAGTGAGTTGCAATGTGATATATGTTAGGGAAGTGAAGCCTGAACACAGTAATCAAGAACGTCAACATTTAGAGTTCCTTAAGCAATTCGATGATCGATTTGCTAGTGATGATCGGCATGAGTTGCATGTCTCTAGACTTGAAGATCATACTATTGAGTTGATTCCAGGGTCCTCTCCTCCATGTAGAGCTCCCTATCGAATGAATAACATAGAGCTAGAGGAGGTGGAAAAGCAAGTTGCAGACTTGCTAGAGAAAGGTCTAATCATGCCAAGTAGTTCACATTTTGGGGCTCTAGTCCTTTTAGTAAAGAAGAAGGATGGAACCTTTAGGATGTGTATTGATTATAGAGCCCTTAACAAGTTGACAATTAAGAATAGGTTTCCTATACCTAGAGTTGACGACTTGTTAGACTCCTTGAAAAGTGCCAGGGTATTGGGAAAATTGGATTTAAAGTCAGGATATCATCAGTTAGGATGAGGGAAGAAGATGTGCATAAGACTGCCTTTAGAACACAAACAAGACGTTATGAATTTGTAGTTATGTCCTTTGGGTTGACTAAAGCACCTCCTACCTTTTGTAGGCTAATGAGAAGAGTTCTTCCACCATATATAGGCAAGTTTGTAGTTGTGTTATTTGATGATATTTTAGAAGCAATCAATGTATCACTGGAGTGATAGACATTCGAGTGCCTTTGAGAATTTGAAGGTTGCTTTAATGACTAGCTCTGTGTTAGTTTTGCCAGATTTTGATAAGCCTTTCTTTGTCATATGTACTAATGCTAGTGGTACATCTATTGGAGCCATACTAACACAAGAGGGACATCCCATAGCCTATGAAAGTTGAAAACTTCAAAGTGCTGAATTAAAGTATAGCACATATGAGAAGGAACTATTAGCCATAGTTCATGCTTTGAAGTTATGGAGACATTATCTTTATGGATCCGACATCAAGGTTAAGATAGATCATCAGAGTATTAAACATTTGTTTTTTCAACCAATAGTTTCACCTCGGAAAATTAAGTGGGTAGAATATCTCAGAGGGTTTGGACAACCTGAGTTAGAATATCAACCTAGTAAGGAGAACGTAGTTGCAAATGCACTAAGTCATAGACCTAGTGTAAACTATGTCTTCGTAGTGAGAGAAGAATTTCTCAGTGGAATGAAGGATGTGTACAAAGGTGATAAAGAATTTGGGACTATCTATGATGTGTTACTTCAAGAACAAGGTGATTCCTTAGAGGGATATCCAATTCATGATGGGTATCTTCTTAGAGGACGTTTCATCTATGTACCCTCCAACTTTAGATCCCTAGTTTTTGAAGAGATGCATAGAAGTCCCTATTCTGGACATAGAGCTATTAGAGGAACAATTGATAGAATTGAAAGATATTTCTATTGGTCAGGATTGAGAAAGGACGTAACTACTTTAGTCCAACAATGCTTAACTTGTCAAAAAGTTAAGAGTGATCATGGTAAGACACCAGGATTACTTCAACCATTACCCATACCTAGTGAAAGATGGGAGCATATTACTATGGATTTTATGTCAGGGTTTCCAAAGACAAGGACACAAAATGAGCAAATCCTTACTGTTATAGATAGACTTAGTAAACAAGCCCATTTCATTCCATGTAAGAAGAACATCACTGCCATAGAAACTGCTAAGTTATTTATTAAAGAAATATTTAGATTGTCATCCATTTTGGTTAGAGTTGGCTGATTGAACAAAGGGTCTACTTTGTATGCTACTTCTCTCCTTCTAGGATTGACTTTGCTTTCCACTCCCTCAGCCAATCTAATGGCGTCTTTTAATTTAGTCGGGCTTAGGAGTTCCAACTCATGTCGAATGTTGGGTCTAAGACCCGAGAGATACTTATATAATTTCTCCTCTTCCATCTTCGTTGTGTGAACTCTAGAGATAAACACCAAAATTTTGTAGTGTATTCACTCACTGTCTCCTTATCAAATTGCCGTAGTTTCTCCCATTTAAACATTTGGTCCTCCTTATACTTAAGCGGGAGAAATGTTGTCTTTAATTCTTCCAAGAATTTAGACCACTCCTTGATTGGACTGCTTTTTGATTGGCGTATGAACCACCATAATAACGCATCCTTCTCCAAATGTAGAGTAGCTAATGCTAACTTCTCATCTCTCGTACGATCAAATTGTACAAAGTACAATTGGAAATGTCTTATCCAATCGAGGAATTTCTTTGGATGCCTAGCCCCATCATACTTTAGAAACTCAAGCCGCTCCTTAAGATCAAACCTTCTTTTCTTAGTCTTTTCTAAAGGGTCTACCTGATCCTCAAATAATTTCCTTTTTAAGGGCATTTCTCTTTGAATTGTATCACTTATGACTGCCGACAATCCTTGAAGAAACTCTTGGATTGCACTGTTTGGGTAGTGTGGGGTGATGATGGTCTCCTTGGTGGAGGTTTGGTAGGTGGCTGAGGGTTATCGAATGATGGATCAAATACGTTTTGGTGGATAGGGGTGTAAGGTGTTGTTCCCATGAGGTTTAATGTGAGTTGTGGAAGGTGTGAATTCTTGATTATCGTCCATGTTTTGGAAATGCAAATGGAACTAATCAATTTTCAATTTAAACTCGTGATGAGCTACAAGTGTGTGAAATGAATTTAAATGAGATAGAAAGAGGAAGTTCAAAATTAGAGGTACTTCCCCATGCCCGTTTGATGAAGCGCCCACTCCACGTTCCTACCGTCGCGACTCAATGGTGCTGCTCCGGTTCCTTCTTTTTTCTCTTTTTTTTTTTTGAATGGCAAGGTAAGGGAGGGCAGCAAAGAGAGAAGAGAAATTATAGGGGAAAGAAGGGGTACTTAGAGTGAATTAAGGGCAGAAAAAGAATTCCGATATAGGGAAAAAGGGAATTGAAAGAGAGGGGGGGGAAATTTTTTTTCGAAATGCAAAAGGGGGGGGTTAACTAAACAATGTAATGATGAGGGGGGGGGGGGTTTCAAATTGCAAGGGAAGGGTAAGTGATGATGAAAATGGGGGGAAATTAATGCGGGGGTAGAGGTGGCTAGTAGCTGGGAGAGAGGAGGCTGTGGACGAGTCGACACATGGCAACAGCACCAGCGAGCCAGAGGGAGGGGGGGCTGACGCGACTGACGGGCTGATGTAGAACAAGGCATAGGGCATAGAAGAGCATCAAGGGCTACAAGGGGACACTGACTGTGGCAGTTGCAGAGTTGGCAGTCTACAGGAGAGGCTAGGCAATTGCACGTGGCTCCCAAGTGCAGATCGCAGCAGAAATGGTGGTGTTGCACGCCATGCTAGCACCTTGAGCCTTACACAAGGCCTACACAAGGCCTTATTACACAAGACTCAAGAGTCCTCGAGTCGAGGACTGTGCCCAAGGGGGGGGTAGTTAATGAGGCATGCTGACTCCCTAAAAGCCCACAATTGGCAGTGCGGGGCCCGTCACCCCTTTTCTTCCAAATCTGTGTACTAAGCATCTCCTCACGTGCAAAAGAAGGTAAAGATTTAATTTTAATCGAATTTTAGAGGGGAAAAAGAGAACGAAGCCCCCTGGTAATTTCTTAATGGGTGAATCTTGATTCTCTTCAATGACCACACCGATGTCACCGACTATTGCAACTTCCACATGGTAGGCTCTCACAGTTAGAGGATCTTGGCTCTGATACCACTTGTCACATCCTTCAATGCAAAGATGCACATGTGTGTAGATGATGCATAAATTGAGAAGGATTGGCCCTCCGAATGGGGTGGAAGGAGTGCCCATGTGAGTGTATTTTTGGTAGACTCTTCTCTACATGCTCCACATAATCTACAATCCATATGCATGCAATTGCCCATACTCACACGCCATGAATGACACGAGAGGGTACAACCCTTATGCCTCTTGGGATCACATCCCTTAGGCATATCCCATTATTCTACCCTTAGCCTATGACTCTTTATGCCTACCATTGATTAATGCAATACCCATGCACAATGCTACCTTTTCCTAACCATCCGAGGACCTAATGCATATGTGCATATTTTATTATATTCAATTGGCCAATTTACAATGTTACAACCATAAGGTAATCTCCAGATTCCCTAGAATGATCCATAAAGATCTAATAAAAATAATCATGTTGTGACATGCGTGTGTGCATGTGTGTGTGTGTGCGTGTGTGTGTGTGTGTGTGTGTGTGTGTGTGTGTGTGAGAGAGAGAGAGAGAGAGAGAGAGAGAGAGAGAGAGAGAGAGAGAGAGAGAGAGAGAGAGAGAGAGAGAGAGAGAGAGAAGTAGAATTTATTAACATCCACGGGGGGCCAAAAATGACCCATGGGACCATCTCAATACAATGTAAAGAAAGTCTCCTCAAAAAGAGGGGGTCAAGAATCTATGAGTTCTTGACGACATGTAAAAACATGGGTGACAAAAGATCCCAACGCTGCCAGAGAGGCAATAGAGAGAACTGATGTCACAATTGAGCGGAGTCACCTAGTATCTGCTGGTAGTCCTCCCTGCTATGTGCATATCAAGGGCACTGTAAAGCTACATGTGCCTTTGTCTCAACTAATTGCAAGTCACAGAGAGTACAAAATCTGGCATGTCTCGGCTGATGCATCCAAGCTCCCTTCTCTATAGCAAGCGTATGAGATCTGGTGCAAAACCTAGCTATATTTCTACGATAGAGAGGGGAAATAGGTGTGCTATTGTAGGGCTGAGCAGAGGGATGGCGGGCAGAGAGGATAGCTACATGGGCAGCAGGAGAAGCTGCATGGGCAGCTACAGTTTAGCTTCATGGGAACCAACTGGAGCAAAAAAATATGGAGGTGGAGATCAAGATAGTGATAGTAGGCTGGAAACTATCATCCTGTGAACTCAAGAACAAAATCCACATGCAAGAATAATTTTCGTCACTCTTTGCAGGAGCTATATCTTTTCAAAGAAAACTCAGATTGCAATGATGTAAAAATAAAAATTGTAGTACTCAAGGTCCTCTACAACTTTTTTGAAGACACAAAGTCATGATTCTGCTTCTAGATCTAGATAGAAGTGTCATATCATCCGTAGGTCACAGAGAGAGTGATAGAAACATGGACATGTATGTAGATCAACATGAAGGGTTTATGTTGTCTTGATAATACTCCAGTTTTGTCCTCTTTTCATTTGTCAACCAGTGGGTTTGCAAAGTTCTCAATAGGGACATTTGAAATTCTTGCATGGTGACCTTTTTAGGCAGCATGGTCAAGTATGCATCTAATTTCCATCGGCTGAACCATTTCCTTATGTCTATTGCTGACCTGTACAAATGATCTTACTTTTGTGATTCTTTTGAAGATTTGTGATGGCAGCAGTCCATGCTCTATAAGGTAGTTTATCTAGTGGCATTTGTTGCACCTCTAGCAAATAATGTATAACTCTGATCAATGCATGAAATTCGATCGGCCTTCTACCTGTTTCCAATAGAAGCACTGAGTATGGGGTAGCGGGCTTGACACCAAGGTGCCTGCATAGAAATGCTTTTTGCATTTTTTCAATCTCATTCCATGTAGATGCTGAAATACTGCCTCCCCATACTTCCACTCCATATAACACTGTTTGCACTACATATGCATCAAACAATACATTTTGAATTTTCCAATTCCTGGTGTCAGTGTGGCTGCAATCATTCTCAAACTGGTAGTATTTCTCCCAACCAGTATCCATCCTTCTGTGTATGCATTGCCACCATTTATGATCCGCCAGGATGTCAATCCCCAAATACTCGAAGTCACTGACATATTCAATAATTTGTCCATCAAAAGTGATCTCAGGAGGATGCTCGAGCTGATTGGTACATACTACCATCATCTTTGTTTTTCCTACATTTCACTTGCAATTTCACTTGCAACCCACTTTCACTGCAAAAAGTCTTGAGCACCTTTAGTAGTTTGTGCATAGAGTCTGGGTTGTATGCAAAGAGAGCCACATCATCTGCATATAGTAATAGTAGCACTATCCATAATCCCAGTTGCAGTCCTTGCAACCCTTCTTCTGCTACAAACTCATTAATGAGTTCTTCCAGTTGATCAATGCATATGCCAAATAGGGTGGGTGATTGATAGAGGGTAGCCTTGTTTCACTCCCATATTGCTCTCAAAAACATCTGACATGCCCAGTGATTGCTTGAGTCGGCATGGTACTTTCTCATAGATTTGAGAAATGCCTACTCTCAAGGCCAAGGGGACTCCTATTTCTTGCATTCTTTTCCATAATCCTCCTCTCAGGACTGTGTCATATGCTTTCTTGAAATCGACAAAGCAATAGAATAGAGTACGTCCTCTTAGTCTACTCTCATCCATGAGGACTCTCAAGGTAATGAGGTGATATGCCATCCTGTGTTCTTTGCGAAAGCCTGCTTGTCCAGTGGCCCGTTTTGGGGCTTCTTTTTCCCATGAACTAATTTTCATTTCAAGCACTGTACTGAAGAGCTTGGCTAATGTGGAGCTTACCATATAGTTCTGTAATTTGTGACTGAATTTTTGTCTCCTCCCTTATATAAAGGCTGAACCCAATTCTCTTGCCATTCCTGAGGGAAACCATGGTGTAAAGCATGTGTTAAGATGTGCGAGAGCCATGTTCTTGCTCAGCGGTCTCTTGTCCATTTCACAAATTTAGCATGTATCTTCATGTGATTTGAAGCTTTGCCATTAGCCATCTTTTTTAACCCAGCTTCAATGTCTTCAAAGGTGAAAGGATTGGTATATATGGCCAACAAATCTTCCTTCCCCATTCCTGTGGCATGTGGGTGATTGTATAGCTTGGTAACATATTCAAGCATGGTTGCATCTGATATATCCCCTATGATCTGTTTCCTTTTGCCTTTTACTTGTTTCCATCCTTTCCTCGAGTTCTTTATGAAAGTAATCAGATCACAATTTTCCCTTTCTAGAATATATTGCCTTTTCTTTTTCCTTGCGAGGGCATTGCATATCTTTTCCAATTGCCTATATTTGGCTGTGTCTAGTATGTTTTTCAGTTCTTTACACAGTTTTTTGCATTCTTCATCATACCATTTCTTGTGTGGTAACCCTTTCGCCTGCTTCTTTCCCCTTGTAGATACTATTCCAAATGTTTGTGTGGCTGAGTCAAGAATTTCTTCCTGAAGGCTTGCCCATGTAATATTTGTTGTGAGAGAGAGAGAGAGAGATGCACACACATCCATTATACAAAGTCTTTACTATGACAACTAGTGTCAAGCTCCTTATCATGTTTGAGTTTGATTTCAGTGTCAATTTAAAAGCTAAGGTCATGATTATTTTTAGAGAGATAGAGAGAGAGAGACATTAGAGGTGAATCGGGGTCTCAAAAGGGCCTCATAAAACGAATGGATTATGCCTAATGCAACCCTATTGCCCCCTATTGTGGGGTCCAAGGGAGTCCTAGTTGAGCCCACCTCTTACAAAACTAGAAGGGGGGCACCTCTAACACTAAGGAAAGGGCCAATTCTCCCATAGTCCAAATTTCAAATTTTGAATTTTAATTCCATCTCTTTCCCTCCCTCCTTTTCCCCACCCTCCTCCCTCTCCTCCTCTTCCACACATCCCATTCTCCTCCTCCATCTTCCCACATGCCTCCTCCTCCTCCCTCCTCCCTCCTTCCACATGCCTCCTCCTCCTGCTCCTCCTCCCACATGCCTCCTCCTCCTCCTCCCCCCCTACGACTATTTCCCATTCCTCCTCCCTCATGCTCATCCATTGTCCTTTGCCCTCATGCTCATGCCTTCTCCTCCTTCTGCTCATACATGCTCCTCTTCCCTCATGCTCATGCTCACTCCTCCTCTTGCTTCTCCTCCCTCCTAATCACTCCTATTCCACCTTGCTTCTCCCACCTCCTTCTCACCCTTCTAACTATTGATGGCACCATTTGAGGATATCTCTAATGCATACCATTTGAACTTACATTTGTAGACTCAATATGTGATCCATGGTATTTGTTTGCAAGAAAAGAGGCATCTTGAACCACTGGAGGTATTCTAAAGAGGAAAATCTAAGCTACAAGGTTGTTTCCCTAGTGTTTCAATTTCTTACTTTGGATTATCCATAGTGCTGCATTGTTTATGCTAAGGTTCATGTGTGCTCTACTTTTAGTGACTTCATGGAGGATGAGATGAGAATATACCCAAAGATACAAATTCATACATGAGCAAGTTATTGGAGGGGTAATGAAAGATTTAAAGGGCATTGTGATGCAAAGTAGATGCTTGGAGCTCGGGATGCTATTGAGGTACATTGTTGTAAAGAAATAGGAAAATCTATCCATTTGGAACAAGAAGGCAGGGAAAATTCACACTATTGAGCCAAGGCAACCTCCTGGCAACCTATGTGATCCATTCAATTTGTTTTGCATGAAATTGCACAAAATTTCAATACAGCATAGCCTTAGTGGTGTTTGTAAGGACTTACTCGAGGATTCAAAGACCCCTG